>NC_134549.1:9460945-10085945 GCF_050624435.1 Tenrec ecaudatus
ATCATCTTTATGAATGAAAGTTCTCGTCTGGGCATCATCTTTATGAAAGAAGGCTGTCTCTCTTGGCATCATCTTTATGAAAGAAGTTCTCTCTCTGGGCATCTTCTATATGAAAGAAAATTCTTTGTTTGGGCATCATCTTTATGAAAGAAGGTTCTCTCTCTCGGCATCAACTTTATTAATTAAAATTCTCTGCCTGTGCATCATCTATATGAATGAAAGTTGTCTCTCTGGGCATCATCTTTATGAGTGAAAGTTCTCTGCCTGGGGATCATCTTTATGAAAGAAGGCCGTCACTCTGAGCAACATCTTTATGAAAGAAGTTCTCTCTCTGGGTATCATCTTTATAAATGAAGGTTTATTGCCTGGGCATCAACTTTAAGAATGAAGGTTCTCTCTCTGGGCATCATCTATATTAAACATGGTTCTCTCTCTGCTATCATCTTTATGAATAAATCCTCTCTGGGTGGACATCCTTTTTATGAATGACAGTTCTTTGCCTGGGCATCATCTTTATGAATGAATGTTCTCTCTCTGGGCATCATCGTTATGAATGAAGGTTCTCTGCTTGGGCACCATCTTTATGAATGAAGGTACACTCTCTGGGCATCATCTTTATGAAACAAGGTTCTCTCTTAGGTATCATCTTTGTGAAAGAAGGTTCTCTGCCTGTGCATCATCTTTATGAATGAAGGCACTCTCTCTGGGCATCATCTTTATGAAAGTAGGTTCTCTCTCTGGGCTTCATCTTTATGAATGAAGGTTCTCTGTCTGGGCATCATCTATATTAAACTAGGTTCTCTCTCTGGTATCATCTTCATGGATAAAGGTTCTATCGATGAACATCATCTTTATGAAACAAGATTCTTTTCCAGTGCATCATCTTTTTGAATGAAAGTTCTCTCTCTGGGCTTCATCTTTATGAAAGAAGATTCTCTCTCTGGGCATCTTCTTTATGAAAGAAAGTTCTTTGTTTGGGCATCATCTTTATGAAAGAAGGTTCTCTGCCTGGGCATCATCGTTATGAAATATGTTTCTCTTTCTGGTCATCATCTTTATGAAAGAAATATCTCTGTTTGGGCATCATCTTTATGAAAGAAGGTTCTCTCTCTGGCCATCATCATTATGAATGAAGGTTCTCTTGTCATCATCTTAATGAATGAAAGTTCTCTCTCTGGGCATCATCTTTATGAAAGCAGGTTATCTCTCTGGGCATCATATTTATGAAAGAAGTTGCTCTGTTTGGGCATCATCTTTATGAAAGAAGGTTCTCTGCCTGTGCATCATCTTTATGAAAGAAGGCACTCTCTCTGGGCATCATCTTTATGAAAGAAGGTTCTCTCTCTGGGCATCATCTTTATGAATGAAGGTTCTCTGTCTAGGCATCATCTATATTAAACTAGGTTCTCTCTCTGGTATCATCTTCATGGATAAAGGTTCTATCGATCAACATCATCTTTATGAAACAAGATTCTTTTCCAGTGCATCATCTTTTTGAATGAAGGTTCTCTCTCTGGGCTTCATCTTTATGAAAGAACGTTCTCTCTCTGGGCATCTTCTTTATGAAAGAAAGTTCTTTGTTTGGGCATCATCTTTATGAAAGAAGGTTCTCTATCTGTGCATCATCTTTATGAAAGAAGGTTCTCTGCCTGAGCATCATCTTATGAATGAAGTCTCTCTCTCTAGGCATCATCTTTATGAAAGATTGTTCTCTCTCTTGGCATCATCTTTATGAAAGAAAGATCTCTGTTTGAGCATCATCTTTATGGAAACAGTTTCTCTCTCTGAGCATCATCTTTATACAAGAAGGTTCTCAGCCGGGGCATCATCTTCATGAATGAAGGTTCTCCCTCTGGGCATCATCTTTATGAATGAAAGTTCTCTGCCTCAGCATCATCTTTATGAAAGAAGGCTGTGTCTCTTGGCATCATCTTTATGAAAGAAGTTCTCTCTCTGGGCATCTTCTTTATGAAAGAAAGTTCTTTGTTTGGGCATCATCTTTATGAAAGAAGGTTCTTACCCTGGGCATCATCTTTATGAAAGAAGGTTCTCTCTCTCTCGGCATCAACTTTATTAATGAAAGTTCTCTGCCTGTGCATCATCTATATGAATGAAAATTGTCTCCCTGGGCATCTTCTTTATGAATGAAGGTTCTATGCCTGGGCATCATCTTTCAGAAAGAAGATTCTCTTTCTAGACATCATCTTTTTGAAACAAGGTTCTCTTCCTGAACATCATCTTTATGAATGAAGATTCTCTCTCGGGCATCATCTTTATGTATGAAGGTTCTCTCTCTGGGCACCTTCTTTATAAAACAAGGTTCCCTGCCTGGGAATTATCTTTTCGAATGAAGGTCCTCTCTCTGGGCATCCTCTTTATAAAGAAAGTTCTCTGTTTGGACATCATCTTTATGAAAGAATGTTCTCTGTCTCGGCATAATCTTTATCAATGAATGTTCTCTGCTTGGGCATCATCTTTATGAAAAAAGGTTCCCTTTCTAGGTATCATCTTTATGAAAGAAGGCTCTCTCACTGGGCATCATCTTTGTGAAAGTTTATCTGCCTGGGCATCATCTTATGATTGAAGGTACTCTGCCTGGTCATCATCTTTATGAATGAAGTTTCTCTCACTGGGCATCATCTTTATGAATAATAGTTCTCTCTCTGGGCATCCGCTTTATGAAAGAAGGTTCCCTCTCTGTGCATCATCTTTATGAATGAAGGTTTTATTTTTGGGCATCACCTTTATGAATGAATATTCTCTGCCTGGGCATCATCTTTATGAAACAAGTTTCTAAGTCTGGGCATCATCTATATGACTGAAGGTTCTCTGCCGGGGCATCATCTTTATGAAAGAAGGCTCTCTCTCTGGCATAATCTTTATGATTCAAGGTTCTCTCTCTGGGCATCATCTTTATGAAACATGGTCCTCTCTCTGGCATCATCTTTATGAATGAAGGTTCTCTTCCTGGGCATCATCTTTATGAATGAGAGTACTCTCTCTGTGCATCATCTTTATGAAACAAGGTTCTCTCTCTGGTATCTTCTTTATGAATGAAGGTTCTCTATCTGGGCTTCATCTATATTAAACTTGTTTTCTCTCTGGTATCAACTTTATGAATAAAAGTTCGTTCTCTGGGTGGACATCATTTTTATGAATGAAGGTTCTTTGCGTGGGCACCATCTTTATGAATGAAGGTTCTCTGCTTGGGCAACATCTTTATGAATGAAGGCTCTCTCTCTGGGCATCATTTTTATGAAAGAAGGTTCTCTGTTTGGGCATCATCTTTATGAAAGAAGGTTCACTGTCTGGGCATCATCTTTATGAAAGAAGGTTCTCTCTCTGGGCATCATCTTTATGAATGATGGTTCACTCTCTGAGCATCATCTTTGTGAAAGAAAGTTCTCTCTCTGGGCATCATCTTTATGAAAGAAGTTTCGCTGTCTGGGCATCATCTTTATGAATGAAGGTACCCACTCTGGGCATCATCTTTATGAAACAAGATTCTCTCTCTGGCATCATCTGTTTGTTTTTTTTTGTTTTATATATACACACACACACACATTTTTTTTTTTTGCATGATGCCTTATACCTGGTCCCTTTGACACCTCGTGATCACACTGGCTGGTGTGCTTCTTCCATGTGGGCTTTTTTGCTTCTGAGCTAGATGGCCAATTGTTTATCTTCAAAACTTTAAGACCCAGAAAAAAATATCTTTTGATAGCCGGGCACCATCTGCTTTCTTCGACTGGCATCATCTTTATAAATGAAGGTTCTGTGTCTAGGCATCATCTTTATGAATGAAGGTTCTCTCTCTGGGCATCTTCTTTATGAAAGAACGTTCTCTCTCTCTGCATCATCTTTATGAATGAAGGTTCTCTCTATGGGCATCATCTTTATAAAGAAAGTTCTCTGTTTGGGCATCATCTTCATGAAAGAAGGTTCTCTGACTAGGCATCATCTTTACGTGCCTGGGCATCATCTTTATGAATGAAGGTACTCTCTCTGGGCATCAACTTTTATGAAACAAGATTTTCTCTCTGGCATCATCTTTTTGTTTTGTTTTGTTTTAAACATTTTATTAGGGGCTCATACAACTCTTAACACAGTCCATACATATACATACATCAATTGTATAAAGCACATATGTACATTCTTTGCCCTAATCATTTTCTTTCCTTTCTTTCTTTTCCCTTTTCTTTTTTTACATTTTATTCGGGACTCATACAACTCTTATCACAATCCATACGTATACATACATCAATTGTATAAAGCACATCCATACATTCCCCGCCCCAATCATTCTCAAAGCATTTGCTCTCCACTTAAGCCCTTTGCATCAGGTCCTCTTTTTTTCCCCTCCCTCCCCGCTCCCCCATCCCTCATGTGCCCTTTGTAATTTATACATCGTTATTTTGTCATATCTTGCTCTATATGGAGTCTCCCTTCCCACCCTTCTCTGTCATCCCTCTACCAGGGAGGAGGTCACATGTGGATCCCTGTAATCAGTTCCCCCTTTCCAACTGACTCAGCCTACGCTCTCCCAGCATCGCCCCTCACACCCTTGGTCCTGAAGGTATCATCCACCCTGGATTCCCTGTGCCTCCAGCCCTCATATGTACCAGTGTACAACCTCTGCCCTATCCAGCCCTGCAAGGTAGAATTCGGATGATGGTAGTTGGGGAGAGGAAGCATCCAGGATCTGAGGTAAAGCTGTGCTCTTCGTCGGTACTACCTTGCACCCTGACGGACCCATCTCCTCTCCTAAGGCCCTCTATGAGGGGATCTTCAGTGGCTGACACTTGGGCCTTGGGTCTCCACTCTGCACTTCCCCTTTCATTCAATGTGGTATATATATATATATACGCAAACACACACACACATACACACACACACACAAACACACATATTCTTTTTTTTTTTTCCATTATGCCCTTTCCTGGTCTCTTTGACACCTCGTGATCGCACTAGCTGGTGTGCTTCTTCCATGTGGGCTTTTTTGCTTCTGAGCTAGATGGCCGCTTGTTTATCTTCAAGACTTTAATACCACAGACACTATATATTTTGATAGCCGGGAACCATCCGCTTTCTTCGACTGGCATCATCCATACGAATGAAGGCTCTCTGCCTGGACATCATCTTTATGAAGGAAGGCTCTCTCTCTGGGCATCATTTTTATGAAAGCAGGTTCTCTCAATGGGCATCATATTTATGAAAGAAGTTTCTCTGCCTGGGAATCATCTTTACGAAAGAAGGTTCTCTTTCTGGCATCATCTTTATGAATGGAGGTTCTCTCTCTCGGCATCTTCTTTATAAAACAAGGTTCCCTGCCTGGGAATCACCTTTTCGAATGAAAGTTCTCTCTCTGGGCATCCTCTTTATAAAGAAAGTTCTCTGTTTGGACATCATCTTTATGAAAGAACGTTCTCTATCTCGGCATAATCTTTATCAATGAATGTTCTCTACTTGGGAAACATCTTTATGAAAGAAGGTTCTCTTTCTAGGCATCATCTTTATGAAAGAAGGTTCTCTGACTGGGCATCGTCTTTACGAAAGTTTATCTGCCTGGGCATCATCTTATGAATGAAGGTTCTCTCTCTGTGCATCATCTTTATGAATGAACGTTTTCTGCTTGGGCATCACCTTTAGGAATGAAAGTTCTCTGACTGGGCATCATCTTTATGAAAGAAGGCTCTCTCTATTGGCATCATTTTTATGACAGAAGCTTCTCTGATTGTGCATTACCTTTATGAATGAAGGTTCTCTGGGCATCATCTTTTTGAAAGAAGGTTCTCTCTCTGGGCATCATCTTTTACAAAGAAAGATCTCTGTTTGTGCATCATCTTTATGGAAGAAGTTTCTCTCTCTGGCTATCATCTTATGAATGAAGGTTCTCTCTCTGGGCATCATCTTTATGAATGAAGTTTCTCCCTCTGGGCATCATCTTTATCAATGAAGGTTCTCTCTCTTGGCATCATCTTTATGAAAAAAGTTCTAAGTCTGGGCATCATCTATATGAATGAAGGTTCTCTCTATGGGCATCAACTTTATGCAAGAAGGTTCTTTCTCGGGGCATCATCTTTATGAATGAAGGTTCTCTGCCTGGGCATCATCTTTATGAATGAAGGTTCTCTCTTGGGCATCATCTTTATGAAGAAAGGCTATCTCTCTGGGCATCATCTTTATGAAAGTAGGTTCTCTCTCTGGGCATCATATTTATGAAAGAAAGATCTGTTTGTGCATCATCTTTATGGAAGAAGGTTCTCTGAATGGGCATCATCTTTATGGATGAAGGTTCTCTGGGCATCATCTTATGAATGAAGTTTCTCTCTCTGGGTATCACCTTAATGAAAGAAGGTTCTCTCTTGGGCATCATATTTAAGACAGAAGGTTCTCAGATGGGCGTCATCTTTACGAAAGGTCCTCTGCCTGGGCATCATCTTTATGAATGAAGGTTCTCTGTCTGGGAATCATCTTTATGTCAAGGTTCTCTCTCTGGACATCATCTTTATGAAACAAGGTTCTCTGCTTGGGCATCATCTATAGGAATGAAAGTTGTCTCTCTGGGCATCATCTTTATGAATGAAGGTTCTTTGCCTGGGTACCATCTTTATGATTGAAGGTTCTCTCTCTGGGCAACATCTTTATGATTGAAGGCTCTCTCTCTGGGCATCATATGTATGAAAGAAGATTCTCCGTTTGGGCATCATTTGTATGATAGAATGTTCTTTTCCTGGGCATCAACTTGGCGAAAGCATGTTCTCTGCCTGGACATCATCTTTGTGAATGAATATTCCCTCTCTGGACATCATCTTTATGAATGAAGGTTCGCTCTCTGGGCATCACCTTTATTAATGAAGGTTCTCTGCCTGGGCATCATCTTTGTGAATGAAGGTTCTCTCTCTTGGCATCATCTTTATGAATGAAAGTTCTCCCTGGGCATAATCTTTATGGATGACGGTTCTCTCTCTGGGCATCATCTTTAAGAACGAAGTCTCTCTCTCTGGGCATCACCTTTATGAAAAAAAGTTATGTCTCTGGGCATCACCTTTATGAATGAAGGTTCTCTCTGTGGGCATCATCCTTTTGAAAGAAGGTTCTTTCTCAGGGCATCATCTTTATGAATGAAGGTTCTCTCTCTGGTAATCATCTTTATGAATGAAGGTTCTCTGCCTTGGCATAATCTTTATGAATGACGGTTATCTTTTAGCATAATCTTTATGAATGAAGGCTCTCTCTCTGGGCATCACCTTTATGAATGTAGCTTCTCTTTCTGGGCATCATCTTTATGAATGAAGGTACACTCTATGGGCATCATCTTTAGGAAATAAATTTCTCTGTTTGTGCATCATCTTTATGAAAGAAAGATCTCTGCTGGGCATAATCTTTAAGAAAGATGTTTCTCTCTCTGGGAATCATCTTTATAAATGAAGGTTCTCTGCATGTGCATCATCTTTATGAAAGAAAGTTCTCTCTATGGGCATAATCTTTATGAAAGAATCTTCTCTGATTGGGCATCATCTTTATGAATGAAAGTTCTCTCCCTGGGAATCATCTTTATGAATGAAGGTTCTCTGGACATCATCTTTAAGAATGAAGGTCCTCTCTCTGGGCATGATCTTTATGAACGTAGCCACTCTTTCTGGGCATCAACTTTATGAATTTAAGTTCTCTCCCTGGGCATCAATTTTATAAATGAAGGTTCTCTCTCTGGGCATCATCTTTTTGAAAGAAGGTTCACTTTCTGGGAATCATCTTTATGAATGAAGGTTCTCTGCCTGTGCATCATCTATATGAATGAAAGTTCTCTGCCTGGGCATCATCTTATGAATGAAGTTTCTCTCTCTGGGCATCACCTTTAGGAATGAAGGCTCTCTCTCTGGGCATCATCTTTATGAAAGAAGGTTCTCTCTGGGCATCATCTTTATGAAAGAAAGATCTCTGTTTGTGCATCATCTTTATGAAACAAGGTTCTCTCTCTGGGCATCTTCTTTATGAAAGAAGGTTCTCTGTCTGGGCATCATCATTATGAAAGAAAGTTTTCTCTCTGGGTATCATCTTTATGAATGAAGGTTTTCTCTCTGGGCATCATCTTTATGAATTAAGGTTCTCTGCCTGATCATCATCTTTATGAATGAGGTACTCTGTCTGGGCATCATGTTTATGAAACAAGGTTCTCTCTCTGGTATTATATTTATGAATGAAGGTTCTCAGTCTTGGCATCATCTTTATGATTGAAAGTTCTCGTCTGGGCATCATCTTTATGATTCAATGTTGTCTCTCTGGGCATCATCTCTTTGAAAGGAAGTTCTCTCTCTGGGCATCATCTTTATGAAAGAAAGATCTCTGTTTGGGCATCATCTTTATGAAAGAAGGTTCTCTCTCTGTGCATCATCTTTATGAAAGAAGGTTTACTGTCTGGGCTTCATCTTTATGAATAAAGGTTCTCTTTCTGGGCATCCTCTTTATGAAAGAAGGATCTCTCTCTGGGCATCATCTTTACGAACGAACGACTCTGCCTGGTCATAATATTTATGAATAAAGACTTTCTCTCTGGGCATCATCTGTATGAATTAGGGTTCTCTCTCTGGGTATCATCTTTATGAAACAAGTTTCTAAGTCTGGGCATCATCTATATGACTGAAGGTTCTCTGCCGCGGCATCATCTTTATGAAAGAAGGCTCTCTTCTGGGCATAATGTTTATGAAAGCAGGTTCACTCTGGGCATCATATTTATGAAAGAAAGTTCTTAGTTTGGGCATCATCTTTATGAAAGAAGGTTCTCTGCCTGGGCATGATCTTTATGAAAGAAGGTTCTCTGCCTGTGCATCATCTTTACGAAAGAATGTTCACTGCATGGGCATCATCTTTGTGAATGAAGGTTTTCTCCCTGGGCATCATCTTTTTGAATGAAGATTCTCTCTCGGGGCATCATCTTTATGAATGAAGGTTCTCTCTCTAGGCATCATCTTTAGGAAACAAGGTTTCCTGCCTGGCATCATCTATATGAATGAATGTTCTCTCTCTGGGCATCATTTTTATGAATGAAGGTTCTCTGATTGGGCATCATCTTTATGAATGAAGGTTCTCCGCTGGCGCATCATCTTTATGGTTGAAGGTTCCCTGCCTGGGCATCATCTTTATGATTGAAGACACTCTTTCTGGGCACCATCTTTATGAAAGAAGGTTCTGTTCTGTGCATCAAATTTATGACAGAAGGTCCTCTCTTTTGACATCATCTTTATGAATGAAGGTTGTCTCTCTGGGCATCATCTTTATGAATGAAGATTGTCCCTCGGGGCTTAATCTTTATGACTGAAGGTTCTCTCTAGGCATCATCTTTATGAAACAAGGTTCCCTACCTGGGCATCATCTATATGAATGAAGGTTCTCTCTCTGGGCATCATCATTATGAATGAAGGTTCTCTGATTGGGCATCATCTGTATGAGTGAATGTTCTCTCTTTGGGCATCATCTTTATGAATAAAGGTTCTCTCTCTGGGCATCATCTTTATGAATCATGGTCCTTTCTCTTGTATCTTCCTTATGAATGAAGGTTCTCCGCTTGAGCATCATCATTATGGAGGAAAGTTCTCTGCGTGGTCATTATCTTTATTAATGAAGACACTCTCCCTGGGCTCCATCTTTATGAAAGAAGGTTCTGTCTCTGGGCATCATCTTTATGAAAGAATGTTCTCTGTCTCAGCATCATAAATATCAATGAAGGATTTCTCTCTGTGCATCATCTTTATGAATGAATGTTCTCTATCTGGGCATCTTTTTTATGAACCAAGGTTCTCTGCCTGGGCATCATCTTTATAAATGAAGGTTCTCTCTCTGGGCATCTTCTTTATAAAACATGATTACCTGCCCAGGCATCTTCTATATGACTGAAGGCTCTCTGCCTGGGTATCATCTTTATGAAAGGAGGTTCTCTGCCTGGGCATCATCGTTATGAAATATGTTTCTCTTTCTGGGCATCATCTTTATGAAAGAAATATCTCTGTTTGGGCATCATCTTTATGAAAGAAGGTTCTCTCTCTGGGCTTCATCTTTATGAAAGAAGGTTCTCTCTCTGGGCATCTTCTTTATGAAAGAAAGTTCTTTGTTTGGGCATCATATTTATGAAAGAAGGTTCTCTATCTGTGCATCATCTTTATGAAAGAAGGTTCTCTGCCTGAGCATCATCTTATGAATGAAGTCTCTCTCTCTAGGCATCATCTTTATGAAAGATTGTTCTCTCTCTTGGCATCATCTTTATGAAAGAAAGATCTCTGTTTGAGCATCATCTTTATGGAAACAGTTTCTCTCACTGAGCATCATCTTTATACAAGAAGGTTCTCAGCCGGGGCATCATCTTCATGAATGAAGGTTCTCCCTCTGGGCATCATCTTTATGAATGAAAGTTCTCTGCCTCAGCATCATCTTTATGAAAGAAGGCTGTCTCTCTTGGCATCATCTTTATGAAAGAAGTTCTCTCTCTGGGCATCTTCTTTATGAAAGAAAGTTCTTTGTTTGGGCATCATCTTTATGAAAGAAGGTTCTTACCCTGGGCATCATCTTTATGAAAGAAGGTTCTCTCTCTCTCGGCATCAACTTTATTAATGAAAGTTCTCTGCCTGTGCATCATCTATATGAATGAAAATTGTCTCCCTGGGCATCTTCTTTATGAATGAAGGTTCTCTGCCTGGGCATCATCTTTATGAAGGAAGGCTGTCTCTCTGGGCATCATCTTTATGAAAAAGTTCTCACTCTGGGCAACATCATTATGAAAGAAAGTTCTCTCTCTGGGTATCATCTTTAAGAATGAAGGTTCTCTCTCTGGGCATCATCTATATTAAACATGGTTCTCTCTCTGCTATCATCTTTATGAATAAATGTTCTCTAGGTGGACATCATTTTTATGAATGAAGGTTCTTTGCCTGGGCATCATCTTTATGAATGAATGTTCTCTCTCTGGGCATCATCTTTATGAATGAATGTTCTCTTTCTGGGCATCATCGTTATGAATGAAGGTTCTCTGCCTGGGCACCATCTTTATGAAAGAAGGCTGTCTCTCTGGGCATCATCTTTATGAATGAAGGTTCTCTCTTTGGCAATCATCTTTATGAATGAAGGTATTCTCTCTGTGCATCATCTTTATGAAACAAGGTTCTCTCTCTGGTATCATCTTTATGAATGAAGGTTCTATCTCTGGTAATCATCTTTATGTCAGGGTTCTCTCTCTGGGCATCATCTTTATGAAACAAGTTTCTCTCTCTGGGCATCATCTTTTTGAAAGAAAGTTTTCTTTTTGGGCATCATCTTTGTGAATGAAGGTTCTCTGCCTGGGCATCATCTTTATGAATGAAGGATCTCTCTCTGGGCAGCATCTTTAATGAATAAAGGTTGTCTTTCTGGGCATCCTGTTTAAGAAAGAAGGGTCTCTCTCTGGGCATCATATTTATGAAAGAAGATTCTCAGTTTGGGCATGATTTTATGATAGAAGGTTCTTTTCCTGGGCATCATCTTGGCGAAGGAATGTTCTCTGCCCGGGCATCATCCTTGTGAATGCATGTTCCCTCTCTGGACATCATCTTTATGAATGAAGGTTCTCTCTCTGGGCATCAACTTTATTAATGAAGGTTCTCTGCCTGGGCATCATCTATATTAAACTAGGTTCTCTCTCTGGTATCATCTTCATGGATAAAGGTTCTATCGATGATCATCATCTTTATGAAACAAGATTCTTTCCAAGTGCATCATGTTTTTGAATGAAGGTTCTCTCTCTGGGCTTCATCTTTATGAAAGAAGATTCTCTCTCTGGGCATCATCTTTATGAATGAAGGTTCTCTCCCTGGGCATCATCTTTATGAAAGTAGTTTCTCTATCTGTGCATCATCTTTATGAAAGAAGGTTCTCTGCCTGAGCATCATCTTTATGAATGAAGTCTCTCTCTAGGCATCATCTTTATGAAAGATTGATCTCTCTCTTGGCATCATCTGAATCATCTTTATAAACAAGGTTCTAGGTCTGCGCATCATCTATATGAATGAAAGTTCTCTGCCTGGGCATCATATTTATGAAAGAAGGCTCTCTCTCTGGGCATGATCTTTATGAAAGCAAGTTCTCTCTCTGGGCATCATATTTATGAAAAAATGTTCTCTGTTAGGGCATCATCATTATGAAAGAATTTTCTCTTTCTGGGCATCAACTTTATGAAACAAGGTTCTCTTCCTGAGTATCATCTTTATGAATGAAGATTCTCTCTCGGGGCATCATCTTTATGAATGAAGGTTCCCTCTCTGGGCATCATTTTTATTAAGATGATTCTCTGCCTGGGCATCATCTTTATGAATGAATGTTCTCTCTCTGGGCATCATCTTTATGAAAGAAAGATCTCTGTTTGGTCATCATCTTTATGAAAAAGGTACTCTCTCTGGGCATCACCTTTATGAATGAAGGTTCTCTGCCTGGGCATCATCTATATGAATGAAGGTTCTCTCTCTGCGCATCATCTTTATGAATGAAGGTTCTTTGTTTGGATATCATCTTTATGAATGAATGTTCTCTGCCTGGTCATTATCTTTATGAATGAAGATCCTCTCTCTGGGCTCCATCTTTATGAAAGAAATTGCTCTCTCTGGGCATCATCTTTATTAAAGAATATTCTCTTTCTCGGCAAAATATTTATCAATGAAGGTTTTCTCCCTGTGCATCATATTTATGAATGAAGGTACACTTTCTGGGCATCTTTTTTATGAACGAATGTTCTCTGCCTGGGCATCATCTTTGTCAATGAAGATTCTCTCTCTGGGTATCCTCTTTATGAAACAAGGTTCCCTGCCCTGGCATCATCAATGTGAATGAAGGCTCTCTGCCTGGGCATAATCTTTATGAAAGAAGGTTCTCTCTCTCAGCATCATCTTTTGAAAGTAAGATCTCTATTTTGGCATCATCTTTATGAAAAAACGTTCTCTCCCTGGGCATCATCTTTTTGAAATAAGGTTCTCTCTAGGCATCATCTTTATGAAACAAAGTTCCCTGCCTGGGCATCATCTATATGAATGAAGGTTCTCTCTCTGCGCATCATCTTTACGAAAGAAGGTTCTCTGCCTGGGCATCATCTTTGTGAATGCAGGTATTTTTTCTGGGCATCATCATTATGAATGAAGGTTCTCTTGGCATCATCTTAATGAATGAAGGTTCTCTCTCTGGGCATCATCTTTATGAATGAAGGTTCTCTCTCTGTGGATCATCTTTATTAAAGATAGTTCTCTCTCTGGGCATCATCTTTATGAATGAAAGTTCACTCTCTTGGCATCATCTTTATGAATGAAAGTTCTCTGCCTTGGCATCATCTTTATCTATGAAGGTTCCCTCTCTGGGCAGCATCTTTATTGAATAAAGGTTCTCTCTCTGGGCATCCGCTTAATGAAAGAAGGTTCTCTCTCTGGGCATCATATTTATGAATGAATGTTCTCTGCCTGATTATCATCTTTATGAATGAAGGAACTCTCACTGGGCATCTTCTTTATGAAACAACGTTCTCTGCCTGTGCAATATATTTACGAAAGAATGTTCACTGCCTGGGCATCATCTTTGTGAATGAAGGTTTTCTCCTTGGGCATCATCTTTATGAATGAAGGTTCTCTGTCTGGGCATCATCTTTATGAAAGAAGGTTCTCTCCCTGGCCTTCATCTTTACGAAAGAAGGTTCTCTGCCTGATCATCATCTTTACGAATGAAGGAACTCTCTCTGGGCATCTTCTTTATGAAACAAGGTTCTCTCTTTGGTATCATCTTTATGAATGAAGGTTCTCTGTCTGGGCTTCATCTTTATGATCGAAGGTTCTCTCTCTGTGCATAATCTTTATGAAAGAAGGTTCTCTACCTGTGCAATATCTTTACGAAAGAATGTTCACTGCCTGGGCATCATCTTTGTGAATGAAGGTTTTCTCCTTGGGCATCATCTTTATGAATGAAGGTTCTGTCATTGGGTATAATCTTTATGAATGAAGGTTGTCTCTCTGGGCATCATTTTTATGAAAGAATGTTCTCTGTTTGGGCATCATCTTTATGAACGAAGGTTCTCTGCCTTGCATTATCTTTATGAATAAAGGTTCTCTCTGTGGGCATCATCTTTTCCGTGAATTGTGAACTTGCTGAGTAGGGCTCAACTGGGCGTGAGCTCCCCAGAAGTAGAACGCAAAGGATGACTCTTTTTCTTCCCTCTGTATCTCTCCCTTTATCTAACTATCTCTCTCTCTCCCTCTCTCTCTCACTCTCTCCCTTCTCTGTCAATCTCTTTCTTTTTCTACGCCTTCTCTTCCTCCTTTCGTTCATGTCCCCCTTCTTCATTTTCCTTTTATAATTTAAGGTAGGGAACCTGGTCGTTGTGCATTGTATGACTAGGCTGACGCTAAGGAGTTCCAAGCAGCAGTGATTCAGCTGCTTGAAATTGGTCCCCGAGAAGTATGCCACCGGATGTCCGGCTTTGAGACCGCCCCCTGATGTTGTCAGAGGACTGTCCCTGCAAGAATGGCGACTCTGGTCCATCTGTCCACAGGTGTACGGTGTGTAGTACCTCCCCTTCATGACATCAGTGGACTCTCGCGGGCTGAAAGGGGACTCTGATAAATCAGTCCCCGGTTGTTCGGGTGTGTAGCACCGCCCTTATGATGTCAGCGGACTCTTTAATATGTGAACGGCGACTCCGATCAAGGGTCTCTGAGGTCTTCGGGATGAAGCCAGCAGTGCACAGGCACACCTGTCATGGATAGCAATACAAATAGTAGGTTTCAATAAAATAAAAAACCTTAAATAACCTGGCCCATACTGCGGATGGGGCAGAGCCACCAGGAATCCCGTAGTCTGAACGAAGCGGGGGTACCTTCAAGAGAGTAGAAGGCTCAGGATGTGCCAGAATCTCCTGTCGCCCCAGTGAGCTCTTTCCTTGACTGGTGAACCTGCTGAAAAGGGCTCAGCTGGGCGTGGGCATTCCACAAGTAAAATGCAACGAATGACTCTTTTTTACCCTCTGTATCTCTCCCTGTATCTCTCTGTGTCTCTCTAACTCTCTCTCTCTCTCTCTCTCTCTCTCTCTCTCTCTCTCTCTCTCTCTCTCTCTCTCTCTCTCTCTCTCTCTCTCTCTCTCTGCCCTCTTTGTCAATCTCTTTCCTTCTCTACGCTTAGCTTCATCCGTTCGTTCATGTGCACCTTCTTCATCTTCTCTTAAAAATTTACAGTTGGAAACCGGTCGTTGTGCATTGCATGACTAGCCTGAAGCTAGTAGTTTCATACCAGCAGTGATTTAGCTGGAGGATCATGAAACATCGTTCGCCCCCAAAGGTTTTCACAGTATCTGAAATCCACCAAGGCCAATCTCTGCTGTCCTGGGCCATAGCCATCAAGTAGAATCGATGGGAGATCAGTGAGTTTGGTTTGGGGTGGTCCTCTCAGCTGTCTTAGGATACTATCTGACCGGCTAGCATATAGGTGTAGCTTTTTTCTATGCATATTGTTTTCCCAGTGCTCTTGATTGCCACGGGCCCTACCATTCCTGATGCTGTAGGCTTCCGGACCAGCTTCTCCAGAACCATCCAGAAACAGCCCGTGTAAGCTGTCTTTCAAGACTTGCCCAGTCACACACACTGACACCTGACCACTTTCTGGCCACCTTGCTCACGGGAAAGGGGTGTAATGCAACATTTTGCACTTGCGGGGATTGTCCAACCTTGCTCAGTTTCATGTCATACCAAATCTTGCACGCCAGGAGGTGCTTGAAACTTTCCTCCTCAGGCTTTGGGGATGTGGTCTGCAGTGTTGACTATATGCTCCCAGGTTGATTGAGATATTGCACCAGGCACTGACTTCCTTTCTCACGCAGTAGGGCACGCAGGTGGGTAAAGGAGGCCTTGGTGCTCCACTAGGTGGGTAGACAGGAACCTAGAGGGAGTTGGGGACCTCTAGTCCGCAGGCAGCACAAGGTCTTGTGGGAAAGGGATCACGCAGGCATGGAGTGAGTCTGAATTAGGCTAGCCAAGTGCGGACACTGGCCCTACTCAGCAACCGGTCGGTGAGCCATTGGCTCCAGGAGCCCAGGGCTTGAAAGTCTTGTCAAGGGAAAGGCCTACGGGAGCACCTTTGGCGACTGCGTTCTGAGGTGCGCCGCGGGAGCTTTGTGGGCACACACTCAAGGCGGGAGCAAGGGACAGAAGTGTCCTGGGAATGCCTATGAGCTTTCTTGAGTTCTTTGCTCGGCACGGTGAAGAAGGCAGCCCAAAGCAGCACGCTATCTCACCCAGGTGAGTTTGCAGGAGGGAACCCAAAAGGGTCAAGTACACCTTCCTCAACGTGGTAAGTGCAGCTTGTGCAAAGCCCGTCAAATCAACCGCCGGCCTCGCTGGGATGAACTAGCTGGCAGGCAGAAACAGGTGGAAAACAAGAGCCGGTTGAGGGCAATAGCCCAAGAGCATGGGGTCCCCTAGGAGCCCCGGAGCTGGCACTGAGTGGGGTACATGGGTGATGCTTGGCCCAAGAGCACAGGACTCTCTGCGAACATGGAGCCGGAGAGCCGAGGCACAGCATTAGGAGACTGCTTGCGTGTGACCAGGGCGTGATGGGCGGTGCCTGTCGGAGTTGGGCGTGGCCGCAAGGCGGGGCTTCCTGTCTTTATCTGCGCCTGCCCTCTCCTGGATGGTGGTGGGGTCCCGTGATGGCAAGGACACCCAGGTGGACAGTAGGCACAGGCTTCGAAAGCTCAAAGGAGCCTCCAGATCCGTGAGCTCTCTGAGCAGCAAGGGCCTATGAGGCAGTGGCCTCCTTCACTTAGATCTCTGGAGGTCCCTTTGTCAACGCAGGAACCTTCGGAAGCGGGTGTGGGAGACAGCCCGGTACGCTTAGAGCGGGGTTACCTCGGGTAGCGGACGGTGGCCTAAAGGTTCTGGGGACCAAAACAGCCCGGGAAATCGCTTTCAGCCTTAGGCCTGCCCCCTCCCAGGCCGAGGACACCACTTTCACCCCAGCTCGTCCGCTCTCTACAGGGGGACAGCAGCAGGCTCTGTGAAGAACCCGTGGCCCGTGCTGGGGAAGCTCAGAGAGCCTTGCCCCACGAAGACGCCCGGAACCATAGTTCTCACGCAAGCTGCTGGTGGGAAGGTTTTCCCGGTCCCACTGCCGGGCGGTGAGCGCTTCATGGGGGTGTGTGAGCCCGACTACGAAGCCAGCCGTTGCCTCAAGACCCTAGAACCACCCGCAATTGAGCTCAAATGTCAGGCAGCCCGGGTAACAAAGGCGTATGCCAATCGGATAGATGAAAACAGACCCGGCAGGACTGGGCCCCAAAGAAGGATGGTAACAGGAAGTGCCAAGGGGGGACACATTTGGGGGGGGGACACCCATTGACCGGAAGAGCCCTCGTTGGGACCTAAAAGGCACCTGTCCCTGCGTGAAATTGGTCCCCGAGAAGTATGCCACCGGATGTCAGGCTTTGAGAGCGCCCCCTGATGTTGTCAGAGGACTGTCCCTGCAAGAATGGCGACTCTGGTCCATCTGTCCACAGGTGTACGGTGTGTAGTACCTCCCCTTCATGACATCAATGGACTCTCGCGGGCTGAAAGGGGACTCTGATAAATCAGTCCCCGGTTGTTCGGGTGTGTAGCACCGCCCTTATGAAGTCAGCAGACTCTTTAACTATGTGAACTGCGACTCCGATCAAGGGTCTCTGAGGTCTTCGGGATGAAGCCAGCAGTGCACAGGCACACCTGTCATGGATAGCAATACAAATAGTAGGTTTCAATAAAATAAAATACCTTAAATAACCTGGCCCATACTGCGGATGGGGCAGAGCCACCAGGAATCCCATAGTCTGAACGAAGCAGGGGATGCCTTCAAGGAAGGAGAAGGCTCAGGATGTGCCAGAATCTCCTGTCGCCCCAGTGAGCTCTTTCCTTGACTGGTGAACCTGCTGAATAGGGCTCAGCTGGGCGTGAGCTCCCCAGAAGTAGAATGCAACGAATGACTATTTTTTACCCTCTGTATCTCTCCCGGTATCTCTCTGTGTCTCTCTAACTCTCTCTCTCTGTCTCTGTCTCTCTCTCTCTCTCTCTCTCTCTCTGCTCTCTTTGTCAATCTCTTTCCTTCTCTACGCTTAGCTTCATCCGTTCGTTCATGTGCACCTTCTTCATCTTCTCTTAAAAATTTACTGTCGGAAACCGGTCGTTGTGCATTGCATGACTAGCCTGAAGCTAGGAGTTTCAAACCAGCAGTGATTTAGCTGGAGGACCATGAAACATCGTTCGCCCCCAAAGGTTTTCACAGTATCTGAAATCCAACAAGGCCAATCTCTGCTGTGCTGTGTCATAGCCATCAAGTAGAATCGATGGGAGATCAGTGAGTTTGGTTTGGGGTGGTCCTCTCAGCTGTCTTAGGATACTATCTGACCGGCTAGCATATAAGTGTAGCTTTTTTCTATGCATATTGTTTTCCCAGTGCTCTTGGTTGCCATGGCCCCCACCAATTCCTGCTGCTGTAGGCTCCCGGACCAGCTTCTCCAGAACCATCCAGAAAAAGCCCATGTAAGCTGTCTTTCTAGACTTCCCCAGTCACACACACTGACACCTGACCACTTTCTGGCCACCTTGCTCACGGGAAAGTGGTGTAATGCAACATTTTGCACTTGCGGGGATTGTCCAACCTTGCTCAGTTTCATGTCATACCAAATCTTGCACGGCAGGAGGTGCTTGAATCTTTCCTCCTCAGGCTTTGGGGATGTGGTCTGCAGTGTTGACTATATGCTCCCAGGTTGATTGAGATATTGCACCAGGCACTGACTTCCTTTCTCACGCAGGAGGGCACGCAGGTGGCTAACAAAGTCCTGGGTGCTCCACTAGGTGGGTAGACAGGAACCTAGAGGGAGTTGGGGACCTCTAGTCCGCAGGCAGCACAAGGTCTTGTGGGAAAGGGATCACGCAGGCATGGAGTGAGTCTGAATTAGGCTAGCCAAGTGCGGACACTGGCCCCATTCAGCAAACCGGTCGGTCAGCCATTGGCTGCAGGAGCCCAGGGCTTGAAAGTCTTGTCAGGGGAAAGGCCTGCGGGAACACCTTTGGCGACTGGGTTCTGAGATAGCCGTGGGAGCTTCGTCGGCACGCACTAAAGTCGGGAGCAACGGACAGAAGTGTCCTGGGAATGCCTATGAGCTTTCTTGAGTTCTTTGCTCGGCACGGCGAAGAAGGCAGCCCAAAGCAGCATGCTACGTCACCCTGGTGAGTTTGCATGAGGGAACCCGAAAGGGTCAAGTACACCTTCCTCAAAGTGGTAAGTGCAGCTTGTGCAAAACAGGCCAAGTCAACAGCCAGCCTCGCTGGGATGACCTGGTAGGCAGGCAGAAACAGATGGAAAACAAGAGACGGTTGAGGGCAAGAGCCCAAGAGCATGGGGTCCCCTAGGAGCCCCGGAGCTGGCACTGAGTGGGGTACATGGGTGATGCTTGGCCCAAGAGCACAGGACTCTCTGCGGACATGGAGCCTGAGAGCCGAGGCATAGCATTAGGAGACTGCTTGCGTGTGACCCGGGCGTGATGGGCGGGGCCTGTCGGAGTTGGGCGGGGCCGGAAGGCGGGGCTTCCTGTCTTTATCTGCGCCTGCCCTCTCCTGGATGGTGGTGGGGTCCCGTGATGGCAAGGACACCCAGGTGGAGAGTAGGCACAGGCTCCCAGCAAGGGCCTATGAGGCAGTGGCCTCCTTCACGTAGATCTCTTGAGGTCCCTGTGTCAACGCAGGAACCTTGGGAAGCGGGTGTGGGAGACTGCCCGGACCGCTTAGAGCGGGGCTACCTCGGGTAGCGGACGGTGGCCTAAAAAAGGTTCTGGGGACCAAAACAGCCCGGGAAAACGCTCTCAGCCTTAGGCCTGCCCCCTCCCAGGCCGAGGACACCACTTTCACCCCAGCCCGTCCGCTCTCTACAGGGGGACAGCAGCAGGCTCTGTGAAGAACCCGTGGCCCGAGCTGGGGAGGCTCAGAGTGCAGGGCCCCACGAAGGCGACCGGAACCATAGTTCTCACGCAAGCTGCTAGTGGGAAGGTTTTCCCGGTCCCACTGCCGGGCGGTGAGCGCTTCATGGGGTGTGTGAACCCGACTACGAAGCCCGACGTTGCCTTCAAGGCCCTAGAACCACCCGCACTTGAGCTCAAACGTCAGGCAGCCCGGGCAACAAAGGCGTATGCCAATGGGATAGATGAAAGCAAACACGGCAGGACTGGGCCCGAGAGAAGGATGGTAACAGGAAGTGCCAAGGGGCGACACATTTGGGGGGAGGAACACCCATTGACCGGAAGAGCCCTCGTTGGGACCTAAAAGGCACCTGTCCCTGCGTGAAATTGGTCCCCGAGAAGTATGCCACCGGATGTCCGGCTTTGAGACCGGCCCCTGATGTTGTCAGAGGACTGTCCCTGCAAGAAAGGCGACTCTGGTCCATCTGTCCACAGGTGTACGGTGTGTAGTACCTCCCCTTCATGACATCAATGGACTCTCACTGGCTGAAAGGGGACTCTGATAAATCAGTCCCCGGTTGTTCGATGCGTAGCACCGCCCTCATGATGTCAACGGACTCAACTATGTGAACGGCGACTCCAATCAAGGGTCTATGAGGTCTTCGGGATGAAGCCAGCAGTGCACAGGCACACCTGTTATGGATAGCAATACAAATAGTAGGTTTCAATAAAATAAAATACCTTAAATAACCTGGCCCATACTGCGGATGGGGCAGAGCCACCAGGAATCCCATAGTCTGAACGAAGCAGGGGATGCCTTCAAGGAAGGAGAAGGCTCAGGATGTGCCAGAATCTCCTGTCGCCCCAGTGAGCTCTTTCCTTGACTGGTGAACCTGCTGAATAGGGCTCAGCTGGGCGTGAGCTCCCCAGAAGTAGAATGCAACGAATGACTATTTTTTACCCTCTGTATCTCTCCCGGTATCTCTCTGTGTCTCTCTAACTCTCTCTCTCTGTCTCTGTCTCTCTCTCTCTCTCTCTCTCTCTGCTCTCTTTGTCAATCTCTTTCCTTCTCTACGCTTAGCTTCATCCGTTCGTTCATGTGCACCTTCTTCATCTTCTCTTAAAAATTTACTGTCGGAAACCGGTCGTTGTGCATTGCATGACTAGCCTGAAGCTAGGAGTTTCATACCAGCAGTGATTTAGCTGGAGGACCATGAAACATCGTTCGCCCCCAAAGGTTTTCACAGTATCTGAAATCCACCAAGGCCAATCTCTGCTGTCCTGGGCCATAGCCATCAAGTAGAATCGATGGGAGATCAGTGAGTTTGGTTTGGGGTGGTCCTCTCAGCTGTCTTAGGATACTATCTGACCGGCTAGCATATAGGTGTAGCTTTTTTCTATGCATATTGTTTTCCCAGTGCTCTTGATTGCCACGGGCCCCACCAATTCCTGCTGCTGTAGGCTCCCGGACCAGCTTCTCCAGAACCATCCAGAAACAGCCCGTGTAAGCTGTCTTTCAAGACTTGCCCAGTCACACACACTGACACCTGACCACTTTCTGGCCACCTTGCTCACGGGAAAGGGGTGTAATGCAACAGTTTGTACTTGCGGGGATTGTCCAACCTTGCTCAGTTTCATGTCATACCAAATCTTGCGCGCCAGGAGGTGCTTGAATCTTTCCTCCTCAGGCGTTGGGGATGTGGTATGCAGTGTTGACTATATGCTCCCAGGTTGATTGAGATATTGCACCAGGCACTGACTTCCTTTCTCACGCAGGAGGGCACGCAGGTGGCTAACGGAGTCCTGGGTGCTCCACTAGGTGGGTAGACAGGAACCTAGAGGGAGTTGGGGACCTCTAGTCCGCAAGCAGCACAAAGTCTTGTGGGAAGGGGATCAGGCAAGCAGGGAGTGAGTCTGAATTAGGCTAGCCAAGTGCGGACACTGGCCCCACTCAGCAAACCGGTCGGTCAGCCATTGGCTGCAGGAGCCCAGGGCTTGAAAGTCTTGTCAGGGGAAAGGCCTGCGGGAGCACCTTTGGCGACTGGGTTCTGAGATGCGCGCGGGAGCTTCGTCGGCACGCACTAAAGTCGGGAGCAACGGACAGAAGTGTCCTGGGAATGCCTATGAGCTTTCTTGAGTTCTTTGCTCGGCACGGTGAAGAAGGCAGCCCAAAGCAGCATGCTACGTCACCCTGGTGAGTTTGCATGAGGGAACCCGAAAGGGTCAAGTACACCTTCCTCAAAGTGGTAAGTGCAGCTTGTGCAAAGCCCGCCAAGTCAACCGCCAGCCTCGCTGGGATGAACTAGCTGGCAGGCAGAAACAGATGGAAATCAA
The DNA here is from genome assembly GCF_050624435.1 of Tenrec ecaudatus. Classification (NCBI taxonomy): domain Eukaryota; kingdom Metazoa; phylum Chordata; class Mammalia; order Afrosoricida; family Tenrecidae; genus Tenrec; species Tenrec ecaudatus. The sequence goes on from NC_134549.1 coordinate 9,483,252, forward strand.
GAGCCGGTTGAGGGCAATAGCCCAAGAGCATGGGGTCCCCTAGGAGCCCTGGAGCTGGCACTGAGTGAGGTACATGGGTGCTGCTTGGCCCAAGAGCACAGGACTCCCCGCAGACATGGAGCCTGAGAGCCGAGGCACAGCATTAGGAGACTGCTTGCGTGTGACCAGGGCGTGATGGGTGGGGCCTGTCGGAGTTGGGCGGGGCCGGAAGGCGGGGCTTCCTGTCTTTATCTGCGCCTGCCCTCTCCTGGATGGTGGTGGGGTCCCGTGATGGCAAGGACACCCAGGTGGAGAGTAGGCACAGGCTTCGAAAGCTCAAAGGAGCCTCCAGATCCGTGAGCTCTCTGAGCAGCAAGGGCCTAGGAGGCAGTGGCCTCCTTCACGTAGATCTCTTGAGGTCCCTGTGTCAACGCAGGAACCTTGGGAAGCGGGTGTGGGAGACTGCCCGGACCGCTTAGAGCGGGGCTACCTCGGGTAGCGGACGGTGGCCTAAAGGTTCTGGGGACCAAAACAGCCCGGGAAATCGCTCTCAGCCTTAGGCCTGCCCCCTCCCAGGCCGAGGACACCACTTTCACCCCAGCTCGTCCGCTCTCTACAGGGGGACAGCAGCAGGCTCTGTGAAGAAACCGTGGCCCGAGCTGGGGAGGCTCAGAGAGCCGGGCCCCACGAAGGCGCCCGGAACCATAGTTCTCACGCAAGCTGCTAGTGGGAAGGTTTTCCCGGTCCCACTGCCGGGCGTTGAGCGCTTCATGGGGCTGTGTGAGGCCGACTGTGAAACCAGACGTTGCCTTCAAGGCCCTAGAACCACCCGCACTCGAGCTCAAACGTCAGGCAGCCCGGGTAACAAAGGCGTATGCCAATCGGATAGATGAAAACAGACCCGGCAGGACTGGGCCTGAGAGAGGGATGGTAACAGGAAGTTGCCAGGGGGGACACAATTGGGGCGGTGACACCGGTTTACCGGAAGAGCCCTCGTTGGGACCTAAAAGGCACCTGTCCCTGCGTGAAATTGGTCCCCGAGAAGTATGCCACCGGATGTCCGGCTTTGAGAGCGCCCCCTGATGTTGTCAGAGGACTGTCCCTGCAAGAATGGCGACTCTGGTCCATCTGTCCACAGGTGTACGGTGTGTAGTACCTCCCCTTCATGACATCAGTGGACTCTCGCGGGATGAAAGGGGACTCTGATAAATCAGTCCCCGGTTGTTCGGGTGTGTAGCACCGCCCTTATGATGTCAGCGGACTCTTTAACTATTTGAACGGCGACTCCGATCAAGGGTCTCTGTGGTCTTCGGGATGAAGCCAGCAGTGCACAGGCACACCTGTCATGGATAGCAATACAAATAGTAGGTTTCAATAAAATAAAAAACCTTAAATAACCTGGCCCATACTGCGGATGGGGCAGAGCCACCAGGAATCCCGTAGTCTGAACGAAGCGGGGGATACCTTCAAAGAAGTAGAAGGCTCAGGATGTGCAAGAATCTACTGTCGCCCCAGTGAGCTCTTTCCTAGACTGGTGAACCAGCTGAAAAGGGCTCAGCTGGGCGTGTGCTCTCCACAAGTAAAATGCAACGAATGACTATATTTTACCCTCTGTATCTCTCCCTGTATCTCTCTGTGTCTCTCTAACTAACTCTCTCTCTCTCTCTCTCTCTCTCTGCCCTCTTTGTCAATCTCTTTTCTTCTCTACGCTTAGATTCATCCGTTCGTTCATGTGCACCTTCTTCATCTTTTCTTAAAAATATACAGTCAGAAACCGGTCGTTGTGCATTGCATGACTAGCCTGAAGCTAGGAGTTTCAAACCAGCAGTGATTTAGCTGGAGGATCATGAAACATCGTTCGCCCCCAAAGGTTTTCACAGTATCTGAAATCCACCAAGGCCAATCTCTGCTGTCCTGGGCCATAGCCATCAAGTGGAATCGATGGGAGATCAGTGAATTTGGTTTGAGGTGATCTTCTCAGCTGTCTTAGGAGACTATCGGACCGGCTAGGATATAGGTGTAGTTCTTTTTCCATGCATATTGTTTTCCCACTGCTCTTGATTGCCATGGCCCCCACCAATTCCTGCTGCTGTAGGCTCCCGGACCAGCTTCTCCAGAACCATCCAGAAAAAGCCCATGTAAGCTGTCTTTCAAGACTTGCCCAGTCACACACACTGACACCTGACCACTTTCTGGCCACCTTTCTGACGGGAAAATGGTGTAATGCAACATTTTGCACTTGCGGGGATTGTCCAACCTTGCTCAGTTTCATGTCATACCAAATATTTCACGCCAGGAGGTGCTTGAATCTTTCCTCCTCAGGCGTTGGGGATGTGGTATGCAGTGTTGACTATATGCTCCCAGGTTGATTGAGATATTGCACCAGGCACTGACTTCCTTTCTCACGCAGGAGGGCACGCAGGAGGCTAACGGAGTCCTGGGTGCTCCACTAGGTGGGTAGGGAGGAACCTAGAGGGAGTTGGGGACCTCTAGTCCGCAAGCAGCACAAAGTCTTGTGGGAAGGGGATCAGGCAAGCAGGGAGTGAGTCTGAATTAGGCTAGCCAAGTGCGGACACTGGCCCCACTCAGCAAACCGGTCGGTCAGCCATTGGCTGCAGGAGCCCAGGGCTTGAAAGTCTTGTCAGGGGAAAGGCCTGCGGGAGCACCTTTGGCGACTGGGTTCTGAGATGTGCCGCGGGAGCTTCGTCGGAACGCACTAAAGTCGGGAGCAACGGACAGAAGTGTCCTGGGAATGCCTATGAGCTTTCTTGAGTTCTTTGCTCGGCACGGTGAAGAAGGCAGCCCAAAGCAGCATGCTACGTCACCCTGGTGAGTTTGCATGAGGGAACCCGAAAGGGTCAAGTACACCTTCCTCAAAGTGATAAGTGCAGCTTGTGCAAAACCGGCCAAGTCAACCGGCAGCCTCGCTGGGATGACCTGGCTGGCAGGCAGAAACAGATGGAAAACAAGAGCCGGTTGGGGGCAAGAGCCCAAGAGCATGGGGTCCCCTAGGAGCCCCGGAGCTGGCACTGAGTGGGGTACATGGGTGATGCTTGGCCCAAGAGCACAGGACTCTCTGCGGACATGGAGCCTGAGAGCCGAGGCACAGCTTTAGGAGACTGCTTGCGTGTGACCAGGGCGTGATGGGCGGGGCCTGTCGGAGTTGGGCGGGGCCGAAAGGCGGGGCTTCCTGTCTATCTGCGCCTGTCCTCTCCTGGATGGTGGTGGGGTCCCGTGATGGCAAGGACACCCAGGTGGAGAGTAGGCACAGGCTTCGAAAGCTCAAAGGAGCCTCCAGATCCGTGAGCTCTCTGAGCAGGAAGGGCCTATGAGGCAGTGGCCTCCTTCACGTAGATCTCTTGAGGTCCCTGTGTCAACGCAGGAACCTTGGGAAGCGGGTGTGGGAGACTGCCCGGACCGCTTAGAGCGGGGCTACCTCGGGTAGCGGACGGTGGCCTAAAGGTTCTGGGGACCAAAACAGCCCGGGAAATCGCTCTCAGCCTTAGGCCTGCCCCCTCCCAGGCCTAGGACACCACTTTCACCCCAGCCCGTCCGCTCTCTACAGGGGGACAGCAGCAGGCTCTGTGAAGAAACCGTGGCCCGAGCTGGGGAGGCTCAGAGAGCCGGGCCTCAAGAAGGCGCCCGGAACCATAGTTCTCACGCAAGCTGCTAGTGGGAAGGTTTTCCCGGTCTCACAGCCGGGCCAGCAGCGCTTCATGGGGGTGTGTGAGCCCGACTGCGAAGCCAGACGTTGCCTTTAAGGCCCTAGAACCACCCGCACTCGAGCTCAAACGTCAGGCAGCCCGGGCAACAAAGGCGTATGCCAATCGGATAGATGAAAGCAGACCCGGCAGGACTGGGCCCGAAAGGAGGATGGTAACAGGAAGTGCCAAGGTAGGACACATTTGGGGGGGGGGACACCCATTGACCGGAAGAGCCCTCGTTGGGACCTAAAAGGCACCTGTCCCTGCGTGAAATTGGTCCCCGAGAAGTATGCCACCGTCTGTCCGGCTTTGAGACCGCCCCCTGATGTTGTCAGAGGACTGTCCCTGCAAGAATGGCGACTCTGGTCCATCTGTCCACAGGTGTAGGGTGTGTAGTACCTCCCCTTCATGACATCAATGGACTCTCGCGGGCTGAAAGGGGACTCTGATAAATCAGTCCCCGGTTGTTCGGGTGTGTAGCACCGCCCTTATGATGTCAACGGACTCAACTATGTGAACGGCGACTCCGATCAAGGGTCTCTGTGGTCTTCGGGATGAAGCCAACAGTGCACAGGCACACCTGTCATGGATAGCAATACAAATAGTAGGTTTCAATAAAATAAAAAACCTTAAATAACCTGGCCCATACTGCGGATGGGGCAGAGCCACCAGGAATCCCGTAGTCTGAACGAAGCGGGGGATACCATCAAAGAAGTAGAAGGCTCAGGATGTGCAAGAATCTACTGTCGCCCCAGTGAGCTCTTTCCTAGACTGGTGAACCTGCTGAAAAGAACCTTCATTCAAAAGATGATGCCCAGGCAGAGAACCTTCTTTCGTACAGATGATGCCCAGGAAGAGAACCTTCTTTCATAAAGATGATGCCCAAATAGAGAACCTTCTTTCATAAATATGATGCACATAGAGAGAATCTTCATTCATAGAGATGTTGCCCAGAGAGTGAACTTTCATTCATAAAGATGTTGCCCAGAGAGAGAACCTTCATTCATTAAGATTATGCCAAGAAAACCTTCATTCATAATGATGATGCCCAGAGAGAGAACCTTTTTTAATAAAGATGATGCCCAGACAGAGAACCTTCTTTCATAAATATGCTGCCCAGATAAAGAGCCTTCATTCAAAAGATGTTGCTAGGCAGAAAACCTTCATTCATAAGGGTGATGCCCAGAGAGAGAACCGTCATTCATAAAAATGATGCCCAGGGAGAGAACCATCATTCATGGAGATGATGCCCAGAGAAAGAACCTTCTTTCATAAAGGTGATGCCCAGAGAGAGAAACTTCATTCATAACATGATGCCCAGAGTACCTTCAATCATAAAGATGATGCACAGAGAGAGAACCCTCATTCACAAAGATGATGCCCAGGCAGAGACCATTCTTTCATAAAGATGATGCACAGAGTGAGAATCTTGTTTCATAAAGATGATGCCCATAGAGCGTACCTTCATTCATAAAGATGATGCCCAGATAGAGAACATTCTTAGTAAAGATGATGCACAGAGAGACAATTTTCATTCATATAGATGATAGCCAGGCAGAAAACCTTGTTTCAAAAAGATGATGCCCAGAGAGAGAACCTTCAATCATAAAGATTATTCCAAGACAGAGAACCTTCATTCATTAAGATGATACCAGAGAGAGAACCTTGTTTCATAAAGATGATGCCCAGAGAGAGAACCTTCATTCACAAATATGATGCCAAGAGAGAACTTTTTTTTCATAAAGATGATTCCCAGGCAGAGAACCTTCTTTAATAAAAATGGTGCCCAGAGAAAGAACTTTCATTCATAAAGATGATGCCCAGAGAGAGAACCTTCATTTAATAAGATGATGCCGAGACAGAGAACGTTCTTTCATAAAGATGATGCCCAAACAGAGAACTTTCTTTATGAAGATGATGCCCAGAGAGGGAACATTCATTCATATAGATGATGCACAGGCAGGGAATTTGTTTCAAAAAGAAGATGCCCGAAGAGAACCTTCATTCAAAAAGGTGATGCCCAGGCAGAAACCTTGCTTCATAAAGATAATGCCTAGAAAGAGAACCTCCTTTCTTAAAGATGATGCCCAAAGAGAGAACCTGCTTTTAAAATATGATGCCCAGAGTGATAGCCTTCTCTCATAAAGATGATGCCCTGGCAGAGAACCTTCATTCATATAGTTGATGCCCAGAATTAGAAACTTGTTTCATAAAGATGATTCCCAGAGAGAGAACCTTCGTTCATAAAGAGGATGCACAGAGATAAAACTTTTATTCATAAAGATGATGCCCAGAGAGAGAGCCTTCATTCATAAAGATGATGCCCAAAGAGAGAACCGTCATTCATAAAGATGATGCCCAGAGAGAGAACCTTCATTCAGGAAGATGATGCACAGGCGGAGAACCTTCATTCATAAAGATGATGCCCAGAGAGAGAACCGTCATTCATAAGATGATGTCCAGAGAACCTTCATTCATAATGATGATGCCCAGAGAGAGAACCTTCATTCACAAAGATGATGCCCAGGCAGAGAACATTCTTTCATAAAGATTATTCCCAGGCAGAGAACCTTCTTTCATAAATATGTTGTCCAGAGAAAGAGCCTTCATTCATAAAGATGTTTCCCAGGCAGAGAACCTTAATTCATAAAGATGATGCCCAGAGAGAGAACCTTCATTCATAAGATGATGCCCAGGCAGAGAACCGTCATTCATAAAGATGATGCCCAGGCAGAGAACTTTCATTCATAAAGATGATGCCCACAGAGAGAACCTTCATTCATATAGTTGATGCCCAGACGTAGAAACTTGTTTCATAAAGATGATTCCCAGAGAGAGAACCTTCTTTCATAAAGAGGATGCCCAGAGATAAAACTTTTATTCATAAAGATGATGCCCAGAGAGAGAGCCTTCATTCATAAAGATGATGCCCAAACAGAGAACCTTCTTTCATAAATATGATGCACATAGAGACAGTCATCATTCATAAAGATGTTGCCCAGAGAATGAACTTTCATTCATAAAGATGTTGCCAAGAGAACCTTCATTCATAATGATGATGCCCAGAGAGATAACCTTTTTTAATAAAGATGATGCCCAGACAGAGAACCTTCTTTCATAAATATGCTGCCCAGAGAAAGAGCCTTCATTCAAAAGATGTTGCTAGGCAGAAAACCTTCATTCATAAGGGTGATGCCTAGAGAGAGAACCGTCATTCATAAAAATGATGCCCAGGGAGAAAACCATCATTCATGGAGATGATGCCCAGAGAAAGAACCTTCTTTCATAAAGGTGATACCCAGAGAGAGAACTTCATTCATAACATGATGCCCAGAGTACCTTCAATCATAAAGATGATGCACAGAGAGAGAACCCTCATTCACAAAGATGATGCCCAGGCAGAGACCATTCTTTCATAAAGATGATGCACAGAGTGAGAATCTTCTTTCATAAAGATGATGCCCATAGAGCGTACCTTCATTCATAAAGATGATGCCCAGGTAGAGAAACTTCTTAGTAAAGATGATGCACAGAGAGACAATTTTCATTCAAATAGATGATAGCCAGGCAGAGAACCTTGTTTCAAAAAGATGATGCCCAGAGAGAGAACCTTCAATCATAAAGATTATTCCAAGACAGAGAACCTTCATTCATTAAGATGATACCAGGGAGAGAACCTTGTTTCATAAAGATGATGCCCAGAGAGAGAACCTTCATTCACAATTATGATGCCCAGGCAGAGAACCTTCTTTCGTACAGATGATGCCCAGGAAGAGAACCTTCTTTCATAAAGATGATGCCCAAACAGAGAACCTTCTTTCATAAATATGATGCACATAGAGAGAGTCTTCATTCATAAAGATGTTGCCCAGAGAGAGAACCTTCAATCATAAAGATTATTCCAAGACAGAGAACCATCATTCATTAAGATGATACCAGAGAGAGAACCTTGTTTCATAAAGATGATGCCCAGAGAGAGAACATTCATTCACAAATATGATGCCAAGAGAGAACATTTTTTTCATAAAGATGATTCCCAGGCAGAGAACCTTCTTTAATAAAAATGGTGCCCAGAGAGAGAACTTTCATTCATAAAGATGATGCCCAGAGAGAGAACCTTCATTCATAAAAATGATGCCCAAGGAGAGAACCATCATTCATGGAGATGATGCCCAGAGAAAGAAACTTCTTTCATAAAGGTGATGCCCAGAGAGAGAAACTTCATTCATAACATGATGCCCAGAGTACCTTCAATCATAAAGATGAAGCACAGAGAGAGAACCCTCATTCACCAAGATGATGCCCAGGCAGAGACCATTCTTTCATAAAGATGATGCGCAGAGTAAGAATCTTGTTTCATAAAGATGATGCCCATAGAGCGTACCTTCATTCATAAAGATGATGCCCAGGTAGAGAACATTCTTAGTAAAGATGATGCACAGAGAGACAATTTTCATTCATATAGATGATAGCCAGGCAGAAAACCTTGTTTCAAAAAGATGATGCCCAGAGAGAGAACCTTCAATCATAAAGATTATTCCAAGACAGAGAACCTTCATTCATTAAGATGATACCAGAGAGAGAACCTTGTTTCATAAAGATGATGCCCAGAGAGAGAACCTTCATTCACAAATATGATGCCAAGAGAGAACTTTTTTTTCATAAAGATGATTCCCAGGCAGAGAACCTTCTTTAATAAAAATGGTGCCCAGAGAAAGAACTTTCATTCATAAAGATGATGCCCAGAGAGAGAACCTTCATTTAATAAGATGATGCCGAGACAGAGAACGTTCTTTCATAAAGATGATGCCCAAACAGAGAACTTTCTTTATGAAGATGATGCCCAGAGAGGGAACATTCATTCATATAGATGATGCACAGGCAGGGAATTTGTTTCAAAAAGAAGATGCCCGAAGAGAACCTTCATTCAAAAAGGTGATGCCCAGGCAGAAACCTTGCTTCATAAAGATAATGCCTAGAAAGAGAACCTCCTTTCTTAAAGATGATGCCCAAAGAGAGAACCTGCTTTTAAAATATGATGCCCAGAGTGATAGCCTTCTCTCATAAAGATGATGCCCTGGCAGAGAACCTTCATTCATATAGTTGATGCCCAGAATTAGAAACTTGTTTCATAAAGATGATTCCCAGAGAGAGAACCTTCGTTCATAAAGAGGATGCACAGAGATAAAACTTTTATTCATAAAGATGATGCCCAGAGAGAGAGCCTTCATTCTTAAAGATGATGCCCAAAGAGAGAACCGTCATTCATAAAGATGATGCCCAGAGAGAGAACCTTCATTCAGGAAGATGATGCACAGGCGGAGAACCTTCATTCATAAAGATGATGCCCAGAGAGAGAACCGTCATTCATAAGATGATGTCCAGAGAACCTTCATTCATAAAGATGATGCCCAGAGAGAGAACCTTCATTCACAAAGATGATGCCCAGGCAGAGAACATTCTTTCATAAAGATTATTCCCAGGCAGAGAACCTTCTTTCATAAATATGTTGTCCAGAGAAAGAGCCTTCATTCATAAAGATGTTTCCCAGGCAGAGAACCTTAATTCATAAAGATGATGCCCAGAGAGAGAACCTTCATTCATAAGATGATGCCCAGGCAGAGAACCGTCATTCATAAAGATGATGCCCAGGCAGAGAACTTTCATTCATAAAGATGATGCCCACAGAGAGAACCTTCATTCATATAGTTGATGCCCAGACGTAGAAACTTGTTTCATAAAGATGATTCCCAGAGAGAGAACCTTCTTTCATAAAGAGGATGCCCAGAGATAAAACTTTTATTCATAAAGATGATGCCCAGAGAGAGAGCCTTCATTCATAAAGATGATGCCCAAACAGAGAACCTTCTTTCATAAATATGATGCACATAGAGACAGTCATCATTCATAAAGATGTTGCCCAGAGAATGAACTTTCATTCATAAAGATGTTGCCAAGAGAACCTTCATTCATAATGATGATGCCCAGAGAGATAACCTTTTTTAATAAAGATGATGCCCAGACAGAGAACCTTCTTTCATAAATATGCTGCCCAGAGAAAGAGCCTTCATTCAAAAGATGTTGCTAGGCAGAAAACCTTCATTCATAAGGGTGATGCCTAGAGAGAGAACCGTCATTCATAAAAATGATGCCCAGGGAGAGAACCATCATTCATGGAGATGATGCCCAGAGAAAGAACCTTCTTTCATAAAGGTGATACCCAGAGAGAGAACTTCATTCATAACATGATGCCCAGAGTACCTTCAATCATAAAGATGATGCACAGAGAGAGAACCCTCATTCACAAAGATGATGCCCAGGCAGAGACCATTCTTTCATAAAGATGATGCACAGAGTGAGAATCTTCTTTCATAAAGATGATGCCCATAGAGCGTACCTTCATTCATAAAGATGATGCCCAGGTAGAGAAACTTCTTAGTAAAGATGATGCACAGAGAGACAATTTTCATTCAAATAGATGATAGCCAGGCAGAGAACCTTGTTTCAAAAAGATGATGCCCAGAGAGAGAACCTTCAATCATAAAGATTATTCCAAGACAGAGAACCTTCATTCATTAAGATGATACCAGGGAGAGAACCTTGTTTCATAAAGATGATGCCCAGAGAGAGAACCTTCATTCACAATTATGATGCCCAGGCAGAGAACCTTCTTTCGTACAGATGATGCCCAGGAAGAGAACCTTCTTTCATAAAGATGATGCCCAAACAGAGAACCTTCTTTCATAAATATGATGCACATAGAGAGAGTCTTCATTCATAAAGATGTTGCCCAGAGAGAGAACCTTCAATCATAAAGATTATTCCAAGACAGAGAACCATCATTCATTAAGATGATACCAGAGAGAGAACCTTGTTTCATAAAGATGATGCCCAGAGAGAGAACATTCATTCACAAATATGATGCCAAGAGAGAACATTTTTTTCATAAAGATGATTCCCAGGCAGAGAACCTTCTTTAATAAAAATGGTGCCCAGAGAGAGAACTTTCATTCATAAAGATGATGCCCAGAGAGAGAACCTTCATTCATAAAAATGATGCCCAAGGAGAGAACCATCATTCATGGAGATGATGCCCAGAGAAAGAAACTTCTTTCATAAAGGTGATGCCCAGAGAGAGAAACTTCATTCATAACATGATGCCCAGAGTACCTTCAATCATAAAGATGAAGCACAGAGAGAGAACCCTCATTCACCAAGATGATGCCCAGGCAGAGACCATTCTTTCATAAAGATGATGCGCAGAGTAAGAATCTTGTTTCATAAAGATGATGCCCATAGAGCGTACCTTCATTCATAAAGATGATGCCCAGGTAGAGAACCTTCTTAGTAAAGATGATGCACAGAGAGACAATTTTCATTCAAATAGATGATAGGCAGGCAGAGAACCTTGTTTCAAAAAGATGATGCCCAGAGAGAGAACCTTCAATCATAAAGATTATTCCAAGACAGAGAACCTTCATTCATTAAGATGATACCAGAGAGAGAACTTTGTTTCATAAAGATGATGCCCAGAGAGAGAACCTTCATTCACAAATATGATGCCAAGAGAGAACATTTTTTTCATAAAGATGATTCCCAGGCAGAGAACCTTCTTTAATAAAAATGGTGCCCAGAGAGAGACTTTCATTCATAAAGATGATGCCCAGAGAGAGAACCTTCATTTAATAAGATGATGCCGAGACAGAGAACGTTCTTTCATAAAGATGATGCCCAAACAGAGAACTTTCTTTATGAAGATGATGCCCAGAGAGAGAACATTCATTCATATAGATGATTCACAGGCAGGGAATTTGTTTCAAAAAGAAGATGCCCGAGAGAGAACCTTCATTCAAAAAGGTGATGCCCAGGCAGAAACCTTGCTTCATAAAGATGATGCCTAAAAAGAGAACCTCCTTTCTTAAAGATGATGCCCAAAGAGAGAACCTGCTTTTAAAATATGATGCCCAGAGTGATAGCCTTCTCTCATAAAGATGATGCCCTGGCAGAGAACCTTCATTCATATAGTTGATGCCCAGAATTAGAAACTTGTTTCATAAAGATGATTCCCAGAGAGAGAACCTTCGTTCATAAAGAGGATGCACAGAGATAAAACTTTCATTCATAAGATGATGCCCAGAGAAACATAATTCATAAAGATAAGGGCCAGAGAGAGAACCTTCATTAATAAAGATGATGCCCAGGCAGAGAACTTTCATTCATAAAAATGGTGCTCAGAGAGAGAACCGTCATTCATAAAGATGTTGCCCAGGCAGATAACTTTCATTCATAAAGATGATGCCCAGAGAGAGAACCTTCATTCACCAAGACGATGCCCAGGGAGAGAACAATCATTCATGAAGATGATGCCCAGACAAAGAACCTTCTTTCATAAAGGTGATGCCCAGAGAGAGAACCATTTTTGATAAAGATGATTGAAGGCAGAGAATCTTCTTTCATAAATATGATGCACAGAGAGAGAGCCTTCATTCATAAAGATGATGCCCAAAGAGAGAACCTTCATTCACAAAGATGATGCCCAGGCAGAGAACCTTCTTTGGTAAAGATGATGCCCAGGCAGAGAATTTTCTTTCATAAAGATGATGCCCAAACAAAGAACGTTCTTTCATAAATATGATGCACATAGAGAGAGCCTTCATTCATAAATATGATGCACAAACAGAGATCTTTCTTTCATAAAGATGATGCCCAGAGAGAGACCTTTCTTTCATCAAGGTGATGCCCAGAGACAGAACCTTCATTCATAAAGATGATGCACAGAGAGAGAACCTCCATTCACAAAGATGATGCCCAGGCAGAGAACATATTTTTCTAAAGATGATTCCCAGGCAGAGAACCTTCTTTCATAAATATGATGCCAAGAGAAAGAGCCTTCATTCATAAAGATGTTGCCTAGGAAGAGAACCTGCTTTCATAAAGATGATGCCCAGAGAGAGAGCCTTCATTCATAAAGATGATACCCAAAGAGAGAACCTTCATTCATAAAGATGCTGCCCAGACAGAGAACCTTCATTCACAAAGATGATGCCCAGTTAGAGAATCTCCTTTCATAAAGATGATGCCCAGGCAGAGAATTTTCTTTCATAAAGATGATGCCTAAGCAAAGAACCTTCTTTCATAAATATGATGCACATAGAGAGATCCTTCATTCATAAAGATGATGCACAAACAGATATCTTTCTTTCATGAAGATGATGCCCACAGAGAGACCTTTCTTTCATCAAGGTGATGCCCAGAGACAGAACTTTCTTTCATAAAGATGATGCACAGAGAGAGAACATTCATTCATAAGATGATGCCCAGAGAATCTTTATTCATAAAGATGATGCCCAGAGAGAGAACCTTCATTCACAAAGATTATGCCCAGGCATAGAACCATTTTCGTAAAGATGATTCCCAGGAAGAGAAACTTCTTTCATAAAGACGATGCCGAAACAGAGAACATTCATTCATAATGATGATGCTCAGAAGGGAATCTTGTTTCATAAAGATGGTGCCCTGAGAGAGAACCTTCTTTCATAAAGATGATGCCCAGACAGAGATCCTTCATCATAAACATGATGCCCAGAAGAGAACTGTCATTCATAAAGATGATGCCCAGGGAGAAACTTTCATTCATAAAGATGATGCCCAGAGAGAGAACCTTCATTCATAAAGATGATACCCAGGCAAAAACCTTCATTCATAAAGATGATGCCCAGAGAGAAAACCGTCATTCATAAAGGTGAAGCCCAGAGAGAGAACTTTCTTTCATAAAGATGATGCCCAGAGACAGAACCTTCATTCATAAAGATGATGAACAGAAGAGAACCGTCATTCATAAATATGATGCCCAGGCAGAAATTTTCATTCATAAAGATGATGCCCAGAGAGAGAACCATCATTCATGAAGATGATGCCCAGAGAGAGCACCTTCTTACATAAAGTTGATGCCCAGAGAGAGAACCTTCATTCATAAAATGATGCCCAGAGAAACTCCATTCACAAAGATGATGCCCAGGCAGAGAACATATTTTTCTAAACATGATTCCCAGGCAGAGAACCTTCTTTCATAAATATGCTGCCCAGAGAAAGAGCCTTCATTGATAAAGATGTTGCCTAGGCAGAGAACTTGCTTTCATATAGATAATGCCCAGAATTAGAACCTTGTTTATAAAGATGATGCCAAGAGAGAACCTTCATTCATAAAGATGATGCACAGAGAGAGAACTTTTATTCATAAAATAATGCCATAGCAGAGAACCTTCGTTCATAAAGAATTTGCCCAAACAGAGAACCTTCTTTCATAAAGATGATGCACAGAGAGACAACCTTCATTCATAAATATTATACCCAATGAGAGAACCTTCATTCATAAAGATAATGCCCAAAAAGAGAACTTTCTTTCATAAAGATGATGATCAGGCAGAGAACCTTCATTCATAAAGATGATGCCCAGAGAAAGAACTTTCTTTCATAAAGAGGATACCCAGAAAGAGAATCTTTGTTCAATAAAAATGCTGCCCAGAAAGATAGCCTTAATTCACAAAGATGATGCCGAGAGAGAGAATCTTCATTCATAAAGATGATGCCCAGGCAGAGAACGTTCATTCTCAAAGATGATGCCCAGGCAGAGAACCTTCTTTCGTAAAGATGATGCCCAGGCAGAGAATCTTCTTTAATAAAGATAATGCCCAAACAGAGAACCTTCTTTCATAAATATGATGCACAGAGAGACAACTTTCTTTCATATAGATGATAGCCAGGCAGAGAACCTGGTTTCAAAAAGATGATGCCCAGAGAGAGAACATTCAATCATAAAGATTATTCCCAGACATAGAACTTTCATAAATTAAGATGATACCAGTTAGAGAACCTTGTTTCATAAAGACGATGCAGAGAGAGCGTACCTTCTTCGTAAATATGATGACCAGGCAGAGAATCTTCTTTCATAAAGATGATGCCCAGAGAGAGAAACTACTTTCTTAAAGAGGATGCCCAGAAAGAGAACCCTATTCAATAATGATGCTGCCCAGAGAGAGAGCCTTCATTCATAAAGATGATGGCCAGGCACAGAACCTACATTCACAAAGATGATGCCCAGGCAGAGAACCTTCTTTCGTAAAGATGATGCCCAGGCATAGAACCATTTTCGTAAAGATGATTCCCAGGAAGAGAACCTTCATTCATAAAGACGATGCCCAAACAGATAACAATCATTCATAATGATGATGCTCAGTGAGAGAACCTTGTTTCATAAAGATGATGCTCAGAGAGAGAACCTTGTTTCATAAAGATGATGCCCAGAGAGAGAACCATCATTGATGAAGATGATGCCCAGAGAAAGAACCTTCTTACATAAAGGTGATGCCCAGAGAGATAACCTTCATTCATAAGATGATGCCCAGAGAACCTTCATTCATAAAGATGATGCCCAGAGAGAGATCCTTAATTCATAAAGATGATGTACAGAGAGAGAACCTCCATTCACAAAGATGATGCCCAGGCAGAGAACATTCTTTCATAAAGATGATTCCCAGGCAGACAACCTTCTTTCATATATATGCTGCCAAGAGAAAGAGTCTTCATTCATAAAGATGTTGCATAGGCAGAGAACCTTCATTCATAAAGATGATGCCCAGAGAGAGAACCGTCATTCATAAAGATGATGCCCAGGCAGAGAACTTTGATTCATAAAGATGATGCTCACAGAGAGAACCTTCTTTCATAAAGATAATGCCCAGACAGAGAGCCTTGATCATAACATGATGCCCAGAAGAGAACCGTCATTCATAAATATGATGCCTAGGCAGAAATTTTCATTCATAAAGATGATGCCCAGAGAGAGAACCTTCATTCATATAGTTGATGCCCAGACTTAGAAACTTGTTTCATAAAGATGATTCCCAGAGAGAGAACCTTCTTTCATAATGATGATGCCCAGAGAAAAACTTTTCTTCATAAAAGTGATGCCCAGAGAGGGAACCTTCATTTATAAAGTTGATACCCAGAGAGAGAACCGTCATTAATAAAGATGATGCCCAGAGAGAGAGAACTTTCATTCATAAAGATGATGCCCAGACAGAGAATCGTCATTCATAAAGATGATTCCCAAGGGAGAGCCATCACCCATAAAGATGATGCCCAGAGAAAGAACCTACTTACATAAAGTTGATGCCCAGAGAGATAACCTTCATTCATAAGATGATACCCAGAGAACCATCATTCATAAAGGTGATGCCCAGATAGAGAACCTTCATTCATAAAGATGATGCCAAGACAGAACATTTTTTCATAAAGATGATTCCCAGGAAGAGAACCTTCTTTCATAAATATGATGCACAGAGAGACAACTTTCTTTCATATAGATGATAGCCAGGCAGAGAACCTTGTTTCAAAATGATGATGCCCAGAGAGAGAACCTTCAATCATAAAGATTATTCCCAGACAGAGAACTTTCATTCATTAAGGTGATACCAGTTAGAGAACTTTGTTTCATAAAGATGATGCCCAGAGAGCGTACCTTCATTCATAAAGATGATGCCCAGAGAGAGAACCTTGTTTCATAAAGATGATGCCTAAGCACAGAACCTTCATTCACAAAGATGATGCCCAGGCAGAGAACCTGCTTTCGTAAAGATGATGCACAGGCAGAGAACCTTCTTTCATAAAGATGATGCCCAAACAGAGAACCTTCTTTCATAAATTTGATGCACATAGAGAGAGCCTTCATTCATAAAGATGTTGCCCAGAGAGTGAACTTTCATTCATAAAGATGATGCCCAGAGAGACCTGTCTTTCATAAAGATGATGCCCAGAGACAGAACCTTCATTTATAAAGATGATGCACAGAGAGAGAACCTTCATTCAATAAGATGATGCCAAGAGATCCTTCATTCATAATGATGATGCCCAAAGAAAGTACCTTCATTAACAAAGATTATGCCAAGGCAGAGAACCTTCTTTCGTAAATATGATGCCCAGGCATAGAACCATTTTCGTAAAGATGATTCCCTGGAAGATAACCTTCTTTCATAAAGACGATGCCCAAACAGATAACATTCATTCATAATGATGATGCTCAGAGAGAGAACCTTGTTTGATAAAGATGATGCCCAGAGAGAGAACCATCATTCATGAAGATGATGCCCAGAGAAAGAACCTTCTTACATAAAGGTGATGCCCAGAGAGAGAACCTCCATTCACAAAGATGATGCCCAGGCAGAGAACATTCTTTCATAAAGATGATTCCCAGGCAGGGAACCTTTCACAAATATGCTGCCCAGAGAAAGAGCCTTCATTCATAAAGATGTTGCCTAGGCAGAGAACCTTCATTCATAAAGATGATGCCCAGAGGGAGAACCATCATTCAGGAAGGTGATGCCCAGAGAAAGAACCTTCTTACATAAAGGTGATGCCCAGAGAGAGAACCTTCATTCATAAGATGATGCCCAGAGATCCTTCATTCATAAAGATGATGCCCAGAGAGAGAACTTTCATTCATAAAGATGATGCCAAGAGAGAACATTTTTTCATAAAGATGATTCCCAGGCAGAAAACCTTCATTTATAAAGGTGATGCCCAGAGAGAGAACCTTCATTCATAAAGATGATGCCCAGGCAAGAACCTTCATTCATAAAGATTGTGCCCACAGAGAGGACCTTCATTCATAAAAATGATGCCCAGGAGAGAACCATCATTCTTGGAGATGATGCCCAGAGAAAGAACCTTCTTTCAAAAGGTAATGCCGAGAGAGAGAACTTTCATTCATAAGATGATGCCCAGAGAACATTTATTCATAAAGATGATGCCCAGAGAGAGAACCTTCATTCACAAAGATGATGCCCAGGCACAGAACATACTTTCATAAAGATTATTCCCAGGCAGAGAACCTTCTTTCAAAAATATGATGCCCAGAGAAAGAGCCTTCATTAATAAAGATGTTGCCTAGTCAGAGAACCTTCATTCATAAAGGTGATGCCCACAGAGAGAACCTTCATTCATAAAGAAGATGCCCAGGTAGAGAACCTTCTTTCATAAAGATGATGCCCAGGCAGAGAACCTTCTTTCATAAAGATGATGGCCAGAGAGACAACCTTCATTCATGAAGATGATACCCAGAAAGAGAATCTTTGTTCAATAAAAATGATGCCCAGAGAGAGAGCCTTCATTCATAAAGATAATGCCCAGAGACAGAACCTTCATTCATAAAGATTTTGCCCAGGCCGAGAACCTTCATTCATAAAGATGATGCCGAGAGAGACAACTTTCGTTCATATAGATGATGCCCAGGGAGAGAACTTTCATTCATAAAGATGATGCCCAGAGAGAGAACCTTCATTCATGAAGATGATGCCCAACTAAGAACCTTCTTTCATAAAGGTGATGCCCAAATAGAACACCTTCTTTCATAAAGATGATGCCCAGGCTGAGGACCTTCTTTCATAAAGATGATGCTCAGAGACAGAAATTTTTCATAAAGACGATGCTCCAGCAGAGAACTTTTTTTCATAGAGATGATGCCCAGAGAGAGAACCTTCATTCATTAAGATGATGCCCAGAGAGAGAACTTTCTTTCATACAGATGAAGCCCAGAGAGAGAACTTTCTTTCATAAAGATGAAGCCCAGAGAGAGAACCTTCATTCAAAAAGATGATGCACTGGAAAAGAACCTTGTTTCATAAAGATTATGTCCATCGATAGAAACTTTATCCATAAAGATGATACCAGAGAGGAACCTTGTTTAATATAGATGATTCCCAGACAGAGAATCTTCATTCATAAAGATGATGCCCAGAGAGAGAAACATCATTCATAAAGATGATGCCCAGAGAGAGAACTTTCTTACATAAAGGTGATGCCCAGAGAGAGAACCTTCATTCATGAAGATGATGCTCAGAGAGAGAACCTTCTTTCATAAAGATGATGCCCAGACAGAGAGCCTTGATCATAAACATGATGCCCAGAAGAGAACCGTCATTCATAAAGATGATGCCCAGGCAGAAATTTTCATTCATAAAGATGATGCCCAGAGAGAGAACCATCATTCATGAAGATGATGCCCAGGGAAAGAACCTTCTTACATAAAGGTGATGCCCAGAGAGAACCTTCATTCATAAGATGATGCCCAGAAAACCTTCATTCATAAAGATGATGCCCAGAGAGA
This sequence comes from Tenrec ecaudatus, assembly GCF_050624435.1. Lineage (NCBI taxonomy): Eukaryota > Metazoa > Chordata > Mammalia > Afrosoricida > Tenrecidae > Tenrec > Tenrec ecaudatus. The sequence continues at coordinate 9,502,098 of NC_134549.1, forward strand.
GAACCTTCACACATAAAGATGATGCACAGAGAGAGAACCTCCATTCACAAAGATGATGCCCAGGCAGAGAACATATTTTTCTAAAGATGATTCCCAGGCAGAGAACCTTCTTTCATAAATATGCTGCCCAGAGAAAGAGCCTTCATTCATAAATATGTTGCCTAGGCAGAGAACCTGCTTTCATATAGATGATGCCCAGAATTAGAACCTTGTTTATAAAGATGATGCCAAGAGAGAACCTTCATTCATAAAGATGATGCACAGAGAGAGAACTTTATTCATAAAATAATACCATAGCAGAGAACCTTCGTTCATAAAGATGATGCCCAATAAGAGAACCTTCTTTCATAAAGATGATGGCCAGAGAGACAACCTTCATTCATAAATATTATACTCAATGAGAGAACCTTCATTCATAAAGATAATGCCGAGAAAGAGAAGTTTCTTTCATAAAGATGATGATCAGGCAGAGAACCTTCATTCATAAAGATGATGGCCAGAGAAAGAACTTTCATTCATAAAGAGGATACCCAGAAAGAGAATCTTTGTTCAATAAAAATGCTGCCAAGAGAGAGAGCCTTCATTCATAAAGATAATGCCCAGAGACAGAACCTTCATTCATAAAGATTTTGCCCAGGCCGAGAACCTTCATTCATAAAGATGATGCCGAGAGAGATAACTTTCGTTCATATAGATGATGCCCAGGGAGAGAACTTTCATTCATAAAGATGATGCCCAGAGAGAGAACCTTCATTCATGAAGATGATGCTCAAGAAAGAACATTCTTTCATAAAGGTGATGCCCAAAGAGAACACCTTCTTTCATAAAGATGATGCCCAGGCTGAGGACCTTCTTTCATAAAGATGATGCTCAGAGACAGAAATTTTTCCATAAAGATGATGCTCAGCAGAGATCTTTTTTTCATAAAGATGATGCCCAGAGAGAGAACACTCTTTCATAAAGAAGATGCCTAGAGATAGAGCCTTCATTCATAAAGGTGATGCCCAGGCAGAGAACCTTCTTTCATAAAGATGATGCGCAGATAGAGAAACTTCTTTCATAAGGATGATGCCCAGAGAGAGAACCTTCATTCATTAAGATGATGCCCAGAGAGAGAACCTTCTTTCATAAAGATGAAGCCCAGCGAGAGAACCTTCATTCAAAAAGATGATGCACTGTAAAAGGACCTTGTTTCATAAAGATGATGTCCATCGATAGAACCTTTATCCATAAAGATGATACCAGAGAGGAACCTTGTTTAATATAGATGATTCCCAGACAGAGAATCTTCATTCATAAAGATGATGCCCAGAGAGAGAACCCTCATTCATAAAGATGATGCCAGAGAGAGAACCTTCTTACATAAAGGTGATGCCCAGAGAGAGAACCTTCATTCATGAAGATAATGCCCAGAGAAAGAACCTCCTTACATAAAGGTGATGCCCAGATATAGAACCTTCATTCATAAGTTGATGCCCAGAGAACCTTCTTTCATAAAGACGATGCCCAAATAGAGAACATTCATTCATAATGATGATGCTCAGAGAGAGAACCTTCTTTCATAAAGATGATGCCCAGGGAGAGAAACTTGTTTCATAAAGATGATGCCCAGAGAGAGAACCTTCATTCATAAAGAAGATGCCCAGACAGAGAACCTGCATTTATAAAGATAATGCCAGAGAGAGAATCTTGTTTCATAAAGATGATTCCTGGTGAGATTACCTTCATTCATACAGATGATGCCCAGAAAGAGAACCTTTCGTAAAGATGATGCCCAGAAAGAGAACCTTTCGTAAAGATGATGCCCAGAGTTAGAACATTCTTTCATAAAAAAGATGACCAGAGGGAGAACCTTTATACATAAAATGATGCCCAGATAAAGAGTCTTCATTCATAAAGATGATGCCCAGAAAGAGAACCTTCTTCCATAAAGAGGATGCCCAGAGTGAGAACATTTAGTCATAAAGATGCTGTCCACGCAGAGAACCTTTATTCATAAAGATGATATCAGAGAGGGAACCTTGTTTCATAAATATGATGCACAGAGAGAGTACCTTCATTCATAAAGATGATGCCCAGGCAGAGAAAATTCTTTCATAAAGATGATGCCCAAAGAGAGAACCTCCTTTCATAAAGATGATGCCCAGACAGAGAACCTTCATTCATAAAGATGATACTTGAGAGAGAATATTTTTTCATAATGATGATGCCCAGAGAGCGTACCTTCATTCATAAAGATGATGCCCAGGTAGAGAACCTTCTTTCGTAAAGATGATGCCGAAACAAAGAACCTTTTTCATAAAGATGATGCCCAAAGAGAGAAACTTCATTCACAAAGATGATGGCCAGGCAGAGAACATTCTTTCATAAATTTGATTCCCAGGCAGAGAAACTTCTTTCATAAATATGATGCCCTCAGAAAGAGCCTACATTTATAAAGATGTTGCCTAGGCAGAAAACTTCATTCATAAATGTGATGTCCAGAGAGAGTACTTTAATTTATAACATGATGCCCAGAGAGAGAACCATCATTCATGAAGATGATGCCCAGCGAAAGAACCTACTTACATAAAGTTGATGCCCAGAGAGAGAACCTTCATTCATAAGATGATGCCCAGAGAACCTTCATTCATAAAGATGATGCCCAGAGAGAGAACCTTCACACGTAAAGATGATGCACAGAGAGAGAACCTCCATTCACAAAGATGATGCCCAGCCCGAGAACATGTTTTTCTAAAGATGATTCCCAGGCAGAGAACCTTCTTCATAAAGATAATTCCCAGAGACAGAACCTTCATTCATAAAGATTTTGCCCAGGCCGAGAACCTTCATTCATAAAGATGATGCCGAGAGAGACAACTTTCGTTCATATAGATGATGCCCAGGGAGAGAACTTTCATTCATAAAGATGATGCCCAGAGAGAGATCCTTCTTTCATAAAGATGAAGCCCAGAGAGAGAACCTTCATTCAAAAAGATGATGCCCTGGAAAAGAACCTTCTTTCATAAAGATGATGACCATCCATAGAACCTTTATCCATTAAGATGATACCAGAGAGAGAACCTTCTTTAATATCGATGATGCCCTGACAGAAAACCTTCATACATAAAGATGATGCCAAGAGAGACATCTTTCATTCATATGGATGAGGCCCAGGCAGAGAAAGTAGTTTCATAAAGATGATGCCCAAGAGAGAACCGTCATTCATAAAGATGATGCCCAGGCAAAGAACATTCATTCATAAAGATGATGCCAAGGGAGAGAACCATCATTCATGGAGGTGATGCCCAGAGAAAGAACCTTCTTTCATAAAGGTGAGCCCCAGAGAGAGAACCTTTTTTCATAAAGATGATTCCCAGGCAGAGAACCTTCTTTCATAAATATGATGCCCAATAAAGGGCCTTCATTCATAAATATGTGGCCCAGTAAGAGAACCTTCATTCATAAAGATGATTCCCAGGCAGAGAACCTTCATTCACAAAGATGATGCCGAGGCAGAGAACATATTTTCATAAAGATGATACCCAGGCAGAGAACATTTTTTTATATATGATGCACAGAGGAAGACCGTTCATTCATAAAGATGTTGCCCAGGCAAAGAACCTTCATTCATAAAGCTGATTCCTAGAGAGAGAACCTTCATTCATAAAGATGATGCCCAGACAGAGAGCCTTGATCATAAACATGATGCCCAGAAGAGAACCGTCATTCATAAAGATGATGCCCAGGCAGAAATTTTCATTCATAAAGATGATGCCCAGAGAGAGAACCATCATTCATGAAGATGATGCCCAGGGAAAGAACCTTCTTACATAAAGGTGATGCCCAGAGAGAGAACCTTCATTCATAAGATGATGCCCAGAGAACCTTCATTCATAAAGATGATGCCCAGAGAGAGAACCTTCACACGTAAAGATGATGCCCAGAGAGAGAACTTTCATTCATAAAGATGGTGCCTAGGCAGAAATCCTTCATTCATAATTATGATGCCCAGAGAGAAAACTTTCATTCATATAGATGATAGCCAGGCAGAGAACCTTGTTTCATAAGATGATGCCAAGAGAGCGTACCTTCATTCATAAAGATGATGGCCAGGTAGAGAACCTTCTTTCGTAAAGATAATGCCCAGGCAGAGAAACTTCATTCATAAAGGTGATGCCCAGAGAGAGCATCTTCATTCATAAGATGATGCCCAGAGTACCTTAATTCATAAAGATGATGCCCAGAGAGAGAACCTTCATTCATAAAGATGATGCCTAGAGAAAGAGCCTTCATTCATAAAGATGATGCCCAGGCAGAGAAGCTTCTTTCATAAAGATGATGCGCAGATAGAGAAACTTCTTTCATAAGGATGATGCCCAGAGAGAGAACCTTCATTCATTAAGATGATGCCCAGGGAGAGAACCTTCTTTCATAAAGATGAAGCCCAGAGAGAGAACCTTCATTCAAAAAGATGATGCACTGGAAAAGAACCTTGTTTCATAAAGATGATGTCCATGGATAGAACCTTTATCCATAAAGATGATACCAGAGAGGAACCTCGTTTAATATAGATGATTCCCAGACAGAGAATCTTCATTCATAAAGATGAAGCCCAGAGAGAGAACCTTCATGCAAAAAGATGATGCCCTGGAAAAGAACCTTCTTTCATAAAGATGATGACCATCCATAGAACCTTTATCCATTAAGATGATACCAGAGAGAGAACCTTCTTTAATATCGATGATGCCCTGACAGAAAACCTTCATACATAAAGATGATGCCCAGAGAGACATCTTTCATTCATATGGATGAGGCCCAGGCAGAGAACGTAGTTTCATAAAGATGATGCCCAGAGAGAGAACCTTCAATCATAAAGATGATTCCCAGGCAGAGAACCTCCTTTCATAAAGATGATGTCCAAACGTAGAACCTTCTTTCATAAAGATGATGCCCAGGGAGAGAACCTTGTTTCATAAAGATGATGCCCAGAGAGAGAACCTTCATTCATAAAGAAGATGCCCAGACAGAGAACCTGCATTTATAAAGATAATGCCAGAGAGAGAATCTTGTTTCATAAAGATGATTCCTGGAGAGATTACCTTCATTCATACAGATGATGCCCAGAAAGAGAACCTTTCGTAAAGATGATGCCCAGAGTTAGAACATTCTTTCATAAAATAGATGACCAGAGGGAGAACCTTTATACATAAAATGATGCCCAGATAGAGAGTCTTCATTCATAAAGATGATGCCCAGAGAGAGAACCGTCATTCATAAAGATGATGCCGTGGCAGAGAAGGATCTTTCATAAAGATGAAGCCCCAACACAGAAATTTCTTTATAAAGATGATGCCCAGAGAGAGAGCCTTCTTTCATATATATGATGCCCAGAATTAGAACCTTGTTTACAAAGATGATGCCCAGAGAGAGAACCTTCATTCATAAAGATGATGCCCAGAAAGGGAAATTTCTTTCATAAAGATGATGCCCATGGAGATAACCTTCTTTCATAACGATGATTCCCAAGCAGAGAACCTTCTTTCATAAATATGATGCACAGAGAAAGAGCCTTCATTAATAAAGATGTTGCCTAGGCAGAGAAACTTCATTAATAAAGGTGATGCCCTGAGAACCTTAATTCATAAAGATGATGCCCAGGTAGAGAACAGTCTTTCGTAAAGATGAAGCCCAGGCGACAACATTCTTTCATAAATTTGATGCCCAGAGAGACAGCATTCATTCATAAAGGTGTTGCCTAGGCAGAGAACCTGCTTTCATAAAGATGATGCCCAGAGAGAGAGCCTTCTTTCATATAGACGATGCCCAGGCAGAGAACCATCATTCATATAGATGATGCCCAGAATTCGAACTTTGTTAATAAAGATGATGCCAAGAGAGAGAACATTCATTCATAAAGATGATGCCCAAACAGAGAACCTTCTTTCATAAAGATGATGCCCAGAGAGAGAACTTTCTTTCATAAAAATAATGCCCAGGCAGAGAATCTTCTTTGATAAAGATGATGCCCAAACAGAGAACCTTCTTTCATAAATATGTTGCACATAGAGAGAGCTTTCATTCATAAAGATGATGCCCAAACAGAGATCTTTCTTTCATAAAGATGATGCGCATAGAGAGGACATTCTTTCATAAAGATGATGCACAGAGAGAGAACCTTCATTCATAAAGATGATGCCCAGGTAGAGAACCTTCTTCGTAAAGATGATGACCAGGCAGAGAACCTTCTTTCATAAAGATGATGCCCAGAGAGAGAACCGTCATTCATAAAGATGACGCCCAGAGAGGGAACTTCTTTCTTAAAGAGGATGCCCAGAGAGAGAACCTTCATTCATATAGATGATGCCCAGGTAGGGAACCTTGTTTCATAAAGATGATGGCCAGAGAGAACCTTCATTCATAAAGATGATTTCCAGAGAGAGAACCTTGTTTCATGAAGATGAAGCCCAGAGAAAGAACCTTCTTTCATAAAGATGATGCCAATAGAGAGAGAACCTTGTTTCATAAATATGATGCCCAGACAGGGAGACTTCATCATAAAGATGATGCCACGGGAGAGAACCTTCATTCATAAAGATGATGCCCAGAGAGAGAATCTTCATTCATAAAGATTATGCCCAGAGAGAGAACCTTCATTCATAAAGATGATGCCCCGGCAGAGTTCCTTTATTCATATAGATGATGCCCAGAGAGACAACTTTCATTCATATAGATGATAGCCAGGCAGAGAACCTTGTTTTATAAAGATGATGCCCAGAGAGAGACACTTCAATCATAAAGATGATTCCCAGACAGAGAACCTTCATTAATAAAGATTATACCAGAGAGAGAACGATGTTTCATAAAGATGATGTCCAGAGAGCGTACTTCATTCATAAAGATGATGCACAGGTAGAGAACTTTCTTTCATAAAGATTATGTCCAGGAGGAGTACCTTCTTTCATAAGATGATGCTCCAGAGAGAACCTTCATTCATAAAGGTGATGCCCAGAGAGAGAACCTTCATTCATAAGATGATGCCCAGAGAACCTTCCATCATTAAGATCATGCCCAGAGAGAGAAACTTATTCATAAAGATGATGCACAGAGAGAATACTTGCATTCATATAGATTATAGCCAGGCAGAGAACCTTGTTTCAAAAAGATGATTCCCAGAGAGAGAACCTTCAATCATAAAGATGATTTCCAGACAGAGAATCTTCATTCATTAAGATGATACCAGAGAGAGAACCTTGTTTCATGAAGATGATGCCCAGTCAGAGAACCTTCATTCATAAAAATGATGCCCAGTAGGAGAACCTTTATTGATAAAGATGATGCCGAGATAGAGAACGTTCCTTCATAAAGATGATGCCCAAACAGAGAAATTTCTTTATAAAGATGATGCAGACAGAGAGAACCTTCATTCATATAGATGATGCCCAGGCAGGGAACCGTGTTTCATAAAAAAGATGCCCAGAGAGAGAACCTTCATTCATAAAGATGATTTCCAGAGAGAGAACCTTCATTCATGAAGATGATGCCCAGAGAAAGAACCTTCTTTCATAAAGATGATGCACAGGCAGAAACTTTCATTCATAAAGATGATGCCCAGAGAAAGAACCTTCTTACATAAAGGTGTTGCCCAGAGTGAGAACCTTCATTCATAAGATGATGCACAGAGAACATGCATTCATAAAGAAGATGCCCAGAGAGAGAACCTTCATTCATAAAGATGATGCCCAAAGAGAGAAACTTCATTCACAAAGATGATGGCCAGGCAGAGAACTTTCTTTCATAAATTTGATTCCCAGGCAGAGAAACTTCTTTCATAAATAGGATGCCCACAGAAAGAGCCTTCATTTATAAAGATGTTGCCTAGGCAGAGAACCATCATTCATGGAGATGATGCCCAGAGAAAGAACCTTCTTTCATAAAGGTGATGCCCAGAGAGAGTACTTTAATTCATAACATGATGCCCAGAGAAAGAAACTTCTTTAATAAAGGTGAGGCCCAGAGAGAGAACTTTTTTTCATAAAGATGAATCCCAGGCAGAGAACCTTCTTTCATAAATATGATGCCCAATAAAGAGCCTTCATTCATAAATATGTTGCCCAGTAAGAGAACCTTCATTCATAAAGATGATTCCCAGGCAGAGAACCTTCATTCACAAAGATGATGCCGAGGCAGAGAACATTTTTTCATAAAGATGATACCCAGGCGGAGAACTTTTTTTTATATATGATGCACAGAGGAAGAGCGTTCATTCATGAAGATATTGCCCAGGCAAATAACCTTCATTCATAAAGCTGATTCCTAGAGAGAGAACCTTCATTCATAAAGATGATGCCCAGGAATAGTACCTTCATTCATAAAGATGATGCCCAGAGAGAGAACCGTCATTCATAAAGATGATGCCCAGGCAGAGAATTTTCATTCATAAAGATAATGCTCACAGAGAGAACCTTCAATCATAAAAATGATGCCCAGGGAGAGAACCATCATTCATGGAGATGATGCCCAGAGAGAGAACTTTCTTTAATAAAGGTGATGCCCAGAGACAGAACCTTCATTCATAAGATGATGCACAGAGAACCTTCATTCATAAGATGATGCCCAGAGAGAGAACTTTCATTCATAAAGATGGTGCCTAGGCAGAGATACTTCATTCATAATGATGATGCCCAGAGAGACAACTTTCATTCATATAGATGATAGCCAGGCAGAGAACCTTGTTTCATAAGATGATGCCAAGAGAGCGTACCTTCATTCATAAAGATGATGGCCAGGTAGTGAACCTTCTTTCGTAAAGATAATGCCCAGGCAGAGAAACTTGATTCATAAAGGTGATGCCCAGAGAGAGAACCTTCATTCATAAAGATGATACACAAAGAGACAACTCTCATTCATATAGATGATAGCTTGGCAGAGAACCTTGTTTCATAAAGATGATGCCCAGAGAACCTTAAATCATGAATATGATACCAGAGAGAGAACCTTGTTTCATAAAGATTTTGCCCAGAGAGCGTACCTTCATTCATAAAGATGATGCCCAGGTAGAGAACCTTCTTTCGTAAAGATGATGTCCATGCAGGGAACCTTGTTTCATAAAGATGATGCCCAGAGAGAGAATTTTCATTCATATAGATGATGCCCAGAGAGAGAACATTCATTCATAAAGGTGATGCCCAGAGAGAGAACCTTCATTCATAAGATGATGCCCAGATAGAGAACCTTGATTCAAGATGATGCACAGAGAGACAACTTTCATTCATATAGATGATAGCCAGGCAGAGAACCTTGTTTCATGAAGATCATGCCCAGAGAGAGTACCTTCATTCATAAAGATGATGCCCAGAGAGAGAACCTTCATTCATAAACATGAAGCCCCGTCAGAGAACCTTCCTTCATAAACATGATGCCCAGAGAGAGAACCTTCATTCATAAAGATGATGCCCAGAGAAAAACCTTCTTACATAAAGGTGTTTTCCAGAGAAAGAACCTTTTACATAAAGGTGTTGCCCAGAGTGAGAACCTTAATTCATAAGATGATGCCCATAGAACATGCATTACTAAAGATGATGCCCAGAGAGAGAACCTTCATTCATAAAGATGATGCCGAAAGAGCGAAACTTCATTCACAAAGATGATGGCCAGGCAGAGAACATCCTTTCATAAATTTGATTCCCAGACAGAGAAACTTCTTTCATAAGTATGATGCCCACAAAAAGCGCCTTCATTTATAAAGATGTTGCCTAGGCAGAGAACCTTCATTCATTAATGTGATGTCCAGAGAGAGAACCTTCATTCATAAAGATGATGCCGAGGCAGAGAACCTTCATTCATAAAGATGATTCCCAAGAGAGAACCGTCATTCATAAAGATGATGCCCAGGCAAAGAACATTCATTCATAAAGATGATGCCCAGGGAGAGAACCATCATTCATGGAGATGATGCCCAGAGAAAGAACCTTCTTTCATAAAGATGATGCCCAGAGAGAGTACCTTAATTCATAAGATGATGCCCAGAGAAAGAAACTTCTTTAATTAAGGTGATGCCCAGAGAGAGAACCTTTTTTCATAAAGATGATTCCCAGGCAGAGAACCTTCTTTCATTAATATGATGGCCAGATAAAGAGCCTTCATTCATAAATATGTTGCCCAGGAGGAGAACCTTCATTCATAAAGATGATGCCCAGGCAGAGAACCTACATTCACAAAGATACTGCTGAGGCAGAGAACATTCTTTCATAAAGATGATTCCCAGGCGGAGAATCTTTTTTTATATATGACGCACAGAGGAAGAGCATTCATTCATAAAGATGTTGCCCAAGGAGAGAAACTTCATTCATAAAGCTGATTCCTAGAGAGAGAACCTTCATTCATATAGATGATGCCCAGGTAGGGAACCTTGTTTCATAAAGATGATGGCCAGAGAGAACCTATATTCATAAAGAAGATGCCCAGGAATAGTACCTTCATTCATAAAGATGATGCCCAGAGAGAGAACCGTCAGTCATAAAGATGATGCCCAGGCAGAGAATTTTCATTCATAAAGATAATGCTCACAGAGAGAACCTTCATTCATAAAAATGATGCCCAGGGAGAGAACCATCATTCATGGAGATGATGCCCAGAGAGAGAAGCTTCTTTCATAAAGATGATGCCCAGAGATGAGGGTTGGAGGTACAGGGAATCCAGGGTGGATGATACCTTCAGGACCAAGGGTGTGAGGGACGATGCTGAGAGAGTGGAGGGTGAGTGGGTTGGAAAGGGGGAACTGATTATAAGGATCCACATGTGACCTCTTCCCTGGGAGAGGGACAGCAGAGAAGGGGGGAAGGGAGACCCCGGATAGGGCAAGATATGACAAAATAACGAGGTATAAATTACCAAGGGCATATGAGGGAGGGGGGAAAGGGGAGGGAAGGGGGAAAAAAAGAGGACCTGATGCAAGGGGCTTAAGTGGAGAGCAAATGTCTTGAGAATGATTGGGGCAGGGAATGTATGGATGTGCGTTATACAATTGATGTATGTATATGTATGGATTTTAGTAAGAGTTGTTTGAGTCCCTAACAAAATGTAAAAGAAGAAAAGAGAAAAAAAAATGATTAGGGCAAAGACTATACAGATGTGCTTTATACAATTGATGTATGTATATGTATGAACTTTGAAAAGAATTGTATCAGCCCCAATAAATTGTTAAAATTAAAAAAAAAAAGATGATGCCCAGAGAGAGAACTTTCATTCATAAAGATGGTGCCTAGGCAGAGATCCTTCATTCATAATGATGATGCCCAGAGAGACAACTTTCATTCATATAAATGATAGCCAGGCAGAGAACCTTGTTTCATAAGATGATGCCCAGAGAGCATACCTTCATTCATAAAGATGATGGCCAGGTAGTGAACCTTCTTTCGTAAAGATAATGCCCAGGCAGAGAAACTTCTTTCATAAAGATGATGCCCAGAGAGAGAACCTTCATTCATAAAGATGATGCCCAGAGAGAGAAACTTCATTCCTAAAGGTGATGCCCAGAGAGCGCATCTTCTTTCATAAGATGATGCCCAGAGTACCTTAATTCATAGAGATGATGCCCAGAGAGAGAACCTTCATTCATAAAGATGATACACAAAGAGACAACTCTCATTAATATAGATGATAGCCAGGCAGAGAACCTTGTTTCATCAAGATGATGCTCAGAGAACCTTAAATCATGAATATGATACCAGAGAGAGAACCTTGTTTCATAAAGATGATGCCCAGAGAGCGTAACTTCATTCATAAAGATGATGCCCAGGTAGAGAAACTTCTTTCGTAAAGATGATGTCCATGCAGGGAACCTTGTTTCATAATGATGATGCCCAGAGAGAGAATTTTCATTCATATAGATGATGCCCAGAGAGAGAACATTCATTCATAAGATGATGCCCAGATAGAGAACCTTGATTCAAGATGATGCACAGAGTGACAACTTTCATTCATATAGATGATAGCCAGGCAGAGAACCTTGTTTCATAAAGATCATGCCCAGAGAGAGTACCTTCATTAATAAAGATGATGCCCAGAGAGAGAACCTTCATTCATAAACATGATTCCCAGTCAGAGAACCTTCTTTCATAAACATGATGCCCAGAGAGAGAACCTTCATTCATAAAGATGATGCCCAGAGAAAAACCTTCTTACATAAAGGTGTTTCCAGAGAAAGAACCTTTTACATAAAGGTGTTGCCCAGAGAGAGAACCTTCATTCATAAAGATGATGCCCAAAGAGCAAAACTTCATTCACAAAGATGATGGCCAGGCAGAGAACATTCTTTCATAAATTTGATTCCCAGGCAGAGAAAATTCTTTCATAACTATGATGCCCACAAAAAGCGCCTTCATTTATAAAGATGTTGCCTAGGCAGAGAACCTTCATTCGTTAATGTGATGTCCAGAGAGAGAACCTTCATTCATAAAGATGATGCCGAGGCAGAGAACCTTCATTCATAAAGATGATTCCCAAGAGAGAACCGTCATTCATAAAGATGATGCCCAGGCAAAGAACATTCATTCATAAAGATGATGCCCAGGGAGAGAACCATCATTCATGGAGATGATGCCTAGAGAAAGAACCTTGTTTCATAAAGATGATGCCCAGAGAGAGTACCTTAATTCAAAAGATGATGCCCAGAGAAAGAAACTTCTTTAATAAAGGTGATGCCCAGAGAGAGAACCTTTTTTCATAAAGATGATTCCCAAGCAGAGAAACTTCTTTCATTAATATGATGCCCAGATAAAGAGCCTTCATTCATAAATATGTTGCCCAGGAGGAGAACCTTCATTCATAAAGATGATGCCCAGGCAGAGAACCTTCATTCACAAAGATAATGCTGAGGCAGAGAACATTCTTTCATAAAGATGATTCCCAGGTGGAGAACCTTTTTTTATATATGATGCACAGAGGAAGAGCGTTCATTCATAAAGATGTTGCCCAAGGAGAGAAACTTCATTCATAAAGCTGATTCCTAGAGAGAGAACCTTCATTCATAAAGATGATGCCCAGAGAGAGAACCGTCATTCATAAAGATGATGCCCAGAGAGAGAACTTTCGTTGATAAAAATAATGCTCACAGAGAGAACCTTTATTCATAAAAATGATGCCCAGGGAGAGAACCATCATTCATGGAGATGATGCCCAGAGAGAGAACCTTCTTTCATAAAGGTGATGCCCAGGGGGAGAACCTTCATTCATAAGATGATGCACAGAGAACCTTCATTCATAAAGATGATGCCCAGAGAGAGAACTTTCATTCATAAAGATGTGGCCTAGGCAGAGATCCTTCATTCATAATGATGATGCCCAGAGAGACAACTCATTCATATAGATGATAGCCAGGCAGAGAACCTTGTTTCATAAAGATGATGCCCAGAGAGCGTACCTTCATTCATAAAGATGATGCCCAGGCAGAGAACCTACTTTCGTAAAGATAATGCCCAGGCAGAGAAACTTCTTTCATAAAGATTATGCCCAGAGAGAGATACTTCATTCATAAGATGATGCCCAGAGAATCTTAATTCATAAAGATGATGCCCAGAGAGAGAACTTTCATTCATAAAGATGTGGCCTAGGCAGAGATCCTTCATTCATAATGATGATGCCCAGAGAGACAACTCATTCATATAGATGATAGCCAGGCAGAGAACCTTGTTTCATAAAGATGATGCCCAGAGAGCGTACCTTCATTCATAAAGATGATGCCCAGGCAGAGAACCTACTTTCGTAAAGATAATGCCCAGGCAGAGAAACTTCTTTCATAAAGATTATGCCCAGAGAGAGATACTTCATTCATAAGATGATGCCCAGAGAATCTTAATTCATAAAGATGATGCCCAGAGAGAGAACCTTCATTCATAACGATGATACACAAAGAGACAACTCTCATTCATATAGATGATAGCCAGGCAGAGAACCTTGTTTCATAACGATGATGCCCAGAGAACCTTAAATCATAAAGATGATTCCCAGGCAGAGAACCTTCATTCATTAAGATGATACCAGAGAGAGAACCTTGTTTCATAAAGATGATGCCCAGAGAGCGTACCTTCATTCATAAAGATGATGCCCTGGTAGAGAACCTTCTTTCATAAAGATGCTGTCCAGGCAGGGCACCTTCTTTCATAATGATGATGCCCAGAAAGAGAACTTTCATTCATAAAGGTCATGCCCAAAGAGAGAACATACATTCATAACGGTGATGCCCAGAGAGAGAACCTTCATTCATAAGATGATGCCCAGAGAGAGAACATACATTCATAAAGGTGATGCCTAGAGAGAGAACCTTCATTCATAAGATGATGCCCAGATAGAGAACCTTGATTCATAAAGATGATGGACAGAGAGACAACTTTCATTCAAAAAGATAATGCCCAGTCAGAGAACCTTGTTTCATAAAGATAATGCCCGGAGAGAGAACCTTCATTGATAAAGATGATGCCGAGACAAAGAACGTTCTTTCATAATGATGATGCCCAAACAGAGAACTTTCTTTATAAAGATGATGCCCAGAGAGAGAACCTTCTTTCATAAAAATGATGCCCATAGAGAGAACCTTCATTCATAAAGATGATGCCAATAGAGAGAGAACCTTGTTTTATAAAGATGATGCCCAGACAGGGAGCCTTCATCATAAAGATGAAGCCCAGGGAGAGAAGCTTCATTCATAAAGATGATGCCCAGAGAGAGAACCTTCATTCATAAAGATGATGCCCAGGCCGAGTTCCTTTATTCATAAAGATGATGCCCAGAGAGACAACTTTCATTCATATAGATGATAGCCAGGCAGAGAACCTTGTTTTATAAAGATGATGCCCAGAGAGAGACACTTCAATCATAAAGATGATTCCCAGACAGAGAACCTTCATTAATAAAGATTATACCAGAGAGAGAACTTTGTTTCATAAAGATGATGCACAGAGAGCGTACCTTCATTCATAAAGATGATGCCCAGGTAGAGAACTTTCTTTCATAAAGATGATGTCCAGGCAGAGTACCTTCTTTCATTAAGATGATGCTCCAGAGAGAACCTTCATTCATAAAGGTGATGCCCTAGAGAGAACCTTCAATCATAAAGATGATGCCCAGTCAGAGAACCTTCATGCATAAACATGATACAAGAGAAAGTACATTGTTTCATAAAGATGATTCCCAGGCAGAGAACCTACATTCGTAAAGATGATGCCCAGAGAGAGAACCTTCATTCATGATGATGATACCCAGAGAAAGAACCTTCTTTCAAAAAGATGATGCCCAGAGAGAGAACCCTCATTCATAAAGATGATGCCCAGAGAGAGAACCTTCATTCATAAAGAAGCCCAGACAGAGAACTTTACTTTATAAAGATGATGCCAGAGAGACAATCTTGTTTCATAAAGATGATGCCCAGAGAGAGTACATTCATTCATAAAGCTGATGCACAGGCAGAGAACCTTTCGTAAAGATGATGCCTAGGCTGAGAACTTTCTTTCATAAAGCTGATGCCCAGACTGAGAACCTTCTTTCATAAAGATGATGCCCAGAGAGAGCAACTTCTTTCATAAATATGATGCCCAAACAGAGAACTTCCATTCACAAAGATGATTCCCAGAGAGAGAGCCTTCATTCATAAAGATGATGCCCAGAGAGAGAACGTTCCTTCACAAAGATGATGCCCAGGCAGAGAACATTCTTTCGTAAAGATGATGCCAGGCACCACTTGTTAAAGGGGGCATCTGCTTCCCATTTGATCTTTTTGGGGCCCTTGTCAAAGATCAGCTGTGTGTATGCTGATGCTTTTATTTCTGGGTTTTCAGTTCTTTTCCATTGGTCTGAGTATCTGTCAACCAATACCCTGCAGTTTTGAGAACTGTGGCTGTATAGTGGTGCCAAAGTCAGGTAAAGCAAGCCCTCCAACAGTGTCCTTCTTCTTGAGGAGTTCTCTGCTAATTCTGGGCTTTTTCCCTCTCCGTATGAAGTTGGTAATCAGTTTTTCCATTTCTTTGAAGAAAGATGATGGTAATTGTATCAGGATAGCATTAAACTTATATAGTGCCATTGGCAGAACTGACATCTTAACTATATTAAGTCTCCCAATCCAAGAGCATGGAATATTCTTCCATTTGTTGAGGTCGCTCTTGGTTTCTTGTAATAGTGTTCTATAGTTTTCCCTATATAGATCTTTTGTTTTTTCAGTCAAGTGTATCCCTAGATATTTCAGTTTGTGTTTGGCTATTGTGAAGGGTACCACCTTTTTGATCTCTTCTTCTGTGGTCTTATCTGATGTGTATAACAGTCCGATGGACTTCTGTTTGTTGATCTTGTATCCTGCCACTCTGCCAAACTCTTCTATTGCTTCCAGTACTCCCCTTGTGGAACTTTTGGGATTTTCCATATATAAAATCATATCATCTGCAAATAACGATAGTTTCACCTCTTCCTTCCCCAGACGAATACCTTTGATGTCACTTCTTTGCCTTATGCTGTTAGCTAAAACCTCCAGCACGATATTAAATAGGAGTGGAGACAAGGGTCATCCTTGTCTGGTTCCCTTTTTCAGTGGGATTGTGTTAGTCTTTTCTCCATTGACTATGACTTTGGCTGTTGGTTTTTCATATATAGCTTGTATTGTCTTGAGGAACTTTCCTTCCATTCCTATCTTCGCTAGTGTCTTAAACAGGAATTGGTGTTGGATGTTGTCAAATGCTTTTTCTGCGTCTATTGATATAATCATGTGATTCTTATACTTTTTC
This sequence comes from Tenrec ecaudatus, assembly GCF_050624435.1. Lineage (NCBI taxonomy): Eukaryota > Metazoa > Chordata > Mammalia > Afrosoricida > Tenrecidae > Tenrec > Tenrec ecaudatus. Next base: position 9,518,846 of record NC_134549.1, read on the forward strand.
ATGTCAATGTGACGAATAATACTAATGGTCTTTCGTATGTTGAACCATCCCTGCATCCCTGGTATGAATCCCACTTGGTCATGGTGAATTAATTGTTTTATATACTTTTGTATTCTGTTGGCTAGTATTTTGTTAAGGATTTTTGCATCAATGTTCATTAGGGATATCGGTCTGTAGTTCTCGATTCTTGTGGGATCCTTGCCCGGTTTGGGTATCAGAGTTATACTAGCTCCATAAAAGGAGTTTGGGAGTTTGCCATCTTTTTCTATGTTCTGGAAAAGTTTGTGTAGGATTCGTATTAGTTCTTCCCTGAATGCTAGGTAGAATTCTCCAGTGTATCCATCTGGTCCAGGAGATTTTTTTGTTGGTAATCCCTTGATAACCTTTCCTATTTCTTCTATTGCGATGGGTCTGTTGAGATTCTTGATGTCCACCGAGGATAGTCTAGGGAGGGATTGTTTTTCCAGGAATTTGTCCATGTCTTCCAAATTGTTGAATTCATTGGAGTACAATTCTTCATAGTATTGTGTAACTATCCTTTTGATTTCATTAGGGTCTGTTGTAATGACCCCTCTTTCTTCCCTTTTTCTTGCTATTGAGATTTGTTCCCTCCTTTCTTTGGTTAGCTTTGCCAGTGGTCTATCGATCCTGTTTATCTTTTCAAAGAACCAACTTTTAGCGATATTAATTTTTTCCATAGTTTTTTTTATTTTCCCTCTCCTGAATCTCAGCCCTGATTTTTATAATTTCTTTTCTTTTGCTATTAGTAGGGTTGTCCTGCTGACTCAGCTCTAGTTTTTGTAAATTTTGTGTCAGCGTATCCGTCATGAGTCTCTCTTCCTTTCTCAGGTGTGCTTGTATTGCTATGAACCTTCCTCTGATGACTGCCTTTGCTGTGTCCCATAAGTTTTGGTACGTTGTGTGCTAATTTTCGTTGGTTTCGAGAAATTTCCTGATTTCATCTCGGATCTGCACCAGTATGCACTCCTTTTGCATTAGAGAGTTATTCATCCTCCAATTATTTGCTCTTATTTTCTTTGTCTTCCTTTTGTTGATTTCCAGTCTTATGGCACAGTGGTCAGAGAGAGAGGTCTGTATTATTTCAATGTGCTTAAATTTATGTAGATTTGCCTTATGCCCCAGCATGTGGTCTATCTCCGAATATGTGCCATGAGGACTTGAAAAGAATGTGAAATTTTTTGTATTTGGATGAAAAGCTCTGTAAATATCTATTAGGTCAAATTGTCTAATTGTGGAGTTTAGCTCTCTAGTCTCCTTGTTGAGTTTCTTTCCCTGTGATCTATCTTTCTCAGTGAGTGGTGTGTTGAAGTCAGCCACTATAATTGTCGAGTCTGTGATTTCTTTCTTAATCTTTTGGAGTGTTTGATTCACGTATTGAGCTGGTCTCTCATTTGGGGAATATATGTTTACAATGCTTAGTGGTTCATTGTCTATCATTCCCTTGAGCATTATATAGTGTCCCTCCTTATCTCTTTTTATGGTTTGCACTTTGAGGTCAATTTTATCCGAGATAAGGATTGCAACCCCTGCTTTTTTTGTGTTGCTGTTTGCTTGGTAGGTCCTTCTCCAGCCTTTGATTCTCAGCCTATTTTTGTCTGTAGCTTTGAGATGTGTCTCCTGTAGGCAGCAAATTGATGGGTTGTGTTTTCTAAGCCATTCTGCTAGTCTCAGTCTTTAATGCCTGAGTTCAGGCCATTGATATTCAGGGTTATTATCTCCATGTGCGGACTCTGTGATGCCATTTTATACTTTTTCTGTTGGGAGTTTTCCTACTTTCCTTTCTCATTAGTGTGTGTTTTGTGTGTGTATCATTCTTGACTTCTTTCCATCCTTAAGTCATTGCTATCTTGGGGTCTGTTTTCTCTTTGTTGTGCTCTGGGTGAGGTTGTTCTATGTGCTGGTGTCTTATTTGTGCTTGGTGAGTGTTGTTCTTCTGCCCATACTGAGTCGACGAGGATCTTTTGTAATGCTGGGTTTGTTGTAACGTATTTTTTGAGTTTTTCCTTGTCTGGGAAGACTTTTACTTCTCCATCGATCTTGATCGATAATTTGGCTGGGTAGAGTATTCTTGGATTTGCCTTGTTTTCTTTCAATTTTTGGAATATGTTACTCCACTCTCTCCTTTTTTTCATAGTTTCTGCTGATAGGTCTGAGCATATCCTTATGTGGGAAACTTTATATGTGATTGCTTGCTTTTCCCTAGCTGCTCTCATGATTTTCTCCTTTTCCTCAAAGTTTGAAAGTTTAACTATTATGTGCCTTGGTGATTTCTTCTTGGGTTCCCGTCGTGCTGGTGTTCTTTCAGCCTCCTGGATGGTTGCTTGGTTTTCATTCATTAGGCTGGGGAAGTTTTCCTCCAAGAATTCTCTCACTATTGTTGCAGATGACTTCTTTGTTGTGTCTTCCTCCGTTAGGCCAATAATTCTAATGTTGTTCCGCTTCATAGCATCAGACATAGCTCTTAGGTTTTCTTCGGCTTCTCTGATGCTCTTATTAGATTTTTGTTCACGTTTATTAAAGTCTGCTTGGCTGTCCTCCACGTCACTGATGCGGTTCTCTGATTCCTCCAATGAGGAACATGATTCTGCTATTGTTTTTCGTTACCTGCTCCTCAAGCTCCTGTATTTTCCTTTGGTATATGTCTTTTATCTCCTCTATCATTTCATCCTTTTTCTGTAGTGTTTCCCTCATATTCTGCATCGCTCCAAGCACCATTCTGAGAGCTTCTTTGTATGGCATCTCAATGTCTGCTTCTTCTATGTATATTGTTATGTTCAGGACATCTTCTTCCTTTGCCTTTGTTTCTCCTGTTTTTTCGTTGAGGTCGTTGGGGGTGATGGCTGTTTGCGTTGAGTTGTTTTTGAGGGACCAGGTGCCATTTTCTAGTCTCTCTCTGGAAGACTTATAGGAATTCTTCTTCGATCTGCCTACAGCTGATTTTGCTATGGGATTAACCTACCACTTTATCTTCCTGTGGCTTCCCTATTAGGGGAGTGCCCCAGATGGCAGATCGACTGCCTGCACCAGTGTTGCAGAGGCTGGGCTGAAGTTCCCGCTGCTATTGATTTGAATATTGATAAGTGTTGGCTGAGCTGCCTTATGTCCCCAGGTACACAGGCAGGCACTCCCTGGTGAGAAGTCTGAGGAGTATCCCCTGGAGAGCAAGCAGGCCTTACCCTAGCCTTGGGCTATCTATGCAGGGTGGAGCTCACCTAGCTGGGTGTGACCCAGGCACAAATGCCCTAGGGCAATGGGAGTGCCCCTTAAGTCCCCAATGGAGTGTGAGAGAGCAGGGCAGGAACAAGGGGGGTGAGAAAAATCAAAAAGTGAGACTAGACTGTGCAGGGGTACAGGGAAGCGAGGGAAGCAAAAGAAACTATGTAGCTGAGTCCCACTCCCTGCCTGTGGATCTACAAGGGCTTACTCCCTGCCCCAAGCCCCAGCGGTAGTTCGCAGCTGAGTCCCAAGAAGGGTCGCAAGAAAACTGCTGAGCCGCCCCCAGAGAAATGGGGGGACAGAGAGCAGAGATGTTAACAGACGCCGTCGTGTATCTGAAGCTTGATCCCTGCCTATGGAGCTGTGGGGGTTTGGGTTTATTCCCTGCTCAGACCACGCGGCGCGGCTGCGGCTGTGCCTTGAAAAAGCCCCGGCGCAGCCCTCCAAGGCTGTGTGGGAATATAAAGCAGAGACGCAAACAGAAGCAACAATGTAGATGAACCCCGATCCCTGCCGGTGGAGCCGCAAGAGTCCTGTTCCTGCACTGAGGCAGATAGGGAAAAACTGTGGCTGTGCTGAGACCAAGCCCTGCTACAGGCTCCAAATGGTCCCTGCTTGGGCAGATCTGGCAACTGGACTAGGGTCGAGCCCCAGCCGGCTTCCACTGAGGTAAGCCAAAAGCCCCCAGCCCATCAAAACCCCGTGGATCTGTGCCTACTTATTTTTATGATGCACTTCCTGCGATCCAGTGGCATTGAATTTCACTCTGAGCAACTCTCCTGGGCTGGATTCTGCGGAGTCCTTCTGGTGTGTGTCACTCCGTCGCCATCTTCCCGGAAGTCAGAAACTTCTTTTATAAATACGATGCCCAGAGAGAGAACCTGCTTTCATAAAGATGATGCCAAGAGAGAGAGACTTCTTTCATAAAGATAATGCCCCGGAAGAGAACCTTCATTCATATAGATGATGCTCAGACTTAGAAACTTTTTTCATCAAGATGATGCCCAGAGAGAAACTTTATTCTTAAAGATTATGCCCAATCAGAGAAGCTTCTGTCATAAAGATGATGCCTATAGAGAGAACGTTCTTTCATAGAGATGATGCCCAGGCAGAGAACCTTCATTCATAAAGATGATTCCCAGTTAGAGAACATTCATTCATAAAGAGGATGCGCAGAGAGAGAACTTTTATTCATAAATATGATGCCCAGAGAGAGAGAGCCTTCATTCATAAAGATGATGCCCAGAGAAGCTTCATTCATAAAGATGATGCCCAGGCATAAATCTTTCTTTCGTAAAGATGATTCCCAGGCGAAGAACCTTCTTTCATAAAGATGATGCCCCAACAGAGAACCTTCTTTCATAAATATGATGCCCAGAGAGAGAACCTCCTTTCATAACGATGATGCCCCGGTAGAGAACCTTCATTCATATAGATGATGCTCAGACTTAGAAACTTGTTTCATGAAGATGATGCCCAGAGAGAGAACCTTAATTATTAAAGATGATGCCCAGAGAGAGAACCTTGTTTCAAAAAGAAAATGCCCAGGCAGAGATCCTTCATTCATAAAGATGATTCCCAAAGAGAGAACCTTCATTCATAAAGATGATGACCAGAGAGAGAACCTTCTTTCATAAGGAAGATGCCCAATCAGAGAAGATTCTTTCATAAAGATGATGCCCATAGAGAGAACCTTCTTTCATAAAGACGATGCCCAGGCAGAGAACCTTCATTCATAAAGATGATGCCCAGGCAAGAATACTTCATTCATAAAGATGATTCCCCTTGAGAGAACCTTCGTTCATAAAGATGATGCCGATAGAGAAAACCTTCATTCATAAATATGATGCCCAGAGAGAGAATCTTTTTTCATAGAGAAGATGCCCAAACAGAGATCTTTCTTTCATAAAGATGATGCCCAGAGCGAGAACCTGCTTTCATAAAGATGATGCCCAGAGAGAGAGATTTATTTCATAAAGATGATTCCCACGCAGAAAAACTTTCGTAAAGATGATTCCCAGGAAGAGAACCTTCTTTCATAAAGATGATGCGAGAGAGAGAACATTCATTCATAAAGATGATGCCCAGGCAGATAACCTTCATTCATCAAGATGATGCCCAGGCAGAGAATCTTCATTCATAAAGATGATGCCCAGAGAGAGAACCTTCATTTATAAAGATGAAGCCCAGACAGATAACTTTCATTCATAAAGATGATGCCCAGAGAGATAACTTTCATTCATGAAGAAGATGCCCAGAGCAAGAACCTTCTTTCATAAAGAGAACGCTCATAGAGAGAACCTTGATCCATAAAGATGGTGCACAGCCAGAGAACCTTCTATCATAAAGATGATGCCCAGGCAGAGAACCTTCTTTCATAAAGATGATGCCCTGAGAGAACCTTCTTTCAAAAAGAAAATGTCCAGGCAGAGAAACTTCAATCATAAAGATGATTCTCAAAGAGAGGACCTTCATTCATAAAGATGACGCCCATAGAGAGAACATTCAATCATAAATATGATGCCCAGAGAGAGAACCTTTTTTGATAAAGATGATGCCCAAACAGAGATCTTTCTTTCAAAAAGATGATGCCAAGAGAGAGAACCTTCTTTAATAACGATGGTGCCCAGAGAGAGAGCCTTCATTAATAAAGATGATGCCCAGAGTGAGAACTTTCTTTCATAAAGATGATGCCCACAGAACCTTCATTCATAATGATGATGCCCAGAGAAAATACCTTCATTCACAAAGATGAGGCCCAGACAGAGAACCTTCTTTCATAAAGAGGTTCCCAACCAGAGAACCTTCTTTCATAAAGATGATGCCCAGGCCGAAAACCTTTCGTAAAGATGATGCCCAGGCAGAGAACTTTCTTTCATAAAGATGCTGCCCAGAGAGAGAACCTTCATTGATAAAGATGATGCTGAGACAGAGAACATTCTTTCATAAAGATAATTCACAGGGAAAGAAACTTCTTTCGTAAAGATGATGCCAAGGCAGAGAACCTTCATTCATAAAGATGATGCCCAGTCAGAGAACCTTCATGCATAAAGATGATACAAGAGAAAGGACATTGTTTCATAAAGATGATGCCCAAGTAGAGAACCTACGTTCGTAACGATGATGCCCAGAGAGAAAACCTTCATCATGATGATGATACCCAGAGAGAAAACCTTCTTTCAAAAAGATGATGCCCAGACAGAGAATCCTCATTCATAAAGATGAGCCCAGAGAGAGAACCTTCATTCATAAAGAAGATGCCCAGAGAACCTTAATTTATGAAGATGATGCCAGAGAGACAATCTTGTTTCATAAAGATGATGCCCAGAAAGAGTACATTCATTCATAAAGATGATGCCTAGGCAGAGAATCTTTCGTAAAGATGATGCCCAGGATGATAACTTTCTTTCATAAAGAAGATGCCCAGAGAGAGAACCTTCATTCATAAAGATGATGCCCAGAGAGAGAACCTTCATTGATAAAGATGATGCTGAGACAGAGAACGTTTTTCATAAAGATGATGCCCAGAGAGAGCAACGTCTATCATAAAGATGATGCCCAAACAGAGAACTTCCATTCATAAAGATGATGCCCAGAGAGAGAGCCTTCATTCATAAAGATGATGCCCAGAGAGAGAACCTTCCTTCACAAAGATGATGCCCAGGAATAGAACATTCTTTCGTAAAGATGATGCCCAAGCAGACAACCTTCTTTCATAAAGATAATACCAGAGAGAGAAACTTGTTTCATAAAGTTGATGCCCAGAGAGAGTACCTTCATTCATAAAGGTGATGCCCAGGGAGAGAACCTTCATTAAGAAGTTGATGCGCAGAGACCCTTCATTCAAAAAGATGATGCCCAGGTAGAGAACTTTCTTTCGTAGAGATGATGCCCAGGCAGAGAACCTTCTTTCATAAATATGATGCCCAGACAGCAAACTTTCGTTCATAAAGATGATGCCCATAGAGAAAACCTTCATTCATAAAGATGATGCCCAAACAGAGATCATTCTTTCAAAAAGATGATGCCCAGAGAGAGAGCCCTCATTCATAAAGATGATGCCCAGAAAGAGAAACGTCATTCATAAAGATGATGCCCAGAGAGAACCTTCTTTCACAATGATGATGTCCAGAGAAAGTACCTTCATTCACAGAGATGTAGCCAAGGCAGAGAACCTACTTTCATAAAGATGATGCCCAAACAGAGAACCTTCTTTCATAAAGATGATGCCCAGAGAAAGAACCTTCTTCACCGTGCCAAGCAAAGCTGCCGCAGCGCACCTCAGAACGCAGTTGCCAAGGTGCTCCGCAGCTCTTTCCCCTGACAAGACTTTCAAGCCTGGGCCCTGTAGCCAATGGCTGACCGACCGGTTTGCTGAGTGGCGCCAGTGACCGCTTGGCTAGCCTAATTCAGACTCACTCCCTGCCTGCCTGATCCCCTTCCCACAAGACCTTGTGCTGCCTGCGGACTAGAGGTCCCCAACTCCCTCTAGGTTCCTACCAAGAGAGAGAACGTTTCTTCATAAAGATGATGCCCAGGCAGATAACTTTCATTTATAAAGATGATGGCCAGAGAGAGAACCTTCATTCATGAAGATTATGTCCAGAGAAAGAATGTACTTTCATAAAGATGAGGCCCATAGAGAAAACCTTCATTCATAAAGATGATGCCCAAAGAGAGATCTTTCTTTCATAAATATGGTGCCCAGAAAGAGAAACTTCTTTCATAAAGATGATGCCCAGAGAGAGAGCCTTCAATCATAAAGATGATACCAGAGAGAGAAACTTGTTCCATAAAGATGATTCCTAGATAGAGAACCATCATTCATAAAGATGATTCCCAGACAGGTACCCTTGTTACATAAAGATGATGCCCACTGAGAGAACCTTCATTCATAAAATGATGTCCAGGCAGAGAACCTTCATAACTAAAGCTGATACCAGAGACAGAACCTTGTTTCATCAAGATGATGCCCAGAGAGAACACCTTCTTTCATAAAGATGATGCCCAAACAGAGAACCGTCTTTAATAAATGTGATGCCCAGAGAGAGAACATGCTTTCATAAAGATGATGCCCAGAGAGAGTGCCTTCTTTCATAAAGATTATGCCCCAGCAGAGAACCTTCATTCATATAGATGATGCCCAAACATAGAACTTTGTTTCATAAAGGTGATGCCTAGGCAGCGAACTTTCATTCATAAAGATGATGACCAGAAAGAGAAACTTCTTTCATAAAGATGATGCACAGACAGAGAACATTCATTTGTAAAGATGATGGCCAGAAAGAGAACCTTCATTTATGAATATGATGCAGAGAGAGAAACTTCTTTCATAAAGATGATGCGCACACAAAGAAACTTTTTTTCATAAAGATGATGCCCAGAGAGAGAACCTTCTTTCATAAAGATGATGCCCACAGTGAGAGCCTTCATTCATAAAGATGAAGCCCAGAGAGAGTACATTAATTCATAAAGATGATGCCCAGGCAGAGAACATTCATTCGTAAAGATGATTGCCAGAGAGAGAACCTTCATTTATGAAGATGATGCCCAGGGAGAGAGCATTCATTCGTAAAGATGATGGCCAGAGAGAGAACCTTCATTTATCAAGGTGATGGACAGAGAGAGAAACTTCTTTCATAAAGATGATACCAGAGAGAGAACCTTCTTTCATAAAGATGATGCCCAGGCAGAGAACCTTCATTCATAAAGATGATGCCCTGACAGAGAACCTTCATTCATAAAGATGATTTCCAGAGAGAAAACCTTATTTCATAAAGAGGATGCCCAGAGTAATAACTTTTATTCATAAAGATTATGCCCAGAAGTAGAGCCGTCATTCATAAAGATGATGCCCTGAGAACCTTCATTCATAAAGATGATGCCCAGGCATAAAACTTTCTTCCGTAAAGATGATTCCCAGGCAAAGAACCTTCTTTCATAAAGATTATGCCCCAACAGAGAACCTTCATTCATAAATATGAAGCCCAGAGAGAGAACCTGCTTTCATAAAGATGATGCCCAGGCAGTCAGCTTCATTCAAGTAGATGATGCCCAGGCAGAGAACCTTGTTTCATAAAGATGATGCCCAGAGAGAGAACCTTCATTCATAAAAATGATGACCAGACAGAGAACTTTCATTTATAAAGATGATGCCAGAGAGAATCTTGTTTCATAAAGTTGATGCCCAGAGAGGGTACCTTCATTCATAAAGAAGATGCCCAGGCAGAGAACCTTGTTTCATAAAGATGATGCCTAGAAAGAGAAACTTCTTTCATAAAGATGATGCCGAAACACAGAACCTTCTTTTATAAATACGATGCCCAGAGAGAGAACCTGCTTTCATAAAGATGAGGCGCAGAGAGAGAGAGCCTTCTTTCATAAAGATAATGCCCCGGAAGAGAACCTTCATTCATATAGATGATGCTCAGACTTAGAAACTTGTTTCATCAAGATGATGCCCAGAGAGAAACTTTATTCTTAAAGATTATGCCCAATCAGAGAAGCTTCTTTCATAAAGATGATGCCCATAGAGAGAACGTTCTTTCATAAAGATGATGCCCGGGAAGAGAACGTTCTTTCATAGAGATGATGCCCAGGCAGAGAACCTTCATTCATAAAGATGATTCCCAGTTAGAGAACATTCATTCATAAAGAGGATGCCTAGAGAGAGAACTTTTATTCATAAAGATGATGCCCAGAGAGAGAGCCTTCATTCATAAAGATGATGCCCAGACAGACAACCATCATTCATAAAGAAGATGCCCAGAGAGAGAACCTTCTTTAATAAAGATGATGCCCAGAGAGAGAACCTTCATTCATAAAGTTGATGCCCAGAGAGAGTACCTTCTTTCATATAGATGATGCCCAGAGAGAGAACCTTCATTCATAAAGATGATGCCTAAAGAGAGATCTTTATTTCATAAAGATGATCCCAGGAGAGAACCTTCTTTCATAAAGATGATACCCAGGCAGAGAACATTCATTCGTAAAGAAGATGCCCAGAGAGATTACCTTCATTCATGAAGATGATACTCAGATTGAGAACCTTCTTTAATAAAGGTGATGCCCATAGAGAGAACCTTCATTCATAAAGATATTGACCAGCGAGAGAATCTTCTTTAATAAAGAAGATGCCCAGAGAGCGAGCCTTCATTCATAAAGATGATGCCCAGAGAGAGAACCTTCTTTCATGAAGATGATGCCCAGAGCAAGAATCTTCTTTCATAAAGATGATGCCCAGAGAGAGAACCTTCTTGCATAAGATGATGCACAGAGAGAACCTTCTTTCATATAGATGATGCCCAGGCAGAGAACCTTCTTTCATAAATATGATGTCCAGAGAGAGAACCTGCTTTTATGAAGCCGATGCCCAGGCAGAGAACCTTCATTCATAACGATGATGCCCGGGAGAGAACCTACATTCATAAAGATGATGCTCAGACTTAGAAACTTGTTTCATGAAAATGATGCCCAGAGAGAGAACCTTAATTCTTAAAGATGATACCCAGAGAGAGACTATTTATTTATAAATATTATGCCCAGGTAGAGAACCTTCATTCATAAAGATGAAGCCCAGAGAGAGAACCTTCTTTCAAAAAGCAAATTCCCAGGCAGAGATCCTTCATTCATAAAGATGATTCCCAAAGAGAGAACCTTCATTCATAGAGATGATGACCAGAGAGCGAACCTTCTTTCATAAGGAAGATGCCCAATCAGAGAAGATTCTTTCATAAAGATGATGCCCATAGAGAGAACCTTCTTTCATAAAGACGATGCCCAGGCAGAGAACCTTCATTCATAAAGATGATGCCCAGGCAGGCATACTTCATTCATAAAGATGATTCCCAGAGAGAGAACCTTCGTTCATAAAGATGATGCCGATAGAGAGAACCTTCATTCATAAATATGATGCCCATTGAGAAAACCTTTTTTCATAGAGAAGATGCCCAAACAGAGAACTTTCTTTCATAAATATGATGCCCAGAGAGAACCATCTTTCAAAAAGATAATGCCCAGAGAGGGAACATTCATTCATAAAGATGATACCCAGGCAGATAACCTTCATTCATCAAGATCATGCCAGGCAGAGAATCTTCATTCATAAAGATGATTCCCAGAGAGAACCTTTATTCATAAAGACGATGCTCAGAAAAGAGCCTTCATTCATAAAGACGATGCACAGAGAGAGAACCTTCATTTATAAAGAGGAAGCCCAGGCAGATAACTTTCATTCATAAAGATGATGCCCAGAGAGATAACTTTCATTCATGAAGATGATGCCCAGAGCAAGGACCTTCATTCATAAAGATGACGCCCATAGAGAGACCCTTCAATCATAAATATGATGCCCAGAGACAACCTTTTTTAATAAAGATGATGCCCAAACAGAGATCTTTCTTTCTTAAAGATGATGCCCCGAGAGAGAACCTTCTTTAATAAAGATTGTGCCCAGAGAGAGAGCCTTCATTCATAAAGATGATGCCCAGAGAGTGAACTTTCATTCATAAAGATGATGCCCAGTGTGAGAACTTTCTTTCATAAAGATGATGCCCAGAGAACGTTCATTCATAATGATTATGCCCAGAGAAAATACCTTCATTCACAAAGATGAGGCCCAGGCAGAGAACCTTCTTTCGTAAATATGATGCCCAGGCATAGAACCTTCTTTCGTAAAGAGGATTCCCAAGCAGAGAACTTTCTTTCATAAAGACGATGCCCAGGCTGAAAACCTTTCGTAAAGATGATGCCCAGGCAGAGAACTTTCTTTCATAAAGATGCTGCACAGAGAGAGAACCTTCATTGATAAAGATGATGCTGAGACAGAGAACGTTCTTTCATAAAGATGATTCACAAGGAAAGAAACTTCTTTCATTAAGATGATGCCCAGGCAGAGAGCCTTCATTCATAGAGATGATGCCCAGGCAGAGAACCTTTATTCATAAGGATGATGCCCAGTCAGAGAACCTTCATGCATAAAGATGATACAAGAGAAAGAACATTGATTCATACAGATGATGTCCAGGCAGAGAACCTACATTCGTAACGATGATGCCCAGAGAGAGAACCTTCATTCATGATGATGATACCCAGAGAGAGAACCTTCTTTCAAAAAGATGATGCCCAGAGAGAGAACCCTCATTCATAAAGATGATGCCGAGAGAGAGAACTTTCCTTCATAAAGATGATGCCCAAGAGAACCTTCATTCATAATGATGATGCCCAGAGAAAGTACCTTAATTCACAAAGCTGTAGCCCAGGCAGAGAACCTTCTTTCGTAAATATGATGCCCAGGCATACAACCTTCTTTCGTAAAGATGATTCCCAGGCAGAGAACCTACTTTCATAAAGATGATGCCCGAACAGAGAACCTTCTTTCATAAATATTATGCCCAGAAAGAGAACCTACTTTCATAAATATGATGCCCAGGCAGAGAACCTTTTTTCATAAAGATGATGCCCCGAGAGAGAACCTTCATTCATAAAGAAGATGCCCAGACAGAGAACCTTAATTTATAAAGATGATGCCAGAGAGACAATCTTGTTTCATAAAGATGATGCCCAGAGAGAGTACATTCATTCATAAAGATGATGCCCAGGCAGAGAACCTTTCTTCACAAAGATGATGCCCAGGCAGAGAACTTCCTTTCGTAAAGATTATGCCCAGGCAGAGAACCTTCTTTCATAAAGATAATACCAGAGAGAGAAACTTGTTTCATAAAGTTGATGCCCAGGAAGAGTACCTTCATTCATAAAAGTGATGCCCAGGGTGAGAACCTTCATTAAGAAGTTGATGCCCAGGTAGAGAACTTTCTTTCGTAGAGATGATGCCCAGGCAGACAACCTTCTTTCATAAAGATGATGCCCATACAGCCAACTTTCTTTCATAAAGATGATGCACATAGAGAAAACCTTCATTCATAAAGATGATGCCCAAACAGAGATCGTTCTTTCATAAAGATGATACCCAGAAAGAGAACCTTCATTCATAATGATGATATCCAGAGAAATTACCTTCACTCACAAAGATGTAGCCAAGGCAGAGAACCTTCTTTCATAAAGATGATTCCCAGGCATAGAACCTTCTTTCGTAAATTTGATTCCCAGGCAGAGAACCTACTTTCATAAAGATGATGCCCAAACAGAGAACCTTGTTTCATAAAGATGATGCATAGGCAGAGAACCTTCTTTCATAAAGATGATGCCCAGAGAAAGAACCTTCTTCACCGTGCCGATCAAAGAACTCAAGAAACCTCATAGGCATTCCAAGGACTCTTCTGTCCGTTGCTTCCGCTTTGAGTCTGTGCCCGCAAAGCTGCCGCGGCGCACCTCAGAACGCAGTTTCCTAGGAGCTCCCGCAGACCTTTCCCCTGAAAAGACTTTCAAGCCCTGGGCCCTGCAGCCAATGGCTGACCGACCGGTTTGCTGAGTGGGGCCAGTGTCCGCACTTGGCTAGCCTTATTCAGACTCACTCCCTGCCTGCCTGATCCCCTTCCCACAAGACCTTGTGCTGCCTGCGGACTAGAGGTCCCCAACTCCCTCTAGGTTCCTCCCTTCCCACCTAGTGGAGCACCAAGGACTCCTTTAGCCACCTGCCTGCCCGCCTGCGTGAGAAAGGAAGTCAGTGCCTGGTGGAATATCTCCATCAACCTGGGAGTATACAGTCAACACTACAGGCGTCATCCCCAAAGCCTGAGGAGGAAAGTTTCAAACACCTCCTGGCGTGCAAGATTTGGCATGACATCAAACTGAGCAAGGTTGGACAATCCCCGCAAGTGCAAAATGTTGCATTACACCACTTTGCTGTGAGCAAGGTGGCCAGAAAGTGGTCTGGTGTCAGTGTGTGTGACTGGACAAGTCTAGAAAGTCAGCTTACAGGGGCAGCTTCTGGATGGCTCTGGAGAAGTTGGTGCAGGAGCCTACAGCAGCAGGAATTGGTGGGTGCCATGGCAATCAAGTGCACCGGGAAAACAATATGCATAGAAAAAGAGCTAAACCTATATCCTAGCCGGTCAGATAGTATCCCAAGACAGCTGAGAGGACCACCCCAAACGAAACTCACTGATCTCCCATCGATTCCACTTGATGACTATTGCCCAGGACAGAAGTGGATTTCAGATACTGTGAAAAGCTTCTGGGGTGAACGATGGATGTTTCATGGTCCTCCAGCTGAATCACTGCTGCTTGGAACTCCTTAGCGTCAGCTTAGTCATGCAATGCACAACGACCAGGCTCCCTACCATAAAGTCTAAAAGGATGATGAAGAAGGGGGACCTGAACGAATGGAGGAAGGGAAGGCATAGAGAAAGAAAGAGATTGACAGAGAGGGGAGACAGTGAGAGAGGGAGAAAGAGATAGTTAGGGAGATACAGAGAGAGATATAGAGGGAAGAAAAAGAGTCATCCTTTGCGTTCTACTTCTGGGGAGCTCACGCCCAGTTGAGCCCTACTCAGCAAGTTCACCATTCACGGAAAGAGCTCACTGGGGCGTAGGAGCTTCTGGCACATCCTGAGCCTTCTGATTCCTTGAAGGCACACCCCGGTTCGTTCAGACTACGGGATTATTGGTGGGCCTGCCACATCCACAAGATGGGCCAGGTTATTAAAGGTTTTCTATTTTATTGAAACCTATTTGTATTGCGATCCATGGCAGGTATGCCTGTGCACTGCTGGCTTCATCCCGAAGACCTCAGAGACCCTTGATTGGAGTCCCCGTTCACAGAGGGAAAGTCCGCTGACGTCATAAGGGGTGCTGCTCCGCCCCGAACAAGCGGGGACACATTTATCAGATATCCCTTTCAGGCAGCGACAGTCCATTGATGTCATAAACGGGAGGTACTACACACCGTACACCCATGGACAGATGGACCAGAGTCGCCCCTTCATGAGGGGGCGGTCTGAAAGACAGACATCCGGGGGCATACTTCGCAGGGACCAATTTCACTCAAGGGCTGGTGCCTTTTAGATCCCGACGAGGGCTCTTCCGGTCCACGGTGTCCCCCCCCAACTGTGTCCCCCCTGGGCACTTCCATTTACCATCCTTCTCTCGGCCCAGGCCTGCCAGTTCTGTTTTCAGCGATTCGATTGTCATGCGCCTTTGTTGCCCGGGCTGCCTGACGGTTGAGCTCAATTGCGGGTGGTTCTAGGGCCTTGAAGGCAACGTCTGGCTTCGCAGTCGGCCTCACACACCCCCATGAAGCGCTGCCGGCCAGGCCATGGGACCGAGAAAACCTTCCCACCAGAAGCTTGCATGAGAACTATGGTTCCGGGCGCCTTCGTGGGGCCCGGCTCTCTGAGCCTCCCCAGCTCGGGCCACGGGTTCTTCACAGAGCCTGCTGCTGTCCCCCTGTAGAGAGCAGACGGGCTGGGGTGAAAGTGGTGTCCTCGGCCTGGGAGGGGGGAGGCCTAAGGCCGACAGCGATTTCCCGGGCTGTTTTGGTCCCCAGAACCTTTAGGCCACCGTCCGCTACCCGAGGTAGCCCCGCTCTAAGCGGTCCGGGCAGTGGCCCACACCCGCTTCCGAGGGTTCCTGCGTTGACACTGGGACTTCAAGAGATCTACGTGAAGGAGGCCACGGCCTCCTAGGCCCTTGCTTGTCAGAGAACTTCGGATCTGGTGGCTCCTTTGAGCTTTGGGAGCCTGTGCCTACTCTCCACCTGGGGGTCCTTGCCATCAGCGGACCTCACGACCAGCCAGGACAGGCAGGCGCAGATAAAGACAGGAAGCCCCGCTTTCCGGCCGCGCCTTCCGGCCTGGCGAAACTCCGACAAGCCCCGCCCATCACGCCCTGGTCACATGCAAGCAGTCTCCTAATGCTGTGCCTGGGCTCTCATACTCCTTGTCCGCAGGGAGTCCAGTGCTCTTGGGCCAAACAGCACCCATGTACCCCAATCAGTGCCAGCTCCGGAGCACATAGGGGACCCCATGCTCTTGGGCTCTTGCACTCAGGCGGCTCTTGTTTTCCACCTGATTCTGCCTGCCAGCTAGTTCATGCCAGCGACGCTGGAGGTGTACTTGGAAGGCTTTGCACAAGCTACACTTACCAAGTTGAGCAAAGTGTACTTGACCCTTTCGGGTTACCTCATGCAAACTCACTTCGGTGATATAGCGTGCTGCTTTGGGCTGCCTTCTTCACCGTGCCGAGCAAACTCAAGAAACCTCATAGGCATTCCCAGGACTCTTCTGTCCGTTGCTCCCGCCTTGAGTCTGTGCCCGCAAAGCTGCCGCGGCGCACCTCAGAAGGCAGTCGCCAAAGGTGCTCCCGCAGACCTTTCCCCTGACAAGACTTTCAAGCCCTAGGGCCTGCAGCCAATGGCTGACCGACCGGTTTGCTGAGTGGGGCCAGTGTCCGCACTTGGCTAGCCTAATTCAGACTCACTCCCTGCGTGCCTGTTCCCCTTCCCACAAGACCTTGTGCTGCCTGCGGACTAGAGGTCCCCAACTCCCTCTGGGTTCCTCCCTACCCACCTAGTGGAGCACCAAGGACTCCTTTAGCCACCTGCCTGCCCTCCTGCGTGATAAAGGAAGTCAGTGCCTGGTAGAATATCTCCATCAACCTGGGAGTATACAGTCAACACTACAGGCGACATCCCCAAAGCCTGAGGAGGAAAGTTTCAAACACCTCCTGGCGTGCAAGATTTGGCATGACATCAAACTGAGCAAGGTTGGACAATCCCCGCAAGTGCAAAATGTTGCATTACACCACTTTCCCGTGAGCAAGGTGGCCAGAAAGTCGTCTGGTGTCAGTGTGTGTGACTGGGCAAGTCTAGAAAGTCAGCTTACAGGGGCAGCTTCTGGATGGTTCTGGAGAAGCTGGTGCAGGAGCCTACAGCAGCAGGAATTGGTGGGGGCCATGGCAATCAAGAGCACCGGGAAAACAATATGCATAGAAAAAGAGCTACACCTATATCCTAGCCGGTCAGATAGTATCCCAAGACAGCTGAGAGGACCACCCCAAACGAAACTCACGGATCTCCCATCGATTCCACTTGATGACTATTGCCCAGGACAGCAGAGATTGGCCTCGGTGGATTTCAGACACTGTGAAAACCTTCTGGGGCGAACGATGGATGTTTCATGGTCCTCCAGGTGAATCACTGCTGCTTGGAACTCCTTATCGTCAGCTTAGTCATGCAATGCACAACGACCAGGCTCCCTACCATAAAGTCTAAAAGGAAGATGAAGAAGGGGGACCTGAACGAATGGAGGAAGGGAAGGCATAGAGAAAGAAAGAGATTGACAGAGAGGGGAGACAGTGAGAGAGGGAGAAAGAGAGATAGTTAGGGAGATACAGAGAGAGATACAGAGGGAAGAAAAAGAGTCATCCTTTGCGTTCTACTTCTGGGGAGCTCACGCCCAGTTGAGCCCTACTCAGCAAGTTCACCATTCACGGAAAGAGCTCACTGGGGCGTAGGAGCTTCTGGCACATCCTGAGCCTTTTGCTTCCTTGAAGGCACACCCCGGTTTGTTCACACTACGGGATTATTGGTGGGTCTGCCCCGTCCACAGGATGGGCCAGGTTATTTAAGGTTTTTTATTTTATTGAAACCTACTATTTGTATTGCGATCCATGGCAAGTTTGCCTCTGCACTGCTGGCTTCATCCCGAAGACCTCAGAGACCCTTGATCGGAGTCGCCGTTCACAGAGAGAAAGTCCGCTGACGTCATAAGGGGTGCTGCTCCGCCCCGAACAAGAGGGGACACATTTATCAGAGACCCCTTTCAGGCAGCAACAGTCCATTGATGTCATAAACGAGAGGTACTACACACCGTACACCCGTGGATAGATGGACCAGAGTCGCCCTTCATGAAGGGACAGACCTCTGACAACATAAGGGGGCGGTCTGAAAGACAGACATCCGCGGGCATACTTCGCAGGGACCAATTTCACTCAAGGGCTGGTGCCTTTTAGGTCCCGACGAGGGTTCTTCCGGTCCACGGGTGTCCCCACTCAACTGTGTCCCCCCTGGGCACTTCCAGTTACCATCCTTCTCTTGGTCCAAGATCTGCCGGGTCTGTTTTCAGCGATGCGATTGGCATGCGCCTTTGTTGCCCAGGCTGCCTGACGGTTGAGGTCAAGTGCGGGTGGTTCTAGGGCTTTCAAAGCAACGTCGGGCTTCGTAGTCGGGCTCACACACCCCCATGAAGCGCTGCCGGCCAGGCCGTGGGACCGGGAAAACCTTCCCACTAGCAGCTTGCGTGAGAACTATGGTTCCGGGCGCATTCGTGGGGCCCGGCTTTCTGAGCCTCCCCAGCTCGGGCCACGGGTTCTTCACAGAGCCTGCTGCTGTCCCCCTGTAGAGAGCGAACGGGCTGGGGTGAAAGTGGAGTCCTCATCCTGGGAGGGGGGAGGCCTATGGCCGACAGCGATTTCCCGGGTTGTTTTGGTCCCCACAACCTTTAGGCCACCGTCCGCTACCCGAGGTAGCCCTGCTCTAAGCGGTCCGGGCAGTCTCCCACACCCGCTTCCCAAGGTTCCTGCGTTGACACTGGGATTTCAAGAGATCTCCGTGAAGGAGGCCACGGCCTCGTAGGCCCTTGATTGTCAGAGAGCTCACGGATCTGGAGGCTCCTTTGAGCTTTGGGAGCCTGTGCCTACTCTCCACCTGGGGGTCCTTGCCATCAGGGGACCTCACCACCAGCCAGGACAGGCAGGCACAGATAAAGACAGGAAGCCCCGCCTTCAGGCCCCGCGAAACTCCGACAGGCCCCGCCCATCACGCCCTGGGAGCACGCAAGCAGTCCCCTAATGCTGTGCCTCGGCTCTCAGACTCCATGTCCGCAGGGAGTCCAGTGCTCTTGGGCCCAGCAGCACACATGTACCCCACTCAGTTCCAGCTCTAGGGCTTCTAGGGGACCCCATGCCCTTGGGTTCTTTCCCTCAGGCGGCTCTTGTTTTCCACCTGATTCTGCCTGCCAGCTAGTTCATGCCAGCGACGCTGGCGGTGGACTTCGCGGGCTTTGCACAAGCTGCACTTACCACGTTGAGCAAGGTGTACTTGACCCTTTGTGGTTCCCTCATGCAAACTCACCTGGGTGACATAGCGTGCTGCTTTGGGCTGCCTTCTTCACCGTGCCGAGCAAAGAACTCAAGAAACCTCATAGGCATTCCCAGGACTCTTCTGTCCGTTGCTTCCCCTTGAGTCTGTGCCCGCAAAGCTGCCGCGGCGCACCTCAGAACGCAGTAGCCAAAGGTGCTCCCGCAGACCTTTCCCCTGACAGGACTTTCAAGCCCTGGGCCCTTCAGCCAATGGCTGACCGACCGGTTTGCTGAGTGGGGCCAGTGTCCGCACTTGGCTAGCCTAATTCAGACTCACTCCCTGCGTGCCTGTTCCCCTTCCCACAAGACCTTGTGCTGCCTGCGGACTAGAGGTCCCCAACTCCCTCTGGGTTCCTCCCTACCCACCTAGTGGAGCACCAAGGACTCCTTTAGCCACCTGCCTGCCCTCCTGCGTGAGAAAGGAAGTCAGTGCCTGGTGGACTATCTCCATCAACCTACGAGCATACAGTCAACACTACAGGCGACATCCCCAAAGCCTGAGGAGGAAAGTTTCAAACACCTCCTGGCGTGCAAGATTTGGCATGACATCAAACTGAGCAAGGTTGGACAATCCCCGCAAGTGCAAAATGTTGCATTATACCACTTTTCCGTGAGCAAGGTGGCCAGAAAGTGGTCTGGTGTCAGAGTGTGTCTCTGGGCAAGTCTAGAAAGAGAGCTTACACGGGCAGCGTCTGGATGGTTCTGGAGAACCTGGTGCGGGAGCCTACAGCAGCAGGAATTGGTGCGGGCCATGGCTATCAAGAGCACCGGGAAAACAATATGCATAGAAAAAGAGCTACACCTATATCCTAGCCGGTCAGATAGTATCCCAAGACAGCTGAGAGGACCACCCCAAACGAAACTCACTGATCTCCCATCGATTCCACTTGATGACTATTGCCTAGGACAACAGAGATTGGCCTCGGTGGATTTCAGACACTGAAAACCTTCGGGGGCGAACAATTTTCATGGTCCTCCAGCTGAATCACTGCTGCTTGGAACTCCTTAGCGTCAGCTTAGTCATGCAATGCACAACGACCAGGCTCCCTACCATAAAGTCTAAAAGGATGTTGAAGAAGGGGGCCAAGAACGAAAGGAGGAAGGGAAGGCATAGAGAAAGAAGGAGATTGACAGAGAGGGGAGACAGTGAGAGAGAGAGGGAGAGAGAGATAGAGAGATACAGGGAGAGATTCAGTGGGAAGAAAAAGAGTCATCCTTTGCGTTCTACTTCTGGGGAACTCACGCCCAGTTGAGCCCTACTCAGCAAGATCACCATTCAAGGAAAGAGCTCACTGGGGCGTAGGAGCTTCTGGCACAACCTGAGCCTTCTGATTCCTTGAAGGCATCCCCCAGTTCGTTCAGACTACGGGATTATTGGTGGGTCTGCCCGTTCCACCCGAAGGGCCACGTTATTAAAGGTTTTCTATTTTATTGAAACCTACTATTTGTATTGCGATCCATGGCAAGTGTGCCTGTGCACTGCTGGCTTCATCCCGAAGACCTCAGAGACCCTTGATCGGAGTCGCCGTTCACAGAGGGAAAGTCCGCTGACGTCATAAGGGGTGCTGCTCCGCCCCGAACAAGCGGGGACACATTTAACAGAGACCCCTTTCAGGCAGCGACAGTCCATTGATGTCATAAACGAGAGGTACTACACACCTTACACCCGTGGACAGATGGACCAGAGTCGCCTTTCATGAAGGGACAGACCTCTGACAACATAAGGGGGCGGTCTGAAAGACAGACAACCGGAGGCATACTTCGCAGGGACCAATTTCACTCAAGGGCTGGTGCCTTTTAGGTCCCGACGAGGGCTCTTCTGGTCCACGGGTGTCCCCCCCCCCCCAACTGACTGACGTTTGAGCTCAAGTGCGGAAAGAAAGAAAAGAAAATGATTAGGGCAAAGAATGTACATATGTGCTTTATACAATTGATGTATGTATATGTATGGACTGTGTTAAGAGTTGTATGAGCCCCTAATAAAATGTTTAAAACAAAACAAAACAAAAAGATGATGTCAGAGAGAAAATCTTGTTTCATAAAGATGATGCCCAGAGAGAGTACCTTCATTCATAAAGATGATGCCCAGGCACGTAAAGATGATGCCCAGTCAGAGAACCTTCGTTCATGAAGATGATGCCCAAACAGAGAACTTTCTTTATAAAGATGATGCCCATAGAGAGAACCTTCATTCATAAAGATGATGCAGAGACAGAGAACGTTCTTTCATAAAGATGATGCACCAAAAGAGAATCTTAATTCATAAAGATGATTCCCAGCAGAGAACCTGATTTCATAAAGATGATGCCTAGAAAGAGAAATTTCTTTCATAAAGATGATGACCATAGAGAGAAACTTCATTCATAAAGATGATGCCCAGAGAGCGAACCTTCTTTCATAAAGATGATGCCCAGACAGAGAACATTTCTTCATAAACATGATGCCCAGAGAGAGAACCTTCATTTATATATATGATGCCCAGAGAACCTTCATTCATAATGATGATGCCAAGGGAAATACCTTCATTCACAAAGATGATGCCCAGGTAGAGAACCTTCTTTCGTAAAGATGATGCCCAGGCATAGAACCTTCTTTCGTAGAGATGATTCCCAGGCAGAGAACCTTCTTTCATAAATATGATGCCCAGAGAGAGAACTTGCTTTCATAAAAATGATGCCCAGAGAGAGTGCCTTCTTCCATAAAGATGATGTCCAGAGAGAGAGCCTTCATTCATATAGATGATGTCAAGGTAGAGAACCTTGTTTCATAAAGATGATGCCCAGAGAGAACCTTCAATTCATAAAGATGATGCCTAGACACAGAACCTTCATTTATAAAGATGATGCCAGTCGAAGAAAGCAGATGGTGCCCTGCTATCAAAAGATATTTTGTCTGGGGTCTTAAAGTTTTGAAGATAAACAATTGGCCATCTAGCTCAGAAGCAAAAAAGCCCACATAGAAGAAGCACACCAGCCAGTGTGATCATGAGGTGTCAAGGGACCAGGTATATGGCATCATGCAAAAAAAAAAAAATATATGTGTGTGTGTGTGTGTGTGTGTGTGTGTGTATAAAACAAAACAAAAAAACAGATGATGCCAGAGAGAGAATCTTGTTTCATAAAGATGATGCCCAGAGAGAGTACCTTCATTCATAAAGATGATGCCCAGACAGTGAAACTTCTTTCATAAAGATGATGCCCAGAGAGAGAACCTTCTTTCATAAAGACGATGCCCAGACAGTGAACCTTCTTTCATAAAGATGATGCCCAAACAGAGAACCTTCTTTCATAAAAATGATGCCCAGATAGAGAGCCTTCATTCATAAAGATGTTGCCCAAGCAGAGAACCTTCATTCATAGAGATGGTGCCCAGGCAAAGAACGTTCATTCATAAAAATGATGTCCACCCAGAGAACGAACTTTTATTCATAAAGATGATACCAGAGAGAAAACAATTTTAATATAGATGATGCCCAGATAGAGAACCTTCAATCATAAAGATGATGCCCAGGCAGAGAACCTTCATTCATAAAGATGATGCCACGAGAGACAACTTTCATTGATACAGATGATTCACAGGCAGGAAAAACCTTGAATCATAAAGATGATGCCCAGACAGAGAACGTTCATTCATAAAGATGATACCAGAGAGAGAACCTTGTTTCATAAAGATGATGCACAGAGAGAGTACTCTCAATCATAAAGATGATACCTAGGAAGAAAACCTTCATTCATAAAGATGATGCCCACAGAGAGAACCTTTATTCATAAAGATGATACCAGAGAGAGGACCATGTTTCATAAAGATGATGCCCAGAGAGAGAACCTTGAATCATAAAGATTATGCCAGAGAGAGAGCCTTCTTTCATAAAGATGATGCCCCGGCAGAGAACCTTCAGTCATATAGATGATGGCCAGACTTAGAAACTTGTTTCATAAAGATTATGCCCAGGCAGAGAATATTCATTCATAAAGGTGATGCCCAAACAGAAAACCTTCATTCATAAAGATGATGCACAGAGAGGGAACCTTCTTTCATAAAGCGGATGCCCAGAGAGAGAACTATTATTCATAAAGATGATGCCCAGTGAGAGAAACTTCATTCATAAAGATGATGCCCAGGCAGAGAACCTTCATTAATAAAGATGTTGCCCAGGCAAGAACCTTCATTCATAAAGGTGATGCCCAGAGAGAACCTTCATTCATAAAGATGATGTCCATGCAGAGAACCTTCATTCATAAAGGTGATGCCCAGATAGAGAACCTTCATTCATAAAGAAGATGCCCAGGTAGAGAACCTTCTTTCGTAAAGATGATGCCCAAGTAGAGAACCTTCTTACATAAAGATGATGCCAAAAGGGAGAACCTTCATTCATAAAGATGATGCCCAGAGAGAGAACCTTCGTTCATAAAGATGATGCCCAGGCAGAGAACCTACTTAAGTAAAGTTGATGCCCAGGCAGAGAACCTTCTTCCATAAAGATGATGCCTGGTAGAGAACTTTCTTTCATATAGATGATGCACAAAGAGAGAACCTCCTTTCATAAAGATGATGCCCAGACAGAGAAACTTCATTTATAAAGATGATGCCAGAGAGAGAATCTTGTTTCATAAAGTTGATGCCCAGAGAGAGTACCAACATTCATAAAGATGATGCCGTGGCAGAGAAGGTTCTTTCATAGATGATGCCCAAACAAGGAACTTTCTTTATAAAGATGATGCCCATAGAGAGAAATTTCTTTCATAAATATGATGCCCAGAGAGAGAACCTGCTTTCATAAAGATGATACCCAGAGAGAGAGCCTTCTTTCATATACATGATGCCCAGGCAGAGAACCTTCATTCATAAAGATGATGCCCAGAGAGACAACTTTCATTCATATAGATGATTCCCAGGCAGAGAACCTTGTTTCATAAACATGATCCCCAGAGAGAGAACCTTCAATTATAAAGATGATTCCCAGACAGAGAACATCCATTCATAAAGATGATACTAGATAAAGAACCTTATTTCATAAAGATGATGCTCAGAGAGCGTACCTGCATTCATAAAGATGATGCCCAGGTGGAGAACCTTCTTTCGTAAAGATGATGGCGAAACAGAGAACCTTCTTTCATAAAGATGATGCCCAGAGAGACAACCTTCATTCATAAAGATATTACCCAATGTGAGAACCTTCATTCATAAAGATGATGCCCAGGGAGAAAAACTTCATTCACAAAGATGATGCCCAGGGAGTGAACATTCTTTCGTAAAGATGATGCACAGGCAGGAAACCTTCTTTCATAAAGATGATGCCCAGAGAGAGAACCTTCAATCATAAAGATGATGCCCATAGAGGGAACCTTCATTCATAAAGATGATACCAAAGAGAGAACCTTGTTTCATAAAGATGATGCCCGAGAACCTTCAATCATAAAGATGATGCACAGAGAGAGAACCTTTATTCATAAAGATAATGCGAAGACAGAGAACCTTCGTTCATAAAGATGATGCCAAAACAGGGAACTTTCTTTCATAAACATGATGCCCAGAGAGACTACATTCATTCATAAAGATTATACCCATAGAGTGTACCTACTTTCATAAAGAAGTTGCCCAAACAGAGAACCTTCATTCATAAAGGTGATGCCCAGAGAGAGAACCATCATTCATGAAGATGATTCCCAGTCAGAGAACCTTCATTCATAAGATGATACCCAGAGAATCTTAATTCATAAAGATGATGCCTGGCAGAGAACCTTCTTTCATATAGATGATGCCCAAATACAGAACCTCCTTTCATAAAGATGATGCCCAGACAGAGAATCTTTTTTTATAAAGATGATGCCAGAGAGAATCATGTTTCATAAAGTTGATGCCCAGAGAGTACCAACATTCATAAAGATGATGCCGTGCAGAGAAGGTTCTTTCATAAAGATGAGGCCCAAACACAGAAATTTCTTTATAAAGATGATGCCCATAGAGAGAAATTTCTTTCATAAATATGATGCCCAGAGAGAGCTCCTGCTTTCATAAAGATGATACCCAGAGAGAGAGCCTTCTTTCATATACATGATGCCCAGGCAGAGAACCTTCATTCATAAAGAGGATGCACAGAGAGAGAACCTTTATTCATAAAGATAATGCCCAGAGAGACAACTTTCATTCATATAGATGATGCACAGTCAGAGAACCTTGTTTCATAAAGATGATGCACAGGGAGAGAACCTTGAATCATAAAGATGATGCCCAGACAATGATCCTTCATTCATAAAGATGATACCAGAGAGAGACCCTTGTTTCATAAATATGATGAACAGAGAGATTACCTTCATTCATAAAGATGTTGCCCAGGCAGAGAACCTTCATTCATAAAGATGATGCCCAGAGAGACAACTTTCATTCCTATAGATGATTCCCAGGCAGAGAACCTTGTTTCATAAACATGATGCCCAGAGAGAGAACCTTCAATCATAAAGATGATTCCCAGACAGAGAACATCCATTCATAAAGATGATACTAGATAGAGAACCTTATTTCATAAAGATGATGCTCAGAGAGCGTTCCTGCATTCATAAAGATGATGCCCAGGTGGAGAACCTTCTTTCGTAAAGATGATGGCGAAACAGAGAACCTTCTTTCATAAAGATGATGCCCAGAGAGACAACCTTCATTCATAAAGATATTACCCAATGTGAGAACCTTCATTCATAAAGATGATGCCCAGGGAGAAAAACTTCATTCACAAAGATGATGCCCAGGGAGTGAACATTCTTTCGTAAAGATGATGCACAGGCAGGAAACCTTCTTTCATAAAGATGATGCCCAGAGAGAGAACCTTCAATCATAAAGATGATGCCCATAGAGGGAACCTTCATTCATAAAGATGATACCAAAGAGAGAACCTTGTTTCATAAAGATGATGCCCGAGGACCTTCAATCATAAAGATGATGCACAGAGAGAGAACCTTTATTCATAAAGATAATGCGAAGGCAGAGAACCTTCGTTCATAAAGATGATGCCAAAACAGGGAACTTTCTTTCATAAACATGATGCCCAGAGAGACTACATTCATTCATAAAGATTATACCCATAGAGTGTACCTACTTTCATAAAGAAGATGCCCAAACAGAGAACCTTCATTCATAAAGGTGATGCCCAGAGAGAGAACCATCATTCATGAAGATGATTCCCAGTCAGAGAACTTTCATTCATAAAATGATACCCAGATAATCTTAATTCATAAAGATGATGCCCAGAGAGAGAACCTTCATTCATAAAGATTATGCCCAGGCAGAGAACCTTCATTCATAAAGATGATGCCGAGAGTGACAACTTTCATTCATGTAGATAATAGCCAGGCAGAGAACCTTGTTTCATAAAGATGATGCACAGAGTGAGAAACTTCTTTCATAAAGATGATGCGGAGGTAGAGAACTTTCTTTCATAAAGATGATGCCCAGAGATCGTACCTTCATTCATAAAGATGATGCCCAGGTAGAGAACCTTGTTTCATAAAGATGATGCCCAGAGAGAGAACATTCATTCACAATGATGAAGCCCAGGCAGATAACCTTCTTCCATAACGATGATTCCCAAGCAGAGAACCTTCTTTCATAAATATGATGCCCATAGAAAGAGCCTTCATTAATAAAGATGTTGCCCAGGCAAGAACCTTCATTCATAAAGGTGATGCCCAGAGAGAACCTTCATTCATAAAGATGATGTCCATGCAGAGAACCTTCATTCATAAAGGTGATGCCCAGATAGAGAACCTTCATTCATAAAGAAGATGCCCAGGTAGAGAACCTTCTTTCGTAAAGATGATGCCCAAGTAGAGAACCTTCTTACATAAAGATGATGCCAAAAGGGAGAACCTTCATTCATAAAGATGATGCCCAGAGAGAGAACCTTCGTTCATAAAGATGATGCCCAGGCAGAGAACCTACTTAAGTAAAGTTGATGCCCAGGCAGAGAACCTTCTTCCATAAAGATGATGCCTGGTAGAGAACTTTCTTTCATATAGATGATGCACAAAGAGAGAACCTCCTTTCATAAAGATGATGCCCAGACAGAGAAACTTCATTTATAAAGATGATGCCAGAGAGAGAATCTTGTTTCATAAAGTTGATGCCAAGAGAGAGTACCAACATTCATAAAGATGATGCCGTGGCAGAGAAGGTTCTTTCATAGATGATGCCCAAACAAGGAACTTTCTTTATAAAGATGATGCCCATAGAGAGAAATTTCTTTCATAAATATGATGCCCAGAGAGAGAACCTGCTTTCATAAAGATGATACCCAGAGAGAGAGCCTTCTTTCATATACATGATGCCCAGGCAGAGAACCTTCATTCATAAAGATGATGCCCAGAGAGACAACTTTCATTCATATAGATGATTCCCAGGCAGAGAACCTTGTTTCATAAACATGATCCCCAGAGAGAGAACCTTCAATTATAAAGATGATTCCCAGACAGAGAACATCCATTCATAAAGATGATACTAGATAAAGAACCTTATTTCATAAAGATGATGCTCAGAGAGCGTACCTGCATTCATAAAGATGATGCCCAGGTGGAGAACCTTCTTTCGTAAAGATGATGGCGAAACAGAGAACCTTCTTTCATAAAGATGATGCCCAGAGAGACAACCTTCATTCATAAAGATATTACCCAATGTGAGAACCTTCATTCATAAAGATGATGCCCAGGGAGAAAAACTTCATTCACAAAGATGATGCCCAGGGAGTGAACATTCTTTCGTAAAGATGATGCACAGGCAGGAAACCTTCTTTCATAAAGATGATGCCCAGAGAGAGAACCTTCAATCATAAAGATGATGCCCATAGAGGGAACCTTCATTCATAAAGATGATACCAAAGAGAGAACCTTGTTTCATAACGATGATGCCCGAGAACCTTCAATCATAAAGATGATGCACAGAGAGAGAACCTTTATTCATAAAGATAATGCGAAGACAGAGAACCTTCGTTCATAAAGATGATGCCAAAACAGGGAACTTTCTTTCATAAACATGATGCCCAGAGAGACTACATTCATTCATAAAGATTATACCCATAGAGTGTACCTACTTTCATAAAGAAGTTGCCCAAACAGAGAACCTTCATTCATAAAGGTGATGCCCAGAGAGAGAACCATCATTCATGAAGATGATTCCCAGTCAGAGAACCTTCATTCATAAGATGATACCCAGAGAATCTTAATTCATAAAGATGATGCCCAGAGAGAGAACCTTCATTCATAAAGATTATGCCCAGGCAGAGAACCTTCATTCATAAAGATGATGCCGAGAGTGACAACTTTCATTCATGTAGATAATAGACAGGCAGAGAACCTTGTTTCATAAAGATGATGCCCAAACAGAGAACCTTTTTTCATAAAGATGATGCCCAGACAGAGAATCTTCATTTATAAAGATGATGCCAGAGAGAGAATCGTGTTTCATAACGTTGATGCCCAAACAGAGTACCGTCATTCATAAAGATGATGCCATGGTAGAGAAGGTTCTTTCATAAATATGATACCCAAACACAGAATTTGTTTATAAAGATGGTGCCCAGAAGGAGAATTTCTTTCATAAATATGATGCCCATAGAGAGAACCTGCTTTCATAACGATTATATCCAGAGAGAGAGCCTTCTTTCATATAGGTGATGCCCAGGCAGAGAACCTTCATTCATATAGATGAGGCCCAGATTTATAACCTTGTTTATAAACATGATGACAAGAGAGAGAACCTTCATTCATAAAGATGATGCACAGAGAGAGAACCTTTATTCATAAAGATAATGCCCAGAGAGACAACTTTCATTCATATAGATGATGCACCTTCAGAGAACCTTGTTTCATAAAGATGATGCCCAGGGAGAGAACCTTGAATCATAAA
This sequence comes from Tenrec ecaudatus, assembly GCF_050624435.1. Lineage (NCBI taxonomy): Eukaryota > Metazoa > Chordata > Mammalia > Afrosoricida > Tenrecidae > Tenrec > Tenrec ecaudatus. The sequence goes on from NC_134549.1 coordinate 9,548,012, forward strand.
GATGATGCCCAGACAATGATCCTTCATTCATAAAGATGATACCAGAGAGAGACCCTTGTTTCATAAATATGATGAACAGAGAGATTACCTTCATTCATAAAGATGTTGCCCATGCAGAGAACCTTTATTCATATAGATGTTGCCCAGAATTAGAACCTTGTTTATAAAGATGATGCCCAGATGGAGAACCTTCATTCCTAAAGATGATGCCCAAACAGAGAACCTTCTTTCATAAAGATGATGCCCAGAGATACATTTCATTCATAAAGATTATACCCATATAGTGTACCTTCAATCATAAAGATGATGCCCAGAAAGAGAAATTTCTTTTATCAAGATGATGCCCATGCAGAGAACCTTCTTTCTTAAAGATGTTACCCAGAGAGAGAACCTTCATTCACAAAGATGATGCCCAGGCAGATAACCTGCTTTCATAACGATGATTCCCAAGCAGAGAACCTTCTCTCATAAATATGATGCCCATAGAAAGAGCCTTCATTAATAAACATGTTGCCCATGCAGAGAACCTTCATTCATAAAGGTGATGCCCAGAGAGAACCTTCATTCATAAAGATAATGCCCAGCAGAGAACCTTCGTTCATAAAGATGATGCCCAAACAGGGAACCTTTTTTCATAAAGATGATGCCCAGAGAGACAACATTCATTCATAAAGATTATACCCATAGAGTGTACCTTCTTTCATAAAGAAGTAGCCCAAAGAGAGAACTTTCATTCATAAAGATGATGCCCAGAGAGAGAACCTTCATTCATAAAGATAATGCCCAGGCTGAGAACCTTCTTTCGTAAAGTTGATACCCAGGCAGAGAAACTTCTTAAATAAAGATGATGCCCAAACAGAGAACCTTCTTTCATAAAGATGATGCCCAGACAGAGAACATTCATTTATACAGATGATGCCAGAGAGAGAATCTTGTTTCGTAAAGTTGATGCCCAGAGAGTACCGTCATTCATAAAGATGATGCCGTTGCAGAGAAGTTTCTTTCATAAAGATGATGCCCAAACACAGAACTTTCTTTATAAAGATGAGGCAAAGAGACACAACATTCCTTCATAAAGATGATACCCAATGAGAGGACCTTCATTCATAAAGATGATGCCAGGGGAAAAAACTTCATTCACAAAATGATGCCCAGGCAGAGAACCTTCTTGGTAAAGATGATGCCCAGGCAGGAAACCTTCTTTCATAAAGATGATGCCCAGGCAGAGAACCTTCATTCACAAAGATGATGCCCAGGCAGAGAACTTTCTTCCGTAAAGATGATGCCCAGGCAGAGAACCTTCTTTCATAAAGATGATGCCCAGGCAGAGAATTTTCTTTCATAAAGATGATGCCCAAACAGAGAACCTTCTTTCATAAATATGATGTACATAGAGAGAGCCGGCATTCATAAAGATGTTGCCCAGAGAGTGAATTTTCTTTCATAAAGATGATGCCCAGAGACAGAACCTTCATTCATTAAGTGATGCCCAGAGAGAATCTTAATTCATTAAGATGATGCCAAGAGAACCTTCATTCCTAATGATGATGCCCAAAGAAAGTACCTTAATTCACAAAGATTATGCCCAGCCAGAGAACCTTTTTTCATAAGATGATGCCAGAGAGAGAACCATCATTCATAAAGATGATTCACAGAGAGACAACTTTCATTCATATAGATGATAGCCAGGCATAGAACCTTGTTTCAAAAAGATGATGGCTAGAGAGAGAACCTTCAACCATAAAGATGATACCCAGGCAGAGAACCTTCATTGACAAAGAGGATGCCCAGGCAGAGAACTTTCTTTCATAAAGATGATGCCCAGGAAGAGAATCTTCTTTCATAAAGATGATGCCCAAACAGAGAACCTTCTTTCATAAAGATGATAATCAGGCAGAGAACCTTCTTTCATAAAGATGATGCCCAGAGAGAGAATTTTTTTTTCATAAAGAGGATACCCAGAAAGAGAATCTTTGTTAAATAAAGATGCTGCTCAGAGTAAGAGCCTTCATTAATAAAGATGATGTCCAGAGAGAGAACCTTCATTCATAGTGATGATGCCCAGTCAGAGAACCTTCTTTCGTAAAGATGATGTCCAGGCAGAGAACTTTCTTTCATAAAGACGATGCCCCGGCAGAGAATCATCTTTCATAAAGATGATGCCCAAACAGGGAACCTTCTTTCATAAATATGATGCACATAGAGAGAACCTTCATTCATAACGATGTTGCCCAGAGAGTGACCTTTCAATCATAAAGACGAAGCCCAAAGAGCGAATTTTCTTTGATAAAGATGATGTCCAGAGAGAGAACTTTCATTCATAAAGATGTAGCCCAGAGAGAGAAATTTCATTCATAATGATGATGCCCAAAGAAAGTACCTTAATTCACAAAGTGTATGCCCAGCCTGAGAACCTTCTTTCATAAAGATGATGCCCAGAGAGAGAACTTTCTTTCATAAAGAGTATACCGAGAAAGAGAACCTTGGTTCAATAAAGATGCTGCCCAGAGAGAGAGACTTCATTGATAAAGATGATGCCCAGAGAGAGAACTTTTTTTCATAAAGAGTATACCCAGAAAGAGAACCTTGGTTCAATAAAGATGCTGCCCAGAGAGAGAGAGACTTCATTCCTAAAGATGATGCCCAGAGAGAGAACCTTCATTCATAAAGATGATGCCCAGGCAAAGAACCTTCATTCACAAAGATGATGCCCAGGCTGAGAACCTTCTTTCGTAAAGATGATGCCCAGGCAGAAAACATTCTTTCATAAAGATGATGGCCAAGCAGAGAACATTCTTTCATAAAGATGATGCCCAGAGAGTGAACCTTCATTCATAAAGATGATGCAGAGAGAGATAACATTCATTCATATAGATGGTAGCCAGGCAGAGAACCTTGTTTCAAAAAGATGATGCCCAGAGAGAGAACCTTCAAACATAAAGATGATTCCCAGACAGAGAACCTTAATTCATTAAGATGATACCAGAGTGAGAACCTTCGTTCATAAAGATGATGCCAAACAGAGAACCTCTTTCATAAAATGATGCCCAGAGAGACAACATTCATTTATAAAGATTATACCCATAGAGTGTACCTTCATTCATAAAGATGATGCCCAGAAAGAGAAATTTCTTTCATAAAGATGATGCCCATGCAGAGAACCTTCTTTCTTAAATATGATGCAGAGGCAGAGAACCTTCATTCACAAAGATGATGCCCAGGCTGATAGCCTTCTTTCATAACGATGAATCCTAGGCAGAGAACCTTCTTTCATAAATATGATGCCCAGAGAAAGAGCCTTCATTAATAAAGATGTTGCCTAGGCAGAGAACCTTCATTCATAAAGGTGATGCCCAGATAGAGAACTTTCATTCATAAAGATGATGCCCAGGCAGAGGACCTTCATTCATAAAGGTGATGCCCAGAGAGAGAACGTTCATTCATTAAATGATGCCAGAGAACCTTAATTCATAAAGATGATGCCCAGAGAGAAAACCTTCAATCATAAAGATGATTCCCAGACAGAGAACCTTCATTCATATAGATGATGCCCATGCAGAGAACCTTGTTTCATAAATATGATGCCCAGAGAGAGAACCTTGACATAAAGATGATTCCCAGACAGGGAACCTTCATTCATAAAGAGGATACCAGAGAGAGAACTTTGTTTCATAAAGATGATGCATAGAGAGAGTACCTTCATTCATAAATATGGTGCCAAGTGAGAGTGACTTCCAAAAAGATGATGCCCCGGCAGAAAACTTTTTTTCATAAAGATGATGCCCAGAGAGAGAACCTTGACATAAAGATGTTTCCCAGACAGAGAACCTTCATTCATAAAGATGATACCAGAGAGCGAACGTTCATCCACAAAGATGATGCCCAGGCAGAGAACCTTTTTTCGTAAAGTTGATACCCAGAGAGAGAACTTTCTTTCATAAAGAGGATACCCAGAAAAAGAACCTTTGTTCAATAAAGATACTGCCCAGAGACATAGCCTTCATTCATAAAGATGATGCACAAACAGAGATCTTCCTTTCATAAAGATGATGCCCAGAGAGAGAATTTTCTTTCATCAAGATGATACCCGGAGAGAGAACTTTCATTCATAAAGATGATACCCAGAGAGAGAACCTTCATTCATTAAGATGATGCCAAGAGATCCTTCATTCATAATGATGATGCCCAAAGAAAGTACCTTCCTTCACAAAGATTATGCCCAGGCATAGAACCATTTTGGTAAAGATGATTCCCAGGAAGAGAACCTTCTTTCATAAAGACGATGCCCAAACAGAGAACATTCATTCATAATGATGATGCTCAGAGAGAGAAACTTCTTTCATAAAGATGATTCCCAGACAGAGAGCCTTCATCATAAACATGATGCCCAGAAGAGAACCGTCATTCATAAAGAAGATGCCCAGGCAGAAATTTTCATACATAAAAATGATGCCCAGAGAGAGAACCATCATTCATGAAGATGATTCCCAGAGAACGAACCTTCATTAATAAAGATGATGCCCAGAGAGAGAAACTCCATTCACAAAGATGATACCCAGGCAGAGGACATATTTTTCTAAAGATGATTCCCAGGCAGAGAACCTTCTTTCATAAATATGCTGCCCAGAGAAAGAGCCTTCATTCATAAAGATGTTGCCTAGGCAGAGAACCTGCTATCATAAAGATGATGCTCAGGGAGAGAACCTTCTTCATAAAGATGATGCCCAGGCAGAGAACCTTCTTTCTTAATGATGATGCCCTGGCAGAGAACCTTCTTTCATAAAGATGATGCCCTGACAGAAAACCTACATTTATAAAGATGATGCCAGAGAGAGAATCTTGTTTCATAAAGATGATTCCCAGAGAGAGTACCGTCATTCATAAACATGATGCCCAGTCAGAGAAACTTTCGTAAGATGATGCACTGTCAGAGAACCTTCTTTCTTGAAGATGATGCCCAGAGAGAGAACTTTCATTCAGAAAGATGATGCCCACAGAGAGAACCTTCATTGATAAAGATGATGCCGAGACAGAGAATATTCTTTCATAAAGATGATGCCCAAACAGAGAACTTTCTTTATGAAGATGATGCCCAGAGAGAGAACCTTCATTCATAAAGATGATGCCGAGAGAGAACATTTTTTCATAAAGATGAATCCCAGAAGAGAACCTTCATTCATAAAGATGATTCCCAGGCAGAGAACCTTCATTCATAAAGGTGATGCCCAGAGAGAGAACCTTCATTCATAAGATGATGCCCAGAGAAAGTACCTGCATTCACAAAGATTATGCCCAGGCATAGAACCATTTTGGTAAAGATGATTCCCAGGAAGAGAACCTTCTTTCATAAAGACGATGCCCAAACAGAGAACATTCATTCATAATCATGATGCTCAGAGAGAGAATCTTGTTTCATAAAGACGATGCCCAGAGAGAGAACATTCTTTCATAAAGATGATGCCCAGACAGAGAGCGTTCGTCATAAACATGATGCCCAGAAGAGAACCATCATTCATAAAGATGATGCCAGGCAGAAATTTTCATTAATAAAGATGATGCCCAGAGAAAGAACCTTCTTACATAAAGGTGATGCCCAGAGAGAGAACCTTCATTCATAAGATGATGCCCAGAGACCCTTCATTCATAAAGATGATGCCCAGAGAGAGAACCTTCACACATAAAGATGATGCACAGAGAGAGAACCTCCATTCACAAAGATGATGCCCAGGCAGAGAACATATTTTTCTAAAGCTGATTCCCAGGCAGAGAACCTTCTTTCATAAAAATGCTGCCCAGAGAAAGAGCCTTCATTCATAAATCTGTTGCCTAGGCAGGGAACCTGCTTTCATAAAGATGATGCCCAGAGACAGAGCCTTCTTTCATATAGATGATGCCCAGGCAGAGAACCTTCATTCATATAGATGATGCCCAGAATTAGAACCTTGTTCATAAAGATGATGCCAAGAGAGAGGACCTTCATTCATAATGATGAAACACAGAGAGAACACCTTTATTCATAAAGGTAATGCCATAGCAGAGAACCTTCGTTCATAAAGATGATGCCCAATCAGAGAACCTTCATTCATAAAGATGAGGCCCAGACAGAGAACTTTCTTTCATTAAGATGATGATCAGGCAGAGAACTTTCATTCATAAAGATGATGCCCAGAGAGAGAACTTTCTTTCATAAAGGGGATACCCAGAAAGAGAATCTTATTTCAATAAAATGCTGCCCAGGGAGAGAGCCTTAATTCATAAAGATGATGCCCAGAGAGAGATCCTTCATTCATAAACATGATGCCCAGGCAGAGAACCTTCATTCACAAAGATGATGCCCAGAGAGAGAACTTTCTTTTATAAGGATGATGCCCAAACAGAGAAAATTCTTTCATAAAGATGATGCCTAGAGAGACAACCTTCATTCATTAAGATGATGCCAAGAGAACCTTCATTCATAATGACGATGCCCAGAGAGAGAACCTTTTTAATAAAGATGATTCCCAGACAGAGAACCTTCTTTCATAAATATGCTGCCCAGAGAAAGAGCCTTCATTCAAAAGATGTTGCCAAGGCAGAGAACATTCATTCATAAAGGTGATGCCCAGAGAGAGAACCTTCATTCATAAAGATGATACCAGAGAGAGAATCTTGTTTCATAAAGATGATGCCCAGAGAGCGTACATTCATTCATAAAGATGATGCCCAGGTAGAGAACCTTCCTCGTAAAGATGATGCCCTGGCAGAGAACCTTCTTTCATAAAGATGATGCCCTGGCAGAGAACCTTCTTTCATAAAGATGATACCCAGACAGAGAATCTACATTTATAAAGATGATGCCAGAGAGAAAATCTTGTTTCATAAAGATGATGCCCAGAGAGAGTACCGTCATTCATAAAGATGATGCCCAGTCAGAGAACTTTCTTCCTTAAAGATGATGCCGAGACAGAGAACATTCTTTCATAAAGATGATGCCCAATCAGAGAACTTTCTTTATGTAGATGATGCCCAGAGAGAGAACCTTGTTTCATAAAGGTGATGCCCAGATGGAGAACCTTTTTTCATAAAGATGATTCAAGGCAGAGAACCTTCTTTCATAAATATGATGCCCAGAGAAAGAGCCTTCATTCATAAAGATGATGCCCAGGCAGAGAAACTTCATTCATAAAGGTGATACCGAAGAGAGAACCTTGTTTCATAAAGATAATGCCCAGAGAGAGAAACTTCATTCATAAAGATGATGCCCAGAGAGAGAACTTTCTTTCATAAAGAGGATACCCAGAAAAAGAACCTTTGTTCAATAAAGATACTGCCCAGAGACATAGCCTTCATTCATAAAGATGATGCCCAAAGAGAGAACCTTCATTCATAAAGATGATGCACAAACAGAGATCTTTCTTTCATAAAGATGATGCCCAGAGAGAGAATTTTCTTTCATCAAGATGATACCCGGAGACAGAACTTTCATTCATAAAGATGATACCCAGAGAGAGAACCTTCATTCATTAAGATGATGCCAAGAGATCCTTCATTCATAATGATGATGCCCAAAGAAAGTACCTTCATTCACAAAGATTATGCCCAGGCATATAACCATTTTGGTAAAGATGATTCCCAGGAAGAGAACCTTCTTTCATAAAGACGATGCCCAAACAGAGAACATTCTTTCATAATGATGATGCTCAGAGAGAGAATCTTGTTTGATAAAGATGATGCCCAGAGAGAAAACCTTCTTCCATAAAAATGATTCCCACACAGAGAGCCTTCATCATAAACATGATGCCCAGAAGAGAACCGTCATTCATAAAGAGGATGCCCAGGCAGAAATTTTCATACTTAAAGATGATGCCCAGAGAGAGAACCTTCTTTCATAAAGATGATTCCCAGACAGAGAGCCTTCATCATAAACATGCTGCCCAGAAGAGAACCGTCATTCATAAAGAAGATGCCCAGGCAGAAATTTTCATACATAAAAATGATGCCCAGAGTGAGAACCATCATTCATGAAGATGATTCCCAGAGAAAGAACCTTCATTAATAAAGATGATGCCCAGAGAGAGAAACTCCATTCACAAAGATGATACCCAGGCAGAGAACATATTTTTCTAAAGATGATTCCCAGGCAGAGAACCTTCTTTCATAAATATGCTGCCCAGAGAAAGAGCCTTCATTCATAAAGATGTTGCCTAGGCAGAGAACCTTCTTTCATAAAGATGATGCTCAGGGAGAGAACCTTCTTCATAAAGATGATGCCCAGGCAGAGAACCTTCTTTCTTAATGATGAAGCCCGGGCAGAGAACCTTCTTTCATAAAGATGATGCCCTGACAGAAAACCTACATTTATAAAGATGATGCCAGAGAGAGAATCTTTTTTCATAAAGATGATGCCCAGAGAGAGTACCGTCATTCATAAAGATGATGCCCAGTCAGAGAAACTTTCATAAGATGATGCGCTGTCAGAGAACCTTCTTTCTTAAAGATGATGCCCAGAGAGAGAACTTTCATTCAGAAAGATGATGCCCACAGAGAGAACCTTCATTGATAAAGATGATGCCGAGACAGAGTATATTCTTTCATAAAGATGATGCCCAAACAGAGAACTTTCTTTATGAAGATGATGCCCAGAGAGAGAACCTTCTTTCATATAGATGATGCAAAGGCAGGGAATTTGTTTCATAAAGAAGCTGCCCTGGCAGAGAACCTTCATTCACGCAGTTGATGCCAAGGCTTAGAAACTTGTTTCATAAAGATGATTCCCAGAGAGAGAACCTTCTATCATAAAGAGGATGCGCAGAGAAAAAACTTTTATTCATAAAGGTGATGCCCAGAGAGAGAGCCTTCATTCATAAAGATGATGCACAGAGAGAGAACCTTCATTCATAAAGATGATGCCGAGAGAGAACATTTTTTCATAAAGATGAATCCCAGAAGAGAACCTTCATTCATAAAGATGATTCCCAGGCAGAGAACCTTCATTCATAAAGGTGATGCCCAGAGAGAGAACCTTCATTCATAAGATGATGCCCAGAGAAAGGACCTGCATTCACAAAGATTATGCCCAGGCATAGAACCATTTTGGTAAAGATGATTCCCAGGAAGAGAACCTTCTTTCATAAAGACGATGCCCAAACAGAGAACATTCATTCATAATTATGATGCTCAGAGAGAGAATCTTGTTTCATAAAGACGATGCCCAGAGAGAGAACATTCTTTCATAAAGATGATGCCCAGACAGAGAGCGTTCGTCATAAACATGATGCCCAGGCAGAGAACCTTCATTCACAAAGATGATGCCCAGAGAGAGAACTTTCTTTTATAAGGATGATGCCCAAACAGAGAAAATTCTTTCATAAAGATGATGCCTAGAGAGACAACCTTCATTCATTAAGATGATGCCAAGAGAACCTTCATTCATAATGACGATGCCCAGAGAGAGAACCTTTTTAATAAAGATGATTCCCAGACAGAGAACCTTCTTTCATAAATATGCTGCCCAGAGAAAGAGCCTTCATTCAAAAGATGTTGCCAAGGCAGAGAACATTCATTCATAAAGGTGATGCCCAGAGAGAGAACCTTCATTCATAAAGATGATACCAGAGAGAGAATCTTGTTTCATAAAGATGATGCCCAGAGAGCGTACATTCATTCATAAAGATGATGCCCAGGTAGAGAACCTTCCTCGTAAAGATGATGCCCTGGCAGAGAACCTTCTTTCATAAAGATGATGCCCTGGCAGAGAACCTTCTTTCATAAAGATGATACCCAGACAGAGAATCTACATTTATAAAGATGATGCCAGAGAGAAAATCTTGTTTCATAAAGATGATGCCCAGAGAGAGTACCGTCATTCATAAAGATGATGCCCAGTCAGAGAACTTTCTTCCTTAAAGATGATGCCGAGACAGAGAACATTCTTTCATAAAGATGATGCCCAATCAGAGAACTTTCTTTATGAAGATGATGCCCAGAGAGAGAACCTTGTTTCATAAAGGTGATGCCCAGATGGAGAACCTTTTTTCATAAAGATGATTCAAGGCAGAGAACCTTCTTTCATAAATATGATGCCCAGAGAAAGAGCCTTCATTCATAAAGATGATGCCCAGGCAGAGAAACTTCATTCATAAAGGTGATACCGAAGAGAGAACCTTGTTTCATAAAGATAATGCCCAGAGAGAGAAACTTCATTCATAAAGATGATGCCCAGAGAGAGAACTTTCTTTCATAAAGAGGATACCCAGAAAAAGAACCTTTGTTCAATAAAGATACTGCCCAGAGACATAGCCTTCATTCATAAAGATGATGCCCAAAGAGAGAACCTTCATTCATAAAGATGATGCACAAACAGAGATCTTTCTTTCATAAAGATGATGCCCAGAGAGAGAATTTTCTTTCATCAAGATGATACCCGGAGACAGAACTTTCATTCATAAAGATGATACCCAGAGAGAGAACCTTCATTCATTAAGATGATGCCAAGAGATCCTTCATTCATAATGATGATGCCCAAAGAAAGTACCTTCATTCACAAAGATTATGCCCAGGCATATAACCATTTTGGTAAAGATGATTCCCAGGAAGAGAACCTTCTTTCATAAAGACGATGCCCAAACAGAGAACATTCTTTCATAATGATGATGCTCAGAGAGAGAATCTTGTTTGATAAAGATGATGCCCAGAGAGAAAACCTTCTTCCATAAAAATGATTCCCACACAGAGAGCCTTCATCATAAACATGATGCCCAGAAGAGAACCGTCATTCATAAAGAGGATGCCCAGGCAGAAATTTTCATACTTAAAGATGATGCCCAGAGAGAGAACCTTCTTTCATAAAGATGATTCCCAGACAGAGAGCCTTCATCATAAACATGCTGCCCAGAAGAGAACCGTCATTCATAAAGAAGATGCCCAGGCAGAAATTTTCATACATAAAAATGATGCCCAGAGTGAGAACCATCATTCATGAAGATGATTCCCAGAGAAAGAACCTTCATTAATAAAGATGATGCCCAGAGAGAGAAACTCCATTCACAAAGATGATACCCAGGCAGAGAACATATTTTTCTAAAGATGATTCCCAGGCAGAGAACCTTCTTTCATAAATATGCTGCCCAGAGAAAGAGCCTTCATTCATAAAGATGTTGCCTAGGCAGAGAACCTTCTTTCATAAAGATGATGCTCAGGGAGAGAACCTTCTTCATAAAGATGATGCCCAGGCAGAGAACCTTCTTTCTTAATGATGAAGCCCGGGCAGAGAACCTTCTTTCATAAAGATGATGCCCTGACAGAAAACCTACATTTATAAAGATGATGCCAGAGAGAGAATCTTTTTTCATAAAGATGATGCCCAGAGAGAGTACCGTCATTCATAAAGATGATGCCCAGTCAGAGAAACTTTCATAAGATGATGCGCTGTCAGAGAACCTTCTTTCTTAAAGATGATGCCCAGAGAGAGAACTTTCATTCAGAAAGATGATGCCCACAGAGAGAACCTTCATTGATAAAGATGATGCCGAGACAGAGTATATTCTTTCATAAAGATGATGCCCAAACAGAGAACTTTCTTTATGAAGATGATGCCCAGAGAGAGAACCTTCTTTCATATAGATGATGCAAAGGCAGGGAATTTGTTTCATAAAGAAGCTGCCCTGGCAGAGAACCTTCATTCACACAGTTGATGCCAAGGCTTAGAAACTTGTTTCATAAAGATGATTCCCAGAGAGAGAACCTTCTATCATAAAGAGGATGCGCAGAGAAAAAACTTTTATTCATAAAGGTGATGCCCAGAGAGAGAGCCTTCATTCATAAAGATGATGCACAGAGAGAGAACCTTCATTCATAAAGATGATGCCGAGAGAGAACATTTTTTCATAAAGATGAATCCCAGAAGAGAACCTTCATTCATAAAGATGATTCCCAGGCAGAGAACCTTCATTCATAAAGGTGATGCCCAGAGAGAGAACCTTCATTCATAAGATGATGCCCAGAGAAAGGACCTGCATTCACAAAGATTATGCCCAGGCATAGAACCATTTTGGTAAAGATGATTCCCAGGAAGAGAACCTTCTTTCATAAAGACGATGCCCAAACAGAGAACATTCATTCATAATTATGATGCTCAGAGAGAGAATCTTGTTTCATAAAGACGATGCCCAGAGAGAGAACATTCTTTCATAAAGATGATGCCCAGACAGAGAGCGTTCGTCATAAACATGATGCCCAGAAGAGAACCGTCATTCATAAAGATGATGCCAGGCAGAAATTTTCATTAATAAAGATGATGCCCAGAGAAAGAACCTTCTTACATAAAGGTGATGCCCAGAGAGAGAACCTTCATTCATAAGATGATGCCCAGAGACCCTCCATTCATAAAGATGATGCCCAGAGAGAGAACCTTCACACATAAAGATGATGCACAGAGAGAGAACCTCCATTCACAAAGATGATGCCCAGGCAGAGAACATATTTTTCTAAAGCTGATTCCCAGGCAGAGAACCTTCTTTCATAAAAATGCTGCCCAGAGAAAGAGCCTTCATTCATAAATCTGTTGCCTAGGCAGGGAACCTGCTTTCATAAAGATGATGCCCAGAGACAGAGCCTTCTTTCATATAGATGATGCCCAGGCAGAGAACCTTCATTCATATAGATGATGCCCAGAATTAGAACCTTGTTCATAAAGATGATGCCAAGAGAGAGGACCTTCATTCATAATGATGAAACACAGAGAGAACACCTTTATTCATAAAGGTAATGCCATAGCAGAGAACCTTCGTTCATAAAGATGATGCCCAATCAGAGAACCTTCATTCATAAAGATGAGGCCCAGACAGAGAACTTTTTTCATTAAGATGATGATCAGGCAGAGAACCTTCATTCATAAAGATGATGCCCAGAGAGAGAACTTTCTTTCATAAAGAGGATACCCAGAAAGAGAATCTTATTTCAATAAAATGCTGCCCAGGGAGAGAGCCTTAATTCATAAAGATGATGCTCAGAGAGAGAACCTTCATTCACAAAGATGATGCCCAGAGAGAGAACTTTCTTTTATAAGGATGATGCCCAAACAGAGAAAATTCTTTCATAAAGATGATGCCTAGAGAGACAACCTTCATTCATTAAGATGATGCCAAGAGAACCTTCATTCATAATGACGATGCCCAGAGAGAGAACCTTTTTAATAAAGATGATTCCCAGACAGAGAACCTTCTTTCATAAATATGCTGCCCAGAGAAAGAGCCTTCATTCAAAATATGTTGCCTAGGCAGAGAACCTTCATTCATAAAGGTGATGCCCAGAGAGAGAACCTTCATTCATAAAGATGATACCAGAGAGAGAATCTTGTTTCATAAAGATGATGCCCAGAGAGCGTACCTTCATTCATAAAGATGATGCCCAGGTAGAGAACCTTCTTCGTAAAGATGATGCCCTGGCAGAGAACCTTCTTTCATAAAGATGATGCCCTGGCAGAGAACCTTCTTTCATAAAGATGATGCCCAGACAGAGAACCTACATTTTTTTTTCTTTTTTTAAAATTGTTTTATTAGGGGCTCATAGAACTAATCACAACCCATACATACATCAATTGTGTAAAGCACATTTGTCCATTTATTACCCTCATCATTCTCAAAGCATTTGTTCTCCACTTAGGTACCTGACATCAGGTCCTCATTTTTCCCTTCCTTCCATCCCCCCCTCCTTTATGAACCCTTGATAATTTGTATATTATTATTTTGTCATACCTTGCCCTGTCCAATATTTCCCTTCACCAAAACTTTCCTGTTGTCAGTCTCCCAGGGAGGAGGTTACATGTAGATCCTTGTACTTGAGCCCCCCTTTCCAACCCATCCTTTGTCTACATTCCCAGTATCATCACTCACAGTACTGGTCCTGAAGGGATCATCCACCCTGGATTCCCAGTTCTTCTGGTTCCTATCTGTACCAGTGTCCATTCTCTCGTCTAGCCAGACTTGCAAGGTAGAATTGGGATCACGATAGTTGGGGTTGGGGTTGGGAGTGGGGAGGATGCATTTAAGAACTAAAGGAAAGTTATATTTTTCATTGTTGCTCCGTCACACCCTGTCTGGCTTGTCTCCTACCCGAGATCCCTCTACAAGGGGCTCTCCAGTGGCCTACAAATGGGCTTTGGGTCTCCACTCTGCACTCCCGCCCTCATTAACTATGGTAAGATTTTTTGTTCTCATGATGCCTGATACCTGATCCCTTCGACATCTTTTGACTGCACAGACTAGTGTGATTCTTCCTTGTGGGCTTTGTTGCTTCTGAGCTAGAGGGCGTTTATTTACTTTCAAGCCTTTAAGACCCCAGACTCAATTTCTTTTGATAGCTGGGTACCATCAGATTTATTCAGCACATTTACTTATGCACACGTTTGTCTTCAGTGGTTGTGTCGGGAAGGTGAGCATCATAGAATGCCAATTTAATAGAAGAATGTATTCTTGCATTAAGGGAGTACTCGAGTGGAGGCCCAATGTCCTTCTGCTACCTTAATACTAAACCTATAAATATATGCACGTAGATCTATTTCCCCATCCTCATATGTAAATATATTTGCATATATACAAGTCTTCATCTAGACCTCTATAAATGCCCTTTGCCTCGCAGCTCTCTCCTCTATTTCCCTTGACTCTCCTCCTGTCCCACTATCATGGTCAGTCCCCACCAGGATTTCAGCAATTCCTCTTTGTTACATTACCCTTGATCATGCCCTACCAGGCCTCTCACACCTTCCTCATCACCAATTTGGATCACTTGTTTTTCCCTTGTTCCTGAGGTTGTTAACACCACTTCCTCTCCCCCCATCTCCTGCTCTCCCAAGTTCCTCCAGAACTGTTGGTCCCATTGTTTTCTCTTCCAGATTGTTCATCAAGCCAATCTTATGTAGACAGACCTGCGGAGATAATAACATGCACAAACACAAGACAGAGCACCACCAAGCACCAATATAAAACAAAATAACAACAAACCATTGATATAAAACAAAACCAAACACAACAAGAAAGAAAAACTTGTAGTTAGTTAAAGGATCGTTGGCATTTAGGAGTGTTTTCCAGTCCAGTCTGTTGGGGCACCACGCCCTGGACCCAAAGTCCACCTTCAGCATTCCTTGGAGACCTCGCCACGCCAGTCCCTTGCTCTTCTGTTGCACTCCCTTTAGTGTTTTGCCTCGGTGTGGTGGGATTAGATCTGGTGGAATTCCCACACCGTGTCTCTTGTGTTGTCCTCTGTAGAGCTATGGGTCAGTGAGGGGTGTCATGTCTCATAGTGGGGCTGGCCATGTGGTCCTCTCTGTGGACTGGCTGCTCTAATTGGGGTCATCTTCCTCCAGGCCTGGTGGGCCAGGATGTGCTCCACGCTCTCCTCCTCCCCCTTCATCAGCAGCCGTGTGATCTGATCAGATATGTCCCTCTCCTGGAGCTGCAGATTCAATGCCATCCTTTGAAATAAATTCTTCTGTGCGAAGAAGCAGGTGACCACTTAGCAGTTGGGACTGTGGCCAGCCCCCCCCCCACACCCCCACACCTCTTGACTGGTCCCCTACTCCACACTGGCATATTGCATTCACACTTTGGAGCACTGGGTTGATGTCTGGGTTGAATTCTGTTCTCTCTTTCCCTGTGTAGATATAAACAATACTCTCCCCTTGGTTGGGTTAGTGCGCTGTGCCCTCACTACCCATTTCTTTTTTATTATTTATTTGTTTTCCTTTCCCCACCTCCTTTTTAGTTGTGTACCATGTGTATCCCCGTATTTGATCTGGTCCCTGACATATTACCTGGTCCTCATCCCAGGAATGTTTGTATATAGTAGCATTTTCCCTATGCCCCTTTTGCATTTTTTTTTCTTCTTTTACATTTTATTAGGGACTCCAACAACTCCTACCACAATCCATACATATACATACATCAATTGTACAAAGCACACCCATACACTCCCTGTCCCAATCACTCTCAAGGCATTTGCTCTTCACCTAAGCCCCTTGCATCAGGTCCTCCTTTTTTCCCCCCCTCCCTCCCTTTTCCCCCCTCCCTCATATGCCCTTGGTAATTTATACCTCGTTATTTTGTCATATCTTGCCCTATTCGGGGTCTCCCTTCCCCCCTTCTCCGCTGTCCCTCTCCCAGGGAAGAGGTCACATGTGGCTCCTTGTAATCAGTTCCCCCTTTCCAACCCACTCACCCTCCACTCTCCCAGCATCGTCCCTCACGCCCTTGGTCCTGGAGGTATCATCCACCCTGGATTCCCTGTATCTCCAACCCTCATATGTACCAGTGTACAGCCTCTGTCCTATCCAGCCCTGCGAGGTAGAATTCGAGAACCTACATTTATAAAGATGATGCCAGAGAGAGAATCTTGTTTCATAAAGATGATGCCCAGAGAGAGTACCGTCATTCATAAAGATGATGCCCAGTCAGAGAAACTTTAGTAAGATGATGCCCAGTCAGAGAACTTTCTTTCTTAAAGATGATGCCGAGACAGAGAACATTCTTTCATAAAGATGATGCCCAAACAGAGAACTTTCTTTATGAAGATGATGCCCAGAGAGAGAACCTTGTTTCATAAAGGTGATGCCCAGATGGAGAACCTTTTTTCATAAAGATGATTCAAGGCAGAGAACCTTCTTTCACAAATATGATGCCCAGAGAAAGAGCCTTCATTCATAAAGATGTTGCCCAGGCAGAGAAACTTCATTCATAAAGGTGATACCCAAGAGAGAACCTTGTTTCATAAAGATGATGCCCAGAGAGAGAAACTTCATTCATAAAGATGATGCCCAGAGAGAGAACTTTCTTTCATAAAGAGGATACCCAGAAAAAGAACCTTTGTTCAATAAAGATATTGCCCAGAGACATAGCCTTCATTCATAAAGATGATGCCCAAAGAGAGAACCTTCATTCATAAAGATGATGCACAAACAGAGATCTTTCTTTCATAAAGATGATGCCCAGAGAGAGAATTTTCATTCATAAAGATGATACCCAGAGAGAGAACCTTCATTCATTAAGATGATGCCAAGAGATCCTTCATTCATAATGATGATGCCCAAAGAAAGTACCTTCATTCACAAAGATTATGCCCAGGCATAGAACCATTTTGGTAAAGATGATTCCCAGGAAGAGAACCTTCTTTCATAAAGACGATGCCCAAACAGAGAACATTCATTCATAATGATGATGCTCAGAGAGAGAATCTTGTTTCATAAAGATGATGCCCAGAGAGAGAACCTTCTTCCATAAAGATGATTCCCAGACAGAGAGCCTTCATCATAAACATGATGCCCAGAAGAGAACCGTCATTCATAAAGAAGATGCCCAGGCAGAAATTTTCATACATAAAGATGATGCCCAGAGAGAGAACCTTCTTTCATAAAAATGATTCCCAGACAGAGAGCCCTCATCATAAACATGCTGCCCAGAAGAGAACCGTCATTCATAAAGAAGATGCCCAGGCAGAAATTTTCATACATAAAAATGATGCCCAGAGTGAGAACCATCATTCATGAAGATGATTCCCAGAGAAAGAACCTTCATTAATAAAGATGATGCCCAGAGAGAGAAACTCCATTCACAAAGATGATACCCAGGCAGAGAACATATTTTTCTAAAGAGGATTCCCAGGCAGAGAACCTTCTTTCATAAATATGCTGCCCAGAGAAAGAGCCTTCATTCATAAAGATGATGCCCAGGCAGAGAACCTTCTTTCTTAATGATGATGCCCTGGCAGAGAACCTTCTTTCTTAAAGATGATGCCCTGACAGAAAACCTACATTTATAAAGATGATGCCAGAGAGAGAATCTTGTTTCATAAAGATGATGCCCAGAGAGAGTACCGTCATTCATAAAGATGATGCCCAGTCAGAGAAACTTTCGTAAGATGATGCCCTGTCAGAGAACCTTCTTTCTTAAAGATGATGCCCAGAGAGAGAACTTTCATTCAGAAAGATGATGCCGAGAGAGAACCTTCATTGATAAAGATGATGCCGAGACAGAGAACATTCTTTCATAAAGATGATGCACAAACAGAGAACTTTCCTTATGAAGATGATGCCCAGAGAGAGAACATTCATTCATATAGATGATGCAGAGGCAGGGAATTTGTTTCATAAAGAAGCTGCCCTGGCAGAGAACCTTCATTCACATAGTTGATGCCAAGGCTTAGAAACTTGTTTCATAAAGATGATTCCCAGAGAGAGAACCTTCTATCATAAAGAGGATGCGCAGAGATATAACTTTTATTCATAAAGGTGATGCCCAGAGAGAGAACCATCATTCATGAAGATGATGCACAGAGAGAGAACCTCCATTCACAAAGATGATGCCCAGGTCGAGAACCTTCTTCATAAAGATGATGACCAGGCAGAGAACCTTCTTTCATTTAGATGATGCCCAGAGAGAGAACCTTCATTCACAAAGATGATGCCCAGGCAGAGAACCTTCTTTCGTAAAGATGATGCGAAGGCATAGAACCATCTTTCGTAAAGATGATTCCCAGGAAGAGAACCTATTTTCATAAAGACGATGCCAAAACAGAGAACCTTCATTCATAATGATGATTCCCAGAGAGAGAACCATTTTTAATAATAATGATGCCCAGACAGAGAATATTCTTTCATAAATATGCTGCCCAGAGAAAGAGCATTAATTCATAAGATGTTGCCTAGGCAGAGAACCTTCATTCATAAAGGTGATTCCCAGAGTGAGAACCTTCATTCATAAAGGTGATACCCAGAGAGAGAACCATCATTCATAAAGATGATGCTCAGGCAAAGAACCTTCATTCATAAAGATGAGGCCCAGAGAGAGAACCGTCATTCATAAAGATGATGCCCAGGCAGAGAACTTTCATTCATAAAGATGATGCCCAGAGAGAGAAATTTCATTCATAATGATGATGCCCAAAGAAAGTACCTTAATTCACAAAGATTATGCCCAGCCAGAGAACCTTCTTTCATAAAGATGATGCCAGAGAGAGAACTTTCTTTCATAAAGAGTATACCCAGAAAGAGAACCTTTGTTCAATAAAGATGCTTCCCAGAGAGAGAGACTTCATTCATAAAGATGATACCCACAGAGAGAACCTTCATTCATAAAGATGATGCCCAAGGAGAGAACCTTCATTCACAAAGATGATGCCCAGTCTGAGAAACTTCTTTCGTAAAGATGATGCCCAGGCAGAAAACCTTCTTTCATAAAGATGATGGCCCGGCAGAGAACTTTCTTTCATAAAGATGATGCCCAGAGAGAGAACCTTCTTTTGTAAAGATGATGCCCAGGCAGAAAACCTTCTTTCATAAATATGATGGCCAAGCAGAGAACTTTCTTTCATAAAGATGATGCCCAGAGAGAGAACCTTCATTCATAAAGATGATGCACAGAGAGATAACTTTCATTCATATAGATGGTAGCCATCAGAGAACCTTGTTTCAAAAAGATGATGCCCAGAGAGAAAACCTTCAATCATAAAGATGATTCCCAAATAAAGAACCTTCATTCATTAAGATGATACCAGAGAGAGAACCTTCGTTCATAAAGATGATGCCAAACAGAGAACCTTCTTTCATAAAATGATGCCCAGTGAGACAAAATTCATTCATAAAGATTATACCCATAGAGTGTACTTTCATTCATGAAGATGATGCCCAGAAAGAGAAATTTCTTTCATAAAGATGATGTCCATGCAGAGCACCTTCTTTCTTAAAGATGATGCAGAGGCAGAGAACCTTCATTCACAAGATGATGCTCAGGCAGATAGCCATCTTTCATAACGATGATTCCTAAGCAGAGAACCTTCTTTCATAAATATGATGCCCAGAGAAAGAGCCTTCATTAATAAAGATGTTGCCTAGGCAGAGAACCTACATTCATAAAGGTGATGCCCAGAGAGAGAATTTCATTCATAAAGATGATGCCCAGGCAGAGAACCTTCATTCATAAAGTTGATGCCCAGAGAGAGAACCTTCATTCATAAAATGATGCCCAGAGAACCTTAATTCATAAAGATGATGCCCAGAGAGAGAACCTTCAATCCTAAAGTTGATTCCCAGACAGAGAACCTATATTCATATAGATGATGCCCATGCAGAGAACCTTGTTTCATAAAGATGATGCCCAGAGAGAGAACCTTGACATAAAGATGATTCCCCGACAGAGAACTTCATTCATAAAGGTGATACCAGAGAGAGAACCTTGTTCCATAAAGATGAAGCACAGAGAGAGTACCTTCATTCATTAATATGGTGCCCAGAGAGAGTGCCTTAATTCATAATGATGATGCCCATGCAGGATCTTTCTTTCGTAAAGTTGATGCCCAGGCAGAGAACCTTCTTTCAAAAAGATGATGCCCAAACCGAGAACCTTCATTCATAAAGATGATACCAGAGAGAGAACCTTGTGTCATAATGTTGATGCGCAGAGAGAGTACTGTCATTCACAAAGATGATGCCCTGGCAGATAGCCTTCTTTCATAACGATGATTCCTAGGCATAGAACCTTATTTCATAAATATGATGCCCAGAGAAAGAGCCTTCATTAATAAAGATGTTGCCTAGGCAGAGAACCTTCATTCATAAAGGTGATGCCCAGAGAGAGAACCTTCATTCATAAAGGTGATGTCCAGAGAGAGAACTTTCATTCATAAGATGATGCCCAGAGAACCTTCATTCATAAAGATGATGCCAAGAGAGAGAACCTTCATTCATAAGATGATGCCCAGAGAACCTTAATTCATAAAGATGATTTCCAGACAGAGAAACTTCATTCATAAAGATGATACCAGAGAGAGAACCGTGTTTCATAAAGATGATGCACAGAGAGAGTGCTTTCATTCATAAAGATGTTGCCCAGGCAGAGAACTTTCTTTCATAAAGATGATGCCGGGGGGGGGGGCGGGGGGGGGAACATCATTCACAACGATGATGCACAGGCAGAGTACTTTCTTTCATAAAGATGATGCCCAGAGAGAGAACCTTCATTCACATAGAGGATGCGCAGGCAGAGAACTTTCTTTCATAAAGATGATGCCCAGGCAGAGAACCTTCTTTCATTAAGATGATGCCAAGAGAACCTTCATTCATAATGATGATGCCCAAAGAAAGTACCTTCATTCACAAAGATTATGCCCAGGCAGAGAACCTACTTTCGTAAAGATGATGCCCAGGTTTAGAACCATCTTTCGAAAAGATGATTCCCAGGAAGAGAACCTTCTTTCATAAAGACGATGACCAAACAGAGAACATTCATTCACAATGATGATACCCAGGGAGAGAACCATCATTCATGAAGATGATGCCCAGAGAAAGAACCTTCTTACATAAAGGTGATGCCCAGATAGAGAAACTTCATTCATATGATAATGCCCAGAGAACCTCCATTCACAAAGATGATGCCCAGGCAGAGAACATTCTTTCATAAAGATGATTCCCAGGCAGATAACCTTCTTTCATAAATATGCTGCCCAGAGAAAGAGCCTTCATTCATAAAGATGATGCCCAGGCAGAGAACCTTCTTCGTAAAGATGATGACCAGGCAGAGAACCTTCTTTCATTAAGATGATGCCCAGAGAGAGAACCTTCATTCACAAAGTTGATGCCCAGGCAGAGAACCTTCTTTCGTAAAGATGATGCCAAGGCATAGAACCATCTTTCGTAAAGATGATTCCCTGGAAGAGATCCTTCTTTCATAAAGACGATGCCAAAACGGAGAACCTTCATTCATAATGATGATTCCCAGAGAGAGAACCATTTTTAATAAATATGATGCCCAGACAGAGAACATTCTTTCATATATATGCTGCCCAGAGACAGAGCATTAATTCATAAGATGTTGCCTAGGCAGAGAACCTTCATTCATAAAGGTGATGCCCAGAGAGAGAAGCTTCATTCATAAACGTGATACCCAGAAAGAGAACCTTCATTCATAAAGATGATGCTCAGGCAGAGAACCTACATTCATAAAGATGATTCCCAAACAAAGAAATTTCATTCATAATGATGATGCCCAAAGAAAGTACCTTAATACACAAAGATTATGCCCAGC
The DNA here is from genome assembly GCF_050624435.1 of Tenrec ecaudatus. Taxonomy (NCBI): domain Eukaryota; kingdom Metazoa; phylum Chordata; class Mammalia; order Afrosoricida; family Tenrecidae; genus Tenrec; species Tenrec ecaudatus. Next base: position 9,570,058 of record NC_134549.1, read on the forward strand.
CAGAGAACCTTCTTTCATAAACATGATGCCAGAGAGAGAACTTTCTTTCATAAAGAGTATACCCAGAAAGAGAACCTTGGTTCAATAAAGATGCTTCCCAGAGAGAGAGACTTCATTCATAAAGATGATGCCCAGAGAGAGAACTTTCTTTCATAAAGAGTATACCCAGAAAGAGAACCTTGGTTCAATAAAGATGCTGCCCAGAGAGAGAGACTTCATTCATAAAGATGATGCCCAGAGTGAGAACCGTCATTCATAAAGATGATGCCCAGAGAGAGAACCTTCATTCATAAAGATGCACAGAAAGATAACTTTCATTCATATAGATGGTAGCCAGGCTGAGAACCTTGTTACAAAAAGATGATGCCCAGAGAGAGAACCTTCAATCATAAAGATGATTCCCAGACAGAGAACCTTCATTCATAAAGATGATGCACAGAGAGATAACTTTCATTCATATAGATGGTAGCCAGGCAGAGAACCTTGTTTCAAAAAGATGATGCCCAGAGAGAGAACATTCAATCATAAAGATGATTCCCAGAAAGAGAACCTTCATTCATTAAGATGATACCAGAGAGAAAACCTTCGTTCATAAAGATGATGCCAAACACAGAACCTTCTTTCAAAAAATGATGCCCAGAGAGACAAAATTCATTCATAAAGATTATAACCATAGAGTGTACCTTCATTCCTAAAGATGATGCCCATGCAGAGAACTTTCTTTCTTAAATTGATGCAGAGGCAGAGAACCTTCATTCACAAGGATGATGCCCAGGGAGATAGCCATCTTTCATAACAATTATTCCTAGGCAGAGAACCTTCTTTCATAAATATGATGCCCAGAGAAAGAGCCTTCATTAATAAAGATGTTGCCTAGGCAGAGAACCTACATTCATAAAGGTGATGCCCAGATAGAGAACCTTCATTCATAAAGATGATGCCCAGGCAGAGAACCTTCATTCATAAAGGTGATGCCCAGAGAGAGAACTTTCATTCATAAAATGATGCCCGCAGAACCTTAATTCATAAAGATGATGCTCAGAGAGAGAACCTTCAATCATAAAGATGATTCCCAGACAGAAAACCTTCTTTCATAGAGATGATGGCCATGCAGAGAACCTTGTTTCGTAAAGATGATGCCCAGAGAGAGAACCTTGACATAAAGATGATTCCCAGACAGAGAACCTTCATTCATAAAGGTGATACCAGAGAGAGAACTTTGTTTCATAAAGATGATGCACAGAGAGAGTACCTTAATTAATTAATATGGTGCCCAGAGAGAGTGCCTTCATTCATAATGATGATGCCCAGGCTGAGAACCTTCTTTCTTAAAGATGATGCCCAGGCAGAAAACCTTCTTTCATAAAGATGATGGACAGGCAGAGAACTTTCTTTCATAAAGATGATGCCCAGAGAGAGAACCCTTATTCATAAAGATGATGCACAGAGAGATAACTTTCATTCATATAGATAGTAGCCATCAGAGAACCTTGTTTCAAAAAGATGATGCCCAGAGAGAGAACCTTCAATCATAAAGTTGATTCCCAGAAAGAGAACCTTCATTCATTAAGATGATACCAGAGAGAGTACCTTCGTTTATAAAGATGATGCCAAACAGAGAACCTTCTATCATAAAATGATGCCCAGAGAGACAACATTCATTCATAAAGATTATACCCATAGAGTGTACCTTCATTCATAAAGATGATGCCCAGAAAGAGAACTTTCTTTCAAAAAGATGATTCCCATGCAGAGAACCTTCTTTCTTAAATATGATGCAGAGGCAGAGAACCTTCATTCACAAAGATGGTGCCCAGGGAGATAGCCTTCTTTCATAACGATGATTCCTAGGCAGAGAACCTTCTTTCATAAATATGATGCCCAGAGTAAGAGCCTTCATTAATAAAGATGTTACCTAGGCAGAGAACCTACATTCATAAAGGTGATGCCCAGAGAGTGAACTTTCATTCATAAATATGATGCCCAGAGTAAGAGCCTTCATTAATAAAGATGTTGCCTAGGCAGAGAACCTACACTCATAAAGGTGATGCCCAGAGAGTGTACCATCATTCATAAAGATGATGCCCAGGCAGAGACCCTTCATTCATAAAGGTGATGCCCAGAGAGAGAACCTTCATTCATAAACATGATGCCCAGTCAGAGAACCTTCTTTCATACAGATGATGGCCATTCAGAGAACCTTGTTTCATAAAGATAATGCCCAGAGAGAGAACCTTGACATAAATATGATTCCCAGACAGAGAACCTTCATTCATAAAGGTGATACCAGAGAGAGAACATTGTTTGATAAAGATGATGCACAGAGAGAGCACATTCATTCATTAATATGGTGCCCAGAGAGAGTGCCTTCATTCATAATGATGATGCCCAGGCAGAGAACTTTCTTTCATAAAGATGATGCCCAAAGAGAGAACCTTCATTCATAACGATGATGCCCAGAGAGTGAACCTTCATTCAAAAAGATGATGCCCAGGCAGAGAACCTTCTTTCGTAAAGTTGATGCCAAGAAGAGAACCTTCTTTCATACAGATGATGCTCAGAGAGAGAACCTTCATTCATAAAATGATGCCCAGAGAAGCTTAATTCATAAAGATGATGCCCAGAGAGAAAACATTCAATCATAAAGATGATTCCCAGACAGAGAACCTTCATTCAATAGATGATGCCCATGCAGAGAACCTTCATTCACAAAGATGATGCCCAGGCTGAGAACCTTCTTTCTTAAAGATGATGCCCAGGTAGAAAACCTTCTTTCATAAAGATGATGGACAGGCAGAGAACTTTCTTTCATAAAGATGATGCCCAGAGAGAGAACCTTTATTCATAAAGATGATGCACAGAGAGATAACTTTCATTCATATAGATGGTAGCCATCAGAGAACCTTGTTTCAAAAAGATGATGCCCAGAGAGAGAACCTTCAATCATAAAGATGATTCCCAGAAAGAGAACCTTCATTCATTAAGATGATACCAGAGAGAGTACCTTCGTTCATAAAGATGATGCCAAACAGAGAACCTTCTTTCATGAAATGATGCCCAGAGAGACAAAATTCATTCATAAAGATTATACCCATAGAATATACCTTCATTCATAAAGATGATGCCCAGAAAGAGGAATTTCTTTCAAAAAGATGATGCCCATGCAGAGAACCTTCTTCCTTAAATATGATGCAGAGGCAGAGAACCTTCATTCACAAAGATGATGCCCAAGCAGATAGCCTTCTTTCATAACGATGATTCCTAGGCAGAGAACATTCTTTCATAAATATGATGCCCAGATAAAGAGCCTTCATTAATAAAGATGTTGCCTAGGCAGAGAACCTACATTCATAAAGGTGATGCCCAGAGAGTGAACCTTCATTCATAAAGGTGATGCCCAGAGAGAGAACATTCATTCATAAAATGATGCCCACAGAACCTTCAATCATAAAGATGATTTCCAGACAGAGAACCTTCATTCATATAGATGATGCCCATGCAGAGAACCTTGTTTCATAAAGATGATGCCCAGAGAGAGAACCTTGACATAAAGATGATTCCCCGACAGAGAACCTTCATTCATAAAGGTGATACCAGAGAGAGAACCTTGTTTCATAAAGATGATGCCCAGAGAGCGAACCTTCATCCATAAAGATGATGCCCAGGCAGAGAACCTTCTTTCATAAAGATGATGACCAGAGAGTGAACCTTCATTCATAAAGATGATGCCCAGGCAGAGAACTTTCTTTCATAAAGATGATGCCCAAACAGAGAACCTTCTTTCATAAAGATGATGCCCACACAGAGAACCTTCATTTATAAAGATGATGCCAGAGAGAGAATCTTGTTTCATAATGTTGATGCGCAGAGAGAGTACTGTCATTCATAAAGATGATGCCGTGGCAGAGAAGGTTCTTTCATAAAGATGGTGCCCAAACACAGAACATTCTTTATAAAGATGATGCCCAGAGAAACTACAATCATTCATAAAGATTATACCCATAGAGTGTACCTTCATTCATAAAGATGATGCCGAGAATGAGAAATTTCTTTCATAAAGATGATGTCCATGCAGAGAACCTTCTTTCTTAAATATGATGCAGAGGCAGAGAACCTTCAATCACAAAGATGATGCCCAGGCACATCGCCTTCTTTCATAACGATGATTCCTAGGCAGAGAACCTTGTTTCATAAATATAATGCCCAGAGAAAGAGCCTTCATTAATAAAGATGTTGCCTAGGCAGAGAACCTTCATTCATAAAGGTGAGCCCAGAGAGAGAACCTTCATTCATAAAGATGATGCCCAGGCTGAGAACCTTCATTCATAAAGGTGATGCCCTGGCAGAGAACCTTCATTCATAAGATGATGCCCAGAGAACCTAAATTCATAAAGATGATGCCCAGAGAGAGAACCTTGACAGAAAGATGATTCCCAGACAGAGAACCTTCATTCATAAAGATGATACCAGAGAGAGAACCTTGTTTCATAAAGATGATGACCAAAAGAGAACCTTCATTCATAATGATGATGCCCAGGGAGAGAACCATCATTCATGAAGATGATGCCCAGAGAAAGAACCTTCTTATATAAAGGTGATGCCCAGATAGAGAAACTTCATTCATAAGATGATGCCCAGAGAACCTTCATTCATAAACATGATGCACAGAGAGAGAACCTCCATTCACAAAGATGATGCCCAGGCAGAGAACATTCTTTCATAAAGATGATTCCCAGGCAGAGAATCTTCTTGCATAAATATGCTGCCCAGAGAAAGAGCCTTCATTCATATATATGATGCCCAGAGAGAGAACCATCATTCATGAAGATGATGCACAGAGAGAGAACCTCCATTCACAAAAATGATGCCCAGGTAGGGAACCTTCTTCATAAAGATGATGCCCAAAGAGAGAACCTTCATTCACTAAGATGATGCCCAGAGAGAGAACCTTCATTCACAAAGATGATGCCCAGGCAGAGAACATATTTTTCTAAAGATGATTTCCAGGCAGAGAACCTTCTTTCATAAATATGCTGGCCAGAGAAAGAGCCTTCATTCATAAAGATGTTGCCTAGGCAGAGAACCTGCTTTCATAAAGATGATGCCCAGAGAGAGAACCTTCATTCATAAAGATGTTGCACAGAGAGACAACTTTCATTCATATAGATGATAGCCAGGCAGAGAAATTTGTTTTAAAAAGATGATGCCCAGACAGCGTGCCTTCATTCATAAAGATCATGCCCAGGTTGAGAACCTTCTTCGTAAAGATGATGACCAGGCAGAGAACCTTCTTTCACTAACATGATGCCCAGAGAGGGAACTTTCTTTCTTAAAGAAGATGCTCAGAAAGAGAACCTTTATTCAATAAAGATGCTGCCCAGAGAGAGCCTTCATTCATAAAGATGATGCCCAGAGAGAGAACCTTCATTCATAAAGATGATGCCCAGGCAGAGAGCCTTCATTCACCAAGATGATGCCCAGGAATAGAAACTTCTTTCATAAAGATGATGCCCAGGCAGAGAACCTGCTTCCATAAAGATGATGCCCAGAGAGAGAACCTTCATTCATAAAGATGATGCACAGAGAGACAACTTTCATTCATATAGATGATAGCCAGGCAGAATAATTTGTTTCAAAAAGATGATGCCCAGACAGCATACCTTCATTCATAAAGATGATGCCCAGGTTGAGAACCTTCTTCGTAAAGATGATGACCAGGCAGAGAACCTTCTTTCATTAAGATAATGCCCAGAGAGGGAACTTTCTTTCTTAAAGAAGATGCTCAGAAAGAGAACCTTTATTCAATAAAGATGCTGCCCAGAGAGAGCCTGCATTCATAAAGATGATGCCCTGAGAGAGAACCTTCATTCATAAAGATGATGCCCAGGCAGAGAGCCTTCATTCACCAAGATGATGCCCAGGAATAGAAACTTCTTTCATAAAGATGATGCCCAGGCAGAGAATCTTCTTTCATAAAGATGATGCCCAGAGAGAGAGCCTTCTTGGATATATATGATGCCAAGGCATAGAACCTTCATTCATATAGATGATGCCCAGAATTAGAACCTTCTTTATAAAGATGATGCAAAGAGAGTGAACCTTCATTCATAACGATGATTCCCAGGCATAGAACTTTCATTCACAAAGATGATGCCCAGGCAGAGAACCTTCTTTCGTAAAGATGATGCCCAGGTAGAGAACCTTCTTTCATAAAGATGATTCACAGGCAGACAATCTTCTTACATAAAGATGATGCACAGGCAGAGAATCATCTTTCATAGAGATGATGCCCAAACAGAGAACCTTTTTTCATAAATATGATACACATAGAGAGAGCCTTCATTCATAAAGATGTTGCCCAGAGAGTGAACTTTCATTCATAAAGAGGATGCCCAGAGAGAGAACTTTCTTTCATAAAGTTGATGCCCTGAGAGAGAACCTTCATTCATAAAGATGATGCCAAGAGAACCTTCATTCATAATGATGATACCAAAAGAAAGTACCTTCATTCACAAAGATAATGCCCAGGCAGAGAACCTTCTTTCGTAAAGATGATGCCAAGGCATAGAACTTTCGTAAAGATGATGCCAAGGCATAGAACCATCTTTTGTAAAGATGATTCCCAGGAAGAGAACCTTCTTTCATAAAGACGATGACCAAACAGAGAACCTTCATGCATAATGATGATTCCCAGAGAGAGAACCATTTTTAATAAAGATGATGCCCAGACAGAGAACCTTCTTTCATAAATATGCTGCCCAGAGAAAGAGCATTAATTCATAAGATGTTGCCTAGGCAGAGAACCTTCATTCATAAAGGTGATGCCCAGAGAGAGAACCTTCATTCATAAAGAGGATGCGCATGGAGAGAACCTTCATTCATAAATATGATGCCCAGAGAAAGAGCCTTCATTCATAAAGGTGATGCCCAGGCAGAGAACTTTCATTCATTAAGATGATGCCCACAGAGAGAACCTTCTTTCATAAAAATGATGCCCAGGGAGAGAACCATCATTCATGCAGATGATGCCCAGAGAAAGAACCTTCTTTCATAAAGGTGATGCCCAGAGAGAACGTTTTTTCATAAAGATGATTCAAGGCAGAGAACATTCTTTCATAACTATGATGCCAAGGGAGAGAACCTTGATTCATAAAGATGATGCCCAGACAGAGAACATTTTTTATAAAGATGATGATCAGGCAGAGAACCTTCATTCATAATGATGATTCCCAGAGAGAGAACCATTTTTAATAAAGATGATGCCCAGACAGAGAACCTTCATTCATAAAGTTGATGCCCAGAGAGAGAACCTTCATTCATAAAGATGATGCGCATGGAGAGAACCTTAATTCATAAAGGTGATACCCAGAGAGAGAACCTTCATTCATAAAGATGATGCTCAGGCAGCGAACCTTCATTCATAAAGATGAGGCCGAGAGAGAAGAGTCATTCATAAAGATGATGCCCAGGCAGAGAACTTTCATTCATTAAGATGATGCCCACAGAGAGAACCTTCATTCATAAATATGATGCCCAGGGAGAGAACCCTCATTCATGGAGATGATGCCCAGAGAAAGAACCTTATTTCATAAAGGTGATGCCCAGAGAGAGAAGCTTCATTCATAAGATGATGCCCAGGCCGAGAACATTCTTTCATAAATATGATTCCCAGGCAGAGAACCTTCTTTCATAAATATGATGCCCAGAGAAAGAGCCTTCATTCATAAAGATGTTGTCATGGCAGAGAAACTTCATTCATAAAGATGATGCGCAGAGAGAGAATCTTGTTTCATAAAGATGATGCCAGAGCGTACTTTCATTCATAAAGATGATGCCCAGGTAGAGAACCTTTTTCGTAAAGATGATGCCCAGGCAGAGATCCTTCTTTCATAAAGATGATGCACAGAGAGACAAATTTCATTCATATAGATGATAGCCACGCAGAGAACCTTGTTTCAAAAAGATGATACCCAGAAAGAGAACCTTCAATCATAAAGATTATTCCCAGACAGAGAACCTTCATTCATTAAGATGATACCAGGGAGAGAACCTTGTTTCATAAAGATGATGCCCGATAGCGTACCTTCTTTGATAAAGATGATGCACAGGTAGAGAACCTTCTTCGTAAAGATGATGACCAGTCAGAGAACTTTCTTTCATAAAGATGATGCCCAGAGAGAGAAACTTCATTGATAAAGATGATGCCCAGAGAGAGAACCTTCTTTCTTAAAGAGGATGCCCAGAAAGAGAACCTTTATTCACTAATGATGCTGCCCACAGAGAGAGCCTTCATTCATAAAGATGATGCCCAGAGAGAGAACCTTCACTCATAAAGATGATGCACAGGCAGAGAACCTTCATTCACAGAGATGATGTCCAGGCAGACAACTTTCTTTCGTAAATTTGATGCAAATAGAGAGAGCCTTCAGTCATAAAGATGTTGCCCAGGCAGGGAGTGATCTTTTATTCATAAAGATGATGTCCAGTGAGAGTACTTTCTTTCAAAAATACGATGCCCAGAGAGAGAATATTCATTCATAAAAATGATGCCCAGAGAGAGAACCTTCATTCTTTTAGATGATGCCAAGAGAACCTTCATTTATAATAATGATACCCAAAGAAAGTACTTTCATTCACAAAGATTATGACCAGTCAGAGAACCTTCTTTTGTAAAGATAATGCCCAGCATAGAACTATATTTCGTAAAGATGATTCCCAGGAGGAGAACCTTTTTTCATAAATATGCTGCCCAGAAAAAGAGCCTTCATTCAAAAGATGTTGCCTAGGCAAAGAATCTTCATTCATAAAGGTGATGTCCAGAGAGAGAACATTCTTTCATAAAAATGATGCCCATGGAGAAAACCTTCATTCAAAAAGGTGATGCCCAAAGAGAGAACCTTCATTCATAAAGATGATGCACAGGCAGAGAACATTCATTCTTAAAGATGATGCCCACAGATAGAACCTTCATTCATAAAAATGATGCCCATGGAGAGAACCATCATTAATGGAGATGATGGCCATAGAAAGAACCTTCTTTCATAAAGGTGATGCCCTGAGAGAGAACCTTCATTCATAAGATGAAGCCCAAATAACCTTCATTCATAAAGATGATGCACAGAGAGAGAACCTTCATTCACAAAAGGATGGCCAGGCAGAGAATATTCTTTCATAAAGATGATTCCCAGGCATAGAGCCTTCTTTCATAAATATGATGCCCAGAGAAAGAGCCCTCATTAATAAAGATGTTGCCAAGGCAGAGAACCTTCATTCATAAAGGTGATGCCCACAGAGAGAACCTTCATTAAAAAGATGATGCCCAGAGAACCTTAATTCATAAAAATGATGCCCAGGGAGAGAACCATCATTCATGCAGGATATGCCCAGAGAAAGAACCTTCTTTCATAAAGGTGATGCCCAGAGAGAGAACCTTTTTTCATAAAGATGATTCAAGGCAGAGAACATTCTGTCATAAATATGATGCCAAGAGAGAGAACCTTGATTCATAAAGATGATGCCCAGACAGAGAACCTTTTTTATAAAGATGATGATCAGGCAGAGAACATTCATTCATAATGATGATGCTCAGAGAGAGAATCTTCTTTGATAAAGATGATGCCCAAACAGAGAACCTTCTTTCATAAATATGATGCACATAGAGAGAGCCTTCATTCATAAAGATGATGTTGAAACAGAGATCTTTCTTTCATAAAGATGATGCCCATAGAGAGAACATTCTTTCATAAAGATGATGCCCAGAGAGAGAACCTTCCTTCATAAAGATGATGCACAGAGAGACAACTTTCATTCATATTGTGATAGCCAGGAAAAAAAAACTTGTTTCAAAATGATGATGCCCAGAGTGCGTACCATCATTCATAAACATGATGCCCAGGTAGAGAACCTTCTTCGTCAAGATGATGACCAGGCAGATAACCTTCTTTCATAAAGATGATGCCAGAGAGAGAACCTTCATTCATAAAGATGATGCCCAGGGAGGGAACTTCTTTCTTAAAGAGGATGCCCAGAAAGAGAACCTTTATTCAATAAAGATGCTGCCCAGAGTTAGAGCCTTCATTCACAAAGATGATGCCCAGGCAGAGAACCTGTTTTTGTAAATATGATGCCCAGGCAGAGAACTTTCATTCATAAAGATGATGCCCAGGCAGAGATTTGTGGGAAGCCGTAGCTCTCGCGAGATGTGGGAAGCCACAGCTCTCGTTATATGGGTAGCCGCAAGTCTTGCCGCCATTACTAGATGGCGCCGGGCAGTCAAGGCGGTGGTCCAACTAAGTGGAAAACAACCACTTAGCGCATGCGCGATGTTGAGATGACGTAGTCATAACTCCACCCTGGAGTATGCAAACGAAGGTTCTGGTGAACTCACCAATCTATGCATGAGGTTTTGGCAAATGCACCAATCAAGGCACAGCACGTCCCCTAGAGCATATATAAGCAGCAGTAGTTTGGGGTTTCAAGGTCTTTTACCGCATAATGAAAAATTAAATGCTTGTGGAAGAATCCTGTTGTGATGCGTCTTTTCTTGCTGGCGAGACCTGGCGCGCGACAATTTGTGCCAAGAGCCCGGGAATTTACGATCAACTAAGGCACGAGCAGAGACCCCCACCAGGGAGGATTCAGAACCACACGGATTTATAGAGGTAAGTTCTGAGAGATATGAGCCTGAACGATTGCTAAAGCTGCAAACTGTTGTATGCATTCTAATACTTTCACTCTCGGTTTCAACGGCGGACAGCCTGCTGCTTCTTATCTTGCAAATAAAATCGTGTGAAACTGTGTGTTAAATTCTTGTCTACATAAGTAGGGAATATGGGGAACGTAGCAATAAACACCATGGTTACAGCGCTTGATGCTTTATTAAGGAAGAGAGGATTAAAAATTTCAGAGCCGACGCTGCGTAAGTTTGAAACAAATGTGGATGAGATAGCACCGTGGTTTTTATCTACAGGTTCTCTAACTTTGGCGCGTTGGAACAAACTGGGCTGGGATGTAGACTGAGCTGCAAAAGAAGGGAAATTGAAACCAGGAACTAGACCCATCTGGAAGTTAATAAAAGCATGTATTGAGGATAAAGAGTGTAGACAGTCATTACAGCAGGGACAGCAGGCTTTGGAGGACGTTCAGGAAAGCATGTCAGAAACAGAATGGGGCGAGTCCAAAGAGGCTCGGGGCGAGTCCAAAGAGGCTCGGGGCGAGTCCAAAGAGGCTCACGGCGAGTCCAAGGAGACTCGGGAAAGCCATGCCCAAACAGAAGAAACTGCGCAGGTAGAATTAGGGGAGGAAGTTAATCAACATAAGAAGAACTGTACCCGCCATTCGGAGCCTTTATATCCATGGCGAGAACTAGACCGTGCCCGCCATTCGGAGTCTTTAAATCCGTGGTGAGAACTAGAACTCTTGGAAATATCAGAGGAGGAGGAGGAGCAGTTAGAGGAGATAGCTGCTCGCTATGAGGAAAGTCGGCAAGATGCACTAAAAGCGGCCGAAAGAGGGCGGTATAGTGCTATGCGGAAGTCAGCTGTGAACCCATCAGCACCACCTCCTTATAAGGAAGAAAAGCAAAAAGGGTGTGGCTATTCCTTTTGCCCACCCAATATCCGTAGAGAAATTCAACAAATGTATCCAGTATTTGAGGATCAGAATAACGCTCGTTATCATACACCCGTAGAACACAAGCAAGTAAAGGACTTAGCTGAAGCTGTGAGAGCTTATGGAGTAAGTGCAAATTATACTCAATCTTTAATTGAAAGGCTTACGAGTCAAGCTATGACTCCTGCCGCTTGGACATTTGTAACAAAAGCAGTATTGACTACAGGACAGTACCTGGAATGGAAATCTTTATGGCAGGATTTATTAACAGCTCAGGCTAGAGAAAATGCTGCGGCAGGGCAGCCAGCATGGGATTTTGAAATGCTTACAGGCCAAGGAAGATGGGTTAATAATCAGACAGCATATCCATTGCAAGTATATCAGCAAATAAATTCTGCTGCAAGCAAGGCATGGAGAACTTTACCTAATAAAGGAGAGGTTAGAGGCAACTTAACAAAAATTGTACAGGGACCTACTGAACCTTTTTCAGATTTTGTGGCACGAATGTTGGAAGCAGCAGGAAAAATTTTTGGAGATCAAGATACAGCTATGCCTCTCATTGAGCAGTTAGTCTTTGAGCAGTGTACTAAAGAATGTAGAGCAGTTATTACACCATGGAAGTCTAAAGGATTGCAGGCATGGATGAAGGCTTGCAGGGAAGTTGGTGGTCCTTTAACTAATGCAGGACTGGCTGCTGCAGTGATGGAGGCCCAAAAAAGAGGCCCATTAAGATGCTTTCAGTGTGGTAGGGAAGGTCATATTAAAAAACATTGTCAAACTGGGACAGGGCCCAAAAGGACCCCGGGTGTGTGTTCTCGGTGTGGTAAAGGTAGACATTGGGCCAACGAGTGCAGATCTGTAAAAGATAGCGAGGGACGCCCCCTAGAGCAATATTACCAGGAGCCAAAAAATGGGAAGTGGGGCCCTCGTCCCCAGGGCCTGCAAATGTATGGGGCAATCCAGGAGGACGGCCTCTTCCCACTGGGGAGGCCAATCCCAAAAGGGCCACTGCGGGATCCGCAGGGGTGGACCTCAGTGCCACCACCAGAGCAGTACTAACACCACAGCAGGGGTGTCATCCCATTTCTACGGATTTTTATGGTCCCCTTCCAGAAGGCACCGTGGGCTTGCTGCTTGGCAGGTCCTCCACCACCTTAAAAGGTTTAATTGTGCACCCAGGAGTTATTGATCAGGATTTTACAGGACAAGTAAAGGCGATGTGTTCCTCTCCATGGGGAATATATGCCATCTCACCTGGAGACCGTATAGCGCAGCTCTTGGTATTGCCTAGTGAGCATGCACTGTTTCCAAGTACCAAAATTAGTAGGGAAAAAAGGAGTTTTGGATCATCAGGAGAAGCTGGAGCTTTCTTTTCGGTGCAGTTGGATCAACGCCCAACTTTGACACAGAATATTGAAGGGAAAAACTTTGAAGGTTTATTGGACACAGGGGCAGATAAAAGCATTATATCCACTAAATGGTGGCCTTCCTGCTGGCCAGTAACACAATCTTCACAGTCTCTACAAGGACTCGGGTATGCATGCATGCCTATGATAAGCACCAGGCGGTTGCACTGGAAGGCTGAGGAAGGACAATCAGGCCAGTTCCAGCCATATGTTCTCCCCTTACCCGTAAATTTGTGGGGAAGAGACATATTAACATATCTAGGATTAGTACTAACTAATGATTACTCACCTATAAGTCAAGAACTTATGCAAAAAATGGGATATGTACCGGGAAAGGGAGTAGGGAAACACCTGCAGGGTTGTCCTGAACCAATAGAAGTAGCAGTGAAGAAAGATCGCACAGGTCTGGGTTTTTCCTAGGGGCCACTGCGGAGCCGCTACCCATTCCATGGCTCTCAGCAGAGCCAGTTTGGGTACCACAGTGGCCACTTCCAGTAGAAAAATTAATTGCGGCACAAAAGTTAAAGAACAGCTAGAACTAGGACATTTAGAACCATCTGTGTCACCTTGGAACACACCTATTTTTGTCATTAAAAAGAAATCAGGAAAATGGAGGCTGTTACATGATCTACGAGCCATCAATGCCCAAATGTCACTCATGGGTCCTGTACAGAAAGGCCTTCCATTGTTATCTGCAATACCTAAAGGATGGACTGTCATTATAATAGACATTAAGGATTGTTTTTTCAACATTCCTTTGTATGAGAAAGATAAGGAAAGATTTGCTTTTACTCTACCCTCCATTAATCATGAAGAACCTGATAAACGTTATCAGTGGCGAGTTTTGCCACAAGGAATGACTAATAGTCCTACTATGTGTCAGTTATTTGTGGACCACGCTTTAGCACCTGTCAGAGAAAAATTTGGTCAGTTAAAAATTTACCATTACATGGATGATATATTAATAACTGGAGAAGAGGAGCTAGATGTGCAGCAGGGATACAGTGAGGTAGTTAAGGAAGTAGAATCCCATCAGTTAGCAATAGCACCAGATAAGGTTCAACAATCTTCAATTGGACAGTTTTTAGGAGCCACAATAAGTCCATGTCATATAACACCTCAAAAATTGACTATACGGAAGAATCAGTTAAAGACATTAAATGATTTTCAAAAGTTGCTAGGAGATATCAATTGGCTCCGCCCATATTTAAAGATATCCACTGCTGACCTTAAGCCATTGTTCAATATCTTGGAAGGAGAAAACCACATTACTTCTCCTCGAGAAATCACTCCTCAAGCTCAAAAAGTATTAGAACAGGTTGAAAAAGCCATTTCTGAAGCGCGGTTGGATAGAATAGACATAAAATCTCCTTTTCCACTGTGCATTTTTAAAACTGCCTGCGCGCCTACTGCGGTATTGTGGCAGACTGGACCTTTGTTGTGGATCCATGCTCACTCCTCACCTTCAAAAACTATTGAACACTATCCTTCTATGGTAGCCAAAATGGCCTTAAAGGGAGTGGAGACAGCTATTATGCATTTTGGAAAAGAACCTAGCAGTGTCATTGTCCCATATACTAGTGAGCAAGTTGCTACACTGTGCGCCACTACAGATGAGTGGGCAATTTTTAAATGCAGTTTTAATGGACTAATAGACAACCATTATCCTAAACATTCTTTGTTGCAGTTTGTGGCTGCACATCCAGTAATTTTTCCCCCTGTCACTGTTAACAACCCCATTAAGGAAGCTTTAGACATTTATACAGATGGCTCTAAAACAGGTAAAGGATGTTATGTGATAAATAATCAAGTCACTACATTACAATTTTTAGCTAATGCACCTCAATTAGTAGAAGGTTTGGTGGTCTTAGAAGTTTTTAAGAAATTCACGGAACCAATTAGCATCATATCTGACTCCCATTACGTAGTCAACGCAGTATCTAAGCTGGAAATTGCTGGCTACATTAAGCAATCTAGCAAGGTAGCAGACATCTTGTCTCAAATTAGAAAATGTATTTTGCAACGAAAACACCCATTTTATATTCAGCACATACGTGCTCATAGCTTGCTTCCGTGACCTATGGTGAAAAGTAATGATTTGGCTGATCAAGCTACAAGAGCTTTTCCTGTGTTAACTAAATCCAATTTTGAACTTGCTAAAGACTTTCATGAGCTGTATCATGTGCCTGCTGCCACTCTACGCATTAAGTTTTCAATTACTCGCGCAGAGGCTCGTACTATTGTGTTGCAGTGCGCCAAGTGTGCAGAATTTATTTCTAAACCTTCAGTTGGAGTAATTCCTCGAGGCGTCCGTCCCCTCGACATCTGGCAAATGGACGTTACCCACATATCTGCTTTTGGAAAGTTGCAGTACGTGTATCTGTCAGTGGACACCAGTTCTGGCATTGTACATGCAACACCCCTAACGGGGGAAAAATCCAGCCAAGTAATTCAACATTGCTTAGAGGCTTGGAGTGCATGGGGCAAGCCCACCATATTAAAAACGGATAATGGGCCTGCATATACTTCCACCAAGTTCCGACAGTTTTGCTTGCAAATGCAAGTAAAACACCTCACGGGCTTGCCGAACAATCCCCAAGGGCAAGGAATTGTGGAACGGTGTCATCGTACTTTAAAACAATATTTATTAAAACAAAAAGGGGGAATAGAGGCCGTGACGGTCACTATCCCTAGAATGGCGTTATCTTTAACTCTTTTTACTCTAAATTTTTAAAATCTGGATGAGAAAGGCCAATCAGCTGCAGACAGACATGGACAATGGCCAAATCCACCAAAGGAAATGGCCCAATGGAACAATGTATTGGATAATAAATGGTATGGCCCGGACCCCATATTAATCAGGTCCAGGGGAGCAATTTGTGTTTTTCCACAGAAAGAAGAAAACCCCATCTGGGTGCCAGAGAGACTGGTGAGACTAATTAAGGAGGATGAAGATCGTGGGAGCAGGAAGAATGTAGAAGACGATGATCAACCTAATAATGTTGCTGATACTGATGGTAATATGGACCCCAATAGTTAAAGGAGTTTTTTTATGGTCATAGCTAAAACTTGACCTGTACCTATTCCCATACACTCGAATGTGTGAATATTACCCTTATTCTTAACAACGCAATGTGATTTGGGAATACCATGTCCATGTATTAAACCTAGAGGGGAGCCTCCTAAAGTATATAATGCAAGCAATTTCACATTGGCATATAGTTTGTGTTTTACCACATGTGCGATGCTGAGATGACGTAGTCATAACTCCACCCTGGAGTATGCAAACGAAGGTTCTGGCGAACTCACCAATCTATGCATGAGGTTTTGGCAAATGCACCAATCAAGGCACAGCACGTCCCCATAGAGCATATATAAGCAGCAGTAGTTTGGGGTTTCAAGGACTTTTACCGCATAATGTAAAAATAAAACACTTGTGGAAGAATCCTGTTGTGGCGCGTCTTTTCTTGCTGGCGAGACCTGGCGCGCGACACATTCTCTGGGCATCATCTCTAGGAATGAAGGTTCTCTCTCTGGGCATCATCTTTATGAATGAAGGTTCTCTCTCTGCGCATCATCTTTTTGAATGAAGGTTCTCTCTTGGGCATCAACTTATGATAGAATGTTTTCTCTATGAGCATCAACTTTATGAAAGAAGGTTCTCTCTTGGGCATCAACTTATGAAAGAAGGTTCTCTCTCTGGGCATCAACTTTATGAATGAAGGTACTCTCTCTTGGCATCATCTTTATGAAACAAGGTTCTCTCTCTGGACGTCATCTCTATGAAAGAAGGTTCTCTCTCTGGGCATCATCTTTATGAAATAAGGTTCTTGGTCTGGGCATCATCTTTACGGAACGTTCTCTCTCTGGGCATCAACTTTATGAAAGAATGTTCTCTCTCTGGGCATCAATTTCATGAAAGAAGGTTCTCACTCTGGGCATCATCTTTATGAAAGAAGGTTCTCTCTCTGGACATCATCTTCATGAATGAAGGTTCTCTCTCTGGGCATCATCTTTATTGATGAAGGTTCTCCCTCTGGCCTTCATTTTATGAATGTAGGTTCTCTGGGCATCATGTTTATGAATGAAGGTTCTCTCTCAGGGCATCATCTTAGGAAAGAAGGTTCTCTATCTGGGCATCATCTTTTTGAATAAAGGTTCACTCTCTGGGCATCGTATTTAAGAAATAAGGTTCTAGGTCTGAGCATCATCTTTACGAAACATTCTCTCTCTGGGCATTATCTTTATGAATGAAGGTTCTCTCTCTGGGCATCATCTTTATTGATGAAGCTTCTCCCTCTGGCCTTCATTTTATGAATGTAGGTTCTCTGGGCATCATGTTTATGAATGAAGGTTTTCTCTCAGGGCATCATCTTTATGAAAGAAGGTTCTCTCTCTGAGCATCATCTTTATGAATAAAGGTTCTCTCTCTGGGCATCCTACTTATGAAATAAGATTCTAGGTCTGGGCATCATCTTTACGAAACATTCTCTTTCTGGGCATCAACTTTATGAAAGAAGGTTCTCTCTCTGGCCATCAACTTCATGAATGAAGGTTCTTACTCTGGGAATCATCTTTATTAAAGAAGGTTCTCTCTCTGGACATCATCTTCATGAATGAAGGTTTTCTCCCTGGGCATCATCTTTATTGATGAAGGTTCTCCCTCTGGCCTTCATTTTATGAATGTAGGGTCTCTGGGCATCATCTTTATGAAAGAAGGTTCTCTCTCTGGACATCATCTTCATAAATGAAGGTTCTCTCTCTCGGCATCATCTTTATGAATGAAGGTTCTTTCTCTGGGCATCATCTTTAAGGCAGAAGGTTCTCCCTATTGGCATCATCTTTATGAAAGAAGCTTCTCTGGCTTGGAATCATCGTTATGAATGAAGGTTCTCTGCCTGGGCATCATCTTTAAGAATGAAGGTTCTCTCTCTGGGCATCATCTTCATGAAAGAAGGTCTCCCTCTGGGCATCATCTATAAGAATGAAAGTTCTCTGCCTGGGCATCATCTTTACAAAAGGTTCTCTGCCTGGGCATCATCTTTATGAATGAAGGTTTTCTCTCCGAGCATCATCTTAATGAAACAAGGTTCTCTCTCTGGGCGTGATCTTTATTAAAAATGGTTTTCTGCCTTGGCATCATCTTCACGAAAGTATGTTCTCTGCCTGGGAATCATCTTTAAGAATGAATGTCCTCTCTCTGGTCATCATCTTTATGAATGAAGGTTCTCTCTTTGGGCATCATTTTTATGAATGAAGATTCTCTCAGGGCTTCATCTTTATGAAAGTAGGTTCTCTTGGGCATCAACTTATGAAAGAAGGTTCTCTCTCTGGGCATCAACTTTATGAAAGAAGGTTCTCTATCTGGGCATCATCTTTATGAATGAAGGTATGCTCAGTGGACATCATCTTTATGAAACAAGGTTCTATCTCTGGTATCATCTTTATGAAAGAAGGTTCTCTGCCTGGGCAACATCTTTATGAATGAAGGCACTTTCTCTGGGCATCACCTTTATGAATAAAAGTTTTATCTCTGGGCATCCTCTTTATGAAAGAATGTTCTCTCTCTGGGAAGCATCTTTATGATTGAAGTTTCTCTCTCTGGGCATCATCTTTATGAAACAAGGTCCTCTGCCTGGCTATCATCTATATGAATAAAAGTTGTCTCTCTGGGCATCCTCTTTATGAATGAGGATCTCTGCCAGGGCATCACTTATATGAATGAAGGTTCTCTCTCTGGGCATCATCTTTATGAAAGAATGATCTCTGACTGGGCATAATCTTTATGAATAAAGGTTCTCTCTCTGAGCATCATCTTTAAGAATGAAGGATCCCTCTCTGGGCATCATCTTTATGAAAGAAAGTTCTCTGCCTGGGCATCATCTTTACGAAGAATGTTCTCTACCTGGGCATCATCTTTATGAATGAAGGTACGCTCTCTGGGCATCATCTTTTTGAAACAAGGTTCTTTCTCTGGTATCATCTTAATAAATGAAGGTTCTCTGCCTGGGAATCATCTTTATGAATGACGGTTCTCTCTCTGGGCATCACCTTTATGAATAAAAGTTTTATTTCTGGGCATCCTCTTTATGAAAGAATGTTCTCTCTCTAGGCATCATCTTTATAAAACAAGTTTCTATGTCTGGGCATCAACTATATGAATGAAGTTTCTCTGCCAGGGCATCATCTTGATGAGAGAAGGCTATCACTCTGGGCAACATCTTTTTGAAAGCAGGTTCTCTCTTTGGGCATCATATTTATGAAAGAAGGTTCTCTGTTTGGGCATCATCTTTATGAATGAAGGTACGCTCTCTGGGCATCATCTTTATGAATGAATATTCTCTCTCTGGGCATAATCTTTATGAAAGAAAGTTCTCTGCCTGGGCATCATCTTTACGAAGAATGTTCTCTACCTGGGCATCATCTTTAAGAATGAAGGTACGCTCAGTGGGCATCATCTTTATGAAACAAGGTTCTCTCTCTGGCCATCATCTTTATCACTGAAGGTTTTCTCTCTGGGCATCATCTTTATGAAAGAAGGTCCTCTCTCTGGGCATCATCTTTATGAAAGAAGGTCCTCTCTCTGGGCATCATCTTCCTGAATGAAGATTCTCTCTCTGGGCATGATCTTTATGAATGTAGGTTCTCTCCCTTGGAATCATCTTTACGAAAGAACGTTCTTTGCAGTGGCTTCATTTTTATGAAAAATGTTCTCTCTATGGAATCAACGTTATAATGAAGGTTCTCTTTCTGGGCATCATCTTTATTAATGAAGGCTCTCTGCCTGGGCATCTTTTTATGAATGAACGCTTTCTCTCTGTTCGTCATCTTCATGAAAGAAAGTTTTCTCTCTGGGCATCATCTTTATGGAAGAACGTTCTCTCTCTGGTCATCATCTTCTTGAATGAAGGTTCTCTCTCTGGACATCATGTTTATGAATGAAAGTTACTCTCTGGGCATCATCTTTATGAATAAAAGTTTTATCTGTGGGCATCCTCTTTATGAAAGAATGTTCTCTCTCTAGGCATCATCTTTATAAAACAAGTTTCTATGTCTGGGAATCAACTATATGTATGAAGTTTCTCTGCCAGGGCTTCATCTTTATGAGAGAAGGCTATCACTCTGGGCAACAGCTTTTTGAAAGCAGGTTCTCTCTTTGGGCATCATATTTATGAAAGAAGGTTCTCTGTTTGGGCATCATCTTTATGAATGAAGGTACGCTCTCTGGGCATCATCTTTATGAATGAAGGTTCTCTCTCTGGGCATCATCTTTATGAAAGAAAGTTCTCTGCCTGGGCATCATCTTTACGAAGAATGTTCTCTACCTGGGCATTATCTTTATGAATGAATGTACGCTCAGTGGGCATCATCTTTATGAAACAAGGTTCTCTCTCTGTTCGTCATCTTCATGAAAGAAAGTTTTCTCTCTGAGCATCATCTTTATGAAAGAATGTTCTCTGTTTGGCATCACCTTTATGAAGGAAGGTTCTCTCTCTGGGCATCATCTTTATCAATGAAGGTTCTCTGTTGGACATCATCTTTATGAAAGAATGTTCTCTCTCTGGGCATCATCTTTATGAAAGTAGCTTCCCTGTCTGGGCTTCATCTTCATGAAAGAAGGTTCTCTGACGGGGCATCATCTTTATGAACGAAGGGTCTCTCTCTGGGCATCATCTTTTTGAAAGAACGTTCTCTCTCTGGTCATCATCTTCTTGAATTAAGGTTCTCTCTCTGGGCATCATCTTTATGAAAGTAGCTTCCCTGTCTGGGCCTCATCTTCATGAAAGAAGGTTCTCTGACGGGGCATCATCTTTATGAACGAAGGATCTCTCTCTGGGCATCATCTTTTTGAAAGAACGTTCTCTCTCTGGTCATCATCTTCTTGAATGAAGGTTCTCTCTCTGGACATCATGTTTATGAATGAAAGTTACTCTCTGGGCTTCATCTTTATGAATGTAGGCTCTCTCTCTGGGCATACTCTTTATGAAAGAATGTTCTCTCTCTGGGAATCATCTTTATGAATGAAGTTTCTCACTCTGGGCATGATCTTTATGAAACAAGTTTTTCTGCCTGGCTATCATCTATATGAATAAAAGTTGTCACTCTGGGCATCATCTTTATGAATGAAGGATCTCTGCCTGGGCATCATCTTTATGAATGAAGGTTCTCTCTCTGGGGATCATCTTTATGAATTAAGGTTCTCTGGGCATCATCTTATGGATCAAGGTTTTCTCTCTGGGCATCACCATTATGAATGAGGATTCTCTGCCTCGGCATCATCTTTATAAAACAAGGGTCTCAGCCTGTCTATCATCTATATGAATGAAAGTTGTCTCTTTGTGTATAACCTTTATGAATGAAGGTTCTCTCTGTGGGCATCATCTTTATGAATTAAAGTTCTCTTGGCATCATCTTTATGAATGAAAGTTCTCTGTCTGGGCATCAACTTAATAAATGAAGGCTCTATCTGGGCATCATATTTATGAATAGGTTCTCTCTCTGGGCATCCTCTTTTTAAAATAAGGTTCTCTGCCTTGGCATCATCTTTACAAAAGATTCTCTGCCTGGGGATCATCTTTCTGAATGAAGGTTCTCTCTCACGGCATCATCTTTATGAAACAAGGTTCTCTCTCTGGGCATTATCTTTCTGAAAAAAGGTTCTCTGTATGCCCATCATCTTTATGAAAGAAGGTTCTCTCTCTGGGCATCATCTTTATGAAACAAGATTCTCTGTCTGGGCATCATGTATATGAATTAAGTATCTCTCTCTAGGCATATCTGTATGAAAGAAGGTTTTCTGCCTGGGCATCATCTTTACAAAAGTACTTTCTTTCTCTGCCTGGGTATCAATTTATGAATGAAAGTTCTCTCTCGCGCATCATCTTTATGAAGGAAGGTTCTCTCTTGGGCATCAACTTATGAAAGAATGTTTTCTCTCTGGGCATCAACTTTATGAATGAAGGTACTCTCTCTTGGCATCATCTTTATGAAACAAAGTTCTCTCTCCGGACATCATCTTTATGAAAGAAGGTTCTCTTTGTGGGCATCATCTTTATGATTAAAGTTTCTCTCTCTGGTCATCCTATTTATGAAATAAGGTTCTAGGTCTGGGCATCATCTTTACAAAACGTTCTCTCTCTGGGCATCATCTTTATGAAAGAAGGATCTCACTCTGGACATCATCTTCATGAATGAGGGTTCTCTCCCTGGGCATCATATTTATGAGTGAAGGTTCTCTCTCTGGGCATCATCTTTAAGACAGAAGGTTCTCCCTATTGGCGTCATGTATATGAAAGAAGCTTCTCTGACTTGGCATCATCGTTATGAATGAAGGTTCTCTGCCTGGGCATCATATTTATGAATGATGATACGCTCTTTGGACATCATCTTTTTGAAACAAGGTTCTCTCTCTGGTATCATCTTAATGAATGAACGTTCTCTGCTTGCGAATCATTTTTATGAATGACGGTTCTCTCAATGGGCATCACCTTTATGAAATAAGGTTCTCTGTCTGGGCAACATCTTTATGAATGAAGGCTCTTTCTCTGGGCATCACCTTTATGAATAAAAGTTTTATCTGTGGGCATCCTCTTTATGAAAGAATGTTCTCTCTCTAGGCATCATCTTTATAAAACAAGTTTCTATGTCTGGGAATCAACTATATGTATGAAGTTTCTCTGCCAGGGCTTCATCTTTATGAGAGAAGGCTATCACTCTGGGCAACAGCTTTTTGAAAGCAGGTTCTCTCTTTGGGCATCATATTTATGAAAGAAGGTTCTCTGTTTGGGCATCATCTTTATGAATGAAGGTACGCTCTCTGGGCATCATCTTTATGAATGAATGTTCTCTCTCTGGGCATCATCTTTATGAAAGAAAGTTCTCTGCCTGGGCATCATCTTTACGAAGAATGTTCTCTACCTGGGCATTATCTTTATGAATGAAGGTACACTCAGTGAGCATCATCTTTATGAAACAAGGTTCTCTCTCTGTTCGTCATCTTCATGAAAGAAAGTTTTCTCTCTGGGCATCATCTTTATGAAAGAATGTTCTCTGTTTGGCATCACCTTTATGAAGGAATGTTCTCTCTCTGGGCATCATCTTTATCAATGAAGGTACTCTGTTGGACATCATCTTTATGAAAGAATGTTCTCTCTCTGGGAATCATCTTTATGAAAGTAGCTTCCCTGTCTGGGCTTCATCTTCATGAAAGAAGGTTCTCTGACGGGGCATCATCTTTATGAACGAAGGGTCTCTCTCTGGGCATCATCTTTTTGAAAGAACGTTCTCTCTCTGGTCATCATCTTCTTGAATTAAGGTTCTCTCTCTGGGCATCATCTTTATGAAAGTAGCTTCCCTGGCTGGGTCATCTTCATGAAAGAAGGTTCTCTGACGGGGCATCATCTATATGAACGAAGGATCTCTCTCTGGGCATCATCTTTTTGAAAGAACGTTCTCTCTCTGGTCATCATCTTCTTGAATGAAGGTTCTCTCTCTAGACATCATGTTTATGAATGAAAGTTACTCTCTGGGCTTCATCTTTATGAATGTAGGCTCTCTCTCTGGGCATACTCTTTATGAAAGAATGTTCTCTCTCTGGGAATCATCTTTATGAATGAAGGTTCTCTCTCTGGGCATCACCTTTATGTAAGAAGGTTCTTTCTCTGGGCATCATCTTCATGAATGATGGTTCTCTCACTGGGCATCATCCTTATTAAAGAAAGTTCTCTCTCTGGGCATCATCTTTACGAAACAAGGTTCTCTCTCTGAGCATCATCATTATGAATGAATGTTATTTGTTTGGGCATCGTCTTTATGAATGAAGGTTCTCTTCCAGGGAATCATCTTTCCGAAAATGGTTCTATGCCTGGGCATCATCTTTACGAAAGAAGGTTTTCTGCCTGGGCATAATCTTTGTGAATGACGGTACTTTCTTTGGGCATCATCATTATGAATGAAGGATCTCTTGGCATCATCTTATTGAATGAAGGTTCTCTCTGTGTGCATCATCTTTATGAATGATGGTTCTGTCTCTGGGCATCATGTTTATGAAAGAAAGGTCTCTCTCTGGGCATCATCTTTATGAATGATAGTTCACTCTCTGGGCAACATCTTTATGAATGAAGGCTCTCTCTGTGTGCATCATATTTATGAAAGAAGGTTCTCTGTTTGGGCATAATCTTTATGAAAGCAGGTTCTCTGCCTGGGCATCATCTTTACGAAAGCAGGTTCTCTGCCTGGGCATCATCTTTGTGAATGACGGTTCTGTGCCTGGGCATCATCTTTATGACTGAAGGCTCTCTCTCTGGGCAGCATCTTTATGAAAGAAGGTTCCATGCCATTTATCATCTTTACAAAAGAAGGTTCTCTGCCTGGACATCATCTTTAGGAATGAAGGTTCTCGCTCTGGGCGTCATCTTTATGAATGAAGGCTCTCTCTCTGGGCAGCATCATTATTGAATAAAGGTTCTCTTTCTGGGCATCCTCTTTAAGAAAGTAGGTTCTCTCTCTGGGCATCATATTTGTGAATGAAGGTTCTCTCTCTGTGCATCATCTTTATGATCGAAGGTTCTCTGGGCATCATCTTATGAATGAAGGTTCTCTCTCTGGGTATCACCATTATGAAAGAAGGTTCTTTCTCTGGGCATCATCTCCAAGAATGATGGTTCTCTCCCTGGGCATCATTTTGATGAATGAAGGTTCTCTCTATGGGCATTATCTTTATGAATGAAAGTTCTCTGCCTGGGCATCATCTTTATGAATGACGGTTCTCTATCTGGGCAACATTTTTCTGAATGAAGGTTCTCTCTCTGGGCATCACCTTTATGAATTAAGGTACTCTCCATGTGCATCATCTTTATGAATGAAGGTTCTCTCTCTGGGCATCACCTTTATGAATGAAGGTTCTCTGCCTAGGCAACATCTTTGAATGAACCCTCTTTCTCTGGGCAGCATATTTTTGAAAGAAGGTTCTCTGTCTGGGCATCATCTTTATTAACAAAGTTTCTCTCTCTGGGCATCATCATTATGAATGAAGGCTCTCTCTCTGGGCAGCATCATTATTGAATAAGGGTTCTCTTTCTGGACATCCTCTTTAAGAAAGAATGTTCTCTCTCTGGGCATCATCTTTATGAATGAAGGTTCTCTGCCTGATCATCATCTGTGTGAAAGAAAGTTCTCTTTCTGGGCATTATCTTTATGAATGAAGTTTCTCTCATTGGGTATAATATTTATGAATGAAGGTTGTCTCTCTGGGCATCATCTTTATGAAAGAAGGTCCTCTGCCTTGGCATCATCTTTGTGAATGAAGGTTCTCTCTCTGTGCATCATCTTTATGAATGACGGTTCTCTTGGCATCATCTTTGTGAATGAAGGTTTTCTCTCTGGGCATCATCTTTATGAATGAAGGTTCTCTATCTGGGCATCATTTTTATGAATGAAGATTCTCTGGGTATCATCTTATGAATGAAGGTTATTTCTCTGGGCATCATCTTCATGAATGATGGTTCTCCCTTGGGAATCGTCTTTATGAATGACGATTCTCTGTCTGGGCATCATCTTTATGAATGACGGTTCTCTCTCTGGGCAGCATCTTTATGAAAGAATGTTCTTTCTATGGGCATCATCTTTATGAAAGAAAGATCTCTGTTTGGGCATCATCTTTATGAATGAAGGCTCCTTATGTGCATCATATTTATGAAAGAAGGTTCTCTATTTGGGCATCATCTTTATGAAAGAAGATTCTCTGCCTGAGCATCATCTTTACGAAAGCAGGTTCTCTGCCTGGGCATCATCTTTGTGAATGAAGGTTCTCTCTCTGGGCATCATCTTTATGAATTAATGCTCTGTCTCTTGGCAGCATTTTTATTGAACAAAGATTCTCTTTCTGGGTATCCTCTTTATGAAAGAAAGTTCTTTCTCTGGGCATCATCTTTATGAATGAAGGTTCTCTGCCTGATCATCATCTGTGTGAAAGAAAGTTCTCTTTCTGGGCATTATCTTTATGAATGAAGGTTCTCTCATTGGGTATAATATTTATGAATGAAGGTTGTCTCTCTGGGCATCATCTTTATGAAAGAAGGTCCTCTGCCTTGGCATCATCTTTGTGAATGAAGGTTCTCTCTCTGTGCATCATCTTTATGAATGACGGTTCTCTGGGCATCATCTTTTGAATGAAGGTTCTCTCTTGGCCATCACCTTTATGAAAGAATGTTCTTTCTATGGCCATCATCTCCATTAATGATGGTTCTCTCCCTGGGCATCATTTTTATGAATTAAGGTTCTCTCTGTGGGCATCATCTTTATGAAAGAAAGTTCTCTGCCTGGTCATCATCTTTACGAAAAGGTTCTCTACCTGGGCATCATCTTCATGAAAGAAAGTTCTCTCTCTGGGCATCATCTTTATTAATGAAAGTTCACTCCCTGGGCAACATCTTTATGGATGAAGGCTCTCTCTATGTGCATCATATTTATGAAAGAAGGTTCTCTGTTTGGGCATCATCTTTATGAAAGAAGATTCTCTGCCTGGGCGTCATCTTTACGAAAGAAGGTTCTCGGCCTGGACATCATTTTTATGAATGAAGGTTCTCTCTCTGGGCATCATCTTTATGAATGAAGTCTCTCTCTCTGGGCAGCATCATTATTGAATAAAGGTTCTCTTTCTGGGCATCCTCTTTAAGAAAGAAGGTTATCTTTCTGGGCATCATCATTATGAATGAAGGTACTCTTGGCATCATCTTAATGAATGAAGGTTCTCTCTCTGGGCATCATGTTTATGAAAGAAGGTTCTCCGTTGGGGCATCTTCTTTATGAAAGAAGATTCTCTGCCTGGCATAATCTTTATGAAAGAAAGTTCTCTTCCTGGGCATCACCTTTACGAAGAAGGTTCTCTGCCTGGGCATCATCTTTGTGAATGAAGGTTCTCTACCTGGGTATCATCTTTATGAATGA
This sequence comes from Tenrec ecaudatus, assembly GCF_050624435.1. Taxonomy (NCBI): domain Eukaryota; kingdom Metazoa; phylum Chordata; class Mammalia; order Afrosoricida; family Tenrecidae; genus Tenrec; species Tenrec ecaudatus. The sequence goes on from NC_134549.1 coordinate 9,597,021, forward strand.
AGGTTCTCTCTCTGGGCATCATCTTTATGAATTAAGGCTCTCTCTCTGGGCAGCATTTTTATTGAACAAATATTCTCTTTCTGGGTATCCTCTTTATGAAAGAAAGTTCTCTCTCTGGGCATCATCCTTACGAATGAAGTTTCTCTGCTTGATCATCACCTTTATGAAAGAAAGTTTTCTGTCTGGGCCTCATCTTTATGAATGAAGGTTCTTTAATTGGGTATAATATTTATGAATGAAGGTTGTCTCACTGGGCATCATCTTTAAGAAAGATGATTCTCTGTTTGGGCATCATCTTTATGAACGAAGGTTCTCTGCTATGGCATTATCCTTATGAATAAAGTTCTCTCTCTGTCCATCATCTTTATGAATGAAGGTTCTGTCTCTTGGCATCATCTTTATAAACAAGGTTCTAATTCTGGGCATCATCTATATGAATGAAGGATCTCTGCCTGGGCATCATCTATATGAAAGAAAGTTCTCTTCCTGGGCATCATCTTTACGAAGAAGGTCCTCTGCCTGGGCATCATCTTTGTGAATGAAGGTTCTCTACCTGGGTATCATCTTTATGAATGAAGGTTCTCTCTCTGGGCATCATCTTTATGAATTAAGGCTCTCTCTCTGGGCAGCATTTTTATTGAACAAATATTCTCTTTCTGGGTATCCTCTTTATGAAAGAAAGTTCTCTCTCTGGGCATCATCCTTACGAATGAAGTTTCTCTGCTTAATCATCACCTTTATGAAAGAAAGTTTTCTGTCTGGGCCTCATCTTTATGAATGAAGGTTCTTTAATTGGGTATAATATTTATGAATGAAGGTTGTCTCACTGGGCATCATCTTTAAGAAAGATGATTCTCTGTTTGGGCATCATCTTTATGAACGAAGGTTCTCTGCTATGGCATTATCCTTATGAATAAAGTTCTCTCTCTGTCCATCATCTTTATGAATGAAGGTTCTGTCTCTTGGCATCATCTTTATAAACAAGGTTCTAATTCTGGGCATCATCTATATGAATGAAGGTTCTCTGCCTGGGCATCATCTATATGAAAGAAATTTCTCTCTCTGGGCATCATCTTTATGAAAGCAGGTTCTCTGCCTAGGAAACATCTTTATGAATGAATTCTCTTTCTCTGGGCAGCATATTTATGAAAGAAGGTTCTCGCCTGGGAATCATATTTAGACATATATGTTCTCTCTCTGGGCATCAGCTTTATGAATGAAAATTTCTGCCTGGGCATCATCTTTATGAATGACGGTTCTCTTCTGGGCATCATGTTTATGATCAAGGCTCTCTTTATGGGCATCATCTTTATGAAAGAAGGTTCTCTCTCTGGGCATCATCTTTATGAATGAAAGTTCTCTGTCTGGGCATCATCTTTATGAATGACGGTTCTCTCTCTGGGCATCATATTTATGAATGAAGGTTCTCTGCCTAGGCAACATCTTTATGAATGAAGGCTCTTTCTCTGGGCAGCATATTTAGGAAAGAGGTTCTCTGCCTGGGACTCATCTTTATGAAAAAATGTTCTCTGCCTGGTCATCATCATTTTGAATGGAGTTTCTCTCTCTGTGCATCATCTTTATGAATGAAGGTTCTCTGAGCATCATCTTCAGGAATAATGGTTCTCTCTCTTGCCATTATCATTATGAATGAAAGTTTCTGCCTGGGCATCATCTTTGTGAATGACGGTTTTCTATCTGGACATCATCTTTATGAATGACGGTTCTCCTCTGGGCATCATCATTGTGAATGGAGATTCCCTCTCTGTGCATCATCTTTATGAATGAAGGTTCTCTGGGCATCATCTTATGAATGAATGTTCTCTTCCTGGGCATCACCTTTATGTAAGAAGGGTCTTTCTCTGGGCATCATCTGCATGAATGATGGCTCTCTCTCTGGGCATCATCTTTATGAATGAAAATTTCTGCCTGGGCATCATCTTTATGAATGACGTTTCTCTTCTGGGCATCATGTTTATGATCAAGGCTCTCTGTCTGGGCATCATCTTTATGAAAGAAGGTTCTCTCTGTGGGCATCATCTTTATGAATGAAGGTTCTCTGCCTAGGCAACATCTTTATAAATGAATGCTCTTTCTCTGGGCAGCATATTTATGAAAGAGGTTCTCTTCCTGGGAATCATCTTTATGAAAAAATGTTCTCTCTCGGAATCATCTTGATGAATGAAAATTCTCTCACTGGGCATCATCTTTAAGAAAGAAGTTTCTCTGACTGGGCATCGTCTTTATGAATGATTGTATTATCTCTGGGCATCATCTTTATGAAACAAGATTCTCTCTCGCATCATCTTTATGAATGAAGGTTCTCTTTCTGGGTATCATCTTTATGAAAGAAGTTTCTCTGCCAGAGCATCATCTTTATGAAAGAAGGTTCTCTGCCTGTGCATCATCTTTATCAATGAAGGCTCTTTCTCTGGGCAGCACATTTATGAAAGAAAGTTCTCTGTCTGGGCATCATCTTTATTAAAAAAAGGTTCTCTCTCTAGGCATCATCATTATGAATGAAGGTTCTCTGTTTGGGCATCATCTTTATGAATGAAAGATCATTCCCTGGGTAACATCTTTATGAATGAAGGCTCTCTCAATGTGCATCATATTTATGAAAGAAGGTTCACTGTTTGGGCATCACCTTTATGAAAGAAGATTCTCTGCCTGGGCATCATCTTTACGAAAGAAGGTTCTCTGCCTGGACATCATCTTTGTGAATGAAGGTTCTCTGCCTGGGCATCATCTTTATGAATGACTGTTCTCTTCTGGGCATCATGTTTATGATGCAGTCTCTTTGTCTGGGCATCATCTTTATGAAAGAATGTTCTCTCTCGGGGCATCATCTTTATGAAAAAAGGTTCTCTCTCTGAGCATCATCATTATGAATGAATGTTCTCTGTTTGGGCATCGTCTTTATGAAAGAAAGTTCTCTTCCTGGGAATCATCTTAAGAAAATGGTTCTATGCCTAGGCATCATCTTTACGAAAGAAGGTTCTCTGCCTGGGCATAATCTTTATGAATGAATGTACTTTCTTTGGGCATCATCATTATCAATGAAGGATCTCTTGGCATCATCTTTATGAATGAAGGTTCTGTCTCTGGGCATCATCTTTATGAAAGAAAGGTCTCTCTCTGGGCATCATCTTTATGAATGAAAGTTCACTCTCTAGGCAACATCGTTATGAATGAAGGCTCTCTCTATGTGCATCATATTTATGAAAGAAGGTTCTCTGTTTGGGCATCATCTTTATGAAAGAAGATTCTCTGTCGCGTGCCAGGTCTCGCCAGCAAGAAAAGACACACCACAACAGGATTCTTCCACAAGCATTTAATTTTTCATTATGTGGTAAAAGACCTTGAAACCCCAAACTACTGCTGCTTATATATGCTCTATGGGGACGTGCTGTGCCTTGATTGGTGCATTTGCCAAAACCTCATGCATAGATTGGTGAGTTCGCCAGAACCTTCGTTTGCATACTCCAGGTTGGAGTTATGACTACGTCATCTCAGCATCGCGTATGCGCTAAGTGGTTGTTTACCACTTAGTTGGACCACCGCCCTGCCTGCCCAGCGCCATCTAGTAATAGCAGCGAGAGTTGCGGCTACCCACATCACGAGAGCTGTGACTTCCCACATCTCGCGAGAGCTACGGCTTCCCACATCTCCTCCTTTCTTTTTTATTTAAGCCTAATCCATCGATCAATTCCAGAGCCTCCAGCAGCTCCAAAAGATCAAGATGGATATAAAGTCCTTCGATCCATCCCGGAGCCTCCAGCAGCCCCAGGAGATCAAGATGGATATAAAAACCCAAATCTGGTCACCCTGATGTGTGCAATGAGCAAAGCTCCACATGGTGCAAGGGCTGACCAAGATCCAATTTCTGTCACTCTTCCCAGTGCAATGGGACAATTCCCTTGGGGTGCAGGAGCTGACAACTTATGGGGGTTAATTTTCTCTTAACAAAGAAAGCCAAAGATCATGGGAACCACCGCGCTCAATCGCTAAGAGCGCCTGCGTGATGATGACTTTGTCACGTTTCTGCTGGGCTTTAAGCTTGCAGAGCAACCATAGCAACAACACTCCTCCACAGCACATTATTGCAGCAAATGTAAACACCCCCACCCACTCTTTAAAGTAGGAAAAGGCAGTAGAAAGCCAAGAAGTAAAATCTCCAACAGTTATGGGTTTCATTCTTGTGTCATTAAGAGTTGTAATCTGCATCCGGAGTTGTTCTTGAAGTTCTTCCAGCTCAGCTGTCCATTGTCCTGTAAGATATTGCGATATATTCTTGCTGCTAAAAGAAGACTCATTCAAGAATTTTAAAGATGTTATGCACAAATTAGGTGTTGAAGAAACACAACTTAATTGCACCATGCTCGTAAGAGTATCCACTTATTGCTGTAATAAATCAACTCTCTGGTTCACTAACAGTAAACCAGACATTTATCGAGCATCCAATTTATGGACTGTAGATAAAGCTTCTGATGTAGATTGCGTAATATTGTTAATGACATTTGCTGTCATTACTTGATTGGACATAGCCAATCCTGCTGTAACCACTGCTGCAACTGAAATAGTAATAGCTGTAATAATTGCTGCAGTAATGCCAAAATCTCTTTTATATCTATAAAGTGTAGCAATAGGAAAAGTATTGGGATCTGCTTCAACCGGTACAGGTATCATAGTGGGAATCTTCACTATCAAGGCAAATGGCTCAGAGCCATTCCAACATTCAGCAAGCCAACACTGACTGCTAAAGCTATTACATGAAGCTTCCCAACATGTATCATTTGCATGACTAACGTTGAATGTTAACAGAAAGAAAAATGGGGGCTGGACACAAACAGGTGATGGCTGAAATTGCACTCTTGATATATTAACCATAGTATTTACTTTCAGCCTCTTTGTAGTGGTATTGTATACACCGGTGACATTGTATAAAGTATCATTAATTCCAAACATTTTTGCAAAAGGAGTCACTATTGTAGATGCTCCACGTTGATTATATAATATCCATTCATACCACGGCCAAGTATTATCAGGACCAGTGATATTAATACTGCCATTCCATTTTGCTTTACCTAAAGCTGGAGTCATATCAAAACCTTGTATAATAGGTTTGTTCCGATAGTTTGGAGACTGACATTGAGTAAAAGAAGGCGGAAAATCTTTTTCAGGTAAACAACTAGGTAATATGACACTTCTGGTCACATTAGGTGGCACTACTGATTCATAGATGGGCCCAGAGGGCCTAGATCCCTCACGAATCATCATGAGTGTTGTTATATTTACACCTTTTCCTTTCTCAGAGGTGCCACTTCCACCTGTAGCACCTTGTGCAACTTTCATAAGGGTGGATATAATATTATTAACTGTAGAGTCTCCAGAAGGATCCACCCAATTGACTAAAGATCCATTTTTTACATATATACATGGTGCACTAGTATTAATGGTGGTAAAACACAAACTATATGCCAATGTAAAATTGCTTGCATTATATACTTTAGGAGGCTCCCCTCTAGGTGTAATACATGGTATTCCCAAATCACATTGCGTTGATAAGAATAACGGTAATATTGACGCATTCGAGTGTATGGGAATAGGTACAGGCCAAGTTTTAGCTATGGCCCATAAAAAACTCCTTTAACTATTGGGGTCCATATTACCATCAGTATCAGCAACATTATTAGGTTGATCATCGTCTTCTACATTCTTCCTGCTCCCACGATCTTCATCCTCCTTAATTAGTCTCACCAGTCTCTCTGGCACCCAGATGGGGTTTTCTTCTTTCTGTGGAAAAACACAAATTGCTCCCCTGGACCTGATTAATATGGGGTCCGGGCCATACCATTTATTATCCAATACATTGTTCCATTGGGCCATTTCCTTTGGTGGCTTTGGCCATTGTCCATGTCTGTCTGCAGCTGATTGGGCTTTCTCATCCAGATTTTAAAAATTTAGAGTAAAAAGAGTTAAAGATAACGCCATTCTAGGGGTAGTGACCGTCACGGCCTCTATTCCCCCTTTTTGTTTTAATAAATATTGTTTTAAAGTACGATGACACCGTTCCACAATTCCTTGCCCTTGGGGATTGTTCGGCAAGCCCGTGAGGTGTTTTACTTGCATTTGCAAGCAAAACTGTCGGAACTTGGTGGAAGTATATGCAGGCCCATTATCCGTTTTTAATATGGTGGGCTTGCCCCATGCCTCCAAGCTTCTAAGCAATGTTGAATTACTTGGCTGGATTTTTCCCCCGTTAGGGGTGTTGCATGTACAATGCCAGAACTGGTGTCCACTGACAGATGCACGTACTGCAACTTTCCAAAAGCAGATATGTGGGTAACGTCCATTTGCCAGATGTCGAGAGGACGGACGCCTCGAGGATTTACTCCAACTGAAGGTTTAGAAATAAATTCTGCACACTTGGCGCACTGCAACACAATAGTACGAGCCTCTGCGCGAGTAATTGAAAACTTAATGTGTAGAGTGGCAGCAGGCACATGATACAGCTCATGAAAGTCTTTAGCAAGTTCAAAATTGGATTTAGTTAACACAGGAAAAGCTCTTGTAGCTTGATCAGCCAAATCATTACTTTTCACCATAGGTCACGGAAGCAAGCTATGAGCACGTATGTGCTGAATATAAAATGGGTGTTTTCGTTGCAAAATACATTTTCTAATTTGAGACAAGATGTCTGCTACCTTGCTAGATTGCTTAATGTAGCCAGCAATTTCCAGCTTAGATACTGCGTTGACTACGTAATGGGAGTCAGATATGATGCTAATTGGTTCCGTGAATTTCTTAAAAACTTCTAAGACAACCAAACATTCTAATAATTGAGGTGCATTAGCTAAAAATTGTAATGTAGTCACTTGATTGTTTATCACATAACATCCTTTACCTGTTTTACAGCCATCTGTATAAATGTCTAAAGTTACCTTAATGGGGTTGTTAACAGTGACACGGGGAAAAATTACTGGATGTGCAGTCACTAACTGCAACAAAGAATGTTTAGGATAATGGTTGTCTATTAGTCCATTAAAACTGCATTTAAAAATTGCCCACTCATCTGTAGTGGCGCACAGTGTAGCAACTTGCTCACTAGTATATGGGACAATGACACTGCTAGGTTCTTTTCCAAAATGCATAATAGCTGTCTCCACTCCCTTTAAGGCCATTTTGGCTACCATAGAAGGATAGTGTTCAATAGTTTTTGAAGGTGAGGAGTGAGCATGGATCCACAACAAAGGTCCAGTCTGCCACAATACCACAGTAGGCGCGCAGGCAGTTTTTAAAATGCACAGTTGAAAAGGAGATTTTATGTCTATTCTATCCAACCGCGCTTCAGAAATGGCTTTTTCAACCTGTTCTAATACTTTTTGAGCTTGAGGAGTGATTTCTCGAGGTGAAGTAATGTGGCTTTCCTTCCAAGATATTGAACAATGGCTTAAGGTCAGCAGTGGATATCTTTAAATATGGGCGGAGCCAATTGATATCTCCTAGCAACTTTTGAAAATCATTTAATGTCTTTAACTGATCCTTCCGTATAGTCAATTTTTGAGGTGTTATATGACATGGACTTATTGTGGCTCCTAAAAACTGTCCAATTGAAGATTGTTGAACCTTATCTGGTGCTATTGCTAACTGATGGGATTCTACTTCCTTAACTACCTCACTGTATCCCTGCTGCACATCTAGCTCCTCTTCTCCAGTTATTAATATATCATCCATGTAATGGTAAATTTTTAACTGACCAAATTTTTCTCTGACAGGTGCTAAAGCGTGGTCCACAAATAACTGACACATAGTAGGACTATTAGTCATTCCTTGTGGCAAAACTCGCCTCTGATAACGTTTATCAGGTTCTTCATGATTAATGGAGGGTAGAGTAAAAGCAAATCTTTCCTTATCTTTCTCATACAAAGGAATGTTGAAAAAACAATCCTTAATGTCTATTATAATGACAGTCCATCCTTTAGGTATTGCAGATAACAATGGAAGGCCTTTCTGTACAGGACCCATGAGTGACATTTGGGCATTGATGGCTCGTAGATCATGTAACAGCCTCCATTTTCCTGATTTCTTTTTAATGACAAAAATAGGTGTGTTCCAAGGTGACACAGATGGTTCTAAATGTCCTAGTTCTAGCTGTTCTTTAACTTTTGTGCCGCAATTAATTTTTCTACTGGAAGTGGCCACTGTGGTACCCAAACTGGCTCTGCTGAGAGCCATGGAATGGGTAGCGGCTCCGCAGTGGCCCCTAGGAAAAACCCAGACCTGTGCGATCTTTCTTCACTGCTACTTCTATTGGTTCAGGACAACCCTGCAGGTGTTTCCCTACTCCCTTTCCCGGTACATATCCCATTTTTTGCATAAGTTCTTGACTTATAGGTGAGTAATCATTAGTTAGTACTAATCCTAGATATGTTAATATGTCTCTTCCCCACAAATTTACGGGTAAGGGGAGAACATATGGCTGGAACTGGCCTGATTGTCCTTCCTCAGCCTTCCAGTGCAACCACCTGGTGCTTATCATAGGCATGCATGCATACCCGAGTCCTTGTAGAGACTGTGAAGATTGTGTTACTGGCCAGCAGGAAGGCCACCATTTAGTGGATATAATGCTTTTATCTGCCCCTGTGTCCAATAAACCTTCAAAGTTTTTCCCTTCAATATTCTGTGTCAAAGTTGGGCGTTGATCCAACTGCACCGAAAAGAAAGCTCCAGCTTCTCCTGATGATCCAAAACTCCTTTTTTCCCTACTAATTTTGGTACTTGGAAACAGTGCATGCTCACTAGGCAATACCAAGAGCTGCGCTATACGGTCTCCAGGTGAGATGGCATATATTCCCCATGGAGAGGAACACATCGCCTTTACTTGTCCTGTAAAATCCTGATCAATAACTCCTGGGTGCACAATTAAACCTTTTCAGGTGGTGGAGGACCTGCCAAGCAGCAAGCCCACGGTGCCTTCTGGAAGGGGACCATAAAAATCCGTAGGAATGGGTTGACACCCCTGCTGTGGTGTTAGTACTGCTCTGGTGGTGGCACTGAGGTCCACCCCTGCGGATCCCGCAGTGGCCCTTTTGGGATTGGCCTCCCCAGTGGGAAGAGGCCGTCCTCCTGGATTGCCCCATACATTTGCAGGCCCTGGGGACGAGGGCCCCACTTCCCGTTTTTTGGCTCCTGGTAATATTGCTCTAGGGGGCGTCCCTTGCTATCTTTTACAGATCTGCACTCGTTGGCCCAATGTCTACCTTTACCACACCGAGGACACACACCCGGGGTCCTTTTGGGCCCTGTCCCAGTTTGACAATGTTTTTTTTTTTTTTTACGCTTTGATATGCATTTAATTGACCACTACTGATGGTCAGCATTTTTTAAATTCTGATGTACACATATTTATTTCTATGTGAATTGCCTGTTTAAGTTTTTTTTTGTTTGTTTGTTTTTTTGACTGTTTCCTGATTTTATTTTATTTTTTCTTCTTTTACATTTTATTAGGGACTCCAACAACTCTTACCACAATCCATACACATACACACATCAATTGTATAAAGCACACCCATACATTCACTGTCCCAATCATTCTCAAGGCATTTGCTCCCCACCCAAGCCCCTTGCATCAGGTCCTCTCCTTTTTTCCCCCCCTCCCTCCCCCCTCCCCCCTCCCCCACATGCCCTTGGTAATCTACACCTCGTTATTTTGTCATATCTTGCCCCATTCGGGGTCTCCCCTCCCCCCTTCTCTGCTGTCCCTCTCCCAGGGAAGAGGTCACATGTGGCTCCTTGTAATCAGTTCCCCCTTTCCACCCCACTCACCCTCCACTCTCCCAGCATCGTCCCTCACGCCCTTGGTCCTGGAGGTATCATCCACACTGGATTCCCAGTATCTCCAACCCTCCTATGTACCAGTGTACAGCCTCTGTCCTATCCAGCCCTGCAAGGTAGAATTCGGATCATGGTAGTTGGGGGGAGGAAGCATCCAGGATCTGGGGGAAAGCTGTGTTCTTCATCGATACTACCTCACACCCTAATTAACCCATCTCCTCTCCTAAGCCTCTCTATGAGGGGATCTCCATTGGCTGACACTTGGGCCTTGGGTCTCCACTCTGCACTTCCCCCTTCATTTAATATAATATATATATACACATACATATATACATATACACATAAATACACATACATACACACACTTATATCTTTTTTTTTTTTTTTTGCATGATGCCTTATATCTGGTCCCTTGGGCACCTCGTGATCGCACTGGCCGGTGTGTTTCTTCCATGTGGGCTTATTTGTTTCTGAGCGAGATGGCCACTTGTTCACCTTCAAGCCTTTAAGACCCCAGACACTATCTCTTTTGATAGCCGGGCACCATCAGCTTTCTTCACCACATTTGCTTGTGCACCCATTTGTCTTCAGCGATCCTATCATGGAGGTGTGCAGTCAATGATATGATTTTTTGTTCTTTGATGCCTGGTAACTGATCCCTTTGGGACCACTCGATCACACAGGCTGGTGAGTTCATCCATGTGGACTCTGTTGCTTCTGAGCTAGATGGCCGCTTGTTTATCTTCAAGCCTTTAAGACCCCAGTCACTATCTCTTTTGATATATTTTTTAATATGACCTTCCCTACCACACTGAAAGCATCTTAATGGGCCTCTTTTTTGGGCCGCCATTACTTCAGCAGCCAGTCCTGCATTAGTTAAAGGACCACCAACTTCCCTGCAAGCCTTCATCCATGCCTGCAATCCTTTAGACTTCCATGGTGTAATAACTGCTCTACATTCTTTAGTACACTGCTCAAAGACTAACTGCTCAATGAGAGGCATAGCTGTATCTTGATCGCCAAAAATTTTTCCTGCTGCTTCCAACATTCGTGCCACAAAATCTGAAAAAGGTTCAGTAGGTCCCTGTACAATTTTTGTTAAGTTGCCTCTAACCTCTCCTTTATTAGGTAAAGTTCTCCATGCCTTGCTTGCAGCAGAATTTATTTGCTGATATACTTGCAATGGATATGCTGTCTGATTACTAACCCATCTTCCTTGGCCTGTAAGCATTTCAAAATCCCATGCTGGCTGCCCTGCCACAGCATTTTCTCTAGCCTGAGCTGTTAATAAATCCTGCCATAAAGATTTCCATTCCAGGTACTGTCCTGTAGTCAATACTGCTTTTGTTACAAATGTCCAATTGGCAGGAGTCATAGCTTGACTCGTAAGCCTTTCAATTAAAGATTGAGTATAATTTGCACTTACTCCATAAGCTCTCACAGCTTCAGCTAAGTCCTTTACTTGCTTGTGTTCTACGGGTGTATGATAACGAGCATTATTCTGATCCTCAAATACTGGATACATTTGTTGAATTAATCTATGGATATTGGGTGGGCAAAAGGAATAGCCACACCCTTTATGCTTTTCTTCCTTATAAGGAGGTGGTGCTGATGGGCTCACAGCTGACTTCCGCATAGCACTATACCGCCCTCTTTCGGCCGCTTTTAGTGCATCTTGCCGACTTTCCTCATAGCGAGCAGCTATCTCCTCTAACTGCTCCTCCTCCTCCTCTGATATTTCCAAGAGTTCTAGTTCTCGCCACGGATTTAAAGACTCCGAATGGCGGGCACGGTCTAGTTCTCGCAACGGATATAAAGGCTCCGAATGGCGGGTACGGTTCTTCTTCTGTTGATCAACTTCCTCCCCTAATTCTACCTGCGCAGTTTCTTCTGTTTGGGCATGCCTTTCCCGAGTCTCCTTGGACTCGCCCCGAGCCTCTTTGGACTCGCCCCGAGCCTCATTGGACTCGCCCCGAGCCTCTTTGGACTCGTCCCGTTCTGTTTCTGACATGCTTTCCTGAACGTCCTCCAAAGCCTGCTGTCCCTGCTGTAGTGACTGTCTACACTCTTTATCCTCAATACATGCTTTTATTAACTTCCAGATGGGTCTAGTTCCTGGTTTCAATTTCCCTTCTTTTGCAGCTCGGTCTACATCTCAGCCCAGTTTGTTCCAACTTGCCAAAGTTAGAGAACCTGTAGATAAAAATCACGGTGCTATCTCATCCACATTTTTTACAAACTTACGCAGTGTCGGCTCTGAAATTTTTAATCCTCTCTTCCTTAATAAAGCATCAAGCGCTGTAACCATGGTGTTTATTGCTATGTTCCCCATATTCCCTACTTATGTAGACAAGAATTTAACACACAGGTTCACACGGTTTTATTTGCAAGATAAGAAGCAGCAGGCTGTCCGCAGTTGAAACCAAAAGTGAAAGTATTAGAATGCATACAACAGTTTGCAGCTTTAGCAATCGTTCAGGCTCATGTCTCTCAGAACTTACCTCTATAATTCCGTGTGGTTCTGAATCCTCCCTGGTGGGGGTCTCCGCTCGTGCCTTAGATGATCGTAAATTCCCGGGTTCTCGGCACCATTTTTCGCGCGCCAGGTCTCGCCAGCAAGAAAAGACGCGCCACAACAGGATTCTTCCACAAGTGTTTTATTTTTTCATTATGCGGTAAAAGACCTTGAAACCCCAAACTACTGCTACTTATATATGCTCTAAGGGGACATGCTGTGCCTTGATTGGTGCATTTGCCAAAACCTCATGTATAGATTGGTGAGTTTGGCAGAACCTTCGTTTGCATACTCCAGGGTGGAGTTATGACTATGTAATCTCAGCATCACGCATGCACTAAGTGGTTGTTTACCACTTAGTTGGACCACCGCCCTGCCTGCCCGGCGCCATCTAGTAATGGCAGCAAGGGTTGCGGCTACACACATCACGAGAGCTGTGGCTTCCCACATCTCGGGAGAGCTACGGCTTCCAACAAGAGGGAACCTTCTTTCATAAAGTTGATGCCCAGAGAGAGAACGTTTCGTAAAGATGATGCCCAGACCTAGAACCTTTTTTCATAAATAGGATGCCCAGAGAGAGAACCTTTATTCATAAAGATGATGCCCAGACAGAGAACCTTCTTTCATAAAGATGATGTCCAGAGAGAGAACCTTCACTCATAAAGATGATGCCCAGAGAGTGAACCTTCATTCATGAAGATGATGTCCAGAGAGAGAACATTCTTTCATAAAGATGATGCCCAGAGTGAGAAAGTTTCATTAAGATGTTGCCCAGACATAGAACCTTATTTCATAAATAGGATGCCCAGAGAGAGAACCTTTAATCATAAAGATGATGCCCAGAGAGGGAACCTTCTTTCATAAAGATGATGTCCAGAGAGAGAACCTTGTTTAATAAAGATGATGCCAAGAGAGAGTACCTTCATTCATAAAGTCGATGCCCAGAGAATATACATTCTTTCATAAGTTGATGCCCAAGAGAGAACCTTGATTCATATAGATGATGCGCAGAGAGAGAACCTTTATTCATAAAGATGATGCCCCGAGAGAGAACCTTCATTCATAAAGATGATGCCCAGAGAGTGAACCTTCAATCATAAACATGATGCCCAGGCAGAGAACCTTCATTTTAACGATTATACAGGAGAGAGAACCTGGTTTCATAAAGATATTACCCAGAGAGTACCTTCATTCATAAAGATGATGCCCAGAGAGATATACTTAATTCATATATATGATGCCCGGACAGAGAATCTTTTTTCATAAAAATGATGCCCATAGAGAGAACCTTCTTTCATAAAGAGGATGGGCTACAGAAAACCTTTTTTCATAAAGATAATGCCCAGAGAGAGAACCTTGTTTCATAAAGATGATGCCATGAGAGAGAACTTCATTCATAAAGATGATGCCCAGAGAGATAACCTTAATTCATAACTATGATGCCCAGAGAGAGTCTTCATTCATTAAGATGATGCTCAGGCAGAGAACTTTCATTCATAAAGATGATGCCAGGACAGAGAACGTTCATTCATAAAGATGATGCCAGAGTTAACCTTCATTCATAAAGATGATGCGCAGAGAGAGTACATTCATTCATAAAGTTGATGCCCAGAGAGAGAACCTTCTTTCATAAATTGATGCCCAAGAGAACCTTCTTTCATAAAGATGAAGCCTGAGAGAGAACCTTCATTCATAAAGATGACGTCCACCATAGAACCTTGTTTCATAAAGATGATACCCAGAGAGAGTACCTTCATTCTTAAAGATGATTCCCAGGCAGAGAACGTACTTTCGTAAAGATGATGCCAAGGCAGAAAACCTTTTTTCATAAAGATCATGCGCAGAGAGAGAACCTTGTTTCATTAGGATGATGCCCAGAGAGAAAACCTTCATTCATAAAGATGATGCCCAGGAAGATAACTTTTCGTAAAGATGATGCCCAGGTAGAGAACATTCATTCTTATAGATGATGCCCAAAAGGGAGAGCTTCTTTCATGAAGATGATGCCCAGAGAGAGAATCTTCATTCTTAAAGATGATGCCCCGGCAGAGAACCTTCATTCATAACGATGATGCCAAGCCAGAGAAGCTTCTTTTATAAAGATGATGCCAAAAGGAAAACCTTCTGTCTTAAAGATGATGCCCAGAGAAAGAACCTTCATTCATAAAGTTGATGCTGAGAGAGAGAACCTTCATTCATGAAGATGATGTCCAGAGAGAGAACCTTCTTTCATAAAGATAATGCCAAGAGTGAGAACCTTCATTCATGAAGTTGATGCCCAGAGAGAGAACCTTCATTCATAAAGATGATGCCCAGGCAGAGAACCTAAATTCATAAAGATGATGCCATAGTTAACCTTCATTCATAAAGATGATGCGCAGAGAGAGTACATACATTCATAAAGATGTTGCCCAAAGAGAGAACCTTCTTTCATAAAGATGATGCCCAGATAGAGAACCTTCATTCATAAAGATGATGTCAAAAGAGAGAACCTTCATTCATAAAGAGGATGCCCAGAGTGAGAACCTTCATTCATGAAATTGATACGGAGACAGAGAACCTTCTTTCATAACGTTGATGCCCAGAGAGAGAACGGTCCGTAAAGATGATGCCCAAACCTAGAACCTTATTTCATAAATAGGATGCCCAGAGAGAGAACCTTTATTCATAAAGATGATGCCCAGAGAGAGAACATTCTTTCATAAAGATGACGTCCAGAGAGAGAACCTTGTTTCATAAAGATGATGCCAAGAGAGAGTACATTTATTGATAAAGTTGATGCCCAGAGAGAGATCCTTCTTTCATAAGTTGATGCCCAACACAGAACCTTCTTTCATAAAGTTGATGCCCAGAGAGAAAACATTCTATTATAAGTTGATGCCCAAGAGAGAACCTTCATTAAAAAAGATGATGCGCAGAGAGAGAACCTTCATTCATAAAGATGATGCCCAGGCAGAGAACCTTCATTTATACAGATGATTCCCAGAGAGTGAACCTTCATTAATAAACATGATGCCCAGTCAGAGAACCTTCATTCATAACGATTATACCGCAGAGAGAACCTGGTTTCATAAAGATATTACCCAGAGAGTACCTTTATTCATAAAGATGATGCCCAGGCAGAGAACCTTCATTCATAAAGATGAGGTCCTGGGAGAGAACCTTCATTTATGAAGATGATGCCCAGAGAGAGAACCTTCTTTCATAAAGATGATGCCTAGAGGGAGAACTTTCATTCATAAAGATGATGCCCAAGAGAACCTTGTTTCATTAAGATGATGCCCAGAGGAAACCTTCACTCATAAAGATGATGCCCAGGCAGAGAACCTTTCATAGAGATGATGCCCAGGCAGAGAACTTTCATTCTTATAGATGATGCCCAGTGGGAGACCTTCTTCATGAAGATGATGCCCAGAGATAGAATCTTCTTTCTTAAAGATCATGCCCATGCAGAGAACCTTCATTCATAACGATGATGCAAAGTCATAGAAGCTTCTTTCATAAAGATGATGCCAATAGGGAGAACCTTCTGTCTTAAAGATGATGCCCAGAGCAAGAACCTTCATTCATAAAGATGATGCCGAGAGAGAGAACCTTCATTCATGAAGATGATGTCCAGAGAGGGAACCTTCTTTAATAAAGATGATGCCCAGAGAGAGAACGTTTCGTAAAGATGATGCCCAGACCTAGAATCTTATTTCATAAATACGATGCCCAGAGAGAGAACCTTTATTCATAAAGATGATGCTCAGAGAGAGAACGTTCTTTCATAAAGATGATGGGCATACAGAGAACCATTTTTCATAAAGATAATGCCCAGAGTAAGAACCTTGTTTCATAAAGATGATGCCGTGGGAGAGACCTTCATTCATAAGGATGATCCCCAGGCAGAGAATCTTTCGTAAAGATGATGCCCAGACCTAAAACCTTATTTCATAAAGAGGATGCCCAGAGAGAGAACCTTTATTCATAAACATGATGCCCAGAGAGAGAACCTTCATTCATAAAGATGATGCCCAGGCAGAGAACCTTCATTCATAAAGATGATGCCAGAGTTAACATTCATTCATAAAGATTATGCACAGAGGGAGTACATTCATTCATAAAGTTGATGCCCAGAGAGAGAACCTTCTTCCATAAGTTGATGCCCAAGAGAACATTCTTTCAAAAGATGAAGCCCTGAGAGAATCTTAATTCATAAAGATGATGCCCAAAGAGAGAACCTTCTTTCATAAAGATGATGCCCAGAGAGAGAACCTTAATTCATGAAGATGATGTCAAGAGAGAGAACCTTCATTCATAAAGATGATGCCCAGAGTGAGAACCTTCATTCATGAAATTGATGAGCAGACAGAGAACCTTCTTTCATAAAGTTGATGCCCAGAGAGAGAACGTTCCGTAAAGATGATACCCAAACCTAGAACCTTATTTCATAAATAGGATGCCCAGAGAGAGAACCTTCATTCATAAAGATGACGTCCAGAGAGAGAACCTTGTTTGATAAAGATGATGCCAAGAGAGAGTACCTTCATTCATAAAGTTGATGACCAGAGAGAGAACCTTCTTTCATGAGTTGATGCCCAACACAGAACCTTCTTTCATTAAGTTGATGCCCAGAGAGAAAACTTTCTATTATAAGTTGATGCCCAAGAGAGAACCTTCATTCAAAAAGATGATGCGCAGAGAGAGTACCTTCATTCATAAAGATGATGCCCCTGCAGAGAACCTTCAATCATACAGATGATGCCCAGAGAGTGAACCTTCATTCATAAATATGATGCCCAGGCAGAGAACCTTCATTCATAACGATTATACCGCAGAGAGAACCTGGTTTCATTAAGATATTACCCAGAGAGTACCTTCATTCATAAAGATGATGCCCAGAGAGAGAACCTTCTTTCATATAGATGACGTCCAGAGAGAGAACCTTGTTTCATAAAGATGATGCCAAGAGAGAGTACCTTCATTCATAAAGTTGATGCCCAGAGAGAGAACCTTCCTTCATAAGTTGATGCCCAAGACAGAACCATCTTTCATACAGTTGATGCCCAGAGAGAAAACATTCTATTATAAGTTGATGCCCAAGAGAGAACCTTCATTCATAAAGTTGATGCCCAGAGAGCGAACCTTCATTCATACAGATGATGCCCAGAGAGTGAACCTTCATTCATAAACATGATGCCCAGGCAGAGAACCTTCATGCATAACGATTATACCGCAGAGAGAACCTGGTTTCATAAAGATATTACCCAGAGAGTACCTTCATTCATAAAGATGATGCACAGGCAGAGAAAGTACTTTGGTAAAGATGATGCCCAGGCAGAAAACCGTCTTTCATAAAGATGATGCCCATAGAGAGATACTTAATTAATATATATGATGCCCAGACCTACAACCTTATTTCATGAAGAGGATGCCCAGAGAGAGAACCTTCATTCATAAAGATGATGCCCATGCAGTGAACCTTCATTCATATAGATGAGGCCCAGGGAGAGAACCTTCATTCATGAAGATGATGCCCAGAGAGAGAACCTTCTTTCATAAAGATGATGCCTAGAGGGAGAACTTTCATTCATAAAGATGATGCCCAAGAGAACCTTGTTTCATTAAGATGATGCGCAGAGAGAAAACCTTCACTCATAAAGATGATGCCCAGGCAGAGAACCTTTCATAGAGATGATGCCCAGGCAGAGAACTTTCATTCTTATAGATGATGCCCAGTGGGAGAACTTTTCCATGAAGATGGTGCCCAGAGATAGAACCTTCTTTCTTAAAGATCATGCCCAGACAGAGAACCTTCATTCATAACGATGATGCCAAGTCAGAGAAGCTTCTTTCATAAAGATGATGCCAATAGGGAGAACCTTCTATCTTAAAGATGATGCCCAGAGCAAGAACCTTCATTCATAAAGATGATGCCGAGAGAGAGAACCTTCATTCATGAAGATGATGTCCAGAGAGAGAACCTTCTTTAAAAAAGATGATGCCCAGAGAGAGAACGTTTCGTAAAGATGATGCCCAGAGCAAGAACCTTCATTCATAAATACGATGCCCAGAGAGAGAACCTTTATTCATAAAGATGATGCTCAGAGAGAGAACCTTCTTTCATAAAGATGATGGGCATACAGAGAACCTTTTTTAATAAAGATAATGCCCAGAGTGAGAACCTTGTTTCATAAAGATGATGCCGTGAGAGAGAACCTTCATTCATAAGGATGATCCCCAGGCAGAGAATCTTTCATAAAGGTGATGCCCACACCTAAAAACTTATTCCATAAACATGATGCCCAGAGAGAGAACCTTCATTCATAAAGATGATTCCCAGGCAGAGAACCTTCATTCATAAAGGTGATGCCAGAGTTAACCATCATTCATAAAGATGAAGCGCAGAGAGAGTACATTCATTAATAAAGATGATGCCCAAAGAGAGAACCTTCTTTCATAAAGATGATGCCCAGAGAGAGAACCTTCATTCATGAAGATGATGTCATGAGAGAGAACCTTCATTCATAAAGATGATGCCCAGAGTGAGAACCTTCATTCATGAAATTGATGCGCAGACAGAGAACCTTCTTTCATAAAGTTGATGCCCAGAGAGAGAACGTTCCGTAAAGATGATGCCCAAACCTAGAACCTTATTTCATAAATAGGATTCCCAGAGAGAGAACATTTATTCATAAATTTGATGCCCAGAGAGAGAACATTCTTTCATAAAGATGACGTCCAGAGAGAGAACCTTGTTTCATAAAGATGATGCCAAGAGAGAGTACCTTTATTCATAAAGTTGATGCCCAGAGAGAGAACCTTCTTTTCATATTTGATGCCCAACACAGAACCTTCTTTCATAAAGTTGATGCCCAGAGAGAAAACATTCTATTATAAGTTGATGCCCAAGAGAGAACCTTCATTCAAAAAGATGATGCGCAGAGAGAGAATCTTCATTCATAAAGATGATGCCCAGGCAGAGAACCTTCATTCATACAGATGATGCCCAGAGAGTGAACCTTCATTCATAAACATGATGCCCAGGCAGAAAACCTTCATTCATAACGATTATACCGCAGAGAGAACCTGGTTTCATAAAGATATTACCCAGAGAGTACCTTCATTCATAAAGATGATGCCCAGGCAGAGAAAGTACTTTTGTAAAGATGATGCCCAAGCAGAAAACCTTCTTTCATAAACATGATGCCCAGAGAGAGATACTTAATTCATATATATGATGCCCAGAGAGAGAATCTTGTTTCATAAAGGCGATGCCCAGAGAGAGAACCATCTTTCATAAAGATGATGGGCATACAGGGAACCTTTTTCATAAAGATAATGCCCAGTGTGAGAACCTTGTTTCATAAAGATGATGCCGTGAGAGAGAACCTTCATTCATAAGGATGATCCCCAGGCGGAGAATCTATCGTAAAGATGATGCCCAGACCTAGAACCTTATTTCATAAAGAGGATGCCCAGAGAGAGAACCTTCTTTCATAAAGATGATGCCTAGAGGGAGAACTTTCATTCATAAAGATGATGTCCCAGAGAAACTTCTTTCATAAAGATGAAGCCCTGAGAGAATATTAATTCATAAAGATGATGCCCAAAGAGAGAACCTTCTTTCATAAAGATGATGCCCAGAGAGAGAACCTTCATTCATAAAGATGATGACCAGAGAGAGGACATTCATTCATAAAGATGATGTCCACCAGAGAACCTTGTTTCATAAAGATGATACCCAGAGAGAGTACCTTCATTCTTAAAGATGATTCCCAGGCAGAGAACGTACTTTCGTAAAGATGATGCCAAGGCAAAAAACCTTTTTTCATAAAGATCATGCTCAGAGAGAGAACTTTGTTTCATTAAGATGATGCCCAAGGAGAAAACCTTCATTCAGAAAGATGATGCCCAGGCAGAGAACCTTCCATAGAGATGATGCCCAGGCACAGAACTTTCATTCTTATAGATGATGCCCAGTGGGAGACCTTCTTTCATGAAGATGATGCCCAGAGAGAGAACCTTCATTCTTAAAGATGATGCCCAGGCAGAGAACCTTCATTCATAACGATGATGCCAAGTCAGAGAAGCTTTTTTCATAAAGATGATGCCAATAGGGAGAACCTTCTGTCTTAAAGATGATGCCCAGAGAAAGAACCTTCATTCATGAAGATGATGTCCAGAGAGAGAACCTTCTTTAATAAAGATGATTCCCAGAGTAAGAATCTTCATTCATGAAGTTGATGGCCAGAGAGAGAACCTTCTTTCATAAAGTTGATGCCCAGAGAGAGAACGTTTCGTAAAGATGATGCCCAGACCTAGAATCTTATTTCATAAATACGATGTCCAGAGAGAGAACCTTTATTCATAAAGATGATGCTCAGAGAGAAAACCTTCTTTCATAAAGATGATGGGCATACAGAGAACCCTTTTTCATTAAGATATGGCCCACAGTGAGAACCTTGTTTCATAAAGATGATGCCGTGAGAGAGAACCTTCATTCATAAGGATGATCCCCAGGCAGAGAATCTTTCATAAAGATGATGCCCAGACCTAGAACCTTATTTCATAAAGAGGATGGCCAGAGAGAGAACCTTTAATCATAAAGATGATGCCCAGAGAGAGAACCTTCATTCATAATGATGATGCCCAGGCAGAGAACCTTCATTCATAAAGATGATGCCAGAGTTAACCTTCATTCATAAAGATAATGCGCAGAGAGAGTACATTCATTCATAAAGTTGATGCCCAGAGAGAGAACCGTCTTTCATAAGTTGATGCCCAAGAGAACATTCTTTCATAAAGATGAAGCCCTGAGAGAATCTTATTTCATAAAGATGATGCCCAAAGAGAGAACCTACTTTCATAAAGATGATGCCCAGAGAGAGAACCTTCATTCTTAAAGATGATGACCAGAGAGAGGACATTCATTCATAAAGATGATGTCCACCAGAGAACCTTGTTTCATAAAGATGATACCCAGAGGGAGTACCTTCATTCTTAAAGATGATTCCCAGGCAGAGAACGTACTTTCGTAAAAATGATGCCAAGGCAGAAAACCTTTTTTCATAAAGTTGATGCCCAGAGAGAGAACCTTGTTTCATTAAGATGATGCCCAGAGAGAAAACCTTCATTCATAAAGATGATGCCCAGGCAGAGAACCTTTCGTAAAGATGATGCCCAGGCAGAGAACATTCATTCTTATAGATGATGCCCAAAGGGAGACCTTCTTCATGAAGATGATGCCAAGAGAGAGAACCTTCATTCTTAACGATGATACCCCGGCAGAGAACCTTCATTCATAACGATGATGCCAAGTCAGAGAAGCTTCTTTTATAAAGATGATGCCAATATGGAGAACCTTCTGTCTTAAAGATGATGCCCAGAGAAAGAACCTTCATTCATAAAGATGATGCCGAAAGAGAGAACCTTTATTCATGAAGATGATGTCCGGAGAGAGAACCTTCTTTCATGAAGATAATGCCCAGAGTCAGAACCTTCATTCATGAAGTTGATGCCCAGAGAGAGAACCTTCTTTCATAAAGATGATGCCCAGAGAGAGAACCTTCTTTCATAAAGATGACGTCCAGAGACAGAACCTTGTTTCATAAAGATGATGCCAAGAGAGAGTACCTTCATTCATAAAGTTGATGCCCAGAGAGAGAACCTTCCTTCATAAGTTGATGCCCAAGACAGAACCATCTTTCATAAAGTTGATGCCCAGAGAGAAAACATTCTATTATAAGTTGATGCCCAAGAGAGATCCTTCATTGATAAAGTTGATGCCCAGGAGAGAACCTTCATTCATACAGATGATGCCTAGAGAGTGAACCTTCATTCATAAACATGATGCCCAGGCAGAGAACCTTCATTCATAACGATTATACCGCAGAGAGAACCTGGTTTCATAAAGATAGTACCCAGAGAGTACCTTCATTCATAAAGATGATGCACAGGCAGAGAAAGTACTTTTGTAAAGATGATGCCCAGGCAGAAAACCATCTTTCATAAAGATGGTGCCCATAGAGAGATACTTAATTCATATATATGATGCCCAGACAGAGAATCTTGTTTCATAAAGATGATGCCCAGAGAGAGAACATTCTTTCATAAAGATGATGGGCATACAGAGAACCTTTTTTCATAAAGATAATGCCCAGAGTGTGAACCTTGTTTCATAATGATGATGCCGTGAGAGGGAACCTTCATTCATAAGGATGATCCCCAGGCAGAGAATCTTTCGTAAAGATGATTCCCAGACCTAGAACCTTATTTCATAAAGAGGATGCCCAGAGAGAGAACCTTCATTCATGAAGATAATGCCCAGAGAGAGAACCTTCTTTCATAAAGATGATGTCCACCAGAGAACCTTGTTTCATAAAGATGATACCCAGAGGAAGTACCTTCATTCTTAAAGATGATTCCCAGGCAGAGAACGTACTTTCGTAAAGAAGATGCCAAGGCAAAAAACCTTTTTTCATAAAGATCATGCCCAGAGAGAACCTTGTTTCATTAAGATGATGCCCAGAGAGAAAACCTTCATTCATAAACATGATGCCCAGGCAGAGAACTTTTATTCATAAAGATTATACCAGAGAGAGAACCTGGTTTCATAAAGATATTACCCAGAGAGTACCTTCATTCATAAAGATGATGCCCAGAGAGAATCTTAATTCATAAAGATGATGCCCAAAGAGAGAACCTTCTTTCATAAAGATGATGCCCAGAGAGAGAACCTTCATTCATAAAGATGATGACCAGAGAGAGGACATTCATTCATAAAGATGATGTCCACCAGAGAACCTTCTTTCATAAAGATGATATCCTGAGAGAGAACCTTCATTCATAAACATGATGCCCATAGAACCTACATTCATAAAATGATGCCCAGAGAAAGAAACTTCATCAATAAAGATGATGCCAGAGAGAGAACCTTCATTCATGAAGATGATGCCCAGAGACCTTACATTCATAAAATGAAGGCCAGAGGGAGAACCTTCATCAATAAAGATGATGCCCAGAGAGAGAACCTTCATTCATGAAGATGATGTCCAGAGAGAGAACCTTCTTTCATAAAGATAATGCCCAGAGTGAGACCTTCATTCATGAAGTTGATGCCCAGAGAGAGAACCTTTTTTCATAAAAATAATGCCCACAGAGAGAACGTTTGGTAAAGATGATGCTCAGACCTAGAACCTTATTTCATAAATAGGATGCCCAGAGAGAAAACCTTTATTCAAAAAGATTATGCCCAGGGAGAGAACCTTCTTTCCTAAGATGATGCCCTGAGAGAGAACCTTCATTCATAAACATGATGCCCAGAGAACCTATATTCATAAAATGAAGGCCAGAGGGAGAACCTTCATCAATAAAGATGATGACCAGAGAGAGAACCTTCATTCATGAAGATGATGTCCAGAGACAGAACCTTCATTCATAAAGATGATGCCCAGAGTGAGAACCTTCATTCATGAAATTGATGCGCAGACACCGAACCTTCTTTCATAAAGTTGATGCCCAGAGAGAGAATGTTCCGTAAAGATGATGCCCAGACCTAGAACCTTATTTCATAAATAGGATGCACAGAGAGAGAACCTTTATTCATAAAGATGATTCCCAGAGAGAGAACCTTCTTTCATAAAGATGACGTCCAGAGAGAGAACCTTGTTTCATAAAGATGATGCCAAGAGAGAGTACTTTCATTCATAAAGTTGATGCCCAGAGAAAGAACCTTCTTTCATAAGTTGATGCCCAAGACAGAACCTTCTTTCATAAAGTTGATGCCCAGAGAGAAAACATTCTATTATAAGTTGATGCCCAAGAGAGAACCTTCACTCAAAAAGATGATGCGCAGAGAGAGAACCTTCATTCATAAAGATGATGCCCAGAGAGAGAACCTTTATTCATAGAGATGATGCCCAGAGAGTGAACCTTCATTCATAAACATGATGCCCAGGCAGAGAACCTTCATTCATAACAATTATTATGGAGAGAGAACCTGGTTTCATAAAGATATTACCCAGAGAGTACCTTCATTCATAAAGATGATGCCCAGGCAGAGAAAGTACTTTTGTAAAGATGATGCCCAGGGAGAAAACCTTCTTACATAAACATGATGCCCAGAGAGAGATACTTAATTCATATATATGATGCCCAGACAGAGAAACTTATTTCATAAAGAGGATGCCCAGAGAGAGAACCTCCATTCATAAAGATGATGTCCATGCAGAGAACCTTTATTCGTAAAGATGAGGCCCAGAGAGAGAACCTTCATTCATGAAGATGATGCCCAGAGAGAGAACCTTCTTTCATAAACATGATGCCTAGAGGGAGAACTTTCATTCATAAAGATGATGCCCACGAGAACCTTCTTTCATAAAGATGAAGCCCTGAGAGAATCTTATTTCATAAAGATGATGCCCAGAGAGAGAACCTTCATTCATAAAGATGATGACCAGAGAGAGGACATTCATTCATAAAGATGATGTCCACCAGAGAACCTTGTTTCATAAAGATGATACCCAGAGAGAGTACCTTCATTCTTAAAGATGATTCCCAGGCAGAGAACGTACTTTTGTAAAAATGATGCCAAGGCAAAAAACCTTTTTTCATAAAGATCATGCCCAGAGAGATAACCTTGTTTCATTAAGATGATGCCCAGAGAGAAAACCTTCATTCATAAAGATGATGCCCAGGAAGAGAACCTTTCATAAAGATGATGCCCAGGCAGAGAACTTTCATTCTTATAGATGATGCCCAGAGGGAGACCTTCTTTCATGAAAATGATGCCCAGATAGAGAACCTTCTTTCTTAAAGATGATGCCCAGGCAGAGAACTTTCATTCATAACGATGATGCCAAGTCAGAGAAGATTCTTTCATAAAGATGATGCCAAAAGGGAGAACCTTCTGTCTTAAAGATGATGCCCAGAGAAAGAACCTTCATTCATAAAGATGATGCCAAGAGAGAGAACCTTCATTCTTGAAGATGATGTCCAGAGAGAGAACCTTCTTTCATAAAGATAATGCCCAGAGTGAGAACCTTCATTCATGAAGTTGATGCCCAGATAGAGAACCTTCTTTCATAAAGATAATGCCCAGAGAGTGAAAGTTTCGTAAAGATGATGCTCAGACCTAGAACCTTATTTCATAAATAGGATGCACAGAGAGAGAACATTTATTCAAAAAGATGATGCCCAGAGAGAACACCTTCTTTCCTAAGATGATGCCCTGAGAGAGAACCTTCATTCATAAGCATGATGCCCAGAGAACCTACATTCACAAAATGAAGGCCAGAGGGAGAACCTTCATCAATAAAGATGATGTCCAGAGAGAGAACCTTCATTCATAAAGATGATGCCCAGAGTGAGAACCTTCATTCATGAAATTGATGCGCTGACAGAGAACATTGTTTCATCAAGTTGATGTCCAGAGAGAGAACGTTCCGTAAAGATGATGCCCAGACCTAGAACCTTATTTCATAAATAGGATGCCCAGAGAGAGAACCTTCATTCATAACGATGATGCCAAGCCAGAGAAGCTTCTTTTATAAAAATGATGAAAATATGGACAACCTTCTGTCTTAAAGATGATGCCCAGAGAAAGAACATTCATTCATAAAGATGATTCAAAAAGAGAGAACTTTCATTCATGAAGATGATGTCCAGAGAGAGAACCTTCTTTCATAAAGATGATGCCCAGAGTGAAAACCTTCATTCATGAAGTTGATGCCCAGAGACAGAACCTTCTTTCATAAAGATAATGCCCAGAGAGAGAACGTTTCGTAAAGATGATGCTCAGACCTAAAACCTTATTTCATAAATAGGATGCCCAGAGAGAGAACCTTTATTCAAAAAGATGATGCCCAGAGAGAGAACCTTCTTTCCTAAGATGATGCCCTGAGAGAGAACCTTCATTCATAAACATGATGCCCAGAGAACCTACATTCATAAAATGAAAGCCAGAGGGAGAAGCTTCATCAATAAAGATGATGCCCAGAAGAGAACCTTCATTCATGAAGATGATGTCCAGAGAGAGAAACTTCATTCTTAAAGATGATGCCCAGAGTGAGAACCTTCATTCATGAAATTGATGCGCAGACAGAGAACCTCTTTCATAAAGTTGATGCCCAGAGAGAGAACGTTCCGTAAAGATGATGCCGAGACCTAGAACCTTATTTCATAAATTGGATGCCCAGAGAGAGAACCTTTATTCATAAAGATGATGCCCAGAGAGAGAACCTTCTTTCATGAAGATGATGTCCAGAGAGAGACCCTTGTTTCATAAAGATGATGCCAAGAGAGAGTACCTTCATTCATAAAGTTGATGCCCAGAGAGAAAACATTCTTTCATAAGTTGATGCCCAAGAGAGAACCTTCTTTCATAAGTTGATGCCCAAGAGAGAACCTTCTTTCATAAAGTTGATGTCCAGAGAGAAAACATTCTATTATAAGTTGATGCCCAAGAGAGAACCTTCATTCAAAAAGATGATGCGCAGAGAGAGAACCTTCATTCATACAGATGATGCCCAGAGAGTGAACCTTCATTCATAAATATGATGCCCAGGCAGAGAACCTCCATTCATAACGATTATACCGCAGAGAGAACTTGGTTTCATAAAGATATTACCCACAGAGTACCTTCATTCATAAAGATGATGCCCAGGCAGAGAAAGTACTTTTGTATAGATGATGCCCAGGCAGAAAACCTTCTTTCATAAACATGATGCCCAGAGAGAGATACTTAATTCATATATATGATGCCCAGACGGAGAATCTTGTTTCATAAAGATGATGCCCAGAGAGAGAACCTTCATTCATAAAGATGATGCCCATGCAGAGAACCTTCATTCATAAAGATGAGGCCCAGAGAGAGAACATTCATTCATGAAGATGATGCCCAGAGAGAGCACCTTCTTTCATAAAGATGATGCCTAGAGGGAGAACTTTCATTCATAAAGATGATGCCCAAGAGAACCTTCTTTCATAAAGATGAAGCCCTGAGAGAATCTTATTTCATAAAGATGATGCCCAAAGAGAGAACCTTCTTTCATAAAGATGATGCCCAGAGAGAGAACCTTCATTCATAAAGATGATGACCAGAGAGAGGACATTCATTCATAAAGATGATGTCCACCAGAGAACCTTGTTTCATAAAGATGATACCCAGAGAGAGTACCTTCATTCTTAAAGATGATTCCCAGGCAGAGAACGTAGTTTCGTAAAGATGATGCCAAGGCAAAAAACCTTTTTTTTCATAAATATCATGCCCAGAGAGAGAACCTTGTTTCATTAAGATGATGCCCAGAGAGAAAACCTTCATTCATAAAGATGATGCCCAGGCAGAGAACCTTTCATAGAGATGATGCCCAGGCAGAGAACTTTCATTCTTATAGATGATGCCCAGTGGGAGACCATCTTTCATGAAGATGATGCCCAGAGAGAGAACCTTCTTTCTTAAAGATGATGCCCAGGCAGAGAACCTTCATTCATAATGATGATGCCAAGTCAGAGAAGCTTCTTTCATAAAGATGATGCCAATAGGGAGAACATACTGTCTTAAAGATGATGCCCAGAGAAAGAACCTTCATTCATGAAGATGATGTCCAGAGAGAGAACCTTCTTTAACAAAGATGATGCCCAGAGTAAGAATCTTAATTCATGTAGTTGTTGGCCAGAGAGAGAACCTTCTTTCATAAGAGAGAACGTTTCGTGAAGATGATGCCCAGACCTAGAATCTTATTTCATAAATACGATGCCCAGAGAGAGAACCTTTATTCATAAAGATGATGCTCAGAGAGAGAACCTTCTTTCATAAAGATGATGGGCATACAGAGAAACTTTTTTCATAAAGATAATGCCCAGAATGAGAACTTTGTTTCATAAAGATGATGCCGTGAGAGAGAACCTTCATTCATAAGGATGATCCACAGGCAGAGAATCTTTCGTAAAGATGATGCCCAGACCTAGAACCTTATTTCATAAAGAGGATGCCCAGAGAGAGAACCTTTATTCATAAACATGATGCCCAGAGAGAGAACCTTCATTCATAAAGATGATGCCCAGGCAGAGAACCTTCATTCATAAAGATGATGACAGAGTTAACCTTCATTCATAAAGATGATACGCAGAGAGAGTACATTCATTCATAAAGATGATGCCCAGAGAGAGAACCTTCTTTCATAAAGATAATGCCCAGAGAGAGAACGTTTAGTAAAGATGATGCTCAGACCTAGAACCTTATTTCATAAATAGGATGCCCAGAGAGAGAACCTTTATTCAAAAAGATGATGCCCAGAGATAGAACCTTCTTTCCTAAGATGATGCCCTGAGAGAGAACCTTCATTCATAAACATGATGCCCAGAGAACCTACATTCATAAAATGAAGGCCAGAGGGAGAAGCTTCATCAATAAAGATGATGCCCAGAAGAGAACCTTCATTCAGGAAGATGATGTCCAGAGAGTGAACCTTCATTCATAAAGATGATGCCCAGAGTGAGAACCTTCATTCATGAAATTGATGCGCAGGCAGAGAACCTTCTTTCATAAAGTTGATGCCCAGATAGAAAACGTTCCTTAAAGATGATGCCCAGACCTAGAACCTTATTTCATAAATAGGATGCCCAGAGAGAGAACCTTTATTCATAAAGATGATGCACAGAGAGAGAACCTTCTTTCATAAATTGATGCCCAAGAGAGAACCTTCTTTCATAAAGTTGATGCCCAGAGAGAAAACATTCTATTATAAGTTGATGCCCATGAGTGAACCTTCATTCAAAAATATGATGCCCAGAGAGAGAACCTTCATTCATAAAGATGATGCCCAGAGAGAGAACATTCATTCATACAGATGATGCCCAGAGAGTGAACCTTCATTCATAAACTTGATGCCCAGGCAGAAAACCTCCATTCATAACGATTATACCGCAGAGAGAACTTGGTTTCATAAAGATATTACCCAGAGAGTACCTTCATTAATAAAGATGATGCCCAGGCAGAGAAAGTACTTTTGTAAAGATGATGCCCAGGCAGAAAACCTTCTTTCATAAAGATGATGCCCAGAGAGAGATACTTAATTCATATATATGATGCACAGACAGAGAATCTTGTTTCATAAAGGTGATGCCCAGAGAGAGAACCTTCTCTCATAAACATGATGGGCATACAGAGAACCTTTTTTCATAAAGATAATGCCCAGTGTGAGAACCTTGTTTCATAAAGATGATGCCGTGAGAGGGAACCTTCATTCATAAGGATGATCCCCAGGCAGAGAATCTTTCGTAAAGATGATTCCCAGACCTAGAACCTTATTTCATAAAGAGCATGCCCAGAGAGAGAACCTTCATTCACAAAGATGATGCCCATGCAGAGAACCTTCATTCATAGAGATGAGGCCCAGAGAGAGAACCTTCATTCATGAAGATTTTGCCCAGAGAGAGAACCTTCTTTCATAAAGATGATGCCTAGAGGGAGAACTTTCATTCATAAAGATGATACCCAAGAGAACCTTCTTTCATAAAGATGAAGCCCTGAGAGAATCTTATTTCATAAAGATGATGCCCAAAGAGAGAACCTTCTTTCATAAAGATGATGCCCAGAGAGAGAATCTTCATTCATAAAGATGATGACCAGAGAGAGGACATTCATTCATAAAGATGATGTCCATCAGAGAACCTTGTTTCATAAAGATGATACCCAGAGAGAGTAACTTCATTCTTAAAGATGATTCCCAGGCAGAGAACGTACTTCGGTAAAGATGATGCCAAGGCAAAAAACCTTTTTTTCATAAAGATCATGCCCAGAGAGAGAACCTTGTTTCATTAAGATGATGCCCAGAGAGAAAACCTTCATTCATAAAGATGATGCCCAGGCAGAGAACCTTTCATAGAGATGATGCCCAGGCAGAGAACTTTCATTCTTATAGATGATGCCCAGTGGGAGACCTTCTTT
The DNA here is from genome assembly GCF_050624435.1 of Tenrec ecaudatus. NCBI lineage: Eukaryota > Metazoa > Chordata > Mammalia > Afrosoricida > Tenrecidae > Tenrec > Tenrec ecaudatus. The sequence continues at coordinate 9,627,305 of NC_134549.1, forward strand.
CATGAAAATGATGCCAATAGGGAGAACCTTCTTTCTTAAAGATGATGCCCAGGCAGAGAACCTTCATTCATAACGATGACGCCAAGTCAGAGAAGATTCTTTCATAAAGATGATGAAAATAGGGAGACCCTTCTGTCTTAAAGATGATGCCCAGAGAAAGAACCTTCATTCATAAAGATGATGCCAAGCCACAGAAGCTTCTTTTATAAAGATGATGCCAATATGGCGAACCTTCTGTCTTAAAGATGATGCCCAGAGAAAGAACCTTCATTCATAAAGATGATGCCGAGAGAGAGAACCTTCTTTCATAAAGATGATGCCCAGAAAGAGAACCATCATTCATAAAGATGATAACCAGAGAGAGGACATTCATTCATAAAGATGATGTCCAGCAGAGAACCTTGTTTCATAAAGATGATACCCAGAGAGAGTACCTTCATTCTTAAAGATGATTCCCAGGCAGAGAACGTACTTTCGTAAAGATGATGCCAAGGCAAAAAACCTTTTTTCATAAAGATAATGCCCAGAGTGAGAACCTTGTTTCATAGAGATGATGCCGTGAGAGGGAACCTTCATTCATAAGGATGATCCCCAGGCAGAGAATCTTTCATAAAGATGATGCCCAGACCTAGAACCTTATTTCATAAAGAGGATGCCCAGTGAGAGAACCTTCATTCATAAAAATGATGCCCATGCAGAGAACCTTCATTCATAAAGATGAGGCCCAGAGAGAGAACCTTCTTTCATAAAGACGATGCCTAGAGGGAGAACTTCCATTCATAAAGATGATGCCCAAGAGACCCTTCTTCATAAAGATGAAGCCCTGAGAGAATCTTAATTCATAAAGATGATGCCCAAAGAGAGAACCTTCTTTCATAAAGGTGATGCCCAGAGAGAGAACCTTCATTCATAAAGATGATGACCAGAGAGAGGACATTCATTCATAAACATGATGTCCACCAGAGAACCTTGTTTCATAAAGATGATACCCAGAGAGAGTACCTTCATTCTTAAAGATGATTCCCAGGTAGAGAATGTACTTTCATAAAAATGATGCCAATGCAAATAACCTTTTTTCATAAAGATCATGCCCAGAGAGAGAACCTTGTTTCATTAAGATGATGCCCAGAGAGAAAACCTTCATTCATAAAGATGATGCCCAGGCAGAGAACCTTTCATAAAGATGATGCCCAGGCAGAGAACTTTCATTCTTATAGATGAAGCCCAGAGGGAGAACTTCTTTCATGAAGATGATGCCCAGAGAGAGAAACTTCTTTCTTAAAGATGATGCCCAGGCAGAGAACCTTCATTCATAACGATGATGCCAAGTCAGAGAAGCTTCTTTCATAAAGATGATACCAATAGGGAGAACCTTCTGTCTTAAAGATGATGCCCAGAGAAAGAACTTTGTTTCATAAAGATGATGCCCAGAGAGAGAAACTTCATTCATGAAGATGATGCCCAGAGAACTTACATTCATAAAATGAAGGCCAGAGGGAGAACATTCATCAATAAGGATGATGCCCAGAGAGAGAACCTTCATTCATGAAGATGATGTCCAGTGAGAGAACCTTCTTTCATAAAGATGATGCCCAGAGTAAGAACCTTCATTCATGAATTTGATGGCCAGAGAGAGAACCCTTTTTCATAAAGTTGATACCCAGAGAGTGAACGTTCGTAAAGATGATGCTCCGACCTAGAATCTTATTTCATAAATAGGATGCCCAGAGAGAGAACCTTTATTCATAAAGATGATGCCCAGATGAGAACCTTCATTCATAAACATGATGCCCAGAGAACCCACAGTCATAAAATGATGCCCAGAGGGAGAACCTTCATCAATAAAGATGATGCTCAGACCTAGAATCTTATTTCATAAATAGGATGCCCAGAGAGAGAACCTTTATACATAAAGATGATGCCCAGAGAGAGAACCTTCTTTCATAAACATGATGCCCTGAGAGAGAACCTTCATTCATAAACATGATGTCCAGAGAACCTACATTCATAAAATGATGCCCAGAGAAAGAACCTTCATCAATAAAGATGATGCCTGAGAGAGAACCTTCATTCATGAAGATGATGCCCAGAGACCCTACATTCATAAAATGAAGGCCAGAGGGAGAACCTTCATCAATAAAGATGATGCCCAGAGAGAAAACCTTCATTCATGAAGATGATGTCCAGAGAGAGAACCTTCTTTCATAAAGATGATGCCCAGAGTAAGAACTTTCATTCATGAAGTTGATGGCCAGAGAGAGAACCTTCTTCCATAAAGTTGATACCCAGAGAGGGAACGTTTCGTAAAGATGATGCTCAGACCTAGAATCTTATTTCATAAATAGGATGCCCAGAGACAGAACTTTTATTCATAAAGATGATGCCCAGAGAGAGAACCTTCTTTCATAAACATGATGCCCAGAGAACCTACAGTCATAAAATGATGCCCAGAGACAGAACCTTCATCAATAAAGATGATGCCCAGAGAGAGAACTTTCTTTCATAAAGATGATGCCCAGAGAGAGAGCCTACATTCATAAAGATTATGTCCAGAGTGAGAACCTTGTTTCATAAAGATGATGCCAAGAGAGAGTACCTTCATTCATAAAGTTGATGCCTAGAGAGAAAACATTCTTTCAAAATTTGATGCCCAAGAGAGAACCTTCTTTCATAAAGTTGGTGCCCAGAGAGAAAACATTCTTTCATAAGTTGATGCCCAAGAGAGAACCTTCTTTCATAAAGATGATATCCTGAGAGAGAACCTTCATTCATAAACATGATGCCCAGATAACGTACATTCATAAAATGATGCCCAGAGAGAGAACCTTCATCAATAAAGATGATGCCAGAGAGAGAACCTTCTTTCATAAAGATAATGCCCAGAGAGAGAACGTTTCGTAAAGATGATGCTCAGACCTAGAACCTTATTTCATAAATAGGATGCCCAGAGAGAGAACCTTTATTCAAAAAGATGATGCCCAGAAAGAGAACCTTCTTTCATAAAGATGATGCCTAGAGGGAGAACTTTCATTCATAAAGATGATGCCCAAGAGAATCTTCTTTCATAAAGATGAAGCCCTGAGAGAATCTTATTTCATAAAGATGATGCCCAAAGAGAGAACCTTCATTCATAAAGATGATGCCCAGAGAGAGAACCTTCATTCATAAAGATGATGACCAGAGAGAGGACATTCATTCATAAAGATGATGTCCACCAGAGAACCTTGTTTCATAAAGATGATACCCAGAGAGAGTACCTTCATTCTTAAAGACGATTCCCAGGCAGAGAACGTACTTTCGTAAAGATGATGCCAAGGCAAAAAACCTTTTTTTCATAAAGATCATGCCCAGAGAGAGAACCTTGTTTCATTAAGATGATGCCCAGAGAGAAAACCTTCATTCATAAAGATGATGCCCAGGCAGAGAACCTTTCATAGAGATGATGCCCAGGCAGAGAACTTTCATTCTTATAGATGATGCCCAGTGGGAGACCTTCTTTCATGAAAATGATGCCAATAGGGAGAACCTTCTGTCTTAAAGATGATGCCCAGAGAAAGAACCTTCATTCATAAAATGATGCCAAGCCAGAGAAGCTTCTTTTATAAAGATGATGCCAATATGGGGAACCTTCTGTCTTAAAGATGATGCCCAGAGAAAGAACCTTCATTCATAAAGATGATGCCGAGAGAGAGAACCTTCATTCATGAAGATGATGTCCAGAGAGAGAACCTTTTTTCATAAAGATAATGCCCAGAGTGAGAACCTTCATTCATAGATTTGATGCCCAGAGAGAGAATCTTCCTTCATAAAGATAATGCCCAGAGAGAGAATGTTTCTTAAAGATGATGCTCAGACCTAGAACCTTATTTCATAAATAGGATTCCCAGAGAGAGAACCTTTATTCATAAAGATGACGTCCAGAGAGAGAACCTTGTTTCATAAAGATGATGCCAAGAGAGAGTACCTTCATTCATAAAGTTGATGCCCAGAGAGAAAACATTCTATTATAAGTTGATGCCCAAGAGAGAACCTTCATTCAAAAAGATGATGCGCAGAGAGAGAACCTTCATTCATACAGATGATGCGCAGAGAGTGAACCTTCATTCATAAACATGATGCCCAGGCAGAGAACTTACATTCATATCGATTATACCGCAGAGAGAACCTGGTTTCATAAAGATATTACCCAGAGAGTACCTTCGTTCATAAAGATGATGCCCAGGCAGAGAAAGTACTTTCGTAAAGATGATGCCCAGGCAGAAAACCTTCTTTCATAAAGATGATGCCCAGAGAGAGATACTTAATTCATATATATGATGTCCAGACAGAGAATCTTGTTTCATAAAGATGATGCCAAGAGAGAGAACCTTCTCTCATAAAGATGATGGGCATACTGAGGAACTTTTTTCATTAAGATAATGCCCAGAGTGAGAACCTTGTTTCATAGAGATGATGCTGTGAGAGGGAACCTTCATTCATAAGGATGATCCCCAGGCAGAGAATCTTTCATAAAGATGATGCCCAGACCTAGAACCTTATTTCATAAAGAGGATGCCCAGTGAGAGAACCTTCATTCATAAAGATGATGCCCATGCAGAGAACCTTCATTCATAAAGATGAGGCCCAGAGAGAGAACCTTCTTTCATAAAGATGATGCCTAGGGGAAGAACTTTCATTCATAAAGATGATGCCCAAGAGAATCTTCTTTCATAAAGATGAAGCCCTGAGAGAATCTTATTTCATAAAGATGATGCCCAAAGAGAGAACCTTCTTTCATAAAGATGATGCCCAGAGAGAGAACCTTCATTCATAAAGATGATGCCCAGAGAGAGAACCTTCTTTCATAAACATGATGCCCAGAGAACCTACATTCATAAAATGATGCCCAGAGAAAGAACCTTCATCAATAAAGATGATGCCTGAGAGAGAACCTTCATTCATGAAGATGATGCCCAGAGACCCTACATTCATAAAATGAAGGCCAGAGGGAGAACCTTCATCAAGAAAGATGATGCCCAGAGAGAAAACCTTCATTCATGAAGATGATGTCCAGAGAGAGAACCTTCTTTCATAAAGATGATGCCCAGAGTAAGAACCTTCATTCATGAAGTTGATGGCCAGAGAGAGAACCTTCTTTCATAAAGTTGATACCCAGAGAGGGAACGTTTCGTAAAGATGATGCTCAGACCTAGAATCTTATTTCATAAATAGGATGCCCAGAGACAGAACTTTTATTCATAAAGATGATGCCCAGAGAGAGAACCTTCTTTCATAAACATGATGCCCAGAGAACCTACAGTCATAAAATGATGCCCAGAGAGAGAACCTTCATCAATAAAGATGATGCCCAGAGAGAGAACTTTCTTTCATAAAGATGATGCCCAGAGAGAGAGCCTTCATTCATAAAGATTATGTCCAGAGTGAGAACCTTGTTTCATAAAGATGATGCCAAGAGAGAGTACCTTCATTCATAAAGTTGATGCCTAGAGAGAAAACATTCTTTCAAAATTTGATGCCCAAGAGAGAACCTTCTTTCATAAAGTTGATGCCCAGAGAGAAAACATTCTTTCATAAGTTGATGCCCAAGAGAGAACCTTCTTTCATAAAGATGATATCCTGAGAGAGAACCTTCATTCATAAACATGATGCCCAGAGAACGTACATTCATAAAATGATGCCCAGAGAGAGAACCTTCATCAATAAAGATGATGCCAGAGAGAGAACCTTCTTTCATAAAGATAATGCCCAGAGAGAGAACGTTTCGTAAAGATGATGCTCAGACCTAGAACCTTATTTCATAAATAGGATGCCCAGAGAGAGAACCTTTATTCAAAAAGATGATGCCCAGAAAGAGAACCTTCTTTCATAAAGATGATGCCTAGAGGGAGAACTTTCATTCATAAAGATGATGCCCAAGAAAATCTTCTTTCATAAAGATGAAGCCCTGAGAGAATCTTATTTCATAAAGATGATGCCCAAAGAGAGAACCTTCTTTCATAAAGATGATGCCCAGAGAGAGAGAACCTTCATTCATAAAGATGATGACCAGAGAGAGGACATTCATTCATAAAGATGATGTCCACCAGAGAACCTTGTTTCATAAAGATGATACCCAGAGAGAGTACCTTCATTCTTAAAGATGATTCCCAGGCAGAGAACGTACTTTCGTAAGATGATGCCAAGGCAAAAATCCTTTTTTTCATAAAGATCATGCCCAGAGAGAGAACCTTGTTTCATTAAGATGATGCCCAGAGAGAAACCTTCATTCATAAAGATGATGCCCAGGCAGAGAACCTTTCATAGAGATGATGCCCAGGCAGAGAACTTTCATTCTTATAGCTGATGCCCAGTGGGAGACCTTCTTTCATGAAAATGATGCCAATAGGGAGAACCTTCTGTCTTAAAGATGATGCCCAGAGAAAGAACCTTCATTCATAAAGATGATGCCAAGCCAGAGAAGCTTCTTTTATAAAGATGATGCCAATATGGGGAACCTTCTGTCTTAAAGATGATGCCCAGAGAAAGAACCTTCATTCATAAAGATGATGCCGAGAGAGAGAACCTTCTTTCATAAAGATGATGCCCAGAGAGAGAACCATCATTCATAAAGATGATAACCAGAGAGAGGACATTCATTCATAAAGATGATGTCCAGCAGAGAACCTTGTTTCATAAAGATGATACCCAGAGAGAGTACCTTCATTCTTAAAGATGATTCCCAGGCAGAGAACGTACTTTCGTAAAGATGATGCCAAGGCAAAAAACCTTTTTTCATAAAGATAATGCCCAGAGTGAGAACCTTGTTTCATAGAGATGATGCCGTGAGAGGGAACCTTCATTCATAAGGATGATCCCCAGGCAGAGAATCTTTCATAAAGATGATGCCCAGACCTAGAACCTTATTTCATAAAGAGGATGCCCAGTGAGAGAACCTTCATTCATAAAAATGATGCCCATGCAGAGAACCTTCATTCATAAAGATGAGGCCCAGAGAGAGAACCTTCTTTCATAAAGACGATGCCTAGAGGGAGAACTTCCATTCATAAAGATGATGCCCAAGAGACCCTTCTTCATAAAGATGAAGCCCTGAGAGAATCTTAATTCATAAAGATGATGCCCAAAGAGAGAACCTTCTTTCATAAAGGTGATGCCCAGAGAGAGAACCTTCATTCATAAAGATGATGACCAGAGAGAGGACATTCATTCATAAACATGATGTCCACCAGAGAACCTTGTTTCATAAAGATGATACCCAGAGAGAGTACCTTCATTCTTAAAGATGATTCCCAGGCAGAGAATGTACTTTCATAAAAATGATGCCAAGGCAAATAACCTTTTTTCATAAAGATCATGCCCAGAGAGAGAACCTTGTTTCATTAAGATGATGCCCAGAGAGAAAACCTTCATTCATAAAGATGATGCCCAGGCAGAGAACCTTTCATAAAGATGATGCCCAGGCAGAGAACTTTCATTCTTATAGATGAAGCCCAGAGGGAGAACTTCTTTCATGAAGATGATGCCCAGAGAGAGAAACTTCTTTCTTAAAGATGATGCCCAGGCAGAGAACCTTCATTCATAACGATGATGCCAAGTCAGAGAAGCTTCTTTCATAAAGATGATACCAATAGGGAGAACCTTCTGTCTTAAAGATGATGCCCAGAGAAAGAACTTTGTTTCATAAAGATGATGCCCAGAGAGAGAAACTTCATTCATGAAGATGATGCCCAGAGAACTTACATTCATAAAATGAAGGCCAGAGGGAGAACATTCATCAATAAGGATGATGCCCAGAGAGAGAACCTTCATTCATGAAGATGATGTCCAGTGAGAGAACCTTCTTTCATAAAGATGATGCCCAGAGTAAGAACCTTCATTCATGAATTTGATGGCCAGAGAGAGAACCCTTTTTCATAAAGTTGATACCCAGAGAGTGAACGTTCGTAAAGATGATGCTCCGACCTAGAATCTTATTTCATAAATAGGATGCCCAGAGAGAGAACCTTTATTCATAAAGATGATGCCCAGATGAGAACCTTCATTCATAAACATGATGCCCAGAGAACCCACAGTCATAAAATGATGCCCAGAGGGAGAACCTTCATCAATAAAGATGATGCTCAGACCTAGAATCTTATTTCATAAATAGGATGCCCAGAGAGAGGACCTTTATACATAAAGATGATGCCCAGAGAGAGAACCTTCTTTCATAAACATGATGCCCTGAGAGAGAACCTTCATTCATAAACATGATGTCCAGAGAACCTACATTCATAAAATGATGCCCAGAGAAAGAACCTTCATCAATAAAGATGATGCCTGAGAGAGAACCTTCATTCATGAAGATGATGCCCAGAGACCCTACATTCATAAAATGAAGGCCAGAGGGAGAACCTTCATCAATAAAGATGATGCCCAGAGAGAAAACCTTCATTCATGAAGATGATGTCCAGAGAGAGAACCTTCTTTCATAAAGATGATGCCCAGAGTAAGAACTTTCATTCATGAAGTTGATGGCCAGAGAGAGAACCTTCTTCCATAAAGTTGATACCCAGAGAGGGAACGTTTCGTAAAGATGATGCTCAGACCTAGAATCTTATTTCATAAATAGGATGCCCAGAGACAGAACTTTTATTCATAAAGATGATGCCCAGAGAGAGGACATTCATTCATAAACATGATGTCCACCAGAGAACCTTGTTTCATAAAGATGATACCCAGAGAGAGTACCTTCATTCTTAAAGATGATTCCCAGGCAGAGAATGTACTTTCATAAAAATGATGCCAAGGCAAATAACCTTTTTTCATAAAGATCATGCCCAGAGAGAGAACCTTGTTTCATTAAGATGATGCCCAGAGAGAAAACCTTCATTCATAAAGATGATGCCCAGGCAGAGAACCTTTCATAAAGATGATGCCCAGGCAGAGAACTTTCATTCTTATAGATGAAGCCCAGAGGGAGAACTTCTTTCATGAAGATGATGCCCAGAGAGAGAAACTTCTTTCTTAAAGATGATGCCCAGGCAGAGAACCTTCATTCATAACGATGATGCCAAGTCAGAGAAGCTTCTTTCATAAAGATGATACCAATAGGGAGAACCTTCTGTCTTAAAGATGATGCCCAGAGAAAGAACTTTGTTTCATAAAGATGATGCCCAGAGAGAGAAACTTCATTCATGAAGATGATGCCCAGAGAACTTACATTCATAAAATGAAGGCCAGAGGGAGAACATTCATCAATAAGGATGATGCCCAGAGAGAGAACCTTCATTCATGAAGATGATGTCCAGTGAGAGAACCTTCTTTCATAAAGATGATGCCCAGAGTAAGAACCTTCATTCATGAATTTGATGGCCAGAGAGAGAACCCTTTTTCATAAAGTTGATACCCAGAGAGTAAACGTTCGTAAAGATGATGCTCTGACCTAGAATCTTATTTCATAAATAGGATGCCCAGAGAGAGAACCTTTATTCATAAAGATGATGCCCAGATGAGAACCTTCATTCATAAACATGATGCCCAGAGAACCCACAGTCATAAAATGATGCCCAGAGGGAGAACCTTCATCAATAAAGATGATGCTCAGACCTAGAATCTTATTTCATAAATTGGATGCCCAGAGAGAGAACCTTTATACATAAAGATGATGCCCAGAGAGAGAACCTTCTTTCATAAACATGATGCCCTGAGAGAGAACCTTCATTCATAAACATGATGTCCAGAGAACCTACATTCATAAAATGATGCCCAGAGAAAGAACCTTCATCAATAAAGATGATGCCTGAGAGAGAACCTTCATTCATGAAGATGATGCCCAGAGACCCTACATTCATAAAATGAAGGCCAGAGGGAGAACCTTCATCAAGAAAGATGATGCCCAGAGAGAAAACCTTCATTCATGAAGATGATGTCCAGAGAGAGAACCTTCTTTCATAAAGATGATGCCCAGAGTAAGAACCTTCATTCATGAAGTTGATGGCCAGAGAGAGAACCTTCTTCCATAAAGTTGATACCCAGAGAGGGAACGTTTCGTAAAGATGATGCTCAGACCTAGAATCTTATTTCATAAATAGGATGCCCAGAGACAGAACTTTTATTCATAAAGATGATGCCCAGAGAGAGAACCTTCTTTCATAAACATGATGCCCAGAGAACCTACAGTCATAAAATGATGCCCAGAGAGAGAACCTTCATCAATAAAGATGATGCCCAGAGAGAGAACTTTCTTTCATAAAGATGATGCCCAGAGAGAGAGCCTACATTCATAAAGATTATGTCCAGAGTGAGAACCTTGTTTCATAAAGATGATGCCAAGAGAGAGTACCTTCATTCATAAAGTTGATGCCTAGAGAGAAAACATTCTTTCAAAATTTGATGCCCAAGAGAGAACCTTCTTTCATAAAGTTGATGCCCAGAGAGAAAACATTCTTTCATAAGTTGATGCCCAAGAGAGAACCTTCTTTCATAAAGATGATATCCTGAGAGAGAACCTTCATTCATAAACATGATGCCCAGAGAACGTACATTCATAAAATGATGCCCAGAGAGAGAACCTTCATCAATAAAGATGATGCCAGAGAGAGAACCTTCTTTCATAAAGATAATGCCCAGAGAGAGAACGTTTATTCAAAAAGATGATGCCCAGAAAGAGAACCTTCTTTCATAAAGATGATGCCTAGAGGGAGAACTTTCATTCATAAAGATGATGCCCAAGAGAATCTTCTTTCATAAAGATGAAGCCCTGAGAGAATCTTATTTCATAAAGATGATGCCCAAAGAGAGAACCTTCATTCATAAAGATGATGCCCAGAGAGAGAACCTTCATTCATAAAGATGATGACCAGAGTGAGGACATTCATTCATAAAGATGATGTCCACCAGAGAACCTTGTTTCATAAAGATGATACCCAGAGAGAGTACCTTCATTCTTAAAGATGATTCCCAGGCAGAGAACGTACTTTCGTAAAGATGATGCCAAGGCAAAAAACCTTTTTTTCATAAAGATCATGCCCAGAGAGAGAACCTTGTTTCATTAAGATGATGCCCAGAGAGAAAAACTTCATTCATAAAGATGATGCCCAGGCAGAGAACCTTTCATAGAGATGATGCCCAGGCAGAGAACTTTCATTCTTATAGATGATGCCCAGTGGGAGACCTTCTTTCATGAAAATGATGCCAATAGGGAGAACCTTCTGTCTTAAAGATGATGCCCAGAGAAAGAACCTTCATTCATAAAGATGATGCCAAGCCAGAGTAGCTTCTTTTATAAAGATGATGCCAATATGGGGAACCTTCTGTCTTAAAGATGATGCCCAGAGAAAGAACCTTCATTCATAAAGATGATGCCGAGAGAGAGAACCTTCATTCATGAAGATGATGTCCAGAGAGAGAACCTTTTTTCATAAAGATAATGCCCAGAGTGAGAACCTTCATTCATAGATTTGATGCCCAGAGAGAGAATCTTCCTTCATAAAGATAATGCCCAGAGAGAGAATGTTTCTTAAAGATGATGCTCAGACCTAGAACCTTATTTCATAAATAGGATTCCCAGAGAGAGAACCTTTATTCATAAAGATGACGTCCAGAGAGAGAACCTTGTTTCATAAAGATGATGCCAAGAGAGAGTACCTTCATTCATAAAGTTGATGCCCAGAGAGAAAATATTCTATTATAATTTGATGCCCAAGAGAGAACCTTCATTCAAAAAGATGATGCGCAGAGAGAGAACCTTCATTCATACAGATGATGCGCAGAGAGTGAACCTTCATTCATAAACATGATGCCCAGGCAGAGAACTTACATTCATATCGATTATACCGCAGAGAGAACCTGGTTTCATAAAGATATTACCCAGAGAGTACCTTCGTTCATAAAGATGATGCCCAGGCAGAGAAAGTACTTTCGTAAAGATGATGCCCAGGCAGAAAACCTTCTTTCATAAAGATGATGCCCAGAGAGAGATACTTAATTCATATATATGATGTCCAGACAGAGAATCTTGTTTCATAAAGATGATGCCCAGAGAGAGAACCTTCTCTCATAAAGATGATGGGCATACTGAGGAACTTTTTTCATTAAGATAATGCCCAGAGTGAGAACCTTGTTTCATAGAGATGATGCTGTGAGAGGGAACCTTCATTCATAAGGATGATCCCCAGGCAGAGAATCTTTCATAAAGATGATGCCCAGACCTAGAACCTTATTTCATAAAGAGGATGCCCAGTGAGAGAACCTTCATTCATAAAGATGATGCCCATGCAGAGAACCTTCATTCATAAAGATGAGGCCCAGAGAGAGAACCTTCTTTCATAAAGATGATGCCTAGGGGAAGAACTTTCATTCATAAAGATGATGCCCAAGAGAATCTTCTTTCATAAAGATGAAGCCCTGAGAGAATCTTATTTCATAAAGATGATGCCCAAAGAGAGAACCTTCTTTCATAAAGATGATGCCCAGAGAGAGAACCTTCATTCATAAAGATGATGCCCAGAGTGAGAACCTTCTTTCATAAACATGATGTCCAGAGAACCTACATTCATAAAATGATGCCCAGAGAAAGAACCTTCATCAATAAAGATGATGCCTGAGAGAGAACCTTCATTCATGAAGATGATGCCCAGAGACCCTACATTCATAAAATGAAGGCCAGAGGGAGAACCTTCATCAAGAAAGATGATGCCCAGAGAGAAAACCTTCATTCATGAAGATGATGTCCAGAGAGAGAACCTTCTTTCATAAAGATGATGCCCAGAGTAAGAACCTTCATTCATGAAGTTGATGGCCAGAGAGAGAACCTTCTTTCATAAAGTTGATACCCAGAGAGGGAACGTTTCGTAAAGATGATGCTCAGACCTAGAATCTTATTTCATAAATAGGATGCCCAGAGACAGAACTTTTATTCATAAAGATGATGCCCAGAGAGAGAACCTTCTTTCATAAACATGATGCCCAGAGAACCTACAGTCATAAAATGATGCCCAGAGAGAGAACCTTCATCAATAAAGATGATGCCCAGAGAGAGAACTTTCTTTCATAAAGATGATGCCCAGAGAGAGAGCCTTCATTCATAAAGATTATGTCCAGAGTGAGAACCTTGTTTCATAAAGATGATGCCAAGAGAGAGTACCTTCATTCATAAAGTTGATGCCTAGAGAGAAAACATTCTTTCAAAATTTGATGCCCAAGAGAGAACCTTCTTTCATAAAGTTGATGCCCAGAGAGAAAACATTCTTTCATAAGTTGATGCCCAAGAGAGAACCTTCTTTCATAAAGATGATATCCTGAGAGAGAACCTTCATTCATAAACATGATGCCCAGAGAACGTACATTCATAAAATGATGCCCAGAGAGAGAACCTTCATCAATAAAGATGATGCCAGAGAGAGAACCTTCTTTCATAAAGATAATGCCCAGAGAGAGAACGTTTCGTAAAGATGATGCTCAGACCTAGAACCTTATTTCATAAATAGGATGCCCAGAGAGAGAACCTTTATTCAAAAAGATGATGCCCAGAAAGAGAACCTTCTTTCATAAAGATGATGCCTAGAGGGAGAACTTTCATTCATAAAGATGATGCCCAAGAGAATCTTCTTTCATAAAGATGAAGCCCTGAGAGAATCTTATTTCATAAAGATGATGCCCAAAGAGAGAACCTTCTTTCATAAAGATGATGCCCAGAGAGAGAGAACCTTCATTCATAAAGATGATGACCAGAGAGAGGACATTCATTCATAAAGATGATGTCCACCAGAGAACCTTGTTTCATAAAGATGATACCCAGAGAGAGTACCTTCATTCTTAAAGATGATTCCCAGGCAGAGAACGTACTTTCGTAAGATGATGCCAAGGCAAAAAACCTTTTTTTCATAAAGATCATGCCCAGAGAGAGAACCTTGTTTCATTAAGATGATGCCCAGAGAGAAAACCTTCATTCATAAAGATGATGCCCAGGCAGAGAACCTTTCATAGAGATGATGCCCAGGCAGAGAACTTTCATTCTTATAGCTGATGCCCAGTGGGAGACCTTCTTTCATGAAAATGATGCCAATAGGGAGAACCTTCTGTCTTAAAGATGATGCCCAGAGAAAGAACCTTCATTCATAAAGATGATGCCAAGCCAGAGAAGCTTCTTTTATAAAGATGATGCAAATATGGGGAACCTTCTGTCTAAAAGATGATGCCCAGAGAAAGAACCTTCATTCATAAAGATGATGCCGAGAGAGAGAACCTTCTTTCATAAAGATGATGCCCAGAGAGAGAACCATCATTCATAAAGATGATAACCAGAGAGAGGACATTCATTCATAAAGATGATGTCCAGCAGAGAACCTTGTTTCATAAAGATGATACCCAGAGAGAGTACCTTCATTCTTAAAGATGATTCCCAGGCAGAGAACGTACTTTCGTAAAGATGATGCCAAGGCAAAAAACCTTTTTTCATAAAGATAATGCCCAGAGTGAGAACCTTGTTTCATAGAGATGATGCCGTGAGAGGGAACCTTCATTCATAAGGATGATCCCCAGGCAGAGAATCTTTCATAAAGATGATGCCCAGACCTAGAACCTTATTTCATAAAGAGGATGCCCAGTGAGAGAACCTTCATTCATAAAAATGATGCCCATGCAGAGAACCTTCATTCATAAAGATGAGGCCCAGAGAGAGAACCTTCTTTCATAAAGACGATGCCTAGAGGGAGAACTTCCATTCATAAAGATGATGCCCAAGAGACCCTTCTTCATAAAGATGAAGCCCTGAGAGAATCTTAATTCAAAAAGATGATGCCCAAAGAGAGAACCTTCTTTCATAAAGGTGATGCCCAGAGAGAGAACCTTCATTCATAAAGATGATGACCAGAGAGAGGACATTCATTCATAAACATGATGTCCACCAGAGAACCTTGTTTCATAAAGATGATACCCAGAGAGAGTACCTTCATTCTTAAAGATGATTCCCAGGCAGAGAATGTACTTTCATAAAAATGATGCCAAGGCAAATAACCTTTTTTCATAAAGATCATGCCCAGAGAGAGAACCTTGTTTCATTAAGATGATGCCCAGAGAGAAAACCTTCATTCATAAAGATGATGCCCAGGCAGAGAACCTTTCATAAAGATGATGCCCAGGCAGAGAACTTTCATTCTTATAGATGAAGCCCAGAGGGAGAACTTCTTTCATGAAGATGATGCCCAGAGAGAGAAACTTCTTTCTTAAAGATGATGCCCAGGCAGAGAACCTTCATTCATAACGATGAAGCCAAGTCAGAGAACTTTCTTTCATAAAGATGATACCAATAGGGAGAACCTTCTGTCTTAAAGATGATGCCCAGAGAAAGAACTTTGTTTCATAAAGATGATGCCCAGAGAGAGAAACTTCATTCATGAAGATGATGCCCAGAGAACTTACATTCATAAAATGAAGGCCAGAGGGAGAACATTCATCAATAAGGATGATGCCCAGAGAGAGAACCTTCATTCATGAAGATGATGTCCAGTGAGAGAACCTTCTTTCATAAAGATGATGCCCAGAGTAAGAACCTTCATTCATGAATTTGATGGCCAGAGAGAGAACCCTTTTTCATAAAGTTGATACCCAGAGAGTAAACGTTCGTAAAGATGATGCTCCGACCTAGAATCTTATTTCATAAATAGGATGCCCAGAGAGAGAACCTTTATTCATAAAGATGATGCCCAGATGAGAACCTTCATTCATAAACATGATGCCCAGAGAACCCACAGTCATAAAATGATGCCCAGAGGGAGAACCTTCATCAATAAAGATGATGCTCAGACCTAGAATCTTATTTCATAAATTGGATGCCCAGAGAGAGAACCTTTATACATAAAGATGATGCCCAGAGAGAGAACCTTCTTTCATAAACATGATGCCCTGAGAGAGAACCTTCATTCATAAACATGATGTCCAGAGAACCTACATTCATAAAATGATGCCCAGAGAAAGAACCTTCATCAATAAAGATGATGCCTGAGAGAGAACCTTCATTCATGAAGATGATGCCCAGAGACCCTACATTCATAAAATGAAGGCCAGAGGGAGAACCTTCATCAATAAAGATGATGCCCAGAGAGAAAACCTTCATTCATGAAGATGATGTCCAGAGAGAGAACCTTCTTTCATAAAGATGATGCCCAGAGTAAGAACCTTCATTCATGAAGTTGATGGCCAGAGAGAGAACCTTCTTCCATAAAGTTGATACCCAGAGAGGGAACGTTTCGTAAAGATGATGCTCAGACCTAGAATCTTATTTCATAAATAGGATGCCCAGAGACAGAACTTTTATTCATAAAGATGATGCCCAGAGAGAGAACCTTCTTTCATAAACATGATGCCCAGAGAACCTACAGTCATAAAATGATGCCCAGAGAGAGAACCTTCATCAATAAAGATGATGCCCAGAGAGAGAACTTTCTTTCATAAAGATGATGCCCAGAGAGAGAGCCTACATTCATAAAGATTATGTCCAGGGTGAGAACCTTGTTTCATAAAGATGATGCCAAGAGAGAGTACCTTCATTCATAAAGTTGATGCCTAGAGAGAAAACATTCTTTCAAAATTTGATGCCCAAGAGAGAACCTTCTTTCATAAAGTTGATGCCCAGAGAGAAAACATTCTTTCATAAGTTGATGCCCAAGAGAGAACCTTCTTTCATAAAGATGATATCCTGAGAGAGAACCTTCATTCATAAACATGATGCCCAGAGAACGTACATTCATAAAATGATGCCCAGAGAGAGAACCTTCATCAATAAAGATGATGCCAGAGAGAGAACCTTCTTTCATAAAGATAATGCCCAGAGAGAGAACGTTTCGTAAAGATGATGCTCAGACCTAGAACCTTATTTCATAAATAGGATGCCCAGAGAGAGAACCTTTATTCAAAAAGATGATGCCCAGAAAGAGAACCTTCTTTCATAAAGATGATGCCTAGAGGGAGAACTTTCATTCATAAAGATGATGCCCAAGAGAATCTTCTTTCATAAAGATGAAGCCCTGAGAGAATCTTATTTCATAAAGATGATGCCCAAAGAGAGAACCTTCATTCATAAAGATGATGCCCAGAGAGAGAACCTTCATTCATAAAGATGATGACCAGAGAGAGGACATTCATTCATAAAGATGATGTCCACCAGAGAACCTTGTTTCATAAAGATGATACCCGGAGAGAGTACCTTCATTCTTAAAGATGATTCCCAGGCAGAGAACGTACTTTCGTAAAGATGATGCCAAGGCAAAAAACCTTTTTTTCATAAAGATCATGCCCAGAGAGAGAACCTTGTTTCATTAAGATGATGCCCAGAGAGAAAAACTTCATTCATAAAGATGATGCCCAGGCAGAGAACCTTTCATAGAGATGATGCCCAGGCAGAGAACTTTCATTCTTATAGATGATGCCCAGTGGGAGACCTTCTTTCATGAAAATGATGCCAATAGGGAGAACCTTCTGTCTTAAAGATGATGCCCAGAGAAAGAACCTTCATTCATAAAGATGATGCCAAGCCAGAGAAGCTTCTTTTATAAAGATGATGCCAATATGGGGAACCTTCTGTCTTAAAGATGATGCCCAGAGAAAGAACCTTCATTCATAAAGATGATGCCGAGAGAGAGAACCTTCATTCATGAAGATGATGTCCAGAGAGAGAACCTTTTTTCATAAAGATAATGCCCAGAGTGAGAACCTTCATTCATGGATTTGATGCCCAGAGAGAGAATCTTCCTTCATAAAGATAATGCCCAGAGAGAGAACGTTTCTTAAAGATGATGCTCAGACCTAGAACCTTATTTCATAAATAGGATTCCCAGAGAGAGAACCTTTATTCATAAAGATGACGTCCAGAGAGAGAACCTTGTTTCATAAAGATGATGCCAAGAGAGAGTACCTTCATTCATAAAGTTGATGCCCAGAGAGAAAATATTCTATTATAAGTTGATGCCCAAGAGAGAACCTTCATGCAAAAAGATGATGCGCAGAGAGAGAACCTTCATTCATACAGATGATGCGCAGAGAATGAACCTTCATTCATAAACATGATGCCCAGGCAGAGAACCTACATTCATAACGATTATACCGCAGAGAGAACCTGGTTTCATAAAGATATTACCCAGAGAGTACCTTCGTTCATAAAGATGATGCCCAGGCAGAGAAAGTACTTTCGTAAAGATGATGCCCAGGCAGAAAACCTTCTTTCATAAAGATGATGCCCAGAGAGAGATACTTAATTCATATATATGATGTCCAGACAGAGAATCTTGTTTCATAAAGATGATGCCCATAGAGAGAACCTTCTCTCATAAAGATGATGGGCATACAGAGAACCTTTTTTCATAAAGATAATGCCCAGAGTGAGAACCTTGTTTCATAGAGATGATGCCGAGAGAGGGAACCTTCATTCATAAGGATGATCCCCAGGCAGAGAATCTTTCATAAAGATGATGCCCAGACCTAGAACCTTATTTCATAAAGAGGATGCCCAGTGAGAGAAACTTCATTCATAAAGATGATGCCCATGCAGAGAACCTTCATTCATACAGATGAGGCCCAGAGAGAGAACCTTCTTTCATAAAGATGATGCCTAGGGGAAGAACTTTCATTCCTAAAGATGATGCCCAAGAGAATCTTCTTTCATAAAGATGAAGCCCTGAGAGAATCTTATTTCATAAAGATGATGCCCAAAGAGAGAACCTTCTTTCATAAAAGTGATGCCCAGAGAGAGAACCTTCATTCATAAAGATGATGACCAGAGAGAGGACATTCATTCATAAAGATGATGTCCACCAGAGAACCTTGTTTCATAAAGATGATACCCAGATAGAGTACCTTCATTCTTAAAAGTGATTCCCAGGCAGAGAACGTACTTTCATAAAAATGATGCCAAGGCAAAAAACCTTTTTTCATAAAGATCATGCCCAGAGAGAGAACCTTGTTTCATTAAGGTGATACCCAGAGAGAAAACCTTGATTCATAAAGATGATGCCCTGGCAGAGAACCTTTCGTAAAGATGATGCCCAGGCAGAGAACTTTCATTCTTATAGATGATGCCCAGAGGGAGACCTTCTTTCATGAAGATGATGCCCAGAGAGAGAACCTTTTTTCTTAAAGATGATGCCCAGGCTGAGATCCTTCATTCATAACGATGATGCCAAGTCAGAGAAGCTTCTTTCAGAAAGATGATGCCAATAGGGAGAACCTTCTGTCTTAAAGATGATGCCCAGAGAAAGAACTTTGTTTCATAGGGATGATGCCCAGAGAGAGAATCTTCATTCATGAAGATGATGCCCAGAGAACCTACATTCATAAAATGAAGGCCAGAGGGAGAACATTCATCAATAAGGATGATGCCCAGAGATAGAAACTTCATTGATGAAGATGATGTCCAGTGAGAGAACCTTCTTTCATAAAGATGATGCCCAGAGTAAGAACCTTCATTCATGAATTTGATGGCCAGAGAGAGAACCTTTTTTCATAAAGTTGATACCCAGAGAGAGAACGTTTCGTAATGATGATGCTCCGACCTAGAATCTTATTTCATAAATAGGATGCCCAGAGAGAGAACCTTTATTCATAAAGATGATGCCCAGATGAGAACCTTCATTCATAAACATGATGCCCAGAGAACCCACAGTCATAAAATGATGCCCAGAGGGAGAACCTTCATCAATAAAGATGATGCTCAGACCTAGAATCTTATTTCATAAATAGGATGCCCAGAGAGAGAACCTTTATTCATAAAGATGATGCCCAGAGAGAGAACCTTCTTTCATAAACATGATGCCCAGAGATAGAACCTTCTTTCTTAAAGATCATGCCCAGGCAGAGAACCTTCATTCATAACGATGATGCCAAGTCAGAGAAGCTTCTTTCATAAAGATGATGCCAATAGGGAGAACCTTCTATCTTAAAGATGATGCGCAGAGCAAGAAACTTCATTCATAAAAATGGCCGAGAGAGAGAACCTTCATTCATGAAGATGATGTCCAGAGAGAGAACCTTCTTTAAAAAAGATGATGCCCAGAGAGAGAACGTTTCGTAAAGATGATGCCCAGAGCAAGAACCTTCATTCATAAATACGAAGCCCAGAGAGAGAACCTTTATTCATAAAGATGATGCTCAGAGAGAGAACCTTCTTTCATAAAGATGATGGGCATACAGAGGAGCTTTTTTCATAAAGATAATGCCCAGAGTGAGAACCTTGTTTCATAAAGATGATGCCGTGAGAGAGAACCTTCATTCATAAGGATGATCCCCAGGCAGAGAATCTTTCATAAAGGTGATGCCCAGACCTAAAACCTTATTCCATAAACATGATGCCCAGAGAGAGAACCTTCATTCATAAAGATGATGCCCAGGCAGAGATCCTTCATTCATAAAGGTGATGCCAGAGTTAACCATCATTCATAAAGATGAAGCGCAGAGAGAGTACATTCATTAATAAAGATGATGCCCAAAGAGAGAACCTTCTTTCATAAAGATGATGCCCAGAGAGAGAACCTTCATTCATGAAGATGATGTCAAGAGAGAGAACCTTCATTCATAAAGATGATGCCCAGAGTGAGAACCTTCATTCATGAAATTGATGCGCAGACAGAGAACCTTCTTTCATAAAGTTGATGCCCAGAGAGAGAACGTTCCGTAAAGATGATGCCCAAACCTAGAACCTTATTTCATAAATAGGATGCCCAGAGAGAGAACATTTATTCATAAATTTGATGCCCAGAGAGAGAACATTCTTTCATAAAGATGACGTCCAGAGAGAGAACCTTGTTTCATAAAGATGATGCCAAGAGAGAGTACCTTTATTCATAAAGTTGATGCCCAGAGAGAGAACCTTCTTTCATAAGTTGATGCCCAACACAGAACCTTCTTTCATAAAGTTGATGCCCAGAGAGAAAACATTCTATTATAAGTTGATGCCCAAGAGAGAACCTTCATTCAAAAAGATGATGCGCAGAGAGAGAACCTTCATTCATAAAGATGATGCCCAGGCAGAGAACCTTCATTCATACACATGATGCCCAGAGAGTGAACGTTCATTCATAAACATGATGCCCAGGCAGAGAACCTTCATTCATAACGATTATACCGCAGAGAGAACCTGGTTTCATAAAGATATTACCCAGAGAGTACCTTCATTCATAAAGATGATGCCCAGGCAGAGAAAGTACTATTGTAAAGAATATGCCCAAGCAGAAAACCTTCTTTCATAAACATGATGCCCAGAGAGAGATACTTAATTCATATATATGATGCCCAGAGAGAGAATCTTGTTTCATAAAGACGATGCCCAGAGAGAGAACCTTCTTTCATAAAGATGATGGGCATACAGGGAACCTTTTTCATAAAGATAATGCCGAGTGTGAGAACCTTGTTTCATAAAGATGATGCCGTGAGAGAGAACCTTCATTCATAAGGATGATCCCCAGGCGGAGAATCTATCGTAAAGATGATGCCCAGACCTAGAACCTTATTTCATAAAGAGGATGCCCAGAGAGAGAACCTTCTTTCATAAAGATGATGCCTAGAGGGAGAACTTTCATTCATAAAGATGATGTCCCAGAGAAACTTCTTTCATAAAGATGAAGCCCTGAGAGAATCTTAATTCATAAAGATGATGCCCAAAGAGAGAACCTTCTTTCATAAAGATGATGCCCAGAGAGAGAACCTTCATTCATAAAGATGATGACCAGAGAGAGGATATACATTCATAAAGATGATGTCCACCAGAGAACCTTGTTTCATAAAGATGATACCCGGAGAGAGTACCTTCATTCCTAAAGATGATTCCCAGGCAGAGAACGTACTTTCGTAAAGATGATGCCAAGGCAAAAAACCTTTTTTCATAAAGATCATGCTCAGAGAGAGAACTTTGTTTCATTAAGATGATGCCCAAGGAGAAAACCTTCATTCAGAAAGATGATGCCCAGGCAGAGAACCTTCCATAGAGATGATGCCCAGGCAGAGAACTTTCATTCTTATAGATGATGCCCAGTGGGAGACCTTCTTTCATGAAGATGATGCCCAGAGAGAGAAACTTCATTCGTAAAGATGATGCCCAGGCAGAGAACCTTCATTCATAACGATGATGCCAAGTCAGAGAAGCTTCTTTCATAAAGATGATGCCAATAGGGAGAACATACTGTCTTAAAGATGATGCCCAGAGAAAGAACCTTCATTCATGAAGATGATGTCCAGAGAGAGAACCTTCGTTAATAAAGATGATTCCCAGAGTAAGAATCTTCATTCATGAAGTTGATGGCCAGAGAGAGAACCTTCTTTCATAAAGTTGATGCCCAGAGAGAGAACGTTTCGTAAAGATGATGCCCAGACCTAGAATCTTATTTCATAAATACGATGTCCAGAGAGAGAACCTTTATTCATAAAGATGATGCTCAGAGAGAGAACCTTCTTTCATAAAGATGATGGGCATACAGAGAACCTTTTTTCATTAAGATATGGCCCACAGTGAGAACCTTGTTTCATAAAGATGATGCCGTGAGAGAGAACCTTCATCATAAGGATGATCCCCAGGCAGAGAATCTTTCATAAAGATGATGCCCAGACCTAGAACCTTATTTCATAAAGAGGATGCCCAGAGAGAGAACCTTTATTCATAAACATGATGCCCAGAGAGAGAACCTTCATTCATAAAGATGATGCCCTGGCAGAGAACCTTCATTCATAAAGATGATGCCAGAGTTAACCTTCATTCATAAAGATAATGCGCAGAGAGAGTACATTCATTCATAAAGTTGATGCCCAGAGAGAGAACCGTCTTTCATAAGTTGATGCCCAAGAGAATATTCTTTCATAAAGATGAAGCCCTGAGAGAATCTTAATTCATAAAGATGATGCCCAAAGAGAGAACCTACTTTCATAAAGATAATGCCCAGAGAGAGAACCTTCATTCTTAAAGATGATGACCAGAGAGAGGACATTCATTCATAAAGATGATGTCCACCAGAGAACCTTGTTTCATAAAGATGATACCCAGAGGGAGTACCTTCATTCTTAAAGATGATTCCCAGGCAGAGAACGTACTTTCGTAAAAATGATGCCAAGGCAGAAAACCTTTTTTCATAAAGTTGATGCCCAGAGAGAGAACCTTGTTTCATTAAGATGATGCCCAGAGAGAAAACGTTCATTCATAAAGATGATGCCCAGGCAGAGAACCTTTCGTAAAGATGATGCCCAGGCAGAGAACATTCATTCTCATAGATGATGCCCAAAGGGAGACCTTCTTAATGAAGATGATGCCAAGATATAGAACCTTCATTCTTAACGATGATACCCCGGCAGAGAACCTTCATTCATAACGATGATGCCAAGTCAGAGAAGCTTCTTTTATAAAGATGATGCCAATATGGAGAACCTTCTGTCTTAAAGATGATGCCCAGAGAAAGAACCTTCATTCATAAAGATGATGCCGAAAGAGAGAACCTTTATTCATGAAGATGATGTCCGGAGAGAGAACCTTCTTTCATGAAGATAATGCCCAGAGTCAGAACCTTCATTCATGAAGTTGATGCCCAGAGAGAGAACCTTCTTTCATAAAGATGATGCCCAGAGAGAGAACCTTCTTTCATAAAGATGACGTCCAGAGACAGAACCTTGTTTCATAAAGATGATGCCAAGAGAGAGTACCTTCATTCATAAAGTTGATGCCCAGAGAGAGAACCTTCCTTCATAAGTTGATGCCCAAGACAGAACCATCTTTCATAAAGTTGATGCCCAGAGAGAAAACATTCTATTATAAGTTGATGCCCAAGAGAGAACCTTCATTCATAAAGTTGATGCCCAGGAGAGAACCTTCATTCATACAGATGATGCCTAGAGAGTGAACCTTCATTCCTAAACATGATGCCCAGGCAGAGAACCTTCATTCATAACGATTATACCGCAGAGAGAACCTGGTTTCATAAAGATAGTACCCAGAGAGTACCTTCATTCATAAAGATGATGCACAGGCCGAGAAAGTACTTTTGTAAAGATGATGCGCAGGCAGAAAACCGTCTTTCATAAAGCTGATGCCCATAGAGAGATACTTAATTCATATATAAGATGCCCAGACAGAGAATCTTCTTTCATAAAGATGATGCCCAGAGAGAGAACATTCTTTCATAAAGATGATGGGCATACAGAGAACCTTTTTTCATAAAGATAATGCCCACAGTGTGAACCTTGTTTCATAATGATGATGCCGTGAGAGGGAACCTTCATTCATAAGGATGATCCCCAGGCAGAGAATCTTTCGTAAAGATGATTCCCAGACCTAGAACCTTATTTCATAAAGAGGATGCCCAGAGAGAGAACCTTCATTCATGAAGATAATGCCCAGAGAGAGAACCTTCTTTCTTAAAGATGATGCCCAGAGAGAGAACCTTCATTCATAAAGATGATGACCAGAGAGAGGACATTCATTCATAAAGATGATGTCCACCAGAGAACCTTGTTTCATAAAGATGATACCCAGAGGAAGTACCTTCATTCTTAAAGATGATTCCCAGGCAGAGAACGTACTTTCATAAAGAAGATGCCAAGGCAAAAAACCTTTTTTCATAAAGATCATGCCCAGAGAGAGAACCTTGTTTCATTAAGATGATGCCCAGAGAGAAAACCTTCATTCATAAACATGATGCCCAGGCAGAGAACTTTTATTCATAAAGATTATACCAGAGAGAGAACCTGGTTTCATAAAGATATTTCCCAGAGAGTACCTTCATTCATAAAGATGATGCCCAGAGAGAATCTTAATTCATAAAGATGATGCCCAAAGAGAGAACCTTCTTTCATAAAGATGATGCCCAGAGAGAGAACCTTCATTCATAAAGATGATTACCAGAGAGAGGACATTCATTCATAAAGATGATGTCCACCAGAGAACCTTCTTTCATAAAGATGATATCCTGAGAGAGAACCTTCATTCATAAACATGATGCCCATAGAACCTACATTCATAAAATGATGCCCAGAGTAAGAAACTTCATCAATAAAGATGATGCCAGAGAGAGAACCTTCATTCATGAAGATGATGCCCAGAGACCTTACATTCATAAAATGAAGGCCAGAGGGAGAACCTTCATCAATAAAGATGATGCCCAGAGAGAGAACCTTCATTCATGAAGATGATGTCCAGAGAGAGAACCTTCTTTCATAAAGATGATGCCCAGAGTGAGACCTTCATTCATGAAGTTGATGCCCAGAGAGAGAACCTTCTTTCATAAAAATAATGCCCACAGAGAGAACGTTTGGTAAAGATGATGCTCAGACCTAGAACCTTATTTCATAAATAGGATGCCCAGAGAGAAAACCTTTATTCAAAAAGATTATGCCCAGGGAGAGAACCTTCTTTCCTAAGATGATACCCTGAGAGAGAACCTTCATTCATAAACATGATGCCCAGAGAACCTACATTCATAAAATGAAGGCCAGAGGGAGAACCTTCATCAATAAAGACGATGACCAGAGAGAGAACCTTCATTCATGAAGATGATGTCCAGAGACAGAACCTTCATTCATAAAGATGATGCCCAGAGTGAGAACCTTCATTCATGAAATTGATGCGCAGACACCGAACCTTCTTTCATAAAGTTGATGCCCAGAGAGAGAATGTTCCGTAAAGATGATGCCCAGACCTAGAACCTTATTTCATAAATAGGATGCCCAGAGAGAGAACCTTTATTCATAAAGATGATTCCCAGAGAGAGAACCTTCTTTCATAAAGATGACGTCCAGAGAGAGAACCTTGTTTCATAAAGATGATGCCAAGAGAGAGTACCTTCATTCATAAAGTTGATGCCCAGAGAGAGAACCTTCTTTCATAAGTTGATGCCCAAGACAGAACCTTCTTTCATAAAGTTGATGCCCAGAGAGAAAACATTCTATTATAAGTTGATGCCCAAGAGAGAACCTTCACTCAAAAAGATGATGCGCAGAGAGAGAACCTTCATTCATAAAGATGATGCCCAGAGAGAGAACCTTTATTCATAGAGATGATGCCCAGAGAGTGAACCTTCATTCATAAACATGATGCCCAGGCAGAGAACCTTCATTCATAACAATTATTACGGAGAAAGAACCTGGTTTCATAAAGATATTACCCAGAGAGTACCTTCATTCATAAAGATGATGCCCAGGCAGAGAAAGTACTTTTGTAAAGATGATGCCCAGGGAGAAAACCTTCTTACATAAACATGATGCCCAGAGAGAGATACTTAATTCATATATATGATGCCCAGACAGAGAACATTATTTCATAAAGAGGATGCACAGAGAGAGAACCTCCATTCATAAAGATGATGCCCATGCAGAGACCTTTATTCATAAAGATGAGGCCCAGAGAGAGAACCTTCATTGATGAAGATGATGCCCAGAGAGAGAACCTTCTTTCATAAACATGATGCCTAGAGGGAGAACTTTCATTCATAAAGATGATGCCCACGAGAACCTTCTTTCATAAAGATGAAGCCCTGAGAGAATCTTATTTCATAAAGATGATGCCCAAAGAGAGAACCTTCTTTCATAAAGATGATGCCCAGAGAGAGAACCTTCATTCATAAAGATGATGCCAGAGTTAACCTTCATTCATAAAGATAATGCGCAGAGAGAGTACATTCATTCATAAAGTTGATGCCCAGAGAGAGAACCGTCTTTCATAAGTTGATGCCCAAGAGAATATTCTTTCATAAAGATGAAGCCCTGAGAGAATCTTAATTCATAAAGATGATGCCCAAAGAGAGAACCTACTTTCATAAAGATAATGCCCAGAGAGAGAACCTTCATTCTTAAAGATGATGACCAGAGAGAGGACATTCATTCATAAAGATGATGTCCACCAGAGAACCTTGTTTCATAAAGATGATACCCAGAGGGAGTACCTTCATTCTTAAAGATGATTCCCAGGCAGAGAACGTACTTTCGTAAAAATGATGCCAAGGCAGAAAACCTTTTTTCATAAAGTTGATGCCCAGAGAGAGAACCTTGTTTCATTAAGATGATGCCCAGAGAGAAAACGTTCATTCATAAAGATGATGCCCAGGCAGAGAACCTTTCGTAAAGATGATGCCCAGGCAGAGAACATTCATTCTCATAGATGATGCCCAAAGGGAGACCTTCTTAATGAAGATGATGCCAAGATATAGAACCTTCATTCTTAACGATGATACCCCGGCAGAGAACCTTCATTCATAACGATGATGCCAAGTCAGAGAAGCTTCTTTTATAAAGATGATGCCAATATGGAGAACCTTCTGTCTTAAAGATGATGCCCAGAGAAAGAACCTTCATTCATAAAGATGATGCCGAAAGAGAGAACCTTTATTCATGAAGATGATGTCCGGAGAGAGAACCTTCTTTCATGAAGATAATGCCCAGAGTCAGAACCTTCATTCATGAAGTTGATGCCCAGAGAGAGAACCTTCTTTCATAAAGATGATGCCCAGAGAGAGAACCTTCTTTCATAAAGATGATGCCCAGAGAGAGAACCATCATTCATAAAGATGATAACCAGAGAGAGGACATTCATTCATAAAGATGATGTCCAGCAGAGAACCTTGTTTCATAAAGATGATACCCAGAGAGAGTACCTTCATTCTTAAAGATGATTCCCAGGCAGAGAACGTACTTTCGTAAAGATGATGCCAAGGCAAAAAACCTTTTTTTCATAAAGATCATGCCCAGAGAGAGAACCTTGTTTCATTAAGATGATGCCCAGAGAGAAAACCTTCATCATAAAGATGATGCCCAGGCAGAGAACCTTTTATAGAGATGATGCCCAGGCAGAGAACATTCATTCTTATAGATGATGCACAGTGGGAGACCTTCTTTCATGAAAATGATGCCAATAGGGAGACCCTTCTGTCTTAAAGATGATTCCCAGAGAAAGAACCTTCATTCATAAAGATGATGCCAAGCCAGAGAAGCTTCTTTTATAAAGATGATGCCAATATGGGGAACCTTCTCTCTTAAAGATGATGCCCAGAGAAAGAACCTTCATTCATAAAGATGATGCCGAGAGAGAGAACCTTCATTCATGAAGATGATGTCCAGAGAGAGAACCTTTTTTCATAAAGATAATGCCCAGAATGAGAACCTTCATTCATGGATTTGATGCCCAGAGAGAGAATCTTCCTTCATAAAGATAATGCCCAGAGAGAGAATGTTTCTTAAAGATGATGCTTAGACCTAGAACCTTATTTCATAAATAGGATTCCCAGGGAGAGAACCTTTATTCATAAAGATGAAGTCCAGAGAGAGAACCTTGTTTCATAAAGATGATGCCAAGAGAGAGTACCTTCATTCATAAAGTTGATGCCCAGAGAGAAAACATTCTATTATAAGTTGATGCCCAAGAGAGAACCTTCATGCAAAAAGATGATGCGCAGAGAGAGAACCTTCATTCATACAGATGATGCGCAGAGAGTGAACCTTCATTCATAAACATGATGCCCAGGCAGAGAACCTACATTCATAACGATTATACCGCAGAGAGAACCTGGTTTCATAAAGATATTACCCAGAGAGTACCTTCGTTCATAAAGATGATGCCCAGGCAGAGAAAGTACTTTCGTAAAGATGATGCCCAGGCAGAAAGCCTTCTTTCATAAAGATGATGCCCAGAGAGAGATACTTAATTCATATATATGATGTCCAGACAGAGAATCTTGTTTCATAAAGATGATGCCCAGAGAGAGAACCTTCTCTCATAAAGATGATGGGCATACAGAGAACCTTTTTTCATAAAGATAATGCCCAGAGTGAGAACCTTGTTTCATAGAGATGATGCCATGAGAGGGAACCTTCATTCATAAGAATGATCCCCAGGCAGAGAATCTTTCATAAAGATGATGCCCAGATCTAGAACCTTATTTCATAAAGAGGATGCCCAGTGAGAGAACCTTCATTCATAAAGATGATGCCTAGGGGGAGAACTTTCATTCATAAAGATGATGCCCAAGAGAATCTTCTTTCATAAAGATGAAGCCCTGAGAGAATCTTATTTCATAAAGATGATGCCCAAAGAGAGAACCTTCTTTCATAAAGATGATGCCCAGAGAGAGAACCTTCATTCATAAAGATGATGACCAGAGAGAGGACATTCATTCATAAAGATGATGTCCACCAGAGAACCTTGTTTCATAAAGATGATACCCAGATAGAGTACCTTCATTCTTAAAAGTGATTCCCAGGCAGAGAACGTACTTTCATAAAAATGATGCCAAGGCAAAAAACCTTTTTTCATAAAGATCATGCCCAGAGAGAGAACCTTGTTTCATTAAGGTGATACCCAGAGAGAAAACCTTGATTCATAAAGATGATGCCCAGGCAGAGAACCTTTCGTAAAGATGATGCCCAGGCAGAGAACTTTCATTATTATAGATGATGCCCAGAGGGAGACCTTCTTTCATGAAGATGATGCCCAGAGAGAGAACCTTCTTTCTTAAAGATGGTGCCCAGGCTGAGAACCTTCATTCATAACGATGATGCCAAGTCAGAGAAGCTTCTTTCAGAAAGATGATGCCAATAGGGAGAACCTTCTGTCTTAAAGATGATGCCCAGAGAAAGAACATTGTTTCATAGGGATGATGCCCAGAGAGAGAAACTTCATTCATGAAGATGATGCCCAGAGAACCTACATTCATAAAATGAAAGCCAGAGGGAGAACATTCATCAATAAGGATGATGCCCAGAGATAGAACCTTCATTGATGAAGATGATGTCCAGTGAGAGAACCTTCTTTCATAAAGATGATGCCCAGAGTAAGAACCTTCATTCATGAATTTGATGGCCAGAGAGAGAACCTTTTTTCATAAAGTTGATACCCAGAGAGAGAACGTTTCGTAAAGATGATGCTCCGACCTAGAATCTTATTTCATAAATAGGATGCCCGGGGAAGAACCTTTATTCATAAAGATGATGCCCAGATGAGAACCTTCATTCATAAACATGATGCCCAGAGAACCCACAGTCATAAAATGATGCCCAGAGGGAGAACCTTCATCAATAAAGATGATGCTCAGACCTAGAATCTTATTTCATAAATAGGATGCCCAGAGAGAGAACCTTTATTCATAAAGATGATGCCCAGAGAGAGAACCTTCTTTCATAAACATGATGCCCTGAGAGAGAACCTTCATTCATAAACATGATGCCCAGAGAACCTACATTCATAAAATGATGCCCAGAGAAAGAACCTTCATCAATAAAGATGATGCCTGAGAGAGAACCTTCATTCATGAAGATGATGCCCAGAGACCCTACATTCATAAAATGAAGGCCAGAGGGAGAACCTTCATCAAGAAAGATGATGCCCAGAGAGAAAACCTTCATTCATGAAGATGATGTCCAGAGAGAGAACCTTCTTTCATAAAGATGATGCCCAGAGTAAGAACCTTCATT
Organism: Tenrec ecaudatus; assembly: GCF_050624435.1. NCBI lineage: Eukaryota > Metazoa > Chordata > Mammalia > Afrosoricida > Tenrecidae > Tenrec > Tenrec ecaudatus. The sequence continues at coordinate 9,657,707 of NC_134549.1, forward strand.
CATGAAGTTGATGGCCAGAGAGAGAACCTTCTTTCATAAAGTTGATACCCAGAGAGGGAACGTTTCGTAAAGATGATGCTCAGACCTAGAATCTTATTTCATAAATAGGATGCCCAGAGACAGAACTTTTATTCATAAAGATGATGCCCAGAGAGAGAACCTTCTTTCATAAACATGATGCCCAGAGAACCTACAGTCATAAAATGATGCCCAGAGAGAGAACCTTCATCAATAAAGATGATGCCCAGAGAGAGAACTTTCTTTCATAAAGATGATGCCCAGAGAGAGAGCCTTCATTCATAAAGATTATGTCCAGAGTGAGAACCTTGTTTCATAAAGATGATGCCAAGAGAGAGTACCTTCATTCATAAAGTTGATGCCTAGAGAGAAAACATTCTTTCAAAATTTGATGCCCAAGAGAGAACCTTCTTTCATAAAGTTGATGCCCAGAGAGAAAACATTCTTTCATAAGTTGATGCCCAAGAGAGAACCTTCTTTCATGAAGATGATGTCCAGAGAGAGAACCTTCTTTCATAAAGATGATGCCCAGAGTAAGAACCTTCATTCATGAAGTTGATGGCCAGAGAGAGAACCTTCTTTCATAAAGTTGATACCCAGAGAGGGAACGTTTCGTAAAGATGATGCTCAGACCTAGAATCTTATTTCATAAATAGGATGCCCAGAGAGAGAACCTTTATTCATAAAGATGATGCCCAGGCAGAGAACTTTCATTCATAACGATGATGCCAATCAGAGAAGATTCTTTCATAAAGATGATGCCAAAAGGGAGAACCTTCTGTCTTAAAGATGATGCCCAGAGAAAGAACCTTCATTCATAAAGATGATGCCAAGAGAGAGAACCTTCATTCATGAAGATGATGTCCAGAGAGAGAACCTTCTTTCATAAAGATAATGCCCTGAGTGAGAACCTTCATTCATGAAGTTGATGCCCAGAGAGAGAACCTTCTTTCATAAAGATAATGCCCAGAGAGAGAAAGTTTCGTAAGATGATGCTCAGACCTAGAACCTTATTTCATAAATAGGATGCCCAGAGAGAGAACCTTTATTCAAAAAGATGATGCCCAGAGAGAGAACCTTCTTTCCTAAGATGATGCCCTGAGAGAGAACCTTCATTCATAAACATGATGCCCAGAGAACCTACATTCACAAAATGAAGGCCAGAGGGAGAACCTTCATCAATAAAGATGATGTCCAGAGAGAGAACCTTCATTCATAAAGATGATGCCCAGAGTGAGAACCTTCATTCATGAAATTGATGCGCTGACAGAGAACATTGTTTCATCAAGTTGATGCCCAGAGAGAGAACGTTCCGTAAAGATGATACCCAGACCTAGAACCTTATTTCATAAATAGGATGCCCAGAGAGAGAACCTTCATTCATAAAGATGATGCCCATGCAGAGAACATTCATTCATAAAGAAGATGCTAGAGTTAACCTTCATTCATAAAGATGATGCGCAGAGAGAGTACATTCATTCATAAAGTTGATGCCCACAGAGAGAACCTTCTTTCATAAGTTGATGCCCAAGAGAACCTTCTTTCATAAAGATGAAGCCCTGAGAGAATCTTAATTCATAAAGATGATGCCCAAAGAGAGAACCTTCTTTCATAAAGATGATGCCCAGAGAGAGAACCTTCATTCATAAAGATGATGACCAGAGAGAGGACATTCATTCATAAAGATGATGTCTATTAGAGAACCTTGTTTCATAAAGATGATACCCAGAGGGAGTACCTTCATTCTTAAAGATGATTCCCAGGCAGAGACGTACTTTCGTAAAAATGATGCCAAGGCAGAAAACCTTTTTTCATGAAGATCATGCCCAGAGAGAGAACCTTGTTTCATTAAGATGATGCCCAGAGACAAAACCTTCATTCATAAAGATGGTGCCCAGGCAGAGAACCATTCGTAAAGATGATGCCCAGGCAGAGAACATTCATTCTTATAGATGATGCCCAAAGGAGACCTTCTTCATGAAGATGATGCCCAGAGAGAGAACCTTCATTCTTAAAGATGATACCCCGGCAGAGAACCTTCATTCATAACGATGATGCCAAGACAGAGAAGCTTCTTTTATAAAAATGATGAAAATATGGACAACCTTCTGTCTTAAAGATGATGCCCAGAGAAAGAACCTTCATTCATAAAGATGATGCAAAAAGAGAGAACTTTCATTCATGAAGATGATGTCCAGAGAGAGAACCTTCTTTCATAAAGATGATGCCCAGAGTGAAAACCTTCATTCATGAAGTTGATGCCCAGAGAGAGAACCTTCTTTCATAAAGATAATGCCCAGAGAGAGAACGTTTCGTAAAGATGATGCTCAGACCTAGAACCTTATTTCATAAATAGGATGCCCAGGGAGAGAACCTTTATTCAAAAAGATGATTCCCAGAGAGAGAACCTTCTTTCCTAAGATGATGCCCTGAGAGAGAACCTTCATTCATAAACATGATGCCCAGAGAACCTACATTCATAAAATGAAAGCCAGAGGGAGAAGCTTCATCAATAAAGATGATGCCCAGAAGAGAACCTTCATTCATGAAGATGATGTCCAGAGAGAGAACCTTCATTCTTAAAGATGATGCCCAGAGTGAGAACCTTCATTCATGAAATTGATGCGCAGACAGAGAACCTCTTTCATAAAGTTGATGCCCAGAGAGAGAACGTTCCGTAAAGATGATGCCCAGACCTAGAACCTTATTTCATAAATAGGATGCCAAGAGAGAGAACCTTTATTCATAAAGATGATGCCCAGAGAGAGAACCTTCTTCATGAAGATGACGTCCAGAGAGAGAACCTTGTTTCATAAAGATGATGCCAAGAGAGAGTACCTCATTCATAAAGTTGATGCCCAGAGAGAGAACCTTCTTTCATAAGTTGATGCCCAAGAGAGAACCTTCTTTCATAAAGTTGATGTCCAGAGAGAAAACATTCTATTATAAGTTGATGCCCAAGAGAGAACCTTCATTCAAAAAGATGATGCGCAGAGAGAGAACCTTCATTCATACAGATGATGCCCAGAGAGTGAACCTTCATTCATAAACATGATGCCCAGGCAGAGAACCTCCATTCATAACGATTATACCGCAGAGAGAACGTGGTTTCATAAAGATATTACCCACAGAGTACCTTCATTCATAAAGATGATGCCCAGGCAGAGAAAGTACTTTTGTATAGATGATGCCCAGGCAGAAAACCTTCTTTCATAAACATGATGCCCAGAGAGAGATACTTAATTCATATATATGATTCCCAGACGGAGAATCTTGTTTCATAAAGATGATGCCCAGAGAGAGAACCTTCATTCATAAAGATGATGCCCATGCAGAGAACCTTCATTCATAAAGATGAGGCCCAGAGAGAGAACATTCATTCATGAAGATGATGCCCAGAGAGAGAACCTTCTTTCATAAAGATGATGCCTAGAGGGAGAACTTTCATTCATAAAGATGATGCCCAAGAGAATCTTCTTTCATAAAGATGAAGCCCTGAGAGAATCTTATTTCATAAAGATGATGCCCAAAGAGAGAACCTTCTTTCATAAAGATGATGCCCAGAGAGAGAACCTTCATTCATAAAGATGATGACCAGAGAGAGGACATTCATTCATAAAGATGATGTCCACCAGAGAACCTTGTTTCATAAAGATGATACCCAGAGAGAGTACCTTCATTCTTAAAGATGATTCCCAGGCAGAGAACGTACTTTCGTAAAGATGATGCCAAGGCAAAAAACCTTTTTTTCATAAAGATCATGCCCAGAGAGAGAACCTTGTTTCATTAAGATGATGCCCAGAGAGAAACCTTCATTCATAAAGATGATGCCCAGGCAGAGAACCTTTCATAGAGATGATGCCCAGGCAGAGAACTTTCATTCTTATAGCTGATGCCCAGTGGGAGACCTTCTTTCATGAAAATGATGCCAATAGGGAGAACCTTCTGTCTTAAAGATGATGCCCAGAGAAAGAACCTTCATTCATAAAGATGATGCCAAGCCAGAGAAGCTTCTTTTATAAAGATGATGCCAATATGGGGAACCTTCTGTCTTAAAGATGATGCCCAGAGAAAGAACCTTCATTCATAAAGATGATGCCGAGAGAGAGAACCTTCTTTCATAAAGATGATGCCCAGAGAGAGAACCATCATTCATAAAGATGATAACCAGAGAGAGGACATTCATTCATAAAGATGATGTCCAGCAGAGAACCTTGTTTCATAAAGATGATACCCAGAGAGAGTACCTTCATTCTTAAAGATGATTCCCAGGCAGAGAACGTACTTTCGTAAAGATGATGCCAAGGCAAAAAACCTTTTTTTCATAAAGATCATGCCCAGAGAGAGAACCTTGTTTCATTAAGATGATGCCCAGAGAGAAAACCTTCATCATAAAGATGATGCCCAGGCAGAGAACCTTTTATAGAGATGATGCCCAGGCAGAGAACATTCATTCTTATAGATGATGCACAGTGGGAGACCTTCTTTCATGAAAATGATGCCAATAGGGAGACCCTTCTGTCTTAAAGATGATTCCCAGAGAAAGAACCTTCATTCATAAAGATGATGCCAAGCCAGAGAAGCTTCTTTTATAAAGATGATGCCAATATGGGGAACCTTCTCTCTTAAAGATGATGCCCAGAGAAAGAACCTTCATTCATAAAGATGATGCCGAGAGAGAGAACCTTCATTCATGAAGATGATGTCCAGAGAGAGAACCTTTTTTCATAAAGATAATGCCCAGAATGAGAACCTTCATTCATGGATTTGATGCCCAGAGAGAGAATCTTCCTTCATAAAGATAATGCCCAGAGAGAGAATGTTTCTTAAAGATGATGCTTAGACCTAGAACCTTATTTCATAAATAGGATTCCCAGGGAGAGAACCTTTATTCATAAAGATGAAGTCCAGAGAGAGAACCTTGTTTCATAAAGATGATGCCAAGAGAGAGTACCTTCATTCATAAAGTTGATGCCCAGAGAGAAAACATTCTATTATAAGTTGATGCCCAAGAGAGAACCTTCATGCAAAAAGATGATGCGCAGAGAGAGAACCTTCATTCATACAGATGATGCGCAGAGAGTGAACCTTCATTCATAAACATGATGCCCAGGCAGAGAACCTACATTCATAACGATTATACCGCAGAGAGAACCTGGTTTCATAAAGATATTACCCAGAGAGTACCTTCGTTCATAAAGATGATGCCCAGGCAGAGAAAGTACTTTCGTAAAGATGATGCCCAGGCAGAAAGCCTTCTTTCATAAAGATGATGCCCAGAGAGAGATACTTAATTCATATATATGATGTCCAGACAGAGAATCTTGTTTCATAAAGATGATGCCCAGAGAGAGAACCTTCTCTCATAAAGATGATGGGCATACAGAGAACCTTTTTTCATAAAGATAATGCCCAGAGTGAGAACCTTGTTTCATAGAGATGATGCCATGAGAGGGAACCTTCATTCATAAGAATGATCCCCAGGCAGAGAATCTTTCATAAAGATGATGCCCAGATCTAGAACCTTATTTCATAAAGAGGATGCCCAGTGAGAGAACCTTCATTCATAAAGATGATGCCTAGGGGGAGAACTTTCATTCATAAAGATGATGCCCAAGAGAATCTTCTTTCATAAAGATGAAGCCCTGAGAGAATCTTATTTCATAAAGATGATGCCCAAAGAGAGAACCTTCTTTCATAAAGATGATGCCCAGAGAGAGAACCTTCATTCATAAAGATGATGACCAGAGAGAGGACATTCATTCATAAAGATGATGTCCACGAGAGAACCTTGTTTCATAAAGATGATACCCAGATAGAGTACCTTCATTCTTAAAAGTGATTCCCAGGCAGAGAACGTACTTTCATAAAAATGATGCCAAGGCAAAAAACCTTTTTTCATAAAGATCATGCCCAGAGAGAGAACCTTGTTTCATTAAGGTGATACCCAGAGAGAAAACCTTGATTCATAAAGATGATGCCCAGGCAGAGAACCTTTCGTAAAGATGATGCCCAGGCAGAGAACTTTCATTATTATAGATGATGCCCAGAGGGAGACCTTCTTTCATGAAGATGATGCCCAGAGAGAGAACCTTCTTTCTTAAAGATGGTGCCCAGGCTGAGAACCTTCATTCATAACGATGATGCCAAGTCAGAGAAGCTTCTTTCAGAAAGATGATGCCAATAGGGAGAACCTTCTGTCTTAAAGATGATGCCCAGAGAAAGAACATTGTTTCATAGGGATGATGCCCAGAGAGAGAAACTTCATTCATGAAGATGATGCCCAGAGAACCTACATTCATAAAATGAAAGCCAGAGGGAGAACATTCATCAATAAGGATGATGCCCAGAGATAGAACCTTCATTGATGAAGATGATGTCCAGTGAGAGAACCTTCTTTCATAAAGATGATGCCCAGAGTAAGAACCTTCATTCATGAATTTGATGGCCAGAGAGAGAACCTTTTTTCATAAAGTTGATACCCAGAGAGAGAACGTTTCGTAAAGATGATGCTCCGACCTAGAATCTTATTTCATAAATAGGATGCCCGGGGAAGAACCTTTATTCATAAAGATGATGCCCAGATGAGAACCTTCATTCATAAACATGATGCCCAGAGAACCCACAGTCATAAAATGATGCCCAGAGGGAGAACCTTCATCAATAAAGATGATGCTCAGACCTAGAATCTTATTTCATAAATAGGATGCCCAGAGAGAGAACCTTTATTCATAAAGATGATGCCCAGAGAGAGAACCTTCTTTCATAAACATGATGCCCTGAGAGAGAACCTTCATTCATAAACATGATGCCCTGAGAACCTACATTCATAAAATGATGCCCAGAGAAAGAACCTTCATCAATAAAGATGATGCCTGAGAGAGAACCTTCATTCATGAAGATGATGCCCAGAGACCCTACATTCATAAAATGAAGGCCAGAGGGAGAACCTTCATCAAGAAAGATGATGCCCAGAGAGAAAACCTTCATTCATGAAGATGATGTCCAGAGAGAGAACCTTCTTTCATAAAGATGATGCCCAGAGTAAGAACCTTCATTCATGAAGTTGATGGCCAGAGAGAGAACCTTCTTTCATAAAGTTGATACCCAGAGAGGGAACGTTTCGTAAAGATGATGCTCAGACCTAGAATCTTATTTCATAAATAGGATGCCCAGAGACAGAACTTTTATTCATAAAGATGATGCCCAGAGAGAGAACCTTCTTTCATAAACATGATGCCCAGAGAACCTACAGTCATAAAATGATGCCCAGAGAGAGAACCTTCATCAATAAAGATGATGCCCAGAGAGAGAACTTTCTTTCATAAAGATGATGCCCAGAGAGAGAGCCTTCATTCATAAAGATTATGTCCAGAGTGAGAACCTTGTTTCATAAAGATGATGCCAAGAGAGAGTACCTTCATTCATAAAGTTGATGCCTAGTGAGAAAACATTCTTTCAAAATTTGATGCCCAAGAGAGAACCTTCTTTCATAAAGTTGATGCCCAGAGAGAAAACATTCTTTCATAAGTTGATGCCCAAGAGAGAACCTTCTTTCATGAAGATGATGTCCAGAGAGAGAACCTTCTTTCATAAAGATGATGCCCAGAGTAAGAACCTTCATTCATGAAGTTGATGGCCAGAGAGAGAACCTTCTTTCATAAAGTTGATACCCAGAGAGGGAACGTTTCGTAAAGATGATGCTCAGACCTAGAATCTTATTTCATAAATAGGATGCCCAGAGAGAGAACCTTTATTCATAAAGATGATGCCCAGGCAGAGAACTTTCATTCATAACGATGATGCCAATCAGAGAAGATTCTTTCATAAAGATGATGCCAAAAGGGAGAACCTTCTGTCTTAAAGATGATGCCCAGAGAAAGAACCTTCATTCATAAAGATGATGCCAAGAGAGAGAACCTTCATTCATGAAGATGATGTCCAGAGAGAGAACCTTCTTTCATAAAGATAATGCCCAGAGTGAGAACCTTCATTCATGAAGTTGATGCCCAGAGAGAGAACCTTCTTTCATAAAGATAATGCCCAGAGAGAGAAAGTTTCGTAAGATGATGCTCAGACCTAGAACCTTATTTCATAAATAGGATGCCCAGAGAGAGAACCTTTATTCAAAAAGATGATGCCCAGAGAGAGAACCTTCTTTCCTAAGATGATGCCCTGAGAGAGAACCTTCATTCATAAACATGATGCCCAGAGAACCTACATTCACAAAATGAAGGCCAGAGGGAGAACCTTCATCAATAAAGATGATGTCCAGAGAGAGAACCTTCATTCATAAAGATGATGCCCAGAGTGAGAACCTTCATTCATGAAATTGATGCGCTGACAGAGAACATTGTTTCATCAAGTTGATGCCCAGAGAGAGAACGTTCCGTAAAGATGATACCCAGACCTAGAACCTTATTTCATAAATAGGATGCCCAGAGAGAGAACCTTCATTCATAAAGATGATGCCCATGCAGAGAACATTCATTCATAAAGAAGATGCTAGAGTTAACCTTCATTCATAAAGATGATGCGCAGAGAGAGTACATTCATTCATAAAGTTGATGCCCACAGAGAGAACCTTCTTTCATAAGTTGATGCCCAAGAGAACCTTCTTTCATAAAGATGAAGCCCTGAGAGAATCTTAATTCATAAAGATGATGCCCAAAGAGAGAACCTTCTTTCATAAAGATGATGCCCAGAGAGAGAACCTTCATTCATAAAGATGATGACCAGAGAGAGGACATTCATTCATAAAGATGATGTCTATTAGAGAACCTTGTTTCATAAAGATGATACCCAGAGGGAGTACCTTCATTCTTAAAGATGATTCCCAGGCAGAGACGTACTTTCGTAAAAATGATGCCAAGGCAGAAAACCTTTTTTCATGAAGATCATGCCCAGAGAGAGAACCTTGTTTCATTAAGATGATGCCCAGAGACAAAACCTTCATTCATAAAGATGGTGCCCAGGCAGAGAACCTTTCGTAAAGATGATGCCCAGGCAGAGAACATTCATTCTTATAGATGATGCCCAAAGGAGACCTTCTTCATGAAGATGATGCCCAGAGAGAGAACCTTCATTCTTAAAGATGATACCCCGGCAGAGAACCTTCATTCATAACGATGATGCCAAGACAGAGAAGCTTCTTTTATAAAAATGATGAAAATATGGACAACCTTCTGTCTTAAAGATGATGCCCAGAGAAAGAACCTTCATTCATAAAGATGATGCAAAAAGAGAGAACTTTCATTCATGAAGATGATGTCCAGAGAGAGAACCTTCTTTCATAAAGATGATGCCCAGAGTGAAAACCTTCATTCATGAAGTTGATGCCCAGAGAGAGAACCTTCTTTCATAAAGATAATGCCCAGAGAGAGAACGTTTCGTAAAGATGATGCTCAGACCTAGAACCTTATTTCATAAATAGGATGCCCAGGGAGAGAACCTTTATTCAAAAAGATGATTCCCAGAGAGAGAACCTTCTTTCCTAAGATGATGCCCTGAGAGAGAACCTTCATTCATAAACATGATGCCCAGAGAACCTACATTCATAAAATGAAAGCCAGAGGGAGAAGCTTCATCAATAAAGATGATGCCCAGAAGAGAACCTTCATTCATGAAGATGATGTCCAGAGAGAGAACCTTCATTCTTAAAGATGATGCCCAGAGTGAGAACCTTCATTCATGAAATTGATGCGCAGACAGAGAACCTCTTTCATAAAGTTGATGCCCAGAGAGAGAACGTTCCGTAAAGATGATGCCCAGACCTAGAACCTTATTTCATAAATAGGATGCCAAGAGAGAGAACCTTTATTCATAAAGATGATGCCCAGAGAGAGAACCTTCTTCATGAAGATGACGTCCAGAGAGAGAACCTTGTTTCATAAAGATGATGCCAAGAGAGAGTACCTTCATTCATAAAGTTGATGCCCAGAGAGAGAACCTTCTTTCATAAGTTGATGCCCAAGAGAGAACCTTCTTTCATAAAGTTGATGTCCAGAGAGAAAACATTCTATTATAAGTTGATGCCCAAGAGAGAACCTTCATTCAAAAAGATGATGCGCAGAGAGAGAACCTTCATTCATACAGATGATGCCCAGAGAGTGAACCTTCATTCATAAACATGATGCCCAGGCAGAGAACCTCCATTCATAACGATTATACCGCAGAGAGAACGTGGTTTCATAAAGATATTACCCACAGAGTACCTTCATTCATAAAGATGATGCCCAGGCAGAGAAAGTACTTTTGTATAGATGATGCCCAGGCAGAAAACCTTCTTTCATAAACATGATGCCCAGAGAGAGATACTTAATTCATATATATGATTCCCAGACGGAGAATCTTGTTTCATAAAGATGATGCCCAGAGAGAGAACCTTCATTCATAAAGATGATGCCCATGCAGAGAACCTTCATTCATAAAGATGAGGCCCAGAGAGAGAACATTCATTCATGAAGATGATGCACAGAGAGAGAACCTTCTTTCATAAAGATGATGCCTAGAGGGAGAACTTTCATTCATAAAGATGATGCCCAAGAGAATCTTCTTTCATAAAGATGAAGCCCTGAGAGAATCTTATTTCATAAAGATGATGCCCAAAGAGAGAACCTTCTTTCATAAAGATGATGCCCAGAGAGAGAACCTTCATTCATAAAGATGATGACCAGAGAGAGGACATTCATTCATAAAGATGATGTCCACCAAAGAACCTTGTTTCATAAAGATGATACCCAGAGAGAGTACCTTCATTCTTAAAGATGATTCCCAGGCAGAGAACGTACTTTCGTAAAGATGATGCCAAGGCAAAAAACCTTTTTTTCATAAAGATCATGCCCAGAGAGAGAACCTTGTTTCATTAAGATGATGCCCAGAGAGAAACCTTCATTCATAAAGATGATGCCCAGGCAGAGAACCTTTCATAGAGATGATGCCCAGGCAGAGAACTTTCATTCTTATAGCTGATGCCCAGTGGGAGACCTTCTTTCATGAAAATGATGCCAATAGGGAGAACCTTCTGTCTTAAAGATGATGCCCAGAGAAAGAACCTTCATTCATAAAGATGATGCCAAGCCAGAGAAGCTTCTTTTATAAAGATGATGCCAATATGGGGAACCTTCTGTCTTAAAGATGATGCCCAGAGAAAGAACCTTCATTCATAAAGATGATGCCGAGAGAGAGAACCTTCTTTCATAAAGATGATGCCCAGAGAGAGAACCATCATTCATAAAGATGATAACCAGAGAGAGGACATTCATTCATAAAGATGATGTCCAGCAGAGAACCTTGTTTCATAAAGATGATACCCAGAGAGAGTACCTTCATTCTTAAAGATGATTCCCAGGCAGAGAACGTACTTTCGTAAAGATGATGCCAAGGCAAAAAACCTTTTTTCATAAAGATAATGCCCAGAGTGAGAACCTTGTTTCATAGAGATGATGCCCAGAGAGAAACCTTCATTCATAAAGATGATGCCCAGGCAGAGAACCTTTCATAGAGATGATGCCCAGGCAGAGAACTTTCATTCTTATAGCTGATGCCCAGTGGGAGACCTTCTTTCATGAAAATGATGCCAATAGGGAGAACCTTCTGTCTTAAAGATGATGCCCAGAGAAAGAACCTTCATTCATAAAGATGATGCCAAGCCAGAGAAGCTTCTTTTATAAAGATGATGCCAATATGGGGAACCTTCTGTCTTAAAGATGATGCCCAGAGAAAGAACCTTCATTCATAAAGATGATGCCGAGAGAGAGAACCTTCTTTCATAAAGATGATGCCCAGAGAGAGAACCATCATTCATAAAGATGATAACCAGAGAGAGGACATTCATTCATAAAGATGATGTCCAGCAGAGAACCTTGTTTCATAAAGATGATACCCAGAGAGAGTACCTTCATTCTTAAAGATGATTCCCAGGCAGAGAACGTACTTTCGTAAAGATGATGCCAAGGCAAAAAACCTTTTTTTCATAAAGATCATGCCCAGAGAGAGAACCTTGTTTCATTAAGATGATGCCCAGAGAGAAAACCTTCATCATAAAGATGATGCCCAGGCAGAGAAACTTTTATAGAGATGATGCCCAGGCAGAGAACATTCATTCTTATAGATGATGCACAGTGGGAGACCTTCTTTCATGAAAATGATGCCAATAGGGAGACCCTTCTGTCTTAAAGATGATTCCCAGAGAAAGAACCTTCATTCATAAAGATGATGCCAAGCCAGAGAAGCTTCTTTTATAAAGATGATGCCAATATGGGGAACCTTCTCTCTTAAAGATGATGCCCAGAGAAAGAACCTTCATTCATAAAGATGATGCCGAGAGAGAGAACCTTCATTCATGAAGATGATGTCCAGAGAGAGAACCTTTTTTCATAAAGATAATGCCCAGAATGAGAACCTTCATTCATGGATTTGATGCCCAGAGAGAGAATCTTCCTTCATAAAGATAATGCCCAGAGAGAGAATGTTTCTTAAAGATGATGCTTAGACCTAGAACCTTATTTCATAAATAGGATTCCCAGGGAGAGAACCTTTATTCATAAAGATGAAGTCCAGAGAGAGAACCTTGTTTCATAAAGATGATGCCAAGAGAGAGTACCTTCATTCATAAAGTTGATGCCCAGAGAGAAAACATTCTATTATAAGTTGATGCCCAAGAGAGAACCTTCATGCAAAAAGATGATGCGCAGAGAGAGAACCTTCATTCATACAGATGATGCGCAGAGAGTGAACCTTCATTCATAAACATGATGCCCAGGCAGAGAACCTACATTCATAACGATTATACCGCAGAGAGAACCTGGTTTCATAAAGATATTACCCAGAGAGTACCTTCGTTCATAAAGATGATGCCCAGGCAGAGAAAGTACTTTCGTAAAGATGATGCCCAGGCAGAAAGCCTTCTTTCATAAAGATGATGCCCAGAGAGAGATACTTAATTCATATATATGATGTCCAGACAGAGAATCTTGTTTCATAAAGATGATGCCCAGAGAGAGAACCTTCTCTCATAAAGATGATGGGCATACAGAGAACCTTTTTTCATAAAGATAATGCCCAGAGTGAGAACCTTGTTTCATAGAGATGATGCCATGAGAGGGAACCTTCATTCATAAGAATGATCCCCAGGCAGAGAATCTTTCATAAAGATGATGCCCAGATCTAGAACCTTATTTCATAAAGAGGATGCCCAGTGAGAGAACCTTCATTCATAAAGATGATGCCTAGGGGGAGAACTTTCATTCATAAAGATGATGCCCAAGAGAATCTTCTTTCATAAAGATGAAGCCCTGAGAGAATCTTATTTCATAAAGATGATGCCCAAAGAGAGAACCTTCTTTCATAAAGATGATGCCCAGAGAGAGAACCTTCATTCATAAAGATGATGACCAGAGAGAGGACATTCATTCATAAAGATGATGTCCACGAGAGAACCTTGTTTCATAAAGATGATACCCAGATAGAGTACCTTCATTCTTAAAAGTGATTCCCAGGCAGAGAACGTACTTTCATAAAAATGATGCCAAGGCAAAAAAACTTTTTTCATAAAGATCATGCCCAGAGAGAGAACCTTGTTTCATTAAGGTGATACCCAGAGAGAAAACCTTGATTCATAAAGATGATGCCCAGGCAGAGAACCTTTCGTAAAGATGATGCCCAGGCAGAGAACTTTCATTATTATAGATGATGCCCAGAGGGAGACCTTCTTTCATGAAGATGATGCCCAGAGAGAGAACCTTCTTTCTTAAAGATGGTGCCCAGGCTGAGAACCTTCATTCATAACGATGATGCCAAGTCAGAGAAGCTTCTTTCAGAAAGATGATGCCAATAGGGAGAACCTTCTGTCTTAAAGATGATGCCCAGAGAAAGAACATTGTTTCATAGGGATGATGCCCAGAGAGAGAAACTTCATTCATGAAGATGATGCCCAGAGAACCTACATTCATAAAATGAAAGCCAGAGGGAGAACATTCATCAATAAGGATGATGCCCAGAGATAGAACCTTCATTGATGAAGATGATGTCCAGTGAGAGAACCTTCTTTCATAAAGATGATGCCCAGAGTAAGAACCTTCATTCATGAATTTGATGGCCAGAGAGAGAACCTTTTTTCATAAAGTTGATACCCAGAGAGAGAACGTTTCGTAAAGATGATGCTCCGACCTAGAATCTTATTTCATAAATAGGATGCCCGGGGAAGAACCTTTATTCATAAAGATGATGCCCAGATGAGAACCTTCATTCATAAACATGATGCCCAGAGAACCCACAGTCATAAAATGATGCCCAGAGGGAGAACCTTCATCAATAAAGATGATGCTCAGACCTAGAATCTTATTTCATAAATAGGATGCCCAGAGAGAGAACCTTTATTCATAAAGATGATGCCCAGAGAGAGAACCTTCTTTCATAAACATGATGCCCTGAGAGAGAACCTTCATTCATAAACATGATGCCCAGAGAACCTACATTCATAAAATGATGCCCAGAGAAAGAACCTTCATCAATAAAGATGATGCCTGAGAGAGAACCTTCATTCATGAAGATGATGCCCAGAGACCCTACATTCATAAAATGAAGGCCAGAGGGAGAACCTTCATCAAGAAAGATGATGCCCAGAGAGAAAACCTTCATTCATGAAGATGATGTCCAGAGAGAGAACCTTCTTTCATAAAGATGATGCCCAGAGTAAGAACCTTCATTCATGAAGTTGATGGCCAGAGAGAGAACCTTCTTTCATAAAGTTGATACCCAGAGAGGGAACGTTTCGTAAAGATGATGCTCAGACCTAGAATCTTATTTCATAAATAGGATGCCCAGAGACAGAACTTTTATTCATAAAGATGATGCCCAGAGAGAGAACCTTCTTTCATAAACATGATGCCCAGAGAACCTACAGTCATAAAATGATGCCCAGAGAGAGAACCTTCATCAATAAAGATGATGCCCAGAGAGAGAACTTTCTTTCATAAAGATGATGCCCAGAGAGAGAGCCTTCATTCATAAAGATTATGTCCAGAGTGAGAACCTTGTTTCATAAAGATGATTCCAAGAGAGAGTACCTTCATTCATAAAGTTGATGCCTAGAGAGAAAACATTCTTTCAAAATTTGATGCCCAAGAGAGAACCTTCTTTCATAAAGTTGATGCCCAGAGAGAAAACATTCTTTCATAAGTTGATGCCCAAGAGAGAACCTTCTTTCATAAAGATGATATCCTGAGAGAGAACCTTCATTCATAAACATGATGCCCAGAGAACGTACATTCATAAAATGATGCCCAGAGAGAGAACCTTCATCAATAAAGATGATGCCAGAGAGAGAACCTTCTTTCATAAAGATAATGCCCAGAGAGAGAAAGTTTCGTAAAGATGATGCTCAGACCTAGAACCTTATTTCATAAATAGGATGCCCAGAGAGAGAACCTTTATTCAAAAAGAGGATGCCCAGAAAGAGAACCTTCTTTCATAAAGATGATGCCTAGAGGGAGAACTTTCATTCATAAAGATGATGCCCAAGAGAATCTTCTTTCATAAAGATGAAGCCCTGAGAGAATCTTATTTCATAAAGATGATGCCCAAAGAGAGAACCTTCTTTCATAAAGATGATGCCCAGAGAGAGAACCTTCATTCGTAAAGATGATGACCAGAGAGAGGACATTCATTCATAAAGATGATGTCCACCAGAGAACCTTGTTTCATAAAGATGATACCCAGAGAGAGTACCTCCATTCTTAAAGATGATTCCCAGGCAGAGAACGTACTTTCGTAAAGATGATGCCAAGGCAAAAAACCTTTTTTTCATAAAGATCATGCCCAGAGAGAGAACCTTGTTTCATTAAGATGATGCCCAGAGAGAAAACCTTCATTCATAAAGATGATGCCCAGGCAGAGAACCTTTCATAGAGATGATGCCCAGGCAGAGAACTTTCATTCTTATAGATGATGCCCAGTGGGAGACCTTCTTTCATGAAAATGATGCCAATAGGGAGAACCTTCTTTCTTAAAGATGATGCCCAGGCAGAGAACCTTCATTCATAACGATGATGCCAAGTCAGAGAAGATTATTTCATAAAGATGATGCCTATAGGGAGACCCTTCTGTCTTAAAGATGATTCCCAGAGAAAGAACCTTCATTCATAAAGATGATGCCAAGCCACAGAAGCTTCTTTTATAAAGATGATGCCAATATGGAGAACCTTCTGTCTTAAAGATGATGCCCAGAGAAAGAACCTTCATTCATAAAGATGATGCCGAGAGAGAGAACCTTCTTTCATAAAGATGATGCCCAGAGAGAGAACCATCATTCATAAAGATGATAACCAGAGAGAGGACATTCATTCATAAAGATGATGTCCAGCAGAGAACCTTGTTTCATAAAGATGATACCCAGAGAGAGTACCTTCATTCTTAAAGATGATTCCCAGGCAGAGAACGTACTTTCGTAAAGATGATGCCAAGGCAAAAAACCTTTTTTCATAAAGATAATGCCCAGAGTGAGAACCTTGTTTCATAGAGATGATGCCGTGAGAGGGAACCTTCATTCATAAGGATGATCCCCAGGCAGAGAATCTTTCATAAAGATGATGCCCAGACCTAGAACCTTATTTCATAAAGAGGATGCCTAAGTGAGAGAACCTTCATTCATAAAAATGATGCCCATGCAGAGAACCTTCATTCATAAAGATGAGGCCCAGAGAGAGAACCTTCTTTCATAAAGACGATGCCTAGAGGGAGAACTTCCATTCATAAAGATGATGCCCAAGAGACCCTTCTTCATAAAGATGAAGCCCTGAGAGAATCTTAATTCATAAAGATGATGCCCAAAGAGAGAACCTTCTTTCATAAAGGTGATGCCCAGAGAGAGAACCTTCATTCATAAAGATGATGACCAGAGAGAGGACATTCATTCATAAAGATGATGTCCACCAGAGAACCTTGTTTCATAAAGATGATACCCAGAGAGAGTACCTTCATTCTTAAAGATGATTCCCAGGCAGAGAATGTACTTTCATAAAAATGATGCCAAGGCAAAAAACCTTTTTTCATAAAAATCATGCCCAGAGAGAGAACCTTGTTTCATTAAGATGATGCCCAGAGAGAAAACCTTCATTCATAAAGATGATGCCCAGGCAGAGAACCTTCTTACATAAAGATGATATCCTGAGAGAGAACCTTCATTCATAAACATGATGCCCAGAGAACGTACATTCATAAAATGATGCCCAGAGAGAGAACCTTCATCAATAAAGATGATGCCAGAGAGAGAACCTTCTTTCATAAAGATAATGCCCAGAGAGAGAACGTTTCATAAAGATGATGCTCAGACCTAGAACCTTATTTCATAAATAGGATGCCCAGAGAGAGAACCTTTATTCAAAAAGATGATGCCCAGAAAGAGAACCTTCTTTCATAAAGATGATGCCTAGAGGGAGAACTTTCATTCATAAAGATGATGCCCAAGAGAATCTTCTTTCATAAAGATGAAGCCCTGAGAGAATCTTATTTCATAAAGATGATGCCCAAAGAGAGAACCTTCTTTCATAAAGATGATGCCCAGAGAGAGAACCTTCATTCATAAAGATGATGACCAGAGAGAGGACATTCATTCATAAAGATGATGTCCACCAGAGAACCTTGTTTCATAAAGATGATACCCAGAGAGAGTACCTCCATTCTTAAAGATGATTCCCAGGCAGAGAACGTACTTTCATAAAGATGATGCCAAGGCAAAAAACCTTTTTTTCATAAAGATCATGCCCAGAGAGAGAACCTTGTTTCATTAAGATGATGCCCAGAGAGAAAACCTTCATTCATAAAGATGATGCCCAGGCAGAGAACCTTTCATAGAGATGATGCCCAGGCAGAGAACTTTCATTCTGATAGATGATGCCCAGTGGGAGACCTTCTTTCATGAAAATGATGCCAATAGGGAGAACCTTCTGTCTTAAAGATGATGCCCAGAGAAAGAACCTTCATTCATAAAGATGATGCCGAGAGAGAGAACCTTCTTTCATAAAGATGATGCCCAGAGAGAGAACCATCATTCATAAAGATGATAACCAGAGAGAGGACATTCATTCATAAAGATGATGCCCAAAGAGAGAACCTTCTTTCATAAAGGTGATGCCCAGATAGAGAACCTTCATTCATAAAGATGATGACCAGAGAGAGGACATTCATTCATAAAGATGATGTCCACCAGAGAACCTTGTTTCATAAAGATGATACCCAGAGAGAGTACCTTCATTCTTAAAGATGATTCCCAGGCAGAGAATGTACTTTCATAAAAATGATGCCAAGGCAAAAAACCTTTTTTCATAAAAATCATGCCCAGACAGAGAACCTTGTTTCATTAAGATGATGCCCAGAGAGAAAACCTTCATTCATAAAGATGATGCCCAGGCAGAGAACCTTTCATAAAGATGATGCCCAGGCAGAGAACTTTCATTCTTATAGATGATGCCCAGAGGGAGAACTTCTTTCATGAAGATGATGCCCAGAGAGAGAACCTTCTTTCTTAAAGATGATGCCCAGGCAGAGAACCTTCATTCATAACGATGATGCCAAGTCAGAGAAGCTTCTTTCATAAAGATGATACCAATAGGGAGAACCTTCTGTCTTAAAGATGATGCCCAGAGAAAGAACTTTGTTTCATAAAGATGATGCCCAGAGAGAGAAACTTCATTCATGAAGATGATGCCCAGAGAACTTACATTCATAAAATGAAGGCCAGAGGGAGAACATTCATCAATAAGGATGATGCCCAGAGAGAGAACCTTCATTCATGAAGATGATGTCCAGTGAGAGAACCTTCTTTCATAAAGATGATGCCCAGAGTAAGAACCTTCATTCATGAATTTGATGGCCAGAGAGAGAACCCTTTTTCATAAAGTTGATACCCAGAGAGTGAACGTTCGTAAAGATGATGCTCCGACCTAGAATCTTATTTCATAAATAGGATGCCCAGAGAGAGAACCTTTATTCATAAAGATGATGCCCAGATGAGAACCTTCATTCATAAACATGATGCCCAGAGAACCCACAGTCATAAAATGATGCCCAGAGGGAGAACCTTCATCAATAAAGATGATGCTCAGACCTAGAATCTTATTTCATAAATAGGATGCCCAGAGAGAGAACTTTTATACATAAAGATGATACCCAGAGAGAGAACCTTCTTTCATAAACATGATGCCCTGAGAGAGAACCTTCATTCATAAACATGATGCCCAGAGAACCTACACTCATAAAATGATGCCCAGAGAAAGAACCTTCATCAATAAAGATGATGCCTGAGAGAGAACCTTCATTCATGAAGATGATGCCCAGAGACCCTACATTCATAAAATGAAGGCCAGAGGGAGAACCTTCATCAAGAAAGATGATGCCCAGAGAGAAAACCTTCATTCATGAAGATGATGTCCAGAGAGAGAACCTTCTTTCATAAAGATGATGCCCAGAGTAAGAACCTTCATTCATGAAGTTGATGGCCAGAGAGAGAACCTTCTTTCATAAAGTTGATACCCAGAGAGGGAACGTTTCGTAAAGATGATGCTCAGACCTAGAATCTTATTTCATAAATAGGATGCCCAGAGACAGAACTTTTATTCATAAAGATGATGCCCAGAGAGAGAACCTTCTTTCATAAACATGATGCCCAGAGAACCTACAGTCATAAAATGATGCCCAGAGAGAGAACCTTCATCAATAAAGATGATGCCCAGAGAGAGAACTTTCTTTCATAAAGATGATGCCCAGAGAGAGAGGCTTCATTCATAAAGATTATGTCCAGAGTGAGAACCTTGTTTCATAAAGATGATGCCAAGAGAGAGTACCTTCATTCATAAAGTTGATGCCTAGAGAGAAAACATTCTTTCAAAATTTGATGCCCAAGAGAGAACCTTCTTTCATAAAGTTGATGCCCAGAGAGAAAACATTCTTTCATAAGTTGATGCCCAAGAGAGAACCTTCTTTCATGAAGATGATGTCCAGAGAGAGAACCTTCTTTCATAAAGATGATGCCCAGAGTAAGAACCTTCATTCATGAAGTTGATGGCCAGAGAGAGAACCTTCTTTCATAAAGTTGATACCCAGAGAGGGAACGTTTCGTAAAGATGATGCTCAGACCTAGAATCTTATTTCATAAATAGGATGCCCAGAGAGAGAACCTTTATTCATAAAGATGATGCCCAGATGAGAACCTTCATTCAAAAACATGATGCCCAGAGAACCCACAGTCATAAAATGATGCCCAGAGGGAGAACCTTCATCAATAAAGATGATGCTCAGACCTAGAATCTTATTTCATAAATAGGATGCCCAGAGAGAGAACCTTTATTCATAAAGATGATGCCCAGAGAGAGAACCTTCTTTCATAAACATTATGCCCTGAGAGAGAACCTTCATTCATAAACATGATGCCCAGAGAACCTACATTCATAAAATGATGCCCAGAGAAAGAACCTTCATCAATAAAGATGATGCCTGAGAGAGAACCTTCATTCATGAAGATGATGCCCAGAGACCCTACATTCATAAAATGAAGGCCAGAGGGAGAACCTTCATCAAGAAAGATGATGCCCAGAGAGAAAACCTTCATTCATGAAGATGATGTCCAGAGAGAGAACCTTCTTTCATAAAGATGATGCCCAGAGTAAGAACCTTCATTCATGAAGTTGATGGCCAGAGAGAGAACCTTCTTTCATAAAGTTGATACCCAGAGAGGGAACGTTTCGTAAAGATGATGCTCAGACCTAGAATCTTATTTCATAAATAGGATGCCCAGAGACAGAACTTTTATTCATAAAGATGATGCCCAGAGAGAGAACCTTCTTTCATAAACATGATGCCCAGAGAACCTACAGTCATAAAATGATGCCCAGAGAGAGAACCTTCATCAATAAAGATGATGCCCAGAGAGAGAACTTTCTTTCATAAAGATGATGCCCAGAGAGAGAGCCTTCATTCATAAAGATTATGTCCAGAGTGAGAACCTTGTTTCATAAAGATGATGCCAAGAGAGAGTACCTTCATTCATAAAGTTGATGCCTAGAGAGAAAACATTCTTTCAAAATTTGATGCCCAAGAGAGAACCTTCTTTCATAAAGTTGATGCCCAGAGAGAAAACATTCTTTCATAAGTTGATGCCCAAGAGAGAACCTTCTTTCATAAAGATGATATCCTGAGAGAGAACCTTCATTCATAAACATGATGCCCAGAGAACGTACATTCATAAAATGATGCCCAGAGAGAGAACCTTCATCAATAAAGATGATGCCAGGGAGAGAACCTTCTTTCATAAAGATAATGCCCAGAGAGAGAACGTTTCGTAAAGATGATGCTCAGACCTAGAACCTTATTTCATAAATAGGATGCCCAGAGAGAGAACCTTTATTCAAAAAGATGATGCCCAGAAAGAGAACCTTCTTTCATAAAGATGATGCCTAGAGGGAGAACTTTCATTCATAAAGATGATGCCCAAGAGAATCTTCTTTCATAAAGATGATGCCAATATGGAGAACCTTCTGTCTTAAAGATAATGCCCAGAGTGAGAACCTTCATTCATGGATTTGATGCCCAGAGAGAGAATCTTCCTTCATAAAGATAATGCCCAGAGAGAGAACGTTTCTTAAAGATGATGCTCAGACCTAGAACCTTATTTCATAAATAGGATTCCCAGAGAGAGAACCTTTATTCATAAAGATGACGTCCAGAGAGAGAACCTTGTTTCATAAAGATGATGCCAAGAGAGAGTACCTACATTCATAAAGTTGATGCCCAGAGAGAAAACATTCTATTATAAGTTGATGCCCAAGAGAGAACCTTCATTCAAAAAGATGATGCGCAGAGAGAGAACCTTCATTCATACAGATGATGCGCAGAGAGTGAGCCTTCATTCATAAACATGATGCCCAGGCAGAGAACCTACATTCATAACGATTATACCGCAGAGAGAACCTGGTTTCATAAAGATATTACCCAGAGAGTACCTTCGTTCATAAAGATGATGCCCAGGCAGAGAAAGTACTTTCATAAAGATGATGCCCAGGCAGAAAACATTCTTTCATAAAGATGATGCCCAGAGAGAGATACTTAATTCATATATATGATGTCCAGACAGAGAATCTTGTTTCATAAAGATGATGCCCAGAGAGAGCACCTTCTCTCATAAAGATGATGGGCATACAGAGAACCTTTTTTCATAAAGATAATGCCCAGAGTGAGAACCTTGTTTCATAGAGATGATGCCGTGAGAGGGAACCTTCATTCATAAGGATGATCCCCAGGCAGAGAATCTTTCATAAAGATGATGCCCAGACCTAGAACCTTATTTCATAAAGAGGATGCCCAGTGAGAGAACCTTCATTCATAAAGATGATGCCCATGCAGAGAACCTTCATTCATAAAGATGAGGCCCAGAGAGAGAACCTTCTTTCATAAAGATGATGCCTAGGGGGAGAACTTTCATTCATAAAGATGATGCCCAAGAGAATCTTCTTTCATAAAGATGAAGCCCTGAGAGAATCTTATTTCATAAAGATGATGCCCAAAGAGAGAACCTTCTTTCATAAAGATGATGCCCAGAGAGAGAACCTTCATTCATAAAGATGATGACCAGAGAGAGGACATTCATTCATAAAGATGATGTCCACCAGAGAACCTTGTTTCATAAAGATGATACCCAGAGAGAGTACCTTCATTCTTAAAAATGATTCCCAGGCAGAGAACGTACTTTCATAAAAATGATGCCAAGGCAAAAAACCTTTTTTCATAAAGATCATGCCCAGAGAGAGAACCTTGTTTCATTAAGGTGATGCCCAGAGAGAAAACCTTCATTCATAAAGATGATGCCCAGGCAGAGAACCTTTCGTAAAGATGATGCCCAGGCAGAGAACTTTCATTCTTATAGATGATGCCCAGAGGGAGACCTTCTTTCATGAAGATGATTCCCAGAGAGAGAACCTTCTTTCTTAAAGCTGATGCCCAGGCAGAGAACCTTCATTCATAACGATGATGCCAAGTCAGAGAAGCTTCTTTCAGAAAGATGATGCCAATAGGGAGAACCTTCTGTCTTAAAGATGATGCCCAGAGAAAGAACTTTGTTTCATAGGGATGATGCCCAGAGAGAGAAACTTCATTCATGAAGATGATGCCCAGAGTACCTACATTCATAAAATGAAGGCCAGAGGGAGAACATTCATCAATAAGGATGATGCCCAGAGATAGAACCTTCATTGATGAAGATGATGTCCAGTGAGAGAACCTTCTTTCATAAAGATGATGCCCAAAGTAAGAACCTTCATTCATGAATTTGATGGCTAGAGAGAGAACCTTTTTCATAAAGTTGATACCCAGAGAGAGAACGTTTCGTAAAGATGATGCTCCGACCTAGAATCTTATTTCATAAATAGGATGCCCAGAGAGAGAACCTTTATTCATAAAGATGATGCCCAGATGAGAACCTTCATTCATAAACATGATGCCCAGAGAACCCACATTCATAAAATGATGGCCAGAGGGAGAACCTTCATCAATAAAGATGATGCTCAGACCTAGAATCTTATTTCATAAATAGGATGCCCAGAGAGAGAACCTTTATTCATAAAGATGATGCCCAGAGAGAGAACCTTCTTTCATAAACATGATGCCCTGAGAGAGAACCTTCATTCATAAACATGATGCCCAGAGAACCTACATTCATAAAATGATGCCCAGAGAAAGAACCTTCATCAATAAAGATGATGCCTGAGAGAGAACCTTCATTCATGAAGATGATGCCCAGAGACCCTACATTCATAAAATGAAGGCCAGAGGGAGAACCTTCATCAAGAAAGATGATGCCCAGAGAGAAAACCTTCATTCATGAAGATGATGTCCAGAGAGAGAACCTTCTTTCATAAAGATGATGCCCAGAGTAAGAACCTTCATTCATGAAGTTGATGGCCAGAGAGAGAACCTTCTTTCATAAAGTTGATACCCAGAGAGGGAACGTTTCGTAAAGATGATGCTCAGACCTAGAATCTTATTTCATAAATAGGATGCCCAGAGACAGAACTTTTATTCATAAAGATGATGCCCAGAGAGAGAACCTTCTTTCATAAACATGATGCCCAGAGAACCTACAGTCATAAAATGATGCCCAGAGAGAGAACCTTCATCAATAAAGATGATGCCCAGAGAGAGAACTTTCTTTCATAAAGATGATGCCCAGAGAGAGAGCCTTCATTCATAAAGATTATGTCCAGAGTGAGAACCTTGTTTCATAAAGATGATGCCAAGAGAGAATACCTTCATTCATAAAGTTGATGCCTAGAGAGAAAACATTCTTTCAAAATTTGATGCCCAAGAGAGAACCTTCTTTCATAAAGTTGATGCCCAGAGAGAAAACATTCTTTCATAAGTTGATGCCCAAGAGAGAACCTTCTTTCATAAAGATGATATCCTGAGAGAGAACCTTCATTCATAAACATGATGCCCAGAGAACGTACATTCATAAAATGATGCCCAGAGAGAGAACCTTCTTCAATAAAGATGATGCCAGAGAGAGAACCTTCTTTCATAAAGATGATGCCCAGAGTGAGAACCTTCATTCATGAAGTTGATGCCCAGAGAGAGAACCTTCTTTCATAAAGATAATGCCCATAGAGAGAACGGTTCGTAAAGATGATGCTCAGACCTAGAACCTTATTTCATAAATAGGATGCCCAGAGAGAGAACCTTTATTCAAAAAGATGATGCCCAGAGTGAGAACCTTCTTTCCTAAGATAATGCCCTGAGAGAGAACCTTCATTCATAAACATGATGCCCAGAGAACCTACATTCATAAAATGAAGGCCAGAGGGAGAATCTTCATCAATAAAGATGATGCCAGGAAGAGAACCTTCATTCATGAAGATGATGTCCAGAGAGAGAACCTTCATTCATAAAGATGATGCCCAGAGTGAGAACCTTCATTCATGAAATTGATGCGCAGACAGAGAACATTCTTTCATAAAATTGATGCCCAGAGAGAAAACGTTCCGTAAAGATGATGCCCAGACCTAGAACCTTATTTCATAAAGATGATGCCAATTGAGAGTACCTTC
The DNA here is from genome assembly GCF_050624435.1 of Tenrec ecaudatus. Taxonomy (NCBI): domain Eukaryota; kingdom Metazoa; phylum Chordata; class Mammalia; order Afrosoricida; family Tenrecidae; genus Tenrec; species Tenrec ecaudatus. The sequence continues at coordinate 9,682,816 of NC_134549.1, forward strand.
ATTCATAAAGTTGATGCCCAGAGAGAGAACCTTCTTTCATAAGTTGATGCCCAAGAGAGAACCTTCTTTCATAAAGTTGATGCCCAGAGAGAAAACATTCTATTATAAGTTGATGCCCAAGAGAGAACCTTCATTCAAAAAGATGATGCGCAGAGAGAGAACCTCCATTCATAAAGATGATGCCCAGAGAGAGAACCTTCATTCATACAGATGATGCCCATAGAGTGAACCTTCATTCATAAACATGATGCGCAGGCAGAGAACCTCCATTCATAATGATTATACTGCAGAGAGAACCTGGTTTCATAAAGATATTACCCAGAGAGTACCTTCATTCATAAAGATGATGCCCAGGCAGAGAAAGTACTTTTGTAAAGATGAATCCCAGGCAGAAAACCTTCTTTCATAAAGATGATGCCCAGGGAGAGATACTTAATTCATATATATGATACCCAAACAGAGAATCTTGTTTCATAAAGATGATGCCAGGAAGAGAACCTTCATTCATAAACATGATGGGCATACAGAGAACCTTTTTCATAAGATAATGCCCAGTGTGAGAACCTTGTTTCATAAAGATGATGCCGTGACAGGGAACCTTCATTCATAAGGATGATCCCCAGGCAGAGAATCTTTCGTAAAGATGATTCCCAGACCTAGAACCTTATTTCATAAAGAGGATGCCCAGAGAGAGAACCTTCATTCACAAAGATGATGCCCATGCAGAGAACCTTCATTCATAAAGATGAGGCCCAGAGAGAGAACCTTCATTCATGAAGATTTTGCCCAGAGAGAGAACCTTCTTTCATAAAGATGATGCCTAGAGGGAGAACTTTCATTGATAAAGATGATGCCCAAGAGAACCTTCTTTAATAAAGATGAAGCCCTGAGAGAATCTTATTTCATAAAGATGATGCCCAAAGAGAGAACCTTCATTCATAAAGATGATGCCCAGAGAACCTACATTCATAAAATGATGCCCAGAGAAAGAACCTTCATCAATAAAGATGATGCCTGAGAGAGAACCTTCATTCATGAAGATGATGCCCAGAGACCCTACATTCATAAAATGAAGGCCAGAGGGAGAACCTTCATCAAGAAAGATGATGCCCAGAGAGAAAACCTTCATTCATGAAGATGATGTCCAGAGAGAGAACCTTCTTTCATAAAGATGATGCCCAGAGTAAGAACCTTCATTCATGAAGTTGATGGCCAGAGAGAGAACCTTCTTTCATAAAGTTGATACCCAGAGAGGGAACGTTTCGTAAAGATGATGCTCAGACCGAGAATCTTATTTCATAAATAGGATGCCCAGAGACAGAACTTTTATTCATAAAGATGATGCCCAGAGAGAGAACCTTCTTTCATAAACATGATGCCCAGAGAACCTACAGTCATAAAATGATGCCCAGAGAGAGAACCTTCATCAATAAAGATGATGCCCAGAGAGAGAACTTTCTTTCATAAAGATGATGCCCAGAGAGAGAGCCTTCATTCATAAAGATTATGTCCAGAGTGAGAACCTTGTTTCATAAAGATGATGCCAAGAGAGAGTACCTTCATTCATAAAGTTGGTGCCTAGAGAGAAAACATTATTTCAAAATTTGATGCCCAAGAGAGAACCTTCTTTCATAAAGTTGATGCCCAGAGAGAAAACATTCTTTCATAAGTTGATGCCCAAGAGAGAACCTTCTTTCATGAAGATGATGTCCAGAGAGAGAACCTTCTTTCATAAAGATGATGCCCAGAGTAAGAACCTTCATTCATGAAGTTGATGGCCAGAGAGAGAACCTTCTTTCATAAAGTTGATACCCAGAGAGGGAACGTTTCGTAAAGATGATGCTCCGACCTAGAATCTTATTTCATAAATAGGATGCCCAGAGAGAGAACCTTTATTCATAAAGATGATGCCCAGATGAGAATCTTCATTCATAAACATGATGCCCAGAGAACCCACAGTCATAAAATGATGCCCAGAGGGAGAACCTTCATTAATAAGGATGATGCTCAGACCTAGAATCTTATTTCATAAATAGGATGCCCAGAGAGAGAACCTTTAATCATAAAGGTGATGCCCAGAGAGAGAACCTTCTTTCATAAACATTATGCCCTGAGAGAGAACCTTCATTCATAAACATGATGCCCAGAGAACCTACATTCATAAAATGATGCCCAGAGAAAGAACCTTCATCAATAAAGATGATGCCTGAGAGAGAACCTTCATTCATGAAGATGATGCCCAGAGACCCTACATTCATAAAATGAAGGCCAGAGGGAGAACCTTCATCAATAAAGATGATGCCCAGAGAGAAAACCTTCATTCATGAAGATGATGTCCAGAGAGAGAACCTTCTTTCATAAAGATGATGCCCAGAGTAAGAACCTTCATTCATGAAGTTGATGGCCAGAGAGAGAACCTTCTTTCATAAAGTTGATACCCAGAGAGGGAACGTTTCGTAAAGATGATGCTCCGACCTAGAATCTTATTTCATAAATAGGATGCCCAGAGAGAGAACCTTTATTCATAAAGATGATGCCCAGATGAGAATCTTCATTCATAAACATGATGCCCAGAGAACCCACAGTCATAAAATGATGCCCAGAGGGAGAACCTTCATTAATAAGGATGATGCTCAGACCTAGAATCTTATTTCATAAATAGGATGCCCAGAGAGAGAACCTTTAATCATAAAGGTGATGCCCAGAGAGAGAACCTTCTTTCATAAACATTATGCCCTGAGAGAGAACCTTCATTCATAAACATGATGCCCAGAGAACCTACATTCATAAAATGATGCCCAGAGAAAGAACCTTCATCAATAAAGATGATGCCTGAGAGAGAACCTTCATTCATGAAGATGATGCCCAGAGACCCTACATTCATAAAATGAAGGCCAGAGGGAGAACCTTCATCAATAAAGATGATGCCCAGAGAGAAAACCTTCATTCATGAAGATGATGTCCAGAGAGAGAACCTTCTTTCATAAAGATGATGCCCAGAGTAAGAACCTTCATTCATGAAGTTGATGGCCAGAGAGAGAACCTTCTTTCATAAAGTTGATACCCAGAGAGGGAACGTTTCGTAAAGATGATGCTCAGACCTAGAATCTTATTTCATAAATAGGATGCCCAGAGACAGAACTTTTATTCATAAAGATGATGCCCAGAGAGAGAACCTTCTTTCATAAACATGATGCCCAGAGAACCTACAGTCATAAAATGATGCCCAGAGAGAGAACCTTCATCAATAAAGATGATGCCCAGAGAGAGAACATTCTTTCATAAAGATGATGCCCAGAGAGAGAGCCTTCATTCATAAAGATTATGTCCAGAGTGAGAACCTTGTTTCATAAAGATGATGCCAAGAGAGAGTACCTTCATTCATAAAGTTGATGCCTAGAGAGAAAACATTCTTTCAAAATTTGATGCCCAAGAGAGAACCTTGTTTCATAAAGTTGATGCCCAGAGAGAAAACATTCTTTCATAAGTTGATGCCCAAGAGAGAACCTTCTTTCATAAAGATGATATCCTGAGAGAGAACCTTCATTCATAAACATGATGCCCAGAGAACGTACATTCATAAAATGATGCCCAGAGAGAGAACCTTCATCAATAAAGATGATGCCAGAGAGAGAACCTTCTTTCATAAAGATAATGCCCAGAGAGAGAACGTTTCGTAAAGATGATGCTCAGACCTAGAACCTTATTTCATAAATAGGATGCCCAGAGAGAGAACCTTTATTCAAAAAGATGATGCCCAGAAAGAGAACCTTCTTTCATAAAGATGATGCCTAGAGGGAGAACTTTCATTCATAAAGATGATGCCCAAGAGAATCTTCTTTCATAAAGATGAAGCCCTAAGAGAATCTTATTTCATAAAGATGATGCCCAAAGAGAGAACCTTCTTTCATAAAGATGATGCCCAGAGAGAGAACCTTCATTCATAAAGATGATGACCAGAGAGACGACATTCATTCATAAAGATGATGTCCACCAGAGAACCTTGTTTCATAAAGATGATACCCAGAGAGAGTACCTTCATTCTTAAAGATGAATCCCAGGCAGAGAACGTACTTTCGTAAAGATGATGCCAAGGCAAAAAACCTTTTTTTTCATAAAGATCATGCCCAGAGAGAGAACCTTGTTTCATTAAGATGATGCCCAGAGAGAAAACCTTCATTCATAAAGATGATGCCCAGGCAGAGAACCTTTCATAGAGATGATGCCCAGGCAGAGAACTTTCATTCTTATAGATGGTGCCCAGTGGGAGACCTTCTTTCATGAAAATGATGCCAATAGGGAGAACCTTCTGTCTTAAAGATGATGCCCAGAGAAAGAACCTTCATTCATAAAGATGATGCCAAGCCAGAGAAGCTTCTTTTATAAAGATGATGCCAATATGGGGAACCTTCTGTCTTAAAGATGATGCCCAGAGAAAGAACCTTCATTCATAAAGATGATGCCGAGAGAGAGAACCTTCATTCATGAAGATGATGTCCAGAGAGAGAACCTTTTTTCATAAAGATAATGCCCAGAGTGAGAACCTTCATTCATAGATTTGATGCCCAGAGAGAGAATCTTCCTTCATAAAGATAATGCCCAGAGAGAGAATGTTTCTTAAAGATGATGCTCAGACCTAGAACCTTATTTCATAAATAGGATTCCCAGAGAGAGAACCTTTATTCATAAAGATGACGTCCAGAGAGAGAACCTTGTTTCATAAAGATGATGCCAAGAGAGAGTACCTTCATTCATAAAGTTGATGCCCAGAGAGAAAACATTCTATTATAATTTGATGCCCAAGAGAGAACCTTCATTCAAAAAGATGATGCGCAGAGAGAGAACCTTCATTCATACAGATGATGCGCAGAGAGTGAACCTTCATTCATAAACATGATGCCCAGGCAGAGAACTTACATTCATATCGATTATACCGCAGAGAGAACCTGGTTTCATAAAGATATTACCCAGAGAGTACCTTCGTTCATAAAGATGATGCCCAGGCAGAGAAAGTACTTTCGTAAAGATGATGCCCAGGCAGAAAACCTTCTTTCATAAAGATGATGCCCAGAGAGAGATACTTAATTCATATATATGATGTCCAGACAGAGAATCTTGTTTCATAAAGATGATGCCCAGAGAGAGAACCTTCTCTCATAAAGATGATGGGCATACTGAGGAACTTTTTTCATTAAGATAATGCCCAGAGTGAGAACCTTGTTTCATAGAGATGATGCTGTGAGAGGGAACCTTCATTCATAAGGATGATCCCCAGGCAGAGAATCTTTCATAAAGATGATGCCCAGACCTAGAACCTTATTTCATAAAGAGGATGCCCAGTGAGAGAACCTTCATTCATAAAGATGATGCCCATGCAGAGAACCTTCATTCATAAAGATGAGGCCCAGAGAGAGAACCTTCTTTCATAAAGATGATGCCTAGGGGAAGAACTTTCATTCATAAAGATGATGCCCAAGAGAATCTTCTTTCATAAAGATGAAGCCCTGAGAGAATCTTATTTCATAAAGATGATGCCCAAAGAGAGAACCTTCTTTCATAAAGATGATGCCCAGAGAGAGAACCTTCATTCATAAAGATGATGCCCAGAGAGAGAACCTTCTTTCATAAACATGATGCCCAGAGAACCTACATTCATAAAATGATGCCCAGAGAAAGAACCTTCATCAATAAAGATGATGCCTGAGAGAGAACCTTCATTCATGAAGATGATGCCCAGAGACCCTACATTCATAAAATGAAGGCCAGAGGGAGAACCTTCATCAATAAAGATGATGCCCAGAGAGAAAACCTTCATTCATGAAGATGATGTCCAGAGAGAGAACCTTCTTTCATAAAGATGATGCCCAGAGTAAGAACCTTCATTCATGAAGTTGATGGCCAGAGAGAGAACCTTCTTTCATAAAGTTGATACCCAGAGAGGGAACGTTTCGTAAAGATGATGCTCAGACCTAGAATCTTATTTCATAAATAGGATGCCCAGAGACAGAACTTTTATTCATAAAGATGATGCCCAGAGAGAGAACCTTCTTTCATAAACATGATGCCCAGAGAACCTACAGTCATAAAATGATGCCCAGAGAGAGAACCTTCATCAATAAAGATGATGCCCAGAGAGAGAACTTTCTTTCATAAAGATGATGCCCAGAGAGAGAGCCTTCATTCATAAAGATTATGTCCAGAGTGAGAACCTTGTTTCATAAAGATGATGCCAAGAGAGAGTACCTTCATTCATAAAGTTGATGCCTAGAGAGAAAACATTCTTTCAAAATTTGATGCCCAAGAGAGAACCTTCTTTCATAAAGTTGATGCCCAGAGAGAAAACATTCTTTCATAAGTTGATGCCCAAGAGAGAACCTTCTTTCATAAAGATGATATCCTGAGAGAGAACCTTCATTCATAAACATGATGCCCAGAGAACGTACATTCATAAAATGATGCCCAGAGAGAGAACCTTCATCAATAAAGATGATGCCAGGGAGAGAACCTTCTTTCATAAAGATAATGCCCAGAGAGAGAACGTTTCGTAAAGATGATGCTCAGACCTAGAACCTTATTTCATAAATAGGATGCCCAGAGAGAGAACCTTTATTCAAAAAGATGATGCCCAGAAAGAGAACCTTCTTTCATAAAGATGATGCCTAGAGGGAGAACTTTCATTCATAAAGATGATGCCCAAGAGAATCTTCTTTCATAAAGATGAAGCCCTGAGAGAATCTTATTTCATAAAGATGATGCCCAAAGAGAGAACCTTCTTTCATAAAGATGATGCCCAGAGAGAGAGAACCTTCATTCATAAAGATGATGACCAGAGAGAGGACATTCATTCATAAAGATGATGTCCACCAGAGAACCTTGTTTCATAAAGATGATACCCAGAGAGAGTACCTTCATTCTTAAAGATGATTCCCAGGCAGAGAACGTACTTTCGTAAGATGATGCCAAGGCAAAAAACCTTTTTTTCATAAAGATCATGCCCAGAGAGAGAACCTTGTTTCATTAAGATGATGCCCAGAGAGAAAACCTTCATTCATAAAGATGATGCCCAGGCAGAGAACCTTTCATAGAGATGATGCCCAGGCAGAGAACTTTCATTCTTAGAGCTGATGCCCAGTGGGAGACCTTCTTTCATGAAAATGATGCCAATAGGGAGAACCTTCTGTCTTAAAGATGATGCCCAGAGAAAGAACCTTCATTCATAAAGATGATGCCAAGCCAGAGAAGCTTCTTTTATAAAGATGATGCAAATATGGGGAACCTTCTGTCTTAAAGATGATGCCCAGAGAAAGAACCTTCATTCATAAAGATGATGCCGAGAGAGAGAACCTTCTTTCATAAAGATGATGCCCAGAGAGAGAACCATCATTCATAAAGATGATAACCAGAGAGAGGACATTCATTCATAAAGATGATGTCCAGCAGAGAACCTTGTTTCATAAAGATGATACCCAGAGAGAGTACCTTCATTCTTAAAGATGATTCCCAGGCAGAGAACGTACTTTCGTAAAGATGATGCCAAGGCAAAAAACCTTTTTTCATAAAGATAATGCCCAGAGTGAGAACCTTGTTTCATAGAGATGATGCCGTGAGAGGGAACCTTCATTCATAAGGATGATCCCCAGGCAGAGAATCTTTCATAAAGATGATGCCCAGACCTAGAACCTTATTTCATAAAGAGGATGCCCAGTGAGAGAACCTTCATTCATAAAAATGATGCCCATGCAGAGAACCTTCATTCATAAAGATGAGGCCCAGAGAGAGAACCTTCTTTCATAAAGACGATGCCTAGAGGGAGAACTTCCATTCATAAAGATGATGCCCAAGAGACCCTTCTTCATAAAGATGAAGCCCTGAGAGAATCTTAATTCATAAAGATGATGCCCAAAGAGAGAACCTTCTTTCATAAAGGTGATGCCCAGAGAGAGAACCTTCATTCATAAAGATGATGACCAGAGAGAGGACATTCATTCATAAACATGATGTCCACCAGAGAACCTTGTTTCATAAAGATGATACCCAGAGAGAGTACCTTCATTCTTAAAGATGATTCCCAGGCAGAGAATGTACTTTCATAAAAATGATGCCAAGGCAAATAACCTTTTTTCATAAAGATCATGCCCAGAGAGAGAACCTTGTTTCATTAAGATGATGCCCAGAGAGAAAACCTTCATTCATAAAGATGATGCCCAGGCAGAGAACCTTTCATAAAGATGATGCCCAGGCAGAGAACTTTCATTCTTATAGATGAAGCCCAGAGGGAGAACTTCTTTCATGAAGATGATGCCCAGAGAGAGAAACTTCTTTCTTAAAGATGATGCCCAGGCAGAGAACCTTCATTCATAACGATGAAGCCAAGTCAGAGAAGCTTCTTTCATAAAGATGATACCAATAGGGAGAACCTTCTGTCTTAAAGATGATGCCCAGAGAAAGAACTTTGTTTCATAAAGATGATGCCCAGAGAGAGAAACTTCATTCATGAAGATGATGCCCAGAGAACTTACATTCATAAAATGAAGGCCAGAGGGAGAACATTCATCAATACGGATGATGCCCAGAGAGAGAACCTTCATTCATGAAGATGATGTCCAGTGAGAGAACCTTCTTTCATAAAGATGATGCCCAGAGTAAGAACCTTCATTCATGAATTTGATGGCCAGAGAGAGAACCCTTTTTCATAAAGTTGATACCCAGAGAGTAAACGTTCGTAAAGATGATGCTCCGACCTAGAATCTTATTTCATAAATAGGATGCCCAGAGAGAGAACCTTTATTCATAAAGATGATGCCCAGATGAGAACCTTCATTCATAAACATGATGCCCAGAGAACCCACAGTCATAAAATGATGCCCAGAGGGAGAACCTTCATCAATAAAGATGATGCTCAGACCTAGAATCTTATTTCATAAATTGGATGCCCAGAGAGAGAACTTTTATACATAAAGATGATGCCCAGAGAGAGAACCTTCTTTCATAAACATGATGCCCTGAGAGAGAACCTTCATTCATAAACATGATGTCCAGAGAACCTACATTCATAAAATGATGCCCAGAGAAAGAACCTTCATCAATAAAGATGATGCCTGAGAGAGAACCTTCATTCATGAAGATGATGCCCAGAGACCCTACATTCATAAAATGAAGGCCAGAGGGAGAACCTTCATCAATAAAGATGATGCCCAGAGAGAAAACCTTCATTCATGAAGATGATGTCCAGAGAGAGAACCTTCTTTCATAAAGATGATGCCCAGAGTAAGAACCTTCATTCATGAAGTTGATGGCCAGAGAGAGAACCTTCTTCCATAAAGTTGATACCCAGAGAGGGAACGTTTCATAAAGATGATGCTCAGACCTAGAATCTTATTTCATAAATAGGATGCCCAGAGACAGAACTTTTATTCATAAAGATGATGCCCAGAGAGAGAACCTTCTTTCATAAACATGATGCCCAGAGAACCTACAGTCATAAAATGATGCCCAGAGAGAGAACCTTCATCAATAAAGATGATGCCCAGAGAGAGAACTTTCTTTCATAAAGATGATGCCCAGAGAGAGAGCCTACATTCATAAAGATTATGTCCAGAGTGAGAACCTTGTTTCATAAAGATGATGCCAAGAGAGAGTACCTTCATTCATAAAGTTGATGCCTAGAGAGAAAACATTCTTTCAAAATTTGATGCCCAAGAGAGAACCTTCTTTCATAAAGTTGATGCCCAGAGAGAAAACATTCTTTCATAAGTTGATGCCCAAGAGAGAACCTTCTTTCATAAAGATGATATCCTGAGAGAGAACCTTCATTCATAAACATGATGCCCAGAGAACGTACATTCATAAAATGATGCCCAGAGAGAGAACCTTCATCAATAAAGATGATGCCAGAGAGAGAACCTTCTTTCATAAAGATAATGCCCAGAGAGAGAAAGTTTCGTAAAGATGATGCTCAGACCTAGAACCTTATTTCATAAATAGGATGCCCAGAGAGAGAACCTTTATTCAAAAAGATGATGCCCAGAAAGAGAACCTTCTTTCATAAAGATGATGCCTAGAGGGAGAACTTTCATTCATAAAGATGATGCCCAAGAGAATCTTCTTTCATAAAGATGAAGCCCTGAGAGAATCTTATTTCATAAAGATGATGCCCAAAGAGAGAACCTTCATTCATAAAGATGATGCCCAGAGAGAGAACCTTCATTCATAAAGATGATGACCAGAGAGAGGACATTCATTCATAAAGATGATGTCCACCAGAGAACCTTGTTTCATAAAGATGATACCCAGAGAGAGTACCTTCATTCTTAAAGATGATTCCCAGGCAGAGAACGTACTTTCGTAAAGATGATGCCAAGGCAAAAAACCTTTTTTTCATAAAGATCATGCCCAGAGAGAGAACCTTGTTTCATTAAGATGATGCCCAGAGAGAAAAACTTCATTCATAAAGATGATGCCCAGGCAGAGAACCTTTCATAGAGATGATGCCCAGGCAGAGAACTTTCATTCTTATAGATGATGCCCAGTGGGAGACCTTCTTTCATGAAAATGATGCCAATAGGGAGAACCTTCTGTCTTAAAGATGATGCCCAGAGAAAGAACCTTCATTCATAAAGATGATGCCAAGCCAGAGAAGCTTCTTTTATAAAGATGATGCCAATATGGGGAACCTTCTGTCTTAAAGATGATGCCCAGAGAAAGAACCTTCATTCATGTAGATGATGCCGAGAGAGAGAACCTTCATTCATGAAGATGATGTCCAGAGAGAGAACCTTTTTTCATAAAGATAATGCCCAGAGTGAGAACCTTCATTCATGGATTTGATGCCCAGAGAGAGAATCTTCCTTCATAAAGATAATGCCCAGAGAGAGAATGTTTCTTAAAGATGATGCTCAGACCTAGAACCTTATTTCATAAATAGGATTCCCAGAGAGAGAACCTTTATTCATAAAGATGACGTCCAGAGAGAGAACCTTGTTTCATAAAGATGATGCCAAGAGAGAGTACCTTCATTCATAAAGTTGATGCCCAGAGAGAAAACATTCTATTATAATTTGATGCCCAAGAGAGAACCTTCATTCAAAAAGATGATGCGCAGAGAGAGAACCTTCATTCATACAGATGATGCGCAGAGAGTGAACCTTCATTCATAAACATGATGCCCAGGCAGAGAACTTACATTCATATCGATTATACCGCAGAGAGAACCTGGTTTCATAAAGATATTACCCAGAGAGTACCTTCGTTCATAAAGATGATGCCCAGGCAGAGAAAGTACTTTCGTAAAGATGATGCCCAGGCAGAAAACCTTCTTTCATAAAGATGATGCCCAGAGAGAGATACTTAATTCATATATATGATGTCCAGACAGAGAATCTTGTTTCATAAAGATGATGCCCAGAGAGAGAACCTTCTCTCATAAAGATGATGGGCATACTGAGGAACTTTTTTCATTAAGATAATGCCCAGAGTGAGAACCTTGTTTCATAGAGATGATGCTGTGAGAGGGAACCTTCATTCATAAGGATGATCCCCAGGCAGAGAATCTTTCATAAAGATGATGCCCAGACCTAGAACCTTATTTCATAAAGAGGATGCCCAGTGAGAGAACCTTCATTCATGAAGATGATGCCCATGCAGAGAACCTTCATTCATAAAGATGAGGCCCAGAGAGAGAACCTTCTTTCAAAAAGATGATGCCTAGGGGAAGAACTTTCATTCATAAAGATGATGCCCAAGAGAATCTTCTTTCATAAAGATGAAGCCCTGAGAGAATCTTATTTCATAAAGATGATGCCCAAAGAGAGAACCTTCTTTCATAAAGATGATGCCCAGAGAGAGAACCTTCATTCATAAAGATGATGCCCAGAGAGAGAACCTTCTTTCATAAACATGATGCCCAGAGAACCTACATTCATAAAATGATGCCCAGAGAAAGAACCTTCATCAATAAAGATGATGCCTGAGAGAGAACCTTCATTCATGAAGATGATGCCCAGAGACCCTACATTCATAAAATGAAGGCCAGAGGGAGAACCTTCATCAATAAAGATGATGCCCAGAGAGAAAACCTTCATTCATGAAGATGATGTCCAGAGAGAGAACCTTCTTTCATAAAGATGATGCCCAGAGTAAGAACCTTCATTCATGAAGTTGATGGCCAGAGAGAGAACCTTCTTTCATAAAGTTGATACCCAGAGAGGGAACGTTTCGTAAAGATGATGCTCAGACCTAGAATCTTATTTCATAAATAGGATGCCCAGAGACAGAACTTTTATTCATAAAGATGATGCCCAGAGAGAGAACCTTCTTTCATAAACATGATGCCCAGAGAACCTACAGTCATAAAATGATGCCCAGAGAGAGAACCTTCATCAATAAAGATGATGCCCAGAGAGAGAACTTTCTTTCATAAAGATGATGCTCAGAGAGAGAGCCTTCATTCATAAAGTTGATGCCTAGAGAGAAAACATTCTTTCAAAATTTGATGCCCAAGAGAGAACCTTGTTTCATAAAGTTGATGCCCAGAGAGAAAACATTCTTTCATAAGTTGATGCCCAAGAGAGAACCTTCTTTCATAAAGATGATATCCTGAGAGAGAACCTTCATTCATAAACATGATGCCCAGAGAACGTACATTCATAAAATGATGCCCAGAGAGAGAACCTTCATCAATAAAGATGATGCCAGAGAGAGAACCTTCTTTCATAAAGATAATGCCCAGAGAGAGAACGTTTCGTAAAGATGATGCTCAGACCTAGAACCTTATTTCATAAATAGGATGCCCAGAGAGAGAACCTTTATTCAAAAAGATGATGCCCAGAAAGAGAACCTTCTTTCATAAAGATGATGCCTAGAGGGAGAACTTTCATTCATAAAGATGATGCCCAAGAGAATCTTCTTTCATAAAGATGAAGCCCTGAGAGAATCTTATTTCATAAAGATGATGCCCAAAGAGAGAACCTTCTTTCATAAAGATGATGCCCAGAGAAAGAGAACCTTCATTCATATAGATGATGACCAGAGAGAGGACATTCATTCATAAAGATGATGTCCACCAGAGAACCTTGTTTCATAAAGATGATACCCAGAGAGAGTACCTTCATTCTTAAAGATGATTCCCAGGCAGAAAACGTACTTTCGTAAGATGATGCCAAGGCAAAAAACCTTTTTTTCATAAAGATCATGCCCAGAGAGAGAACCTTGTTTCATTAAGATGATGCCCAGAGAGAAAACCTTCATTCATAAAGATGATGCCCAGGCAGAGAACCTTTCATAGAGATGATGCCCAGGCAGAGAACTTTCATTCTTATAGCTGATGCCCAGTGGGAGACCTTCTTTCATGAAAATGATGCCAATAGGGAGAACCTTCTGTCTTAAAGATGATGCCCAGAGAAAGAACCTTCATTCATAAAGATGATGCCAAGCCAGAGAAGCTTCTTTTATAAAGATGATGCCAATATGGGGAACCTTCTGTCTTAAAGATGATGCCCAGAGAAAGAACCTTCATTCATAAAGATGATGCCGAGAGAGAGAACCTTCATTCATGAAGATGATGTCCAGAGAGAGAACCTTTTTTCATAAAGATAATGCCCAGAGTGAGAACCTTCATTCATGGATTTGATGCCCAGAGAGAGAATCTTCCTTCATAAAGATAATGCCCAGAGAGAGAACGTTTCTTAAAGATGATGCTCAGACCTAGAACCTTATTTCATAAATAGGATTCCCAGAGAGAGAACCTTTATTCATAAAGATGACGTCCAGAGAGAGAACCTTGTTTCATAAAGATGATGCCAAGAGAGAGTACCTTCATTCATAAAGTTGATGCCCAGAGAGAAAATATTCTATTATAAGTTGATGCCCAAGAGAGAACCTTCATGCAAAAAGATGATGCGCAGAGAGAGAACCTTCATTCATACAGATGATGCGCAGAGAATGAACCTTCATTCATAAACATGATGCCCAGGCAGAGAACCTACATTCATAACGATTATACCGCAGAGAGAACCTGGTTTCATAAAGATATTACCCAGAGAGTACCTTCGTTCATAAAGATGATGCTCAGGCAGAGAAAGTACTTTCGTAAAGATGATGCCCAGGCAGAAAACCTTCTTTCATAAAGATGATGCCCAGAGAGAGATACTTAATTCATATATATGATGTCCAGACAGAGAATCTTGTTTCATAAAGATGATGCCCATAGAGAGAACCTTCTCTCATAAAGATGATGGGCATACAGAGAACCTTTTTTCATAAAGATAATGCCCAGAGTGAGAACCTTGTTTCATAGAGATGATGCCGAGGGAGGGAACCTTCATTCATAAGGATGATCCCCAGGCAGAGAATCTTTCATAAAGATGATGCCCAGACCTAGAACCTTATTTCATAAAGAGGATGCCCAGTGAGAGAAACTTCATTCATAAAGATGATGCCCATGCAGAGAACCTTCATTCATACAGATGAGGCCCAGAGAGAGAAACTTCTTTCATAAAGATGATGCCTAGGGGAAGAACTTTCATTCCTAAAGATGATGCCCAAGAGAATCTTCTTTCATAAAGATGAAGCCCTGAGAGAATCTTATTTCATAAAGATGATGCCCAAAGAGAGAACCTTCTTTCATAAAAGTGATGCCCAGAGAGAGAACCTTCATTCATAAAGATGATGACCAGAGAGAGGACATTCATTCATAAAGATGATGTCCACCAGAGAACCTTGTTTCATAAAGATGATACCCAGAGAGAGTACCTTCATTCTTAAAAGTGATTCCCAGGCAGAGAACGTACTTTCATAAAAATGATGCCAAGGCAAAAAACCTTTTTTCATAAAGATCATGCCCAGAGAGAGAACCTTGTTTCCTTAAGGTGATACCCAGAGAGAAAACCTTGATTCATAAAGATGATGCCCTGGCAGAGAACCTTTCGTAAAGATGATGCCCAGGCAGAGAACTTTCATTCTTATAGATGATGCCCAGAGGGAGACCTTCTTTCATGAAGATGATGCCCAGAGAGAGAACCTTTTTTCTTAAAGATGATGCCCAGGCTGAGATCCTTCATTCATAACGATGATGCGAAGTCAGAGAAGCTTCTTTCAGAAAGATGATGCCAATAGGGAGAACCTTCTGTCTTAAAGATGATGCCCAGAGAAAGAACTTTGTTTCATAGGGATGATGCCCAGAGAGAGAAACTTCATTCATGAAGATGATGCCCAGAGAACCTACATTCATAAAATGAAGGCCAGAGGGAGAACATTCATCAATAAGGATGATGCCCAGAGATAGAAACTTCATTGATGAAGATGATGTCCAGTGAGAGAACCTTCTTTCATAAAGATGATGCCCAGAGTAAGAACCTTCATTCATGAATTTGATGGCCAGAGAGAGAACCTTTTTTCATAAAGTTGATACCCAGAGAGAGAACGTTTCGTAATGATGATGCTCCGACCTAGAATCTTATTTCATAAATAGGATGCCCAGAGAGAGAACCTTTATTCATAAAGATGATGCCCAGATGAGAACCTTCATTCATAAACATGATGCCCAGAGAACCCACAGTCATAAAATGATGCCCAGAGGGAGAACCTTCATCAATAAAGATGATGCTCAGACCTAGAATCTTATTTCATAAATAGGATGCCCAGAGAGAGAACCTTTATTCATAAAGATGATGCCCAGAGAGAGAACCTTCTTTCATAAACATGATGCCCAGAGATAGAACCTTCTTTCTTAAAGATCATGCCCAGGCAGAGAACCTTCATTCATAACGATGATGCCAAGTCAGAGAAGCTTCTTTCATAAAGATGATGCCAATAGGGAGAACCTTCTATCTTAAAGATGATGCGCAGAGCAAGAACCTTCATTCATAAAAATGGCCGAGAGAGAGAACCTTCATTCATGAAGATGATGTCCAGAGAGAGAACCTTCTTTAAAAAAGATGATGCCCAGAGAGAGAACGTTTCGTAAAGATGATGCCCAGAGCAAGAACCTTCATTCATAAATACGAAGCCCAGAGAGAGAACCTTTATTCATAAAGATGATGCTCAGAGAGAGAACCTTCTTTCATAAAGATGATGGGCATACAGAGGAGCTTTTTTCATAAAGATAATGCCCAGAGTGAGAACCTTGTTTCATAAAGATGATGCCGTGAGAGAGAACCTTCATTCATAAGGATGATCCCCAGGCAGAGAATCTTTCATAAAGGTGATGCCCAGACCTAAAACCTTATTCCATAAACATGATGCCCAGAGAGAGAACCTTCATTCATAAAGATGATGCCCAGGCAGAGATCCTTCATTCATAAAGGTGATGCCAGAGTTAACCATCATTCATAAAGATGAAGCGCAGAGAGAGTACATTCATTAATAAAGATGATGCCCAAAGAGAGAACCTTCTTTCATAAAGATGATGCCCAGAGAGAGAACCTTCATTCATGAAGATGATGTCAAGAGAGAGAACCTTCATTCATAAAGATGATGCCCAGAGTGAGAACCTTCATTCATGAAATTGATGCGCAGACAGAGAACCTTCTTTCATAAAGTTGATGCCCAGAGAGAGAACGTTCC
The DNA here is from genome assembly GCF_050624435.1 of Tenrec ecaudatus. Classification (NCBI taxonomy): domain Eukaryota; kingdom Metazoa; phylum Chordata; class Mammalia; order Afrosoricida; family Tenrecidae; genus Tenrec; species Tenrec ecaudatus. Next base: position 9,699,376 of record NC_134549.1, read on the forward strand.
GTAAAGATGATGCCCAAACCTAGAACCTTATTTCATAAATAGGATGCCCAGAGAGAGAACATTTATTCATAAATTTGATGCCCAGAGAGAGAACATTCTTTCATAAAGATGACGTCCAGAGAGAGAACCTTGTTTCATAAAGATGATGCCAAGAGAGAGTACCTTTATTCATAAAGTTGATGCCCAGAGAGAGAACCTTCTTTCATAAGTTGATGCCCAACACAGAACCTTCTTTCATAAAGTTGATGCCCAGAGAGAAAACATTCTATTATAAGTTGATGCCCAAGAGAGAACCTTCATTCAAAAAGATGATGCGCAGAGAGAGAACCTTCATTCATAAAGATGATGCCCAGGCAGAGAACCTTCATTCATACACATGATGCCCAGAGAGTGAACGTTCATTCATAAACATGATGCCCAGGCAGAGAACCTTCATTCATAACGATTATACCGCAGAGAGAACCTGGTTTCATAAAGATATTACCCAGAGAGTACCTTCATTCATAAAGATGATGCCCAGGCAGAGAAAGTACTATTGTAAAGAATATGCCCAAGCAGAAAACCTTCTTTCATAAACATGATGCCCAGAGAGAGATACTTAATTCATATATATGATGCCCAGAGAGAGAATCTTGTTTCATAAAGACGATGCCCAGAGAGAGAACCTTCTTTCATAAAGATGATGGGCATACAGGGAACCTTTTTCATAAAGATAATGCCGAGTGTGAGAACCTTGTTTCATAAAGATGATGCCGTGAGAGAGAACCTTCATTCATAAGGATGATCCCCAGGCGGAGAATCTATCGTAAAGATGATGCCCAGACCTAGAACCTTATTTCATAAAGAGGATGCCCAGAGAGAGAACCTTCTTTCATAAAGATGATGCCTAGAGGGAGAACTTTCATTCATAAAGATGATGTCCCAGAGAAACTTCTTTCATAAAGATGAAGCCCTGAGAGAATCTTAATTCATAAAGATGATGCCCAAAGAGAGAACCTTCTTTCATAAAGATGATGCCCAGAGAGAGAACCTTCATTCATAAAGATGATGACCAGAGAGAGGATATACATTCATAAAGATGATGTCCACCACAGAACCTTGTTTCATAAAGATGATACCCAGAGAGAGTACCTTCATTCTTAAAGATGATTCCCAGGCAGAGAACGTACTTTCGTAAAGATGATGCCAAGGCAAAATACCTTTTTTCATAAAGATCATGCTCAGAGAGAGAACTTTGTTTCATTAAGATGATGCCCAAGGAGAAAACCTTCATTCAGAAAGATGATGCCCAGGCAGAGAACCTTCCATAGAGATGATGCCCAGGCAGAGAACTTTCATTCTTATAGATGATGCCCAGTGGGAGACCTTCTTTCATGAAGATGATGCCCAGAGAGAAAAACTTCATTCGTAAAGATGATGCCCAGGCAGAGAACCTTCATTCATAACGATGATGCCAAGTCAGAGAAGCTTCTTTCATAAAGATGATGCCAATAGGGAGAACATACTGTCTTAAAGATGATGCCCAGAGAAAGAACCTTCATTCATGAAGATGATGTCCAGAGAGAGAACCTTCGTTAATAAAGATGATTCCCAGAGTAAGAATCTTCATTCATGAAGTTGATGGCCAGAGAGAGAACCTTCTTTCATAAAGTTGATGCCCAGAGAGAGAACGTTTCGTAAAGATGATGCCCAGACCTAGAATCTTATTTCATAAATACGATGTCCAGAGAGAGAACCTTTATTCATAAAGATGATGCTCAGAGAGAGAACCTTCTTTCATAAAGATGATGGGCATACAGAGAACCTTTTTTCATTAAGATATAGCCCACAGTGAGAACCTTGTTTCATAAAGATGATGCCGTGAGAGAGAACCTTCATCATAAGGATGATCCCCAGGCAGAGAATCTTTCATAAAGATGATGCCCAGACCTAGAACCTTATTTCATAAAGAGGATGCCCAGAGAGAGAACCTTTATTCATAAACATGATGCCCAGAGAGAGAACCTTCATTCATAAAGATGATGCCCTGGCAGAGAACCTTCATTCATAAAGATGATGCCAGAGTTAACCTTCATTCATAAAGATAATGCGCAGAGAGAGTACATTCATTCATAAAGTTGATGCCCAGAGAGAGAACCGTCTTTCATAAGTTGATGCCCAAGAGAACATTCTTTCATAAAGATGAAGCCCTGAGAGAATCTTAATTCATAAAGATGATGCCCAAAGAGAGAACCTACTTTCATAAAGATAATGCCCAGAGAGAGAACCTTCATTCTTAAAGATGATGACCAGAGAGAGGACATTCATTCATAAAGATGATGTCCACCAGAGAACCTTGTTTCATAAAGATGATACCCAGAGGGAGTACCTTCATTCTTAAAGATGATTCCCAGGCAGAGAACGTACTTTCGTAAAAATGATGCCAAGGCAGAAAACCTTTTTTCATAAAGTTGATGCCCAGAGAGAGAACCTTGTTTCATTAAGATGATGCCCAGAGAGAAAACGTTCATTCATAAAGATGATGCCCAGGCAGAGAACCTTTCGTAAAGATGATGCCCAGGCAGAGAACATTCATTCTCATAGATGATGCCCAAAGGGAGACCTTCTTAATGAAGATGATGCCAAGATATAGAACCTTCATTCTTAACGATGATACCCCGGCAGAGAACCATCATTCATAACGATGATGCCAAGTCAGAGAAGCTTCTTTTATAAAGATGATGCCAATATGGAGAACCTTCTGTCTTAAAGATGATGCCCAGAGAAAGAACCTTCATTCATAAAGATGATGCCGAAAGAGAGAACCTTTATTCATGAAGATGATGTCCGGAGAGAGAACCTTCTTTCATGAAGATAATGCCCAGAGTCAGAACCTTCATTCATGAAGTTGATGCCCAGAGAGAGAACCTTCTTTCATAAAGATGATGCCCAGAGAGAGAACCTTCTTTCATAAAGATGACGTCCAGAGACAGAACCTTGTTTCATAAAGATGATGCCAAGAGAGAGTACCTTCATTCATAAAGTTGATGCCCAGAGAGAGAACCTTCCTTCATAAGTTGATGCCCAAGACAGAACCATCTTTCATAAAGTTGATGCCCAGAGAGAAAACATTCTATTATAAGTTGATGCCCAAGAGAGAACCTTCATTCATAAAGTTGATGCCCAGGAGAGAACCTTCATTCATACAGATGATGCCTAGAGAGTGAACCTTCATTCCTAAACATGATGCCCAGGCAGAGAACCTTCATTCATAACGATTATACCGCAGAGAGAACCTGGTTTCATAAAGATAGTACCCAGAGAGTACCTTCATTCATAAAGATGATGCACAGGCAGAGAAAGTACTTTTGTAAAGATGATGCGCAGGCAGAAAACCGTCTTTCATAAAGCTGATGCCCATAGAGAGATACTTAATTCATATATAAGATGCCCAGACAGAGAATCTTCTTTCATAAAGATGATGCCCAGAGAGAGAACATTCTTTCATAAAGATGATGGGCATACAGAGAACCTTTTTTCATAAAGATAATGCCCAGAGTGTGAACCTTGTTTCATAATGATGATGCCGTGAGAGGGAACCTTCATTCATAAGGATGATCCCCAGGCAGAGAATCTTTCGTAAAGATGATTCCCAGACCTAGAACCTTATTTCATAAAGAGGATGCCCAGAGAGAGAACCTTCATTCATGAAGATAATGCCCAGAGAGAGAACCTTCTTTCTTAAAGATGATGCCCAGAGAGAGAACCTTCATTCATAAAGATGATGACCAGAGAGAGGACATTCATTCATAAAGATGATGTCCACCAGAGAACCTTCTTTCATAAAGATGATACCCAGAGGAAGTACCTTCATTCTTAAAGATGATTCCCAGGCAGAGAACGTACTTTCGTAAAAATGATGCCAAGGCAGAAAACCTTTTTTCATAAAGTTGATGCCCAGAGAGAGAACCTTGTTTCATTAAGATGATGCCCAGAGAGAAAACCTTCATTCATAAACATGATGCCCAGGCAGAGAACTTTTATTCATAAAGATTATACCAGAGAGAGAACCTGGTTTCATAAAGATATTTCCCAGAGAGTACCTTCATTCATAAAGATGATGCCCAGAGAGAATCTTAATTCATAAAGATGATGCCCAAAGAGAGAACCTTCTTTCATAAAGATGATGCCCAGAGAGAGAACCTTCATTCATAAAGATGATTACCAGAGAGAGGACATTCATTCATAAAGATGATGTCCACCAGAGAACCTTCTTTCATAAAGATGATATCCTGAGAGAGAACCTTCATTCATAAACATGATGCCCATAGAACCTACATTCATAAAATGATGCCCAGAGTAAGAAACTTCATCAATAAAGATGATGCCAGAGAGAGAACCTTCATTCATGAAGATGATGCCCAGAGACCTTACATTCATAAAATGAAGGCCAGAGGGAGAACCTTCATCAATAAAGATGATGCCCAGAGAGAGAACCTTCATTCATGAAGATGATGTCCAGAGAGAGAACCTTCTTTCATAAAGATAATGCCCAGAGTGAGACCTTCATTCATGAAGTTGATGCCCAGAGAGAGAACCTTCTTTCATAAAAATAATGCACACAGAGAGAACGTTTGGTAAAGATGATGCTCAGACCTAGAACCTTATTTCATAAATAGGATGCCCAGAGAGAAAACCTTTATTCAAAAAGATTATGCCCAGGGAGAGAACCTTCTTTCCTAAGATGATACCCTGAGAGAGAACCTTCATTCATAAACATGATGCCCAGAGAACCTACATTCATAAAATGAAGGCCAGAGGGAGAACCTTCATCAATAAAGACGATGACCAGAGAGAGAACCTTCATTCATGAAGATGATGTCCAGAGACAGAACCTTCATTCATAAAGTTGATGCCCAGAGAGAAAACATTCTATTATAAGTTGATGCCCAAGAGAGAACCTTCACTCAAAAAGATGATGCGCAGAGAGAGAACCTTCATTCATAAAGATGATGCCCAGAGAGAGAACCTTTATTCATAGAGATGATGCCCAGAGAGTGAACCTTCATTCATAAACATGATGCCCAGGCAGAGAACCTTCATTCATAACAATTATTACGGAGAAAGAACCTGGTTTCATAAAGATATTACCCAGAGAGTACCTTCATTCATAAAGATGATGCCCAGGCAGAGAAAGTACTTTTGTAAAGATGATGCCCAGGGAGAAAACCTTCTTACATAAACATGATGCCCAGAGAGAGATACTTAATTCATATATATGAAACCCAGACAGAGAACATTATTTCATAAAGAGGATGCACAGAGAGAGAACCTCCATTCATAAAGATGATGCCCATGCAGAGACCTTTATTCATAAAGATGAGGCCCAGAGAGAGAACCTTCATTGATGAAGATGATGCCCAGAGAGAGAACCTTCTTTCATAAACATGATGCCTAGAGGGAGAACTTTCATTCATAAAGATGATGCCCACGAGAACCTTCTTTCATAAAGATGAAGCCCTGAGAGAATCTTATTTCATAAAGATGATGCCCAAAGAGAGAACCTTCTTTCATAAAGATGATGCCCAGAGAGAGAACCTTCATTCATAAAGATGATGACCAGAGAGAGGACATTCATTCATAAAGATGATGTCCACCAGAGAACCTTGTTTCATAAAGATGATACCCAGAGAGAGTACCTTCATTCTTAAAGATGATTCCCAGGCAGAGAACGTACTTTCGTAAAAATGATGCCAAGGCAAAAAACCTTTTTTCATAAAGATCATGCCCAGAGAGATAACCTTGTTTCATTAAGATGATCCCCTGAGAGAAAACCTTCATTCATGAAGATGATGCCCAGGAAGAGAACCTTTCATAAAATGATGCCCAGGCAGAGAACTTTCATTCTTATAGATGATGCCCAGAGGGATACCTTCTTTCATGAAAATGATGCCCAGAGAGAGAACCTTCTTTCTTAAAGATGATGCCCAGGCAGAGAACTTTCATTCATAACGATGATGCCAATCAGAGAAGATTCTTTCATAAAGATGATGCCAAAAGGGAGAACCTTCTGTCTTAAAGATGATGCCCAGAGAAAGAACCTTCATTCATAAAGATGATGCCAAGAGAGAGAACCTTCATTCATGAAGATGATGTCCAGAGAGAGAACCTTCTTTCATAAAGATAATGCCCAGAGTGAGAACCTTCATTCATGAAGTTGATGCCCAGAGAGAGAACCTTCTTTCATAAAGATAATGCCCAGAGGGAGAAAGTTTCGTAAGATGATGCTCAGACCTAGAACCTTATTTCATAAATAGGATGCCCAGAGAGAGAACCTTTATTCAAAAAGATGATGCCCAGAGAGAGAACCTTCTTTCCTAAGATGATGCCCTGAGAGAGAACCTTCATTCATAAACATGATGCCCAGAGAACCTACATTCACAAAATGAAGGCCAGAGGGAGAACCTTCATCAATAAAGATGATGTCCAGAGAGAGAACCTTCATTCATAAAGATGATGCCCAGAGTGAGAACCTTCATTCATGAAATTGATGCGCTGACAGAGAACATTGTTTCATCAAGTTGATGCCCAGAGAGAGAACGTTCCGTAAAGATGATACCCAGACCTAGAACCTTATTTCATAAATAGGATGCCCAGAGAGAGAACCTTCATTCATAAAGATGATGCCCATGCAGAGAACATTCATTCATAAAGAAGATGCTAGAGTTAACCTTCATTCATAAAGATGATGCGCAGAGAGAGTACATTCATTCATAAAGTTGATGCCCACAGAGAGAACCTTCTTTCATAAGTTGATGCCCAAGAGAACCTTCTTTCATAAAGATGAAGCCCTGAGAGAATCTTAATTCATAAAGATGATGCCCAAAGAGAGAACCTTCTTTCATAAAGATGATGCCCAGAGAGAGAACCTTCATTCATAAAGATGATGACCAGAGAGAGGACATTCATTCATAAAGATGATGTCTATTAGAGAACCTTGTTTCATAAAGATGATACCCAGAGGGAGTACCTTCATTCTTAAAGATGATTCCCAGGCAGAGACGTACTTTCGTAAAAATGATGCCAAGGCAGAAAACCTTTTTTCATGAAGATCATGCCCAGAGAGAGAACCTTGTTTCATTAAGATGATGCCCAGAGACAAAACCTTCATTCATAAAGATGGTGCCCAGGCAGAGAACCTTTCGTAAAGATGATGCCCAGGCAGAGAACATTCATTCTTATAGATGATGCCCAAAGGAGACCTTCTTCATGAAGATGATGCCCAGAGAGAGAACCTTCATTCTTAAAGATGATACCCCGGCAGAGAACCTTCATTCATAACGATGATGCCAAGACAGAGAAGCTTCTTTTATAAAAATGATGAAAATATGGACAACCTTCTGTCTTAAAGATGATGCCCAGAGAAAGAACCTTCATTCATAAAGATGATGCAAAAAGAGAGAACTTTCATTCATGAAGATGATGTCCAGAGAGAGAACCTTCTTTCATAAAGATGATGCCCAGAGTGAAAACCTTCATTCATGAAGTTGATGCCCAGAGAGAGAACCTTCTTTCATAAAGATAATGCCCAGAGAGAGAACGTTTCGTAAAGATGATGCTCAGACCTAGAACCTTATTTCATAAATAGGATGCCCAGGGAGAGAACCTTTATTCAAAAAGATGATTCCCAGAGAGAGAACCTTCTTTCCTAAGATGATGCCCTGAGAGAGAACCTTCATTCATAAACATGATGCCCAGAGAACCTACATTCATAAAATGAAAGCCAGAGGGAGAAGCTTCATCAATAAAGATGATGCCCAGAAGAGAACCTTCATTCATGAAGATGATGTCCAGAGAGAGAACCTTCATTCTTAAAGATGATGCCCAGAGTGAGAACCTTCATTCATGAAATTGATGCGCAGACAGAGAACCTCTTTCATAAAGTTGATGCCCAGAGAGAGAACGTTCCGTAAAGATGATGCCCAGACCTAGAACCTTATTTCATAAATAGGATGCCAAGAGAGAGAACCTTTATTCATAAAGATGATGCCCAGAGAGAGAACCTTCTTCATGAAGATGACGTCCAGAGAGAGAACCTTGTTTCATAAAGATGATGCCAAGAGAGAGTACCTTCATTCATAAAGTTGATGCCCAGAGAGAGAACCTTCTTTCATAAGTTGATGCCCAAGAGAGAACCTTCTTTCATAAAGTTGATGTCCAGAGAGAAAACATTCTATTATAAGTTGATGCCCAAGAGAGAACCTTCATTCAAAAAGATGATGCGCAGAGAGAGAACCTTCATTCATACAGATGATGCCCAGAGAGTGAACCTTCATTCATAAACATGATGCCCAGGCAGAGAACCTCCATTCATAACGATTATACCGCAGAGAGAACGTGGTTTCATAAAGATATTACCCACAGAGTACCTTCATTCATAAAGATGATGCCCAGGCAGAGAAAGTACTTTTGTATAGATGATGCCCAGGCAGAAAACCTTCTTTCATAAACATGATGCCCAGAGAGAGATACTTAATTCATATATATGATTCCCAGACGGAGAATCTTGTTTCATAAAGATGATGCCCAGAGAGAGAACCTTCATTCATAAAGATGATGCCCATGCAGAGAACCTTCATTCATAAAGATGAGGCCCAGAGAGAGAACATTCATTCATGAAGATGATGCACAGAGAGAGAACCTTCTTTCATAAAGATGATGCCTAGAGGGAGAACTTTCATTCATAAAGATGATGCCCAAGAGAATCTTCTTTCATAAAGATGAAGCCCTGAGAGAATCTTATTTCATAAAGATGATGCCCAAAGAGAGAACCTTCTTTCATAAAGATGATGCCCAGAGAGAGAACCTTCATTCATAAAGATGATGACCAGAGAGAGGACATTCATTCATAAAGATGATGTCCACCAAAGAACCTTGTTTCATAAAGATGATACCCAGAGAGAGTACCTTCATTCTTAAAGATGATTCCCAGGCAGAGAACGTACTTTCGTAAAGATGATGCCAAGGCAAAAAACCTTTTTTTCATAAAGATCATGCCCAGAGAGAGAACCTTGTTTCATTAAGATGATGCCCAGAGAGAAACCTTCATTCATAAAGATGATGCCCAGGCAGAGAACCTTTCATAGAGATGATGCCCAGGCAGAGAACTTTCATTCTTATAGCTGATGCCCAGTGGGAGACCTTCTTTCATGAAAATGATGCCAATAGGGAGAACCTTCTGTCTTAAAGATGATGCCCAGAGAAAGAACCTTCATTCATAAAGATGATGCCAAGCCAGAGAAGCTTCTTTTATAAAGATGATGCCAATATGGGGAACCTTCTGTCTTAAAGATGATGCCCAGAGAAAGAACCTTCATTCATAAAGATGATGCCGAGAGAGAGAACCTTCTTTCATAAAGATGATGCCCAGAGAGAGAACCATCATTCATAAAGATGATAACCAGAGAGAGGACATTCATTCATAAAGATGATGTCCAGCAGAGAACCTTGTTTCATAAAGATGATACCCAGAGAGAGTACCTTCATTCTTAAAGATGATTCCCAGGCAGAGAACGTACTTTCGTAAAGATGATGCCAAGGCAAAAAACCTTTTTTCATAAAGATAATGCCCAGAGTGAGAACCTTGTTTCATAGAGATGATGCCCAGAGAGAAACCTTCATTCATAAAGATGATGCCCAGGCAGAGAACCTTTCATAGAGATGATGCCCAGGCAGAGAACTTTCATTCTTATAGCTGATGCCCAGTGGGAGACCTTCTTTCATGAAAATGATGCCAATAGGGAGAACCTTCTGTCTTAAAGATGATGCCCAGAGAAAGAACCTTCATTCATAAAGATGATGCCAAGCCAGAGAAGCTTCTTTTATAAAGATGATGCCAATATGGGGAACCTTCTGTCTTAAAGATGATGCCCAGAGAAAGAACCTTCATTCATAAAGATGATGCCGAGAGAGAGAACCTTCTTTCATAAAGATGATGCCCAGAGAGAGAACCATCATTCATAAAGATGATAACCAGAGAGAGGACATTCATTCATAAAGATGATGTCCAGCAGAGAACCTTGTTTCATAAAGATGATACCCAGAGAGAGTACCTTCATTCTTAAAGATGATTCCCAGGCAGAGAACGTACTTTCGTAAAGATGATGCCAAGGCAAAAAACCTTTTTTTCATAAAGATCATGCCCAGAGAGAGAACCTTGTTTCATTAAGATGATGCCCAGAGAGAAAACCTTCATCATAAAGATGATGCCCAGGCAGAGAAACTTTTATAGAGATGATGCCCAGGCAGAGAACATTCATTCTTATAGATGATGCACAGTGGGAGACCTTCTTTCATGAAAATGATGCCAATAGGGAGACCCTTCTGTCTTAAAGATGATTCCCAGAGAAAGAACCTTCATTCATAAAGATGATGCCAAGCCAGAGAAGCTTCTTTTATAAAGATGATGCCAATATGGGGAACCTTCTCTCTTAAAGATGATGCCCAGAGAAAGAACCTTCATTCATAAAGATGATGCCGAGAGAGAGAACCTTCATTCATGAAGATGATGTCCAGAGAGAGAACCTTTTTTCATAAAGATAATGCCCAGAATGAGAATGTTTCTTAAAGATGATGCTTAGACCTAGAACCTTATTTCATAAATAGGATTCCCAGGGAGAGAACCTTTATTCATAAAGATGAAGTCCAGAGAGAGAACCTTGTTTCATAAAGATGATGCCAAGAGAGAGTACCTTCATTCATAAAGTTGATGCCCAGAGGGAAAACATTCTATTATAAGTTGATGCCCAAGAGAGAACCTTCATGCAAAAAGATGATGCGCAGAGAGAGAACCTTCATTCATACAGATGATGCGCAGAGAGTGAACCTTCATTCATAAACATGATGCCCAGGCAGAGAACCTACATTCATAACGATTATACCGCAGAGAGAACCTGGTTTCATAAAGATATTACCCAGAGAGTACCTTCGTTCATAAAGATGATGCCCAGGCAGAGAAAGTACTTTCGTAAAGATGATGCCCAGGCAGAAAGCCTTCTTTCATAAAGATGATGCCCAGAGAGAGATACTTAATTCATATATATGATGTCCAGACAGAGAATCTTGTTTCATAAAGATGATGCCCAGAGAGAGAACCTTCTCTCATAAAGATGATGGGCATACAGAGAACCTTTTTTCATAAAGATAATGCCCAGAGTGAGAACCTTGTTTCATAGAGATGATGCCATGAGAGGGAACCTTCATTCATAAGAATGATCCCCAGGCAGAGAATCTTTCATAAAGATGATGCCCAGATCTAGAACCTTATTTCATAAAGAGGATGCCCAGTGAGAGAACCTTCATTCATAAAGATGATGCCTAGGGGGAGAACTTTCATTCATAAAGATGATGCCCAAGAGAATCTTCTTTCATAAAGATGAAGCCCTGAGAGAATCTTATTTCATAAAGATGATGCCCAAAGAGAGAACCTTCTTTCATAAAGATGATGCCCAGAGAGAGAACCTTCATTCATAAAGATGATGACCAGAGAGAGGACATTCATTCATAAAGATGATGTCCACGAGAGAACCTTGTTTCATAAAGATGATACCCAGATAGAGTACCTTCATTCTTAAAAGTGATTCCCAGGCAGAGAACGTACTTTCATAAAAATGATGCCAAGGCAAAAAACCTTTTTTCATAAAGATCATGCCCAGAGAGAGAACCTTGTTTCATTAAGGTGATACCCAGAGAGAAAACCTTGATTCATAAAGATGATGCCCAGGCAGAGAACCTTTCGTAAAGATGATGCCCAGGCAGAGAACTTTCATTATTATAGATGATGCCCAGAGGGAGACCTTCTTTCATGAAGATGATGCCCAGAGAGAGAACCTTCTTTCTTAAAGATGGTGCCCAGGCTGAGAACCTTCATTCATAACGATGATGCCAAGTCAGAGAAGCTTCTTTCAGAAAGATGATGCCAATAGGGAGAACCTTCTGTCTTAAAGATGATGCCCAGAGAAAGAACATTGTTTCATAGGGATGATGCCCAGAGAGAGAAACTTCATTCATGAAGATGATGCCCAGAGAACCTACATTCATAAAATGAAAGCCAGAGGGAGAACATTCATCAATAAGGATGATGCCCAGAGATAGAACCTTCATTGATGAAGATGATGTCCAGTGAGAGAACCTTCTTTCATAAAGATGATGCCCAGAGTAAGAACCTTCATTCATGAATTTGATGGCCAGAGAGAGAACCTTTTTTCATAAAGTTGATACCCAGAGAGAGAACGTTTCGTAAAGATGATGCTCCGACCTAGAATCTTATTTCATAAATAGGATGCCCGGGGAAGAACCTTTATTCATAAAGATGATGCCCAGATGAGAACCTTCATTCATAAACATGATGCCCAGAGAACCCACAGTCATAAAATGATGCCCAGAGGGAGAACCTTCATCAATAAAGATGATGCTCAGACCTAGAATCTTATTTCATAAATAGGATGCCCAGAGAGAGAACCTTTATTCATAAAGATGATGCCCAGAGAGAGAACCTTCTTTCATAAACATGATGCCCTGAGAGAGAACCTTCATTCATAAACATGATGCCCAGAGAACCTACATTCATAAAATGATGCCCAGAGAAAGAACCTTCATCAATAAAGATGATGCCTGAGAGAGAACCTTCATTCATGAAGATGATGCCCAGAGACCCTACATTCATAAAATGAAGGCCAGAGGGAGAACCTTCATCAAGAAAGATGATGCCCAGAGAGAAAACCTTCATTCATGAAGATGATGTCCAGAGAGAGAACCTTCTTTCATAAAGATGATGCCCAGAGTAAGAACCTTCATTCATGAAGTTGATGGCCAGAGAGAGAACCTTCTTTCATAAAGTTGATACCCAGAGAGGGAACGTTTCGTAAAGATGATGCTCAGACCTAGAATCTTATTTCATAAATAGGATGCCCAGAGACAGAACTTTTATTCATTAAGATGATGCCCAGAGAGAGAACCTTCTTTCATAAACATGATGCCCAGAGAACCTACAGTCATAAAATGATGCCCAGAGAGAGAACCTTCATCAATAAAGATGATGCCCAGAGAGAGAACTTTCTTTCATAAAGATGATGCCCAGAGAGAGAGCCTTCATTCATAAAGATTATGTCCAGAGTGAGAACCTTGTTTCATAAAGATGATGCCAAGAGAGAGTACCTTCATTCATAAAGTTGATGCCTAGAGAGAAAACATTCTTTCAAAATTTGATGCCCAAGAGAGAACCTTCTTTCATAAAGTTGATGCCCAGAGAGAAAACATTCTTTCATAAGTTGATGCCCAAGAGAGAACCTTCTTTCATGAAGATGATGTCCAGAGAGAGAACCTTCTTTCATAAAGATGATGCCCAGAGTAAGAACCTTCATTCATGAAGTTGATGGCCAGAGAGAGAACCTTCTTTCATAAAGTTGATACCCAGAGAGGGAACGTTTCGTAAAGATGATGCTCAGACCTAGAATCTTATGTCATAAATAGGATGCCCAGAGAGAGAACCTTTATTCATAAAGATGATGCCCAGATGAGAACCTTCATTCATAAACATGATGCCCAGAGAACCCACAGTCATAAAATGATGCCCAGAGGGAGAACCTTCATCAATAAAGATGATGCTCAGACCTAGAATCTTATTTCATAAATAGGATGCCCAGAGAGAGAACCTTTATTCATAAAGATGATGCCCAGAGAGAGAACCTTCTTTCATAAACATTATGCCCTGAGAGAGAACCTTCATTCATAAACATGATGCCCAGAGAACCTACACTCATAAAATGATGCCCAGAGAAAGAACCTTCATCAATAAAGATGATGCCTGAGAGAGAACCTTCATTCATGAAGATGATGCCCAGAGACCCTACATTCATAAAATGAAGGCCAGAGGGAGAACCTTCATCAAGAAAGATGATGCCCAGAGAGAAAACCTTCATTCATGAAGATGATGTCCAGAGAGAGAACCTTCTTTCATAAAGATGATGCCCAGAGTAAGAACCTTCATTCATGAAGTTGATGGCCAGAGAGAGAACCTTCTTTCATAAAGTTGATACCCAGAGAGGGAACGTTTCGTAAAGATGATGCTCAGACCTAGAATCTTATTTCATAAATAGGATGCCCAGAGACAGAACTTTTATTCATAAAGATGATGCCCAGAGAGAGAACCTTCTTTCATAAACATGATGCCCAGAGAACCTACAGTCATAAAATGATGCCCAGAGAGAGAACCTTCATCAATAAAGATGATGCCCAGAGAGAGAACTTTCTTTCATAAAGATGATGCCCAGAGAGAGAGCCTTCATTCATAAAGATTATGTCCAGAGTGAGAACCTTGTTTCATAAAGATGATTCCAAGAGAGAGTACCTTCATTCATAAAGTTGATGCCTAGAGAGAAAACATTCTTTCAAAATTTGATGCCCAAGAGAGAACCTTCTTTCATAAAGTTGATGCCCAGAGAGAAAACATTCTTTCATAAGTTGATGCCCAAGAGAGAACCTTCTTTCATAAAGATGATATCCTGAGAGAGAACCTTCATTCATAAACATGATGCCCAGAGAACGTACATTCATAAAATGATGCCCAGAGAGAGAACCTTCATCAATAAAGATGATGCCAGAGAGAGAACCTTCTTTCATAAAGATAATGCCCAGAGAGAGAAAGTTTCGTAAAGATGATGCTCAGACCTAGAACCTTATTTCATAAATAGGATGCCCAGAGAGAGAACCTTTATTCAAAAAGATGATGCCCAGAAAGAGAACCTTCTTTCATAAAGATGATGCCTAGAGGGAGAACTTTCATTCATAAAGATGATGCCCAAGAGAATCTTCTTTCATAAAGATGAAGCCCTGAGAGAATCTTATTTCATAAAGATGATGCCCAAAGAGAGAACCTTCTTTCATAAAGATGATGCCCAGAGAGAGAACCTTCATTCGTAAAGATGATGACCAGAGAGAGGACATTCATTCATAAAGATGATGTCCACCAGAGAACCTTGTTTCATAAAGATGATACCCATAGAGAGTACCTCCATTCTTAAAGATGATTCCCAGGCAGAGAACGTACTTTCGTAAAGATGATGCCAAGGCAAAAAACCTTTTTTTCATAAAGATCATGCCCAGAGAGAGAACCTTGTTTCATTAAGATGATGCCCAGAGAGAAAACCTTCATTCATAAAGATGATGCCCAGGCAGAGAACCTTTCATAGAGATGATGCCCAGGCAGAGAACTTTCATTCTTATAGATGATGCCCAGTGGGAGACCTTCTTTCATGAAAATGATGCCAATAGGGAGAACCTTCTTTCTTAAAGATGATGCCCAGGCAGAGAACCTTCATTCATAACGATGATGCCAAGTCAGAGAAGATTATTTCATAAAGATGATGCCTATAGGGAGACCCTTCTGTCTTAAAGATGATTCCCAGAGAAAGAACCTTCATTCATAAAGATGATGCCAAGCCACAGAAGCTTCTTTTATAAAGATGATGCCAATATGGAGAACCTTCTGTCTTAAAGATGATGCCCAGAGAAAGAACCTTCATTCATAAAGATGATGCCGAGAGAGAGAACCTTCTTTCATAAAGATGATGCCCAGAGAGAGAACCATCATTCATAAAGATGATAACCAGAGAGAGGACATTCATTCATAAAGATGATGTCCAGCAGAGAACCTTGTTTCATAAAGATGATACCCAGAGAGAGTACCTTCATTCTTAAAGATGATTCCCAGGCAGAGAACGTACTTTCGTAAAGATGATGCCAAGGCAAAAAACCTTTTTTCATAAAGATAATGCCCAGAGTGAGAACCTTGTTTCATAGAGATGATGCCGTGAGAGGGAACCTTCATTCATAAGGATGATCCCCAGGCAGAGAATCTTTCATAAAGATGATGCCCAGACCTAGAACCTTATTTCATAAAGAGGATGCCTAAGTGAGAGAACCTTCATTCATAAAAATGATGCCCATGCAGAGAACCTTCATTCATAAAGATGAGGCCCAGAGAGAGAACCTTCTTTCATAAAGACGATGCCTAGAGGGAGAACTTCCATTCATAAAGATGATGCCCAAGAGACCCTTCTTCATAAAGATGAAGCCCTGAGAGAATCTTAATTCATAAAGATGATGCCCAAAGAGAGAACCTTCTTTCATAAAGGTGATGCCCAGAGAGAGAACCTTCATTCATAAAGATGATGACCAGAGAGAGGACATTCATTCATAAAGATGATGTCCACCAGAGAACCTTGTTTCATAAAGATGATACCCAGAGAGAGTACCTTCATTCTTAAAGATGATTCCCAGGCAGAGAATGTACTTTCATAAAAATGATGCCAAGGCAAAAAACCTTTTTTCATAAAAATCATGCCCAGAGAGAGAACCTTGTTTCATTAAGATGATGCCCAGAGAGAAATCTTCATTCATAAAGATGATGCCCAGGCAGAGAACCTTCTTACATAAAGATGATATCCTGAGAGAGAACCTTCATTCATAAACATGATGCCCAGAGAACGTACATTCATAAAATGATGCCCAGAGAGAGAACCTTCATCAATAAAGATGATGCCAGAGAGAGAACCTTCTTTCATAAAGATAATGCCCAGAGAGAGAACGTTTCATAAAGATGATGCTCAGACCTAGAACCTTATTTCATAAATAGGATGCCCAGAGAGAGAACCTTTATTCAAAAAGATGATGCCCAGAAAGAGAACCTTCTTTCATAAAGATGATGCCTAGAGGGAGAACTTTCATTCATAAAGATGATGCCCAAGAGAATCTTCTTTCATAAAGATGAAGCCCTGAGAGAATCTTATTTCATAAAGATGATGCCCAAAGAGAGAACCTTCTTTCATAAAGATGATGCCCAGAGAGAGAACCTTCATTCATAAAGATGATGACCAGAGAGAGGACATTCATTCATAAAGATGATGTCCACCAGAGAACCTTGTTTCATAAAGATGATACCCAGAGAGAGTACCTCCATTCTTAAAGATGATTCCCAGGCAGAGAACGTACTTTCATAAAGATGATGCCAAGGCAAAAAACCTTTTTTTCATAAAGATCATGCCCAGAGAGAGAACCTTGTTTCATTAAGATGATGCCCAGAGAGAAAACCTTCATTCATAAAGATGATGCCCAGGCAGAGAACCTTTCATAGAGATGATGCCCAGGCAGAGAACTTTCATTCTGATAGATGATGCCCAGTGGGAGACCTTCTTTCATGAAAATGATGCCAATAGGGAGAACCTTCTGTCTTAAAGATGATGCCCAGAGAAAGAACCTTCATTCATAAAGATGATGCCGAGAGAGAGAACCTTCTTTCATAAAGATGATGCCCAGAGAGAGAACCATCATTCATAAAGATGATAACCAGAGAGAGGACATTCATTCATAAAGATGATGCCCAAAGAGAGAACCTTCTTTCATAAAGGTGATGCCCAGAGAGAGAACTTTCATTCATAAAGATGATGACCAGAGAGAGGACATTCATTCATAAAGATGATGTCCACCAGAGAACCTTGTTTCATAAAGATGATACCCAGAGAGAGTACCTTCATTCTTAAAGATGATTCCCAGGCAGAGAATGTACTTTCATAAAAATGATGCCAAGGCAAAAAACCTTTTTTCATAAAAATCATGCCCAGACAGAGAACCTTGTTTCATTAAGATGATGCCCAGAGAGAAAACCTTCATTCATAAAGATGATGCCCAGGCAGAGAACCTTTCATAAAGATGATGCCCAGGCAGAGAACTTTCATTCTTATAGATGATGCCCAGAGGGAGAACTTCTTTCATGAAGATGATGCCCAGAGAGAGAACCTTCTTTCTTAAAGATGATGCCCAGGCAGAGAACCTTCATTCATAACGATGATGCCAAGTCAGAGAAGCTTCTTTCATAAAGATGATACCAATAGGGAGAACCTTCTGTCTTAAAGATGATGCCCAGAGAAAGAACTTTGTTTCATAAAGATGATGCCCAGAGAGAGAAACTTCATTCATGAAGATGATGCCCAGAGAACTTACATTCATAAAATGAAGGCCAGAGGGAGAACATTCATCAATAAGGATGATGCCCAGAGAGAGAACCTTCATTCATGAAGATGATGTCCAGTGAGAGAACCTTCTTTCATAAAGATGATGCCCAGAGTAAGAACCTTCATTCATGAATTTGATGGCCAGAGAGAGAACCCTTTTTCATAAAGTTGATACCCAGAGAGTGAACGTTCGTAAAGATGATGCTCCGACCTAGAATCTTATTTCATAAATAGGATGCCCAGAGAGAGAACCTTTATTCATAAAGATGATGCCCAGATGAGAACCTTCATTCATAAACATGATGCCCAGAGAACCCACAGTCATAAAATGATGCCCAGAGGGAGAACCTTCATCAATAAAGATGATGCTCAGACCTAGAATCTTATTTCATAAATAGGATGCCCAGAGAGAGAACTTTTATACATAAAGATGATACCCAGAGAGAGAACCTTCTTTCATAAACATGATGCCCTGAGAGAGAACCTTCATTCATAAACATGATGCCCAGAGAACCTACACTCATAAAATGATGCCCAGAGAAAGAACCTTCATCAATAAAGATGATGCCTGAGAGAGAACCTTCATTCATGAAGATGATGCCCAGAGACCCTACATTCATAAAATGAAGGCCAGAGGGAGAACCTTCATCAAGAAAGATGATGCCCAGAGAGAAAACCTTCATTCATGAAGATGATGTCCAGAGAGAGAACCTTCTTTCATAAAGATGATGCCCAGAGTAAGAACCTTCATTCATGAAGTTGATGGCCAGAGAGAGAACCTTCTTTCATAAAGTTGATACCCAGAGAGGGAACGTTTCGTAAAGATGATGCTCAGACCTAGAATCTTATTTCATAAATAGGATGCCCAGAGACAGAACTTTTATTCATAAAGATGATGCCCAGAGAGAGAACCTTCTTTCATAAACATGATGCCCAGAGAACCTACAGTCATAAAATGATGCCCAGAGAGAGAACCTTCATCAATAAAGATGATGCCCAGAGAGAGAACTTTCTTTCATAAAGATGATGCCCAGAGAGAGAGCCTTCATTCATAAAGATTATGTCCAGAGTGAGAACCTTGTTTCATAAAGATGATGCCAAGAGAGAGTACCTTCATTCATAAAGTTGATGCCTAGAGAGAAAACATTCTTTCAAAATTTGATGCCCAAGAGAGAACCTTCTTTCATAAAGTTGATGCCCAGAGAGAAAACATTCTTTCATAAGTTGATGCCCAAGAGAGAACCTTCTTTCATGAAGATGATGTCCAGAGAGAGAACCTTCTTTCATAAAGATGATGCCCAGAGTAAGAACCTTCATTCATGAAGTTGATGGCAGAGAGAGAACCTTCTTTCATAAAGTTGATACCCAGAGAGGGAACGTTTCGTAAAGATGATGCTCAGACCTAGAATCTTATTTCATAAATAGGATGCCCAGAGAGAGAACCTTTATTCATAAAGATGATGCCCAGATGAGAACCTTCATTCAAAAACATGATGCCCAGAGAACCCACAGTCATAAAATGATGCCCAGAGGGAGAACCTTCATCAATAAAGATGATGCTCAGACCTAGAATCTTATTTCATAAATAGGATGCCCAGAGAGAGAACCTTTATTCATAAAGATGATGCCCAGAGAGAGAACCTTCTTTCATAAACATTATGCCCTGAGAGAGAACCTTCATTCATAAACATGATGCCCAGAGAACCTACATTCATAAAATGATGCCCAGAGAAAGAACCTTCATCAATAAAGATGATGCCTGAGAGAGAACCTTCATTCATGAAGATGATGCCCAGAGACCCTACATTCATAAAATGAAGGCCAGAGGGAGAACCTTCATCAAGAAAGATGATGCCCAGAGAGAAAACCTTCATTCATGAAGATGATGTCCAGAGAGAGAACCTTCTTTCATAAAGATGATGCCCAGAGTAAGAACCTTCATTCATGAAGTTGATGGCCAGAGAGAGAACCTTCTTTCATAAAGTTGATACCCAGAGAGGGAACGTTTCGTAAAGATGATGCTCAGACCTAGAATCTTATTTCATAAATAGGATGCCCAGAGACAGAACTTTTATTCATAAAGATGATGCCCAGAGAGAGAACCTTCTTTCATAAACATGATGCCCAGAGAACCTACAGTCATAAAATGATGCCCAGAGAGAGAACCTTCATCAATAAAGATGATGCCCAGAGAGAGAACTTTCTTTCATAAAGATGATGCCCAGAGAGAGAGCCTTCATTCATAAAGATTATGTCCAGAGTGAGAACCTTGTTTCATAAAGATGATGCCAAGAGAGAGTACCTTCATTCATAAAGTTGATGCCTAGAGAGAAAACATTCTTTCAAAATTTGATGCCCAAGAGAGAACCTTCTTTCATAAAGTTGATGCCCAGAGAGAAAACATTCTTTCATAAGTTGATGCCCAAGAGAGAACCTTCTTTCATAAAGATGATATCCTGAGAGAGAACCTTCATTCATAAACATGATGCCCAGAGAACGTACATTCATAAAATGATGCCCAGAGAGAGAACATTCATCAATAAAGATGATGCCAGAGAGAGAACCTTCTTTCATAAAGATAATGCCCAGAGAGAGAACGTTTCGTAAAGATGATGCTCAGACCTAGAACCTTATTTCATAAATAGGATGCCCAGAGAGAGAACCTTTATTCAAAAAGATGATGCCCAGAAAGAGAACCTTCTTTCATAAAGATGATGCCTAGAGGGAGAACTTTCATTCATAAAGATGATGCCCAAGAGAATCTTCTTTCATAAAGATGATGCCAATATGGAGAACCTTCTGTCTTAAAGATAATGCCCAGAGTGAGAACCTTCATTCATGGATTTGATGCCCAGAGAGAGAATCTTCCTTCATAAAGATAATGCCCAGAGAGAGAACGTTTCTTAAAGATGATGCTCAGACCTAGAACCTTATTTCATAAATAGGATTCCCAGAGAGAGAACCTTTATTCATAAAGATGACGTCCAGAGAGAGAACCTTGTTTCATAAAGATGATGCCAAGAGAGAGTACCTACATTCATAAAGTTGATGCCCAGAGAGAAAACATTCTATTATAAGTTGATGCCCAAGAGAGAACCTTCATTCAAAAAGATGATGCGCAGAGAGAGAACCTTCATTCATACAGATGATGCGCAGAGAGTGAGCCTTCATTCATAAACATGATGCCAAGGCAGAGAACCTACATTCATAACGATTATACCGCAGAGAGAACCTGGTTTCATAAAGATATTACCCAGAGAGTACCTTCGTTCATAAAGATGATGCCCAGGCAGAGAAAGTACTTTCATAAAGATGATGCCCAGGCAGAAAACCTTCTTTCATAAAGATGATGCCCAGAGAGAGATACTTAATTCATATATATGATGTCCAGACAGAGAATCTTGTTTCATAAAGATGATGCCCAGAGAGAGCACCTTCTCTCATAAAGATGATGGGCATACAGAGAACCTTTTTTCATAAAGATAATGCCCAGAGTGAGAACCTTGTTTCATAGAGATGATGCCGTGAGAGGGAACCTTCATTCATAAGGATGATCCCCAGGCAGAGAATCTTTCATAAAGATGATGCCCAGACCTAGAACCTTATTTCATAAAGAGGATGCCCAGTGAGAGAACCTTCATTCATAAAGATGATGCCCATGCAGAGAACCTTCATTCATAAAGATGAGGCCCAGAGAGAGAACCTTCTTTCATAAAGATGATGCCTAGGGGGAGAACTTTCATTCATAAAGATGATGCCCAAGAGAATCTTCTTTCATAAAGATGAAGCCCTGAGAGAATCTTATTTCATAAAGATGATGCCCAAAGAGAGAACCTTCTTTCATAAAGATGATGCCCAGAGAGAGAACCTTCATTCATAAAGATGATGACCAGAGAGAGGACATTCATTCATAAAGATGATGTCCACCAGAGAACCTTGTTTCATAAAGATGATACCCAGAGAGAGTACCTTCATTCTTAAAAATGATTCCCAGGCAGAGAACGTACTTTCATAAAAATGATGCCAAGGCAAAAAACCTTTTTTCATAAAGATCATGCCCAGAGAGAGAACCTTGTTTCATTAAGGTGATGCCCAGAGAGAAAACCTTCATTCATAAAGATGATGCCCAGGCAGAGAACCTTTCGTAAAGATGATGCCCAGGCAGAGAACTTTCATTCTTATAGATGATGCCCAGAGGGAGACCTTCTTTCATGAAGATGATTCCCAGAGAGAGAACCTTCTTTCTTAAAGCTGATGCCCAAGCAGAGAACCTTCATTCATAACGATGATGCCAAGTCAGAGAAGCTTCTTTCAGAAAGATGATGCCAATAGGGAGAACCTTCTGTCTTAAAGATGATGCCCAGAGAAAGAACTTTGTTTCATAGGGATGATGCCCAGAGAGAGAAACTTCATTCATGAAGATGATGCCCAGAGAACCTACATTCATAAAATGAAGGCCAGAGGGAGAACATTCATCAATAAGGATGATGCCCAGAGATAGAACCTTCATTGATGAAGATGATGTCCAGTGAGAGAACCTTCTTTCATAAAGATGATGCCCAAAGTAAGAACCTTCATTCATGAATTTGATGGCCAGAGAGAGAACCTTTTTCATAAAGTTGATACCCAGAGAGAGAACGTTTCGTAAAGATGATGCTCCGACCTAGAATCTTATTTCATAAATAGGATGCCCAGAGAGAGAACCTTTATTCATAAAGATGATGCCCAGATGAGAACCTTCATTCATAAACATGATGCCCAGAGAACCCACACTCATAAAATGATGGCCAGAGGGAGAACCTTCATCAATAAAGATGATGCTCAGACCTAGAATCTTATTTCATAAATAGGATGCCCAGAGAGAGAACCTTTATTCATAAAGATGATGCCCAGAGAGAGAACCTTCTTTCATAAACATGATGCCCTGAGAGAGAACCTTCATTCATAAACATGATGCCCAGAGAACCTACATTCATAAAATGATGCCCAGAGAAAAAACCTTCATCAATAAAGATGATGCCTGAGAGAGAACCTTCATTCATGAAGATGATGCCCAGAGACCCTACATTCATAAAATGAAGGCCAGAGGGAGAACCTTCATCAAGAAAGATGATGCCCAGAGAGAAAACCTTCATTCATGAAGATGATGTCCAGAGAGAGAACCTTCTTTCATAAAGATGATGCCCAGAGTAAGAACCTTCATTCATGAAGTTGATGGCCAGAGAGAGAACCTTCTTTCATAAAGTTGATACCCAGAGAGGGAACGTTTCGTAAAGATGATGCTCAGACCTAGAATCTTATTTCATAAATAGGATGCCCAGAGACAGAACTTTTATTCATAAAGATGATGCCCAGAGAGAGAACCTTCTTTCATAAACATGATGCCCAGAGAACCTACAGTCATAAAATGATGCCCAGAGAGAGAACCTTCATCAATAAAGATGATGCCCAGAGAGAGAACTTTCTTTCATAAAGATGATGCCCAGAGAGAGAGCCTTCATTCATAAAGATTATGTCCAGAGTGAGAACCTTGTTTCATAAAGATGATGCCAAGAGAGAATACCTTCATTCATAAAGTTGATGCCTAGAGAGAAAACATTCTTTCAAAATTTGATGCCCAAGAGAGAACCTTCTTTCATAAAGTTGATGCCCAGAGAGAAAACATTCTTTCATAAGTTGATGCCCAAGAGAGAACCTTCTTTCATAAAGATGATATCCTGAGAGAGAACCTTCATTCATAAACATGATGCCCAGAGAACGTACATTCATAAAATGATGCCCAGAGAGAGAACCTTCTTCAATAAAGATGATGCCAGAGAGAGAACCTTCTTTCATAAAGATGATGCCCAGAGTGAGAACCTTCATTCATGAAGTTGATGCCCAGAGAGAGAACCTTCTTTCATAAAGATAATGCCCATAGAGAGAACGGTTCGTAAAGATGATGCTCAGACCTAGAACCTTATTTCATAAATAGGATGCCCAGAGAGAGAACCTTTATTCAAAAAGATGATGCCCAGAGTGAGAACCTTCTTTCCTAAGTTAATGCCCTGAGAGAGAACCTTCATTCATAAACATGATGCCCAGAGAACCTACATTCATAAAATGAAGGCCAGAGGGAGAATCTTCATCAATAAAGATGATGCCAGGAAGAGAACCTTCATTCATGAAGATGATGTCCAGAGAGAGAACCTTCATTCATAAAGATGATGCCCAGAGTGAGAACCTTCATTCATGAAATTGATGCGCAGACAGAGAACATTCTTTCATAAAATTGATGCCCAGAGAGAAAACGTTCCGTAAAGATGATGCCCAGACCTAGAACCTTATTTCATAAAGATGATGCCAATTGAGAGTACCTTCATTCATAAAGTTGATGCCCAGAGAGAGAACCTTCTTTCATAAGTTGATGCCCAAGAGAGAACTTTCTTTCATAAAGTTGATGCCCAGAGAGAAAACATTCTATTATAAGTTGATGCCCAAGAGAGAACCTTCATTCAAAAAGATGATGCGCAGAGAGAGAACCTCCATTCATAAAGATGATGCCCAGAGAGAGAACCTTCATTCATACAGATGATGCCCATAGAGTGAACCTTCATTCATAAACATGATGCGCAGGCAGAGAACCTCCATTCATAATGATTATACTGCAGAGAGAACCTGGTTTCATAAAGATATTACCCAGAGAGTACCTTCATTCATAAAGATGATGCCCAGGCAGAGAAAGTACTTTTGTAAAGATGAATCCCAGGCAGAAAACCTTCTTTCATAAAGATGATGCCCAGGGAGAGATACTTAATTCATATATATGATACCCAAACAGAGAATCTTGTTTCATAAAGATGATGCCAAGAGAGAGTACCTTCATTCATAAACATGATGGGCATACAGAGAACCTTTTTCATAAGATAATGCCCAGTGTGAGAACCTTGTTTCATAAAGATGATGCTGTGACAGGGAACCTTCATTCATAAGGATGATCCCCAGGCAGAGAATCTTTCGTAAAGATGATTCCCAGACCTAGAACCTTATTTCATAAAGAGGATGCCCAGAGAGAGAACCTTCATTCACAAAGATGATGCCCATGCAGAGAACCTTCATTCATAAAGATGAGGCCCAGAGAGAGAACCTTCATTCATGAAGATTTTGCCCAGAGAGAGAACCTTCTTTCATAAAGATGATGCCTAGAGGGAGAACTTTCATTGATAAAGATGATGCCCAAGAGAACCTTCTTTAATAAAGATGAAGCCCTGAGAGAATCTTATTTCATAAAGATGATGCCCAAAGAGAGAACCTTCATTCATAAAGATGATGCCCAGAGAACCTACATTCATAAAATGATGCCCAGAGAAAGAACCTTCATCAATAAAGATGATGCCTGAGAGAGAACCTTCATTCATGAAGATGATGCCCAGAGACCCTACATTCATAAAATGAAGGCCAGAGGGAGAACCTTCATCAAGAAAGATGATGCCCAGAGAGAAAACCTTCATTCATGAAGATGATGTCCAGAGAGAGAACCTTCTTTCATAAAGATGATGCCCAGAGTAAGAACCTTCATTCATGAAGTTGATGGCCAGAGAGAGAACCTTCTTTCATAAAGTTGATACCCAGAGAGGGAACGTTTCGTAAAGATGATGCTCAGACCTAGAATCTTATTTCATAAATAGGATGCCCAGAGACAGAACTTTTATTCATAAAGATGAGGCCCAGAGAGAGAACCTTCTTTCATAAACATGATGCCCAGAGAACCTACAGTCATAAAATGATGCCCAGAGAGAGAACCTTCATCAATAAAGATGATGCCCAGAGAGAGAACTTTCTTTCATAAAGATGATGCCCAGAGAGAGAGCCTTCATTCATAAAGATTATGTCCAGAGTGAGAACCTTGTTTCATAAAGATGATGCCAAGAGAGAGTACCTTCATTCATAAAGTTGGTGCCTAGAGAGAAAATATTATTTCAAAATTTGATGCCCAAGAGAGAACCTACTTTCATAAAGTTGATGCCCAGAGAGAAAACATTCTTTCATAAGTTGATGCCCAAGAGAGAACCTTCTTTCATGAAGATGATGTCCAGAGAGAGAACCTTCTTTCATAAAGATGATGCCCAGAGTAAGAACCTTCATTCATGAAGTTGATGGCCAGAGAGAGAACCTTCTTTCATAAAGTTGATACCCAGAGAGGGAACGTTTCGTAAAGATGATGCTCCGACCTAGAATCTTATTTCATAAATAGGATGCCCAGAGAGAGAACCTTTATTCATAAAGATGATGCCCAGATGAGAACCTTCATTCATAAACATGATGCCCAGAGAACCCACAGTCATAAAATGATGCCCAGAGGGAGAACCTTCATTAATAAAGATGATGCTCAGACCTAGAATCTTATTTCATAAATAGGATGCCCAGAGAGAGAACCTTTATTCATAAAGATGATGCCCAGAGAGAGAACCTTCTTTCATAAACATTATGCCCTGAGAGAGAACCTTCATTCATAAACATGATGCCCAGAGAACCTACATTCATAAAATGATGCCCAGAGAAAGAACCTTCATCAATAAAGATGATGCCTGAGAGAGAACCTTCATTCATGAAGATGATGCCCAGAGACCCTACATTCATAAAATGAAGGCCAGAGGGAGAACCTTCATCAAGAAAGATGATGCCCAGAGAGAAAACCTTCATTCATGAAGATGATGTCCAGAGAGAGAACCTTCTTTCATAAAGATGATGCCCAGAGTAAGAACCTTCATTCATGAAGTTGATGGCCAGAGAGAGAACCTTCTTTCATAAAGTTGATACCCAGAGAGGGAACGTTTCGTAAAGATGATGCTCAGACCTAGAATCTTATTTCATAAATAGGATGCCCAGAGACAGAACTTTTATTCATAAAGATGATGCCCAGAGAGAGAACCTTCTTTCATAAACATGATGCCCAGAGAACCTACAGTCATAAAATGATGCCCAGAGAGAGAACCTTCATCAATAAAGATGATGCCCAGAGAGAGAACTTTCTTTCATAAAGATGATGCCCAGAGAGAGAGCCTTCATTCATAAAGATTATGTCCAGAGTGAGAACCTTGTTTCATAAAGATGATGCCAAGAGCGAGTACCTTCATTCATAAAGTTGATGCCTAGAGAGAAAACATTCTTTCAAAATTTGATGCCCAAGAGAGAACCTTGTTTCATAAAGTTGATGCCCAGAGAGAAAACATTCTTTCATAAGTTGATGCCCAAGAGAGAACCTTCTTTCATAAAGATGATATCCTGAGAGAGAACCTTCATTCATAAACATGATGCCCAGAGAACGTACATTCATAAAATGATGCCCAGAGAGAGAACCTTCATCAATAAAGATGATGCCAGAGAGAGAATCTTCTTTCATAAAGATAATGCCCAGAGAGAGAACGTTTCGTAAAGATGATGCTCAGACCTAGAACCTTATTTCATAAATAGGATGCCCAGAGAGAGAACCTTTATTCAAAAAGATGATGCCCAGAAAGAGAACCTTCTTTCATAAAGATGATGCCTAGAGGGAGAACTTTCATTCATAAAGATGATGCCCAAGAGAATCTTCTTTCATAAAGATGAAGCCCTAAGAGAATCTTATTTCATAAAGATGATGCCCAAAGAGAGAACCTTCTTTCATAAAGATGATGCCCAGAGAGAGAACCTTCATTCATAAAGATGATGACCAGAGAGACGACATTCATTCATAAAGATGATGTCCACCAGAGAACCTTGTTTCATAAAGATGATACCCAGAGAGAGTACCTTCATTCTTAAAGATGAATCCCAGGCAGAGAACGTACTTTCGTAAAGATGATGCCAAGGCAAAAAACCTTTTTTTTCATAAAGATCATGCCCAGAGAGAGAACCTTGTTTCATTAAGATGATGCCCAGAGAGAAAACCTTCATTCATAAAGATGATGCCCAGGCAGAGAACCTTTCATAGAGATGATGCCCAGGCAGAGAACTTTCATTCTTATAGATGGTGCCCAGTGGGAGACCTTCTTTCATGAAAATGATGCCAATAGGGAGAACCTTCTGTCTTAAAGATGATGCCCAGAGAAAGAACCTTCATTCATAAAGATGATGCCAAGCCAGAGAAGCTTCTTTTATAAAGATGATGCCAATATGGGGAACCTTCTGTCTTAAAGATGATGCCCAGAGAAAGAACCTTCATTCATAAAGATGATGCCGAGAGAGAGAACCTTCATTCATGAAGATGATGTCCAGAGAGAGAACCTTTTTTCATAAAGATAATGCCCAGAGTGAGAACCTTCATTCATGGATTTGATGCCCAGAGAGAGAATCTTCCTTCATAAACATAATGCCCAGAGAGAGAACGTTTCTTAAAGATGATGCTCAGACCTAGAACCTTATTTCATAAATAGGATTCCCAGAGAGAGAACCTTTATTCATAAAGATGACGTCCAGAGAGAGAACCTTGTTTCATAAAGATGATGCCAAGAGAGAGTACCTACATTCATAAAGTTGATGCCCAGAGAGAAAACATTCTATTATAAGTTGATGCCCAAGAGAGAACCTTCATTCAAAAAGATGATGCGCAGAGAGAGAACCTTCATTCATACAGATGATGCGCAGAGAGTGAGCCTTCATTCATAAACATAATGCCCAGGCAGAGAACCTACATTCATAACGATTATACCGCAGAGAGAACCTGGTTTCATAAAGATATTACCCAGAGAGTACCTTCGTTCATAAAGATGATGCCCAGGCAGAGAAAGTACTTTCGTAAAGATGATGCCCAGGCAGAAAACCTTCTTTCATAAAGATGATGCCCAGAGAGAGATACTTAATTCATATATATGATGTCCAGACAGAGAATCTTGTTTCATAAAGATGATGCCCAGAGAGAGAACCTTCTCTCATAAAGATGATGGGCATACAGAGAACCTTTTTTCATAAAGATAATGCCCAGAGTGAGAACCTTGTTTCATAGAGATGATGCCGTGAGAGGGAACCTTCATTCATAAGGATGATCCCCAGGCAGAAAATCTTTCATAAAGATGATGCCCAGACCTAGAACCTTATTTCATAAAGAGGATGCCCAGTGAGAGAACCTTCATTCATAAAGATGATGCCCATGCAGAGAACCTTCATTCATAAAGATGAGGCCCAGAGAGAGAACCTTCTTTCATAAAGATGATGCCTAGGGGGAGAACTTTCATTCATAAAGATGATGCCCAAGAGAATCTTCTTTCATAAAGATGAAGCCCTGAGAGAATCTTATTTCATAAAGATGATGCCCAAAGAGAGAACCTTCTTTCATAAAGATGATGCCCAGAGAGAGAACCTTCTTTCATAAAGATGATGACCAGAGAGAGGACATTCATTCATAAAGATGATGTCCACCAGAGAACCTTGTTTCATAAAGATGATACCCAGAGAGAGTACCTTCATTCTTAAAAATGATTCCCAGGCAGAGAACGTACTTTCATAAAAATGATGCCAAGGCAAAAAACCTTTTTTCATAAAGATCATGCCCAGAGAGAGAACCTTGTTTCATTAAGGTGATGCCCAGAGAGAAAACCTTCATTCATAAAGATGATGCCCAGGCAGAGAACCTTTCGTAAAGATGATGCCCAGGCAGAGAACTTTCATTCTTATAGATGATGCCCAGAGGGAGACCTTCTTTCATGAAGATGATTCCCAGAGAGAGAACCTTCTTTCTTAAAGCTGATTCCCAGGCAGAGAACCTTCATTCATAACGATGATGCCAAGTCAGAGAAGCTTCTTTCAGAAAGATGATGCCAATAGGGAGAACCTTCTGTCTTAAAGATGATGCCCAGAGAAAGAACTTTGTTTCATAGGGATGATGCCCAGAGAGAGAAACTTCATTCATGAAGATGATGCCCAGAGAACCTACATTCATAAAATGAAGGCCAGAGGGAGAACATTCATCAATAAGGATGATGCCCAGAGATAGAACCTTCATTGATGAAGATGATGTCCAGTGAGAGAACCTTCTTTCATAAAGATGATGCCCAGAGTAAGAACCTTCATTCATGAATTTGATGGCCAGAGAGAGAACCTTTTTTCATAAAGTTGATACCCAGAGAGAGAACGTTTCGTAAAGATGATGCTCCGACCTAGAATCTTATTTCATAAATAGGATGCCCAGAGAGAGAACCTTTATTCATAAAGATGATGCCCAGATGAGAACCTTCATTCATAAACATGATGCCCAGAGAACCCACAGTCATAAAATGATGCCCAGAGGGAGAACCTTCATCAATAAAGATGATGCTCAGACCTAGAATCTTATTTCATAAATAGGATGCCCAGAGAGAGAACCTTTATTCATAAAGATGATGCCCAGAGAGAGAACCTTCTTTCATAAACATTATGCCCTGAGAGAGAACCTTCATTCATAAACATGATGCCCAGAGAACCTACATTCATAAAATGATGCCCAGAGAAAGAACCTTCATCAATAAAGATGATGCCTGAGAGAGAACCTTCATTCATGAAGATGATGCCCAGAGACCCTACATTCATAAAATGAAGGCCAGAGGGAGAACCTTCATCAATAAAGATGATGCCCAGAGAGAAAACCTTCATTCATGAAGATGATGTCCAGAGAGAGAACCTTCTTTCATAAAGATGATGCCCAGAGTAAGAACCTTCATTCATGAAGTTGATGGCCAGAGAGAGAACCTTCTTTCATAAAGTTGATACCCAGAGAGGGAACGTTTCGTAAAGATGATGCTCAGACCTAGAATCTTATTTCATAAATAGGATGCCCAGAGACAGAACTTTTATTCATAAAGATGATGCCCAGAGAGAGAACCTTCTTTCATAAACATGATGCCCAGAGAACCTACAGTCATAAAATGATGCCCAGAGAGAGAACCTTCATCAATAAAGATGATGCCCAGAGAGAGAACTTTCTTTCATAAAGATGATGCCCAGAGAGAGAGCCTTCATTCATAAAGATTATGTCCAGAGTGAGAACCTTGTTTCATAAAGATGATGCCAAGAGAGAATACCTTCATTCATAAAGTTGATGCCTAGAGAGAAAACATTCTTTCAAAATTTGATGCCCAAGAGAGAACCTTCTTTCAT
The DNA here is from genome assembly GCF_050624435.1 of Tenrec ecaudatus. NCBI lineage: Eukaryota > Metazoa > Chordata > Mammalia > Afrosoricida > Tenrecidae > Tenrec > Tenrec ecaudatus. Next base: position 9,730,512 of record NC_134549.1, read on the forward strand.
AAAGTTGATGCCCAGAGAGAAAACATTCTTTCATAAGTTGATGCCCAAGAGAGAACCTTCTTTCATAAAGATGATATCCTGAGAGAGAACCTTCATTCATAAACATGATGCCCAGAGAACGTACATTCATAAAATGATGCCCAGAGAGAGAACCTTCTTCAATAAAGATGATGCCAGAGAGAGAACCTTCTTTCATAAAGATGATGCCCAGAGTGAGAACCTTCATTCATGAAGTTGATGCCCAGAGAGAGAACCTTCTTTCATAAAGATAATGCCCATAGAGAGAACGGTTCGTAAAGATGATGCTCAGACCTAGAACCTTATTTCATAAATAGGATGCCCAGAGAGAGAACCTTTATTCAAAAAGATGATGCCCAGAGTGAGAACCTTGTTTCCTAAGATAATGCCCTGAGAGAGAACCTTCATTCATAAACATGATGCCCAGAGAACCTACATTCATAAAATGAAGGCCAGAGGGAGAATCTTCATCAATAAAGATGATGCCAGGAAGAGAACCTTCATTCATGAAGAGATGTCCAGAGAGAGAACCTTCATTCATAAAGATGATGCCCAGAGTGAGAACCTTCATTCATGAAATTGATGCACAGACAGAGAACATTGTTTCATAAAATTGATGCCCAGAGAGAAAACGTTCCGTAAAGATGATGCCCAGACCTAGAACCTTATTTCATAAAGATGATGCCAATTGTTAGTACCTTCATTCATAAAGTTGATGCCCAGAGAGAGAACCTTCTTTCATAAGTTGATGCCCAAGAGAGAACCTTCTTTCATAAAGTTGATGCCCAGAGAGAAAACATTCTATTATAAGTTGATGCCCAAGAGAGAACCTTCATTCAAAAAGATGATGCGCAGAGAGAGAACCTCCATTCATAAAGATGATGCCCAGAGAGAGAACCTTCATTCATACAGATGATGCCCATAGAGTGAACCTTCATTCATAAACATGATGCGCAGGCAGAGAACCTCCATTCATAATGATTATACTGCAGAGAGAACCTGGTTTCATAAAGATATTACCCAGAGAGTACCTTCATTCATAAAGAAGATGACCAGGCAGAGAAAGTACTTTTGTAAAGATGAATCCCAGGCAGAAAACCTTCTTTCATAAAGATGATGCCCAGGGAGAGATACTTAATTCATATATATGATGCCCAAACAGAGAATCTTGTTTCATAAAGATGATGCCAAGAGAGAGTACCTTCATTCATAAACATGATGGGCATACAGAGAACCTTTTTCATAAAGATAATGCCCAGTGTGAGAACCTTGTTTCATAAAGATGATGCCGTGACAGGGAACCTTCATTCATAAGGATGATCCCCAGGCAGAGAATCTTTCGTAAAGATGATTCCCAGACCTAGAACCTTATTTCATAAAGAGGATGCCCAGAGAGAGAACCTTCATTCACAAAGATGATGCCCATGCAGAGAACCTTCATTCATAAAGATGAGGCCCAGAGAGAGAACCTTCATTCATGAAGATTTTGCCCAGAGAGAGAACCTTCTTTCATAAACATGATGCCTAGAGGGAGAACTTTCATTCATAAAGATGATGCCCAAGAGAACCTTCTTTCATAAAGATGAAGCCCTGAGAGAATCTTATTTCATAAATATGATGCCCAAAGAGAGAACCTTCTTTCATAAAGAAGATGCCCAGAGAGAGAACTTTCATTCATAAAGATGATGCCCAGAGAACCTACATTCATAAAATGATGCCCAGAGAAAGAACCTTCATCAATAAAGATGATGCCTGAGAGAGAACCTTCTTTCATGAAGATGATGTCCAGAGAGAGAACCTTCTTTCATAAAGATGATGCCCAGAGTAAGAACCTTCATTCATGAAGTTGATGGCCAGAGAGAGAACCTTCTTTCATAAAGTTGATACCCAGAGAGGGAACGTTTCGTAAAGATGATGCTCCGACCTAGAATCTTATTTCATAAATAGGATGCCCAGAGAGAGAACCTTTATTCATAAAGATGATGCCCAGATGAGAACCTTCATTCATAAACATGATGCCCAGAGAACCCACAGTCATAAAATGATGCCCAGATGGAGAACCTTCATCAATAAAGATGATGCTCAGACCTAGAATCTTATTTCATAAATAGGATGCCCAGAGAGAGAACCTTTATTCATAAAGATGATGCCCATAGAGAGAACCTTCTTTCATAAACATTATGCCCTGAGAGAGAACCTTCATTCATAAACATGATGCCCAGAGAACCTACATTCATAAAATGATGCCCAGAGAAAGAACCTTCATCAATAAAGATGATGCCTGAGAGAGAACCTTCATTCATGAAGATGATGCCCAGAGAACCTACATTCATAAAATGAAGGCCAGAGGGAGAACCTTCATCAATAAAGATGATGCCCAGAGAGAAAACCTTCATTCATGAAGATGATGTCCAGAGAGAGAACCTTCTTTCATAAAGATGATGCCCAGAGTAAGAACCTTCATTCATGAAGTTGATGGCCAGAGAGAGAACGTTCTTTCATAAAGTTGATACCCAGAGAGGGAACGTTTCGTAAAGATGATGCTCAGACCTAGAATCTTATTTCATAAATAGGATGCCCAGAGAGAGAACCTTTATTCATAAAGATGATGCCCAGATGAGAACCTTCATTCATAAACATGATGCCCAGAGAACCCACAGTCATAAAATGATGCCCAGAGGGAGAACCTTCATCAATAAAGATGATGCTCAGACCTAGAATCTTATTTCATAAATAGGATGCCCAGAGAGAGAACCTTTATTCATAAAGATGATGCCCAGAGAGAGAACCTTCTTTCATAAACATGATGCCCTGATAGAGAACCTTCATTCATAAACATGATGCCCAGAGAACCTACATTCATAAAATCATGCCCAGAGAAAGAACCTTCATCAATAAAGATGATGCCTGAGAGAGAACCTTCATTCATGAAGATGATGCCCAGAGACCCTACATTCATAAAATGAAGGCCAGAGGGAGAACCTTCATCAATAAAGATGATGCCCAGAGAGAAAACCTTCATTCATGAAGATGATGTCCAGAGAGAGAACCTTCTTTCATAAAGATGATGCCCAGAGTAAGAACCTTCATTCATGAAGTTGATGGCCAGAGAGAGAACCTTCTTTCATAAAGTTGATACCCAGAGAGGGAACGTTTCGTAAAGATGATGCTCAGACCTAGAATCTTATTTCATAAATAGGATGCCCAGAGACAGAACTTTTATTCATAAAGATGATGCCCAGAGAGAGAACCTTCTTTCATAAACATGATGCCCAGAGAACCTACAGTCATAAAATGATGCCCAGAGAGAGAACCTTCATCAATAAAGATGATGCCCAGAGAGAGAACTTTCTTTCATAAAGATGATGCCCAGAGAGAGAGCCTTCATTCATAAAGATTATGTCCAGTGTGAGAACCTTGTTTCATAAAGATGATGCCAAGAGAGAGTACCTTCATTCATAAAGTTGATGCCTAGAGAGAAAACATTCTTTCAAAATTTGATGCCCAAGAGAGAACCTTCTTTCATAAAGTTGATGCCCAGAGAGAAAACATTCTTTCATAAGTTGATGCCCAAGAGAGAACCTTCTTTCATAAAGATGATATCCTGAGAGAGAACCTTCATTCATAAACATGATGCCCAGAGAACGTACATTCATAAAATGATGCCCAGAGAGAGAACCTTCATCAATAAAGATGATGCCAGAGAGAGAACCTTCTTTCATAAAGATAATGCCCAGAGAGAGAACGTTTCGTAAAGATGATGCTCAGACCTAGAACCTTATTTCATAAATAGGATGCCCAGAGAGAGAACCTTTATTCAAAAAGATGATGCCCAGAAAGAGAACCTTCTTTCATAAAGATGATGCCTAGAGGGAAAACTTTCATTCATAAAGATGATGCCCAAGAGAATCTTCTTTCATAAAGATGAAGCCCTGAGAGAATCTTATTTCATAAAGATGATGCCCAAAGAGAGAACCTTCTTTCATAAAGATGATGCCCAGAGAGAGAACCTTCATTCATAAAGATGATGACCAGAGAGAGGACATTCATTCATAAAGATGATGTCCACCAGAGAACCTTGTTTCATAAAGATGATACCCAGAGAGAGTACCTTCATTCTTAAAGATGATTCCCAGGCAGAGAACGTACTTTCGTAAAGATGATGCCAAGGCAAAAAACCTTTTTTTCATAAAGATCATGCCCAGAGAGAGAACCTTGTTTCATTAAGATGATGCCCAGAGAGAAAACCTTCATTCATAAAGATGATGCCCAGGCAGAGAACCTTTCATAGAGATGATGCCCAGGCAGAGAACATTCATTCTTATAGATGATGCCCAGTGGGAGACCTTCTTTCCTGAAAATGATGCCAATAGGGAGAACCTTCTGTCTTAAAGATGATGCCCAGAGAAAGAACCTTCATTCATAAAGATGATGCCAAGCCAGAGAAGCTTCTTTTATAAAGATGATGCCAATATGGGGAACCTTCTGTCTTAAAGATGATGCCCAGAGAAAGAACCTTCATTCATAAAGATGATGCCGAGAGAGAGAACCTTCATTCATGAAGATGATGTCCAGAGAGAGAACCTTTTTTCATAAAGATAATGCCCAGAATGAGAACCTTCATTCATGGATTTGATGCCCAGAGAGAGAATCTTCCTTCATAAAGATAATGCCCAGAGAGAGAATGTTTCTTAAAGATGATGCTCAGACCTAGAACCTTATTTCATAAATAGGATTCCCAGAGAGAGAACATTTATTCATAAAGATGACGTCCAGAGAGAGAACCTTGTTTCATAAAGATGATGCCAAGAGAGAGTACCTTCATTCATAAAGTTGATGCCCAGAGAGAAAACATTCTATTATAAGTTGATGCCCAAGAGAGAACCTTCATTCAAAAATATGATGCGCAGAGAGAGAACCTTCATTCATACAGATGATGCGCAGAGAGTGAACCTTCATTCATAAACATGATGCCCAGTCAGAGAACCTACATTCATAACGATTATACCACAGAGAGAACCTGGTTTCATAAAGATATTACCCAGAGAGTACCTTCGTTCATAAAGATGATGCCCAGGCAGAGAAAGTACTTTCGTAAAGATGATGCCCAGGCAGAAAACCTTCTTTCATAAAGATGATGCCCAGAGAGAGATACTTAATTCATATATATGATGTCCAGACAGAGAATCTTGTTTCATAAAGATGATGCCCAGAGAGAGAACCTTCTCTCATAAAGATGATGGGCATACAGAGAACCTTTTTTCATAAAGATAATGCCCAGAGTAAGAACCTTGTTTCATAGAGATGATGCCGTGAGAGGGAACCTTCATTCATAAGGATGATCCCCAGGCAGAGAATCTTTCATAAAGATGATGCCCAGACCTAGAACCTTATTTCATAAAGAGGATGCCCAGTGAGAGAACCTTCATTCATAAAGATGATGCCCATGCAGAGAACCTTCATTCATAAAGATGAGGCCCAGAGAGAGAACCTTCTTTCATAAAGATGATGCCTAGGGGGAGAACTTTCATTCATAAAGATGATGCCCAAGAGAATCTTCTTTCATAAAGATGAAGCACTGAGAGAATCTTATTTCATAAAGATGATGCCCAAAGAGAGAACCTTCTTTCATAAAGATGATGCCCAGAGAGAGAACCTTCATTCATAAAGATGATGACCAGAGAGAAGACATTCATTCATAAAGATGATGTCCACCAGAGAACCTTGTTTCATAAAGATGATACCCAGAGAGAGTACCTTCATTCTTAAAAATGATTCCCAGGCAGAGAACGTACTTTCATAAAAATGATGCCAAGGCAAAAAACCTTTTTTCATAAAGATCATGCCCAGAGAGAGAACCTTCTTTCTTAAAGATGATGCCCAGGCTGAGAACCTTCATTCATAACGATGATGCCAAGTCAGAGAAGCTTCTTTCAGAAAGATGATGCCAATAGGGAGAACCTTCTGTCTTAAAGATGATGCCCAGAGAAAGAACTTTGTTTCATAGGGATGATGCCCAGAGAGAGAAACTTCATTCATGAAGATGATGCCCAGAGAACCTACATTCATAAAATGAAGGCCAGAGAACATTCATCAATAAGGATGATGCCCAGAGATAGAACCTTCATTGATGAAGATGATGTCCAGTGAGAGAACCTTCTTTCATAAAGATGATGCCCAAAGTAAGAACCTTCATTCATGAATTTGATGGCCAGAGAGAGAACCTTTTTCATAAAGTTGATACCCAGAGAGAGAACGTTTCATAAAGATGATGCTCCGACCTAGAATCTTATTTCATAAATAGGATGCCCAGAGAGAGAACCTTTATTCATAAAGATGATGCCCAGATGAGAACCTTCATTCATAAACATGATGCCCAGAGAACCCACAGTCATAAAATGATGCCCAGAGGGAGAACCTTCATCAATAAAGATGATGCTCAGACCTAGAATCTTATTTCATAAAGATGATGCCCAGAGAGAGAACCTTTATTCATAAAGATGATGCCCAGAGAGAGAACCTTCTTTCATAAACATTATGCCCTGAGAGAGAACCTTCATTCATAAACATGATGCCCAGAGAACCTACATTCATAAAATGATGCCCAGAGAAAGAACCTTCATCAATAAAGATGATGCCTGAGAGAGAACCTTCATTCATGAAGATGATGCCCAGAGACCCTACATTCATAAAATGAAGGCCAGAGGGAGAACCTTCATCAATAAAGATGATGCCCAGAGAGAAAACCTTCATTCATGAAGATGATGTCCAGAGAGAGAACCTTCTTTCATAAAGATGATGCCCAGAGTAAGAACCTTCATTCATGAAGTTGATGGCCAGAGAGAGAACCTTCTTTCATAAAGTTGATACCCAGAGAGGGAACGTTTCGTAAAGATGATGCTCAGACCTAGAATCTTATTTCATAAATAGGATGCCCAGAGACAGAACTTTTATTCATAAAGATGATGCCCAGAGAGAGAACCTTCTTTCATAAACATGATGCCCAGAGAACCTACAGTCATAAAATGATGCCCAGAGAGAGAACCTTCATCAATAAAGATGATGCCCAGAGAGAGAACTTTCTTTCATAAAGATGATGCCCAGAGAGAGAGCCTTCATTCATAAAGATTATGTCCAGAGTGAGAACCTTGTTTCATAAAGATGATGCCAAGAGAGAGTACCTTCATTCATAATGTTGCTGCCTAGAGAGAAAACATTCTTTCAAAATTTGATGCCCAAGAGAGAACCTTCTTTCATAAAGTTGATGCCCAGAGAGAAAACATTCTTTCATAAGTTGATGCCCAAGAGAGAACCTTCTTTCATAAAGATGATATCCTGAGAGAGAACCTTCATTCATAAACATGATGCCCAGAGAACGTACATTCATAAAATGATGCCCAGAGAGAGAACCTTCATCAATAAAGATGATGCCAGGGAGAGAACCTTCTTTCATAAAGATAATGCCCAGAGAGAGAACGTTTCGTAAAGATGATGCTCAGACCTAGAACCTTATTTCATAAATAGGATGCCCAGAGAGAGAACCTTTATTCAAAAAAATGATGCCCAGAAAGAGAACCTTCTTTCATAAAGATGATGCCTAGAGGGAGAACTTTCATTCATAAAGATGATGCCCAAGAGAATCTTCTTTCATAAAGATGAAGCACTGAGAGAATCTTATTTCATAAAGATGATGCCCAAAGAGAGAACCTTCTTTCATAAAGATGATGCCCAGAGAGAGAGAACCTTCATTCATAAAGATGATGACCAGAGAGAGGACATTCATTCATAAAGATGATGTCCACCAGAGAACCTTGTTTCATAAAGATGATACCCAGAGAGAGTACCTTCATTCTTAAAGATGATTCCCAGGCAGAGAACGTACTTTCGTAAAGATGATGCCAAGGCAAAAAACCTTTTTTTCATAAAGATCATGCCCAGAGAGAGAACCTTGTTTCATTAAGATGATGCCCAGAGAGAAAACCTTCATTCATAAAGATGATGCCCAGGCAGAGAACCTTTCATAGAGATGATGCCCAAGCAGAGAACTTTCATTCTTATAGATGATGCCCAGTGGGAGACCTTCTTTCATGAAAATGATGCCAATATGGAGAACCTTCTGTCTTAAAGATGATGCCCAGAGAAAGAACCTTCATTCATAAAGATGATGCCAAGCCAGAGAAGCTTCTTTTATAAAGATGATGCCAATATGGGGAACCTTCTGTCTTAAAGATGATGCCCAGAGAAAGAACCTTCATTCATAAAGATGATGCCGAGAGAGAGAACCTTCATTCATGAAGATGATGTCCAGAGAGAGAACCTTTTTTCATAAAGATAATGCCCAGAGTGAGAACCTTCATTCATGGATTTGATGCCCAGAGAGAGAATCTTCCTTCATAAAGATAATGCCCAGAGAGAGAACGTTTCTTAAAGATGATGCTCAGACCTAGAACCTTATTTCATAAATAGGATTCCCAGAGAGAGAACCTTTATTCATAAAGATGACGTCCAGAGAGAGAACCTTGTTTCATAAAGATGATGCCAAGAGAGAGTACCTTCATTCATAAAGTTGATGCCCAGAGAGAAAACATTCTATTATAAGTTGATGCCAAAGAGAGAACCTTCATTCAAAAAGATGATGCGCAGAGAGAGAACCTTCATTCATACAGATGATGCGCAGAGAGTGAGCCTTCATTCATAAACATGATGCCCAGGCAGAGAACCTACATTCATAACGATTATACCGCAGAGAGAACCTGGTTTCATAAAGATATTACCCAGAGAGTACCTTCGTTCATAAAGATGATGCCCAGGCAGAGAAAGTACTTTCGTAAAGATGATGCCCAGGCAGAAAACCTTCTTTCATAAAGATGATGCCCAGACCTAGAACCTTATTTCATAAAGAGGATGCCCAGTGACAGAACCTTCATTCATAAAGATGATGCCCATGCAGAGAACCTTCATTCATAAAGATGAGGCCCAGAGAGAGAACCTTCTTTCATAAAGATGATGCCTAGGGGGAGAACTTTCATTCATAAAGATGATGCCCAAGAGAATCTTCTTTCATAAAGATGAAGCCCTGAGAGAATCTTATTTCATAAAGATGATGCCCAAAGAGAGAACCTTCTTTCATAAAGATGATGCCCAGAGAGAGAACCTTTATTCATAAAGATGATGACCAGAGAGAGGACATTCATTCATAAAGATGATTATCCACCAGAGAACCTTGTTTCATAAAGATGATACCCAGAGAGAGTACCTTCATTCTTAAAAATGATTCCCAGGCAGAGAACGTACTTTCATAAAAATGATGCCAAGGCAAAAAACCTTTTTTCATAAAGATCATGCCCAGAGAGAGAACCTTGTTTCATTAAGGTGATGCCCAGAGAGAAAACCTTCATTCATAAAGATGATGCCCAGGCAGAGAACCTTTCGTAAAGATGATGCCCAGGCAGAGAACTTTCATTCTTATAGATGATGCCCAGAGGGAGACCTTCTTTCATGAAGATGATGCCCAGAGAGAGAACCTTCTTTCTTAAAGATGATGCCCAGGCTGAGAACCTTCATTCATAACGATGATGCCAAGTCAGAGAAGCTTCTTTCAGAAAGATGATGCCAATAGGGAGAACCTTCTGTCTTAAAGATGATGCCCAGAGAAAGAACTTTGTTTCATAGGGATGATGCCCAGAGAGAGAAACTTCATTCATGAAGATGATGCCCAGAGAACCTACATTCATAAAATGAAGGCCAGAGGGAGAACATTCATCAATAAGGATGATGCCCAGAGATAGAACCTTCATTGATGAAGATGATGTCCAGTGAGAGAACCTTCTTTCATAAAGATGATGCCCAAAGTAAGAACCTTCATTCATGAATTTGATGGCCAGAGAGAGAACCTTTTCCATAAAGTTGATACCCAGAGAGAGAACGTTTCGTAAAGATGATGCTCCGACCTAGAATCTTATTTCATAAATAGGATGCCCAGAGAGAGAACCTTTATTCATAAAGATGATGCCCAGATGAGAACCTTCATTCATAAACATGATGCCCAGAGAACCCACAGTCATAAAATGATGCCCAGAGGGAGAACCTTCATCAATAAAGATGATGCTCAGACCTAGAATCTTATTTCATAAATAGGATGCCCAGAGAGAGAACCTTTATTCATAAAGTTGATGCCCAGAGAGAGAACCTTCTTTCATAAACATTATGCCCTGAGAGAGAACCTTCATTCATAAACATGATGCCCAGAGAACCTACATTCATAAAATGATGCCCAGAGAAAGAACCTTCATCAATAAAAATGATGCCTGAGAGAGAACCTTCATTCATGAAGATGATGCCCAGAGACCCTAATTCATAAAATGAAGGCCAGAGGGAGAACCTTCATCAATAAAGATGATGCCCAGAGAGAAAACCTTCATTCATGAAGATGATGTCCAGAGAGAGAACCTTCTTTCATAAAGATGATGCCCAGAGTAAGAACCTTCATTCATGAAGTTGATGGCCAGAGAGAGAACCTTCTTTCATAAAGTTGATACCCAGAGAGGGAACGTTTCGTAAAGATGATGCTCAGACCTAGAATCTTATTTCATAAATAGGATGCCCAGAGACAGAACTTTTATTCATAAAGATGATGCCCAGAGAGAGAACCTTCTTTCATAAACATGATGCCCAGAGAACCTACAGTCATAAAATGATGCCCAGAGAGAGAACCTTCATCAATAAAGATGATGCCCAGAGAGAGAACTTTCTTTCATAAAGATGATGCCCAGAGAGAGAGCCTTCATTCATAAAGATTATGTCCAGAGTGAGAACCTTGTTTCATAAAGATGATGCCAAGAGAGAGTACCTTCATTCATAATGTTGATGCCTAGAGAGAAAACATTCTTTCAAAATTTGATGCCCAAGAGAGAACCTTCTTTCATAAAGTTGATGCCCAGAGAGAAAACATTCTTTCATAAGTTGATGCCCAAGAGAGAACCTTCTTTCATAAAGATGATATCCTGAGAGAGAACCTTCATTCATAAACATGATGCCCAGAGAACGTACATTCATAAAATGATGCCCAGATAGAGAACCTTCATCAATAAAGATGATGCCAGGGAGAGAACCTTCTTTCATAAAGATAATGCCCAGAGAGAGAACGTTTCGTAAAGATGATGCTCAGACCTAGAACCTTATTTCATAAATAGGATGCCCAGAGAGAGAACCTTTATTCAAAAAGATGATGCCCAGAAAGAGAACCTTCTTTCATAAAGATGATGCCTAGAGGGAGAACTTTCATTCATAAAGATGATGCCCAAGAGAATCTTCTTTCATAAAGATGAAGCCCTGAGAGAATCTTATTTCATAAAGATGATACCCAAAGAGAGAACCTTCATTCATAAAGATGATGCCCAGAGAGAGAACCTTCATTCATAAAGATGATGACCAGAGAGAGGACATTCATTCATAAAGATGATGTCCACCAGAGAACCTTGTTTCATAAAGATGATACCCAGAGAGAGTACCTTCATTCTTAAAGATGATTCCCAGGCAGAGAACGTACTTTCGTAAAGATGATGCCAAGGCAAAAAACCTTTTTTTCATAAAGATCATGCCCAGAGAGAGAACCTTGTTTCATTAAGATGATGCCCAGAGAGAAAACCTTCATTCATAAAGATGATGCCCAGGCAGAGAACCTTTCATAGAGATGATGCCCAGGCAGAGAACTTTCATTCTTATAGATGATGCCCAGTGGGAGACCTTCTTTCATGAAAATGATGCCAATAGGGAGAACCTTCTGTCTTAAAGATGATGCCCAGAGAAAGAACCTTCATTCATAAAGATGATGCCAAGCCAGAGAAGCTTCTTTTATAAAGATGATGCCAATATGGGGAACCTTCTGTCTTAAAGATGATGCCCAGAGAAAGAACCTTCATTCATAAAGATGATGCCGAGAGAGAGAACCTTCATTCATGAAGATGATGTCCAGAGAGAGAACCTTTTTTCATAAAGATAATGCCCAGAGTGAGAACCTTCATTCATGGATTTGATGCCCAGAGAGAGAATCTTCCTTCATAAAGATAATGCCCAGAGAGAGAACGTTTCTTAAAGATGATGCTCAGACCTAGAACCTTATTTCATAAATAGGATTCCCAGAGAGAGAACCTTTATTCATAAAGATGACGTCCAGAGAGAGAACCTTGTTTCATAAAGATGATGCCAAGAGAGAGTACCTTCATTCATAAAATTGATGCCCAGAGAGAAAACATTCTATTATAAGTTGATGCCCAAGAGAGAACCTTCATTCAAAAAGATGATGCGCAGAGAGAGAACCTTCATTCATACAGATGATGCGCAGAGAGTGAGCCTTCATTCATAAACATGATGCCCAGGCAGAGAACCTACATTCATAACGATTATACCGCAGAGAGAACCTGGTTTCATAAAGATATTACCCAGAGAGTACCTTCGTTCATAAAGATGATGCCCAGGCAGAGAAAGTACTTTCGTAAAGATGATGCCCAGGCAGAAAACCTTCTTTCATAAAGATGATGCCCAGAGAGAGATACTTAATTCATATATATGATGTCCAGACAGAGAATCTTGTTTCATAAAGATGATGCCCAGAGAGAGAACCTTCTCTCATAAAGATGATGGGCATACAGAGAACCTTTTTTCATAAAGATAATGCCCAGAGTGAGAACCTTGTTTCATAGAGATGATGCCGTGAGAGGGAACCTTCATTCATAAGGATGATCCCCAGGCAGAGAATCTTTCATAAAGATGATGCCCAGACCTAGAACCTTATTTCATAAAGAGGATGCCCAGTGAGAGAACCTTCATTCATAAAGATGAGGCCCAGAGAGAGAACCTTCTTTCATAAAGATGATGCCTAGGGGGAGAACTTTCATTCATAAAGATGATGCCCAAGAGAATCTTCTTTCATAAAGATGAAGCCCTGAGAGAATCTTATTTCATAAAGATGATGCCCAAAAAGAGAACCTTCTTTCATAAAGATGATGCCCAGAGAGAGAACCTTCATTCATAAAGATGATGACCAGAGAGAGGACATTCATTCATAAAGATGATGTCCACCAGAGAACCTTGTTTCATAAAGATGATACCCAGAGAGAGTACCTTCATTCTTAAAAATGATTCCCAGGCAGAGAACGTACTTTCATAAAAATGATGCCAAGGCAAAAAACCTTTTTTCATAAAGATCATGCCCAGAGAGAGAACCTTGTTTCATTAAGGTGATGCCCAGAGAGAAAACCTTCATTCATAAAGATGATGCCCTGGCAGAGAACCTTTCGTAAAGATGATGCCCAGGCAGAGAACTTTCATTCTTATAGATGATGCCCAGAGGGAGACCTTCTTTCATGAAGATGATGCCCAGAGAGAGAACCTTCTTTCTTAAAGATGATGCCCAGGCTGAGAACCTTCATTCATAACGATGATGCCAAGTCAGAGAAGCTTCTTTCAGAAAGATGATGCCAATAGGGAGAACCTTCTGTCTTAAAGATGATGCCCAGAGAAAGAACTTTGTTTCATAGGGATGATGCCCAGAGAGAGAAACTTCATTCATGAAGATGATGCCCAGAGAACCTACATTCATAAAATGAAGGCCAGAGGGAGAACATTCATCAATAAGGATGATGCCCAGAGATAGAACCTTCATTGATGAAGATAATGTCCAGTGAGAGAACCTTCTTTCATAAAGATGATGCCCAAAGTAAGAACCTTCATTCATGAATTTGATGGCCAGAGAGAGAACCTTTTCCATAAAGTTGATACCCAGAGAGAGAACGTTTCGTAAAGATGATGCTCCGACCTAGAATCTTATTTCATAAATAGGATGCCCAGAGAGAGAACCTTTATTCATAAAGATGATGCCCAGATGAGAACCTTCATTCATAAACATGATGCCCAGAGAACCCACAGTCATAAAATGATGCCCAGAGGGAGAACCTTCATCAATAAAGATGATGCTCAGACCTAGAATCTTATTTCATAAATAGGATGCCCAGAGAGAGAACCTTTATTCATAAAGTTGATGCCCAGAGAGAGAACCTTCTTTCATAAACATGATGCCCTGAGAGAGAACCTTCATTCATAAACATGATGCCCAGAGAACCTACATTCATAAAATGATGCCCAGAGAAAGAACCTTCATCAATAAAGATGATGCCTGAGAGAGAACCTTCATTCATGAAGATGATGCCCAGAGACCCTAATTCATAAAATGAAGGCCAGAGGGAGAACCTTCATCAATAAAGATGATGCCCAGAGAGAAAACCTTCATTCATGAAGATGATGTCCAGAGAGAGAACCTTCTTTCATAAAGATGATGCCCAGAGTAAGAACCTTCATTCATGAAGTTGATGGCCAGAGAGAGAACCTTCTTTCATAAAGTTGATACCCAGAGAGGGAACGTTTCGTAAAGATGATGCTCAGACCTAGAATCTTATTTCATAAATAGGATGCCCAGAGACAGAACTTTTATTCATAAAGATGATGCCCAGAGAGAGAACCTTCTTTCATAAACATGATGCCCAGAGAACCTACAGTCATAAAATGATGCCCAGAGAGAGAACCTTCATCAATAAAGATGATGCCCAGAGAGAGAACTTTCTTTCATAAAGATGATGCCCAGAGAGAGAGCCTTCATTCATAAAGATTATGTCCAGAGTGAGAACCTTGTTTCATAAAGATGATGCCAAGAGAGAGTACCTTCATTCATAAAGTTGATGCCTAGAGAGAAAACATTCTTTCAAAATTTGATGCCCAAGAGAGAACCTTCTTTCATAAAGTTGATGCCCAGAGAGAAAACATTCTTTCATAAGTTGATGCCCAAGAGAGAACCTTCTTTCATAAAGATGATATCCTGAGAGAGAACCTTCATTCATAAACATGATGCCCAGAGAACGTACATTCATAAAATGATGCCCAGAGAGAGAAACTTCATCAATAAAGATGATGCCAGGGAGAGAACCTTCTTTCATAAAGATAATGCCCAGAGAGAGAACGTTTCGTAAAGATGATGCTCAGACCTACAACCTTATTTCATAAATAGGATGCCCAGAGAGAGAACCTTTATTCAAAAAGATGATGCCCAGAAAGAGAACCTTCTTTCATAAAGATGATGCCTAGAGGGAGAACTTTCATTCATAAAGATGATGCCCAAGAGAATCTTCTTCCATAAAGATGAAGCCCTGAGAGAATCTTATTTCATAAAGATGATGCCCAAAGAGAGAACCTTCTTTCATAAAGATGATGCTCCGACCCAGAATCTTATTTCATCAATAGGATGCCCAGAGAGAGAACCTTTATTCATAAAGATGATGCCCAGATGAGAACCTTCATTCATAAACATGATGCCCAGAGAACCCACAGTCATAAAATGATGCCCAGAGGGAGAACCTTCATCAATAAAGATGATGCTCAGACCTAGAATCTTATTTCATAAATAGGATGCCCAGAGAGAGAACCTTTATTCATAAAGATGATGCCCAGAGAGAGAACCTTCTTTCATAAACATGATGCCCTGAGAGAGAACCTTCATTCATAAACATGATGCCCAGAGAACCTACATTCATAAAATGATGCCCAGAGAAAGAACCTTCATCAATAAAGATGATGCCTGAGAGAGAACCTTCATTCATGAAGATGATGCCCAGAGACCCTACATTCATAAAATGAAGGCCAGAGGGAGAACCTTCATCAATAAAGATGATGCCCAGAGAGAAAACCTTCATTCATGAAGATGATGTCCAGAGAGAGAACCTTCTTTCATAAAGATGATGCCCAGAGTAAGAACCTTCATTCATGAAGTTGATGGCCAGAGAGAGAACCTTCTTTCATAAAGTTGATACCCAGAGAGGGAACGTTTCGTAAAGATGATGCTCAGACCTAGAATCTTATTTCATAAATAGGATGCCCAGAGACAGAACTTTTATTCATAAAGATGATGCCCAGAGAGAGAACCTTCTTTCATAAACATGATGCCCAGAGAACCTACAGTCATAAAATGATGCCCAGAGAGAGAACCTTCATCAATAAAGATGATGCCCAGAGAGAGAACTTTCTTTCATAAAGATGATGCCCAGAGAGAGAGCCTTCATTCATAAAGATTATGTCCAGAGTGAGAACCTTGTTTCATAAAGATGATGCCAAGAGAGAGTACCTTCATTCATAAAGTTGATGCCTAGAGAGAAAACATTCTTTCAAAATTTGATGCCCAAGAGAGAACCTTCTTTCATAAAGTTGATGCCCAGAGAGAAAACATTCTTTCATAAGTTGATGCCCAAGAGAGAACCTTCTTTCATAAAGATGATATCCTGAGAGAGAACCTTCATTCATAAACATGATGCCCAGAGAACGTACATTCATAAAATGATGCCCAGAGAGAGAAACTTCATCAATAAAGATTATGCCAGAGAGAGAACCTTCTTTCATAAAGATAATGCCCAGAGAGAGAACGTTTCGTAAAGATGATGCTCAGACCTACAACCTTATTTCATAAATAGGATGCCCAGAGAGAGAACCTTTATTCAAAAAGATGATGCCCAGAAAGAGAACCTTCTTTCATAAAGATGATGCCTAGAGGGAGAACTTTCATTCATAAAGATGATGCCCAAGAGAATCTTCTTCCATAAAGATGAAGCCCTGAGAGAATCTTATTTCATAAAGATGATGCCCAAAGAGAGAACCTTCTTTCATAAAGATGATGCCCAGAGAGAGAACCTTCATTCATAAAGATGATGACCAGAGAGAGGACATTTATTCATAAAGATGATGTCCACCAGAGAACCTTGTTTCATAAAGATGATACCCAGAGGGAGTACCTTCATTCTTAAAGATGATTCCCAGGCAGAGAACGTACTTTCGTAAAGATGATGCCAAGGCAAAAAACCTTTTTTTCATAAAGATCATGCCCAGAGAGAGAACCTTGTTTCATTAAGATGATGCCCAGAGAGAAAACCTTCATTCATAAAGATGATGCCCAGGCAGAGAACCTTTCATAGAGATGATGCCCAGGCAGAGAACTTTCATTCTTATAGATGATGCCCAGTGGGAGACCTTCTTTCATGAAAATGATGCCAATAGGGAGAACCTTCTGTCTTAAAGATGATGCCCAGAGAAAGAACCTTCATTCATAAAGATGATGCCAAGCCAGAGAAGCTTCTTTTATAAAGATGATGCCAATATGGGGAACCTTCTGTCTTAAAGATGATGCCCAGAGAAAGAACCTTCATTCATAAAGATGATGCCGAGAGAGAGAACCTTCATTCATGAAGATGATGTCCAGAGAGAGAACCTTTTTTCATAAAGATAATGCCCAGAGTGAGAACCTTCATTCATGGATTTGATGCCCAGAGAGAGAATCTTCCTTCATAAAGATAATGCCCAGAGAGAGAACGTTTCTTAAAGATGATGCTCAGACCTAGAACCTTATTTCATAAATAGGATTCCCAGAGAGAGAACCTTTATTCATAAAGATGACGTCCAGAGAGAGAACCTTGTTTCATAAAGATGATGCCAAGAGAGAGTACCTACATTCATAAAGTTGATGCCCAGAGAGAAAACATTCTATTATAAGTTGATGCCCAAGAGAGAACCTTCATTCAAAAAGATGATGCGCAGAGAGAGAACCTTCATTCATACAGATGATGCGCAGAGAGTGAGCATTCATTCATAAACATGATGCCCAGGCAGAGAACCTACATTCATAACGATTATACCGCAGAGAGAACCTGGTTTCATAAAGATATTACCCAGAGAGTACCTTCGTTCATAAAGATGATGCCCAGGCAGAGAAAGTACTTTCGTAAAGATGATGCCCAGGCAGAAAACCTTCTTTCATAAAGATGATGCCCAGAGAGAGATACTTAATTCATATATATGATGTCCAGACAGAGAATCTTGTTTCATAAAGATGATGCCCAGAGAGAGAACCTTCTCTCATAAAGATGATGGGCATACAGAGAACCTTTTTTCATAAAGATAATGCACAGAGTGAGAACCTTGTTTCATAGAGATGATGCCGTGAGAGGGAACCTTCATTCATAAGGATGATCCCCAGGCAGAGAATCTTTCATAAAGATGATGCCCAGACCTAGAACCTTATTTCATAAAGAGGATGCCCAGTGAGAGAACCTTCATTCATAAAGATGATGCCCATGCAGAGAACCTTCATTCATAAAGATGAGGCCCAGAGAGAGAACCTTCTTTCATAAAGATGCTGCAGCTATGGGAGATGGACATATTTGATCAGAGCACACGGGAGCAGATGAAGGGGCAGGAGGAGAGAGTGGAGCACAGCCTGGCCCACCAGGCCGTGATGATGATGTTCCTGAGTAGAGCAGCCAGTCCACAGAGAGAACAACTTGGCTGGCCCTACTATGAGACATGATGCCCCTCAGTGACTAAGGGCGATACAGGGGACAGCACCGGAGACACAGTGTGGGAATTGCACCTGACCTGATCCCACCACACCGAGGCAATGCACTGGGGGAGTGCAGCGGAACAGCAAGGGAATGGAGTGGCAAGGTCCCCAGGGAATGCTGAAAGTGGACTTTGGGGCCAGGGCGTGGTGCCCCAACAGACTGGACTGGAAAACGCTCCTAAGGGCCAGCAAAGATCCCTGAACTAACTACAAGCTTTTCTCTTGTGAACTGTTTTGTTCTGTTCTTTTTCAGTGGTTTGTTTTGGTTGTTTTGTTGTCTGGTTATATACTGTTGCTTTGTGTTCCTCTGTCTAGTTTTCGTGCATGTTAGTGACTCCACAGGTCTGTCTGAATAGGACAGGCTGGATGAACTATCTGGATGAAAAACAACGGGACCGACAGTTCGGGGGGACTTGAGGTGGGGGGTAGGGGGGGGTAGGGAAGTGGTGTTAACAAACCCAGGGACAAGGGAAAAACATGGGACCCCAAAGGGTAGAGAAGGGGGAGTGGCAGGCCTGGTGGGAAATGATCAAGGGTAAGGTTGCTTAGAGAAGAGGTATACTCTAGCCCAGGTGGCAATGAAGCATGGTAGTAGGGCAGGAGGAAGGTCAAGGGAGATGGAGGAAAGAGCTAGGAGTCAAAGGGCATTCATGGAGGTCTAGACAAAGACATGTACATGCAAATATATATAGGAGGTTGGGGAAAGAGATCTTTGTGTATATATTTATAGGTCAAGTATTAAGGTGGCAGAAGGACCTTGGGCCTCTACTCAAACACTCCCTCTATGCATGAATACCTTCTTTTATTAAATTGGAACTCTATGATGCTCACTCTCCCGACACAACAGCTGGATCCAACATGGGTGAACAAGTAAATGTGGTGAAGAAAGCTGATGGTGCCCGGCTATCAAAAGAGATAGTGACTGGGGTCTTAAAGGCTTGAAGATAAACAAGCGGCCATCTAGCTCAGAAGCAACAAAGTCCACATGGAAGAACACATCAGCCTGTGTGATCGAGTGGTCCCAAAGGGATCAGTTACCAGGCATCAAAGAACAAAAAATCATATCATTGACTGCACACCTCCATGATAGGATCGCTGAAGACAAATGGGTGCATAAGCAAATGTGGTGAAGAAAGCTGATGGTGCCCGGCTATCAAAAGAGATAGTGTCTGGGGTTTTAAAGGCTTGAAGGTGAACAAGCGGCCATCTCGCTCAGAAACAAATAAGCCCACATGGAAGAAGCACACCGGCCAGTGTGATCACGAGGTTCCCAAGGGACCAGATATAAGGCATCATGCAAAAAAAAAAAAAAAAAGATATAAGTGTGTGTATGTATGTGTATTTATGTGTATATGTATATATGTATGTGTATATATATATATATTATATTAAATGAAGGGGGAAGTGCAGAGTGGAGACCCAAGGCCCAAGTGTCACCCAATGGAGATCCCCTCATAGAGGGGCTTAGGAGAGGAGATGGGTTAATTAGGGTCTGAGGTAGTATCGATGAAGAACACAGCTTTCCCCCAGATCCTGGATGCTTCCTCCCCCCAACTACCATGATCCGAATTCTACCTTGCAGGGCTGGATAGGACAGAGGCTGTACACTGGTACATAGGAGGGTTGGAGATACAGGGAATCCAGGGTGGATGATACCTCCAGGACCAAGGGCGTGAGGGACGATGCTGGGAGAGTGGAGGGTGAGTGGGTTGGAAAGGGGGAACTGATTACAAGGAGCCACATGAGACCTCTTCCCTGGGAGAGGGACAGCAGAGAAGGGGGGAAGGGAGACCCCGAATAGGGCAAGATATGACAAAATAACGAGGTATAAATTACCAAGGGCATATGAGGGAGGGGGGAAAAGGGAGGGAGCGGGGGAAAAAAAGGAGGACCTGATGCAAGGGGCTTGGGTGAAGAGCAAATGCCTTGAGAGTGATTGGGACAGGGAGTGTATGGGTGTGCTTTTTACAATTGATGTATGTATATGTATGGATTGTGGTAAGAGTTGTTGGAGTCCCTAATAAAATGTAAAAGAAGAAAAAAAAAAAAAGATGATGCCTAGGGGGAGAACTTTCATTCATAAAGATGATGCCCAAGAGAATCTTCTTTCATAAAGATGAAGCCCTGGAAGAATCTTATTTCATAAAGATGATGCCCAAAGAGAGAACCTTCTTTCATAAAGATGATGTCCACCAGAGAACCTTGTTTCATAAAGATGATACCCAGAGAGAGTACCTTCATTCTTAAAAGTGATTCCCAGGCAGAGAACGTACTTTCATAAAAATGATGCCAAGGCAAAAAACCTTTTTTCATAAAGATCATGCCCAGAGAGAGAACCTTGTTTCATTAAGGTGATGCCCAGAGAGAAAACCTTCATTCATAAAGATGATGCCCAGGCAGAGAACCTTTCGTAAAGATGATGCCCAGGCAGAGAACTTTCATTCTTATAGATGATGCCCAGAGGGAGACCTTCTTTCATGAAGATGATGCCCAGAGAGAGAACCTTCTTTCTTAAAGATGATGCCCAGGCAGAGAACATTCATAACGATGATGCCAAGTCAGAGAAGCTTCTTTCAGAAAGATGATGCCAATAGGGAGAACCTTCTGTCTTAAAGATGATGCCCAGAGAAAGAACTTTGTTTCATAGGGATGAAGCCCAGAGAGAGAAACTTCATTCATGAAGATGATGCCCAGAGAACCTACATTCATAAAATGAAGGCCAGAGGGAGAACATTCATCAATAAGGATGATGCCCAGAGATAGAACCTACATTGATGAAGATGATGTCCAGTGAGAGAACCTTCTTTCATAAAGATGATGCCCAGAGTAAGAACCTTCATTCATGAATTTGATGGCCAGAGAGAGAACCTTTTTTCATAAAGTTGATACCCAGAGAGAGAACGTTTCGTAAAGATGATGCTCCGACCTAGAATCTTATTTCATAAATAGGATGCCCAGAGAGAGAACCTTTATTCATAAAGATGATGCCCAGATGAGAACCTTCATTCATAAACATGATGCCCAGAGAACCCACAGTCATAAAATGATGCCCAGAGGGAGAACCTTCATCAATAAAGATGATGCTCAGACCTAGAATCTTATTTCATAAATAGGATGCCCAGAGAGAGAACCTTTATTCATAAAGATGATGCCCAGAGAGAGAACCTTCTTTCATAAACATTATGCCCTGAGAGAGAACCTTCATTCATAAACATGATGCCCAGAGAACCTACATTCATAAAATGATGCCCAGAGAAAGAACCTTCATCAATAAAGATGATGCCTGAGAGAGAACCTTCATTCATGAAGATGATGCCCAGAGACCCTACATTCATAAAATGAAGGCCAGAGGGAGAACCTTCATCAATAAAGATGATGCCCAGAGAGAAAACCTTCATTCATGAAGATGATGTCCAGAGAGAGAACCTTCTTTCATAAAGATGATGCCCAGAGTAAGAACCTTCATTCATGAAGTTGATGGCCAGAGAGAGAACCTTCTTTCATAAAGTTGATACCCAGAGAGGGAACGTTTCGTAAAGATGATGCTCAGACCTAGAATCTTATTTCATAAATAGGATGCCCAGAGACAGAACTTTTATTCATAAAGATGATGCCCAGAGAGAGAACCTTCTTTCATAAACATGATGCCCAGAGAACCTACAGTCATAAAATGATGCCCAGAGAGAGAACCTTCATCAATAAAGATGATGCCCAGAGAGAGAACTTTCTTTCATAAAGATGATGCCCAGAGAGAGAGCCTTCATTCATAAAGATTATGTCCAGAGTGAGAACCTTGTTTCATAAAGATGATGCCAAGGGAGAATACCTACATTCATAAAGTTGATGCCTAGAGAGAAAATATTCTTTCAAAATTTGATGCCCAAGAGAGAAACTTCTTTCATAAAGTTGATGCCCAGAGAGAAAACATTCTTTCATAAGTTGATGCCCAAGAGAGAACCTTCTTTCATAAAGATGATATCCTGAGAGAGAACCTTCATTCATAAACATGATGCCCAGAGAACGTACATTCATAAAATGATGCCCAGAGAGAGAACCTTCTTCAATAAAGATGATGCCAGAGAGAGAACCTTCTTTCATAAAGATGATGCCCAGAGTGAGAACCTTCATTCATGAAGTTGATGCCCAGAGAGAGAACCTTCTTTCATAAAGATAATGCCCATAGAGAGAACGGTTCGTAAAGATGATGCTCAGACCTAGAACCTTATTTCATAAATAGGATGCCCAGAGAGAGAACCTTTATTCAAAAAGATGATGCCCAGAGTGAGAACCTTCTTTCCTAAGATAATGCCCAGAGAGAGAACCTTCATTCATAAACATGATGCCCAGAGAACCTACATTCATAAAATGAAGGCCAGAGGGAGAATCTTCATCAATAAAGATGATGCCAGGAAGAGAACCTTCATTCATGAAGATGATGTCCAGAGAGAGAACCTTCATTCATAAAGATGATGCCCAGAGTGAGAACCTTCATTCATGAAATTGATGCGCAGACAGAGAACATTCTTTCATAAAATTGATGCCCAGAGAGAAAACGTTCCGTAAAGATGATGCCCAGACCTAGAACCTTATTTCATAAAGATGATGCCAATTGAGAGTACCTTCATTCATAAAGTTGATGCCCAGAGAGAGAAACTTCTTTCATAAATTGATGCCCAAGAGAGAACCTTCTTTCATAAAGTTGATGCCCAGAGAGAAAACATTCTATTATAAGTTGATGCCCAAGAGAGAACCTTCATTCAAAGAGATGATGCGCAGAGAGAGAACCTCCATTCATAAAGATGATGCCCAGAGAGAGAACCTTCATTCATACAGATGATGCCCATAGAGTGAACCTTCATTCATAAACATGATGCGCAGGCAGAGAACCTCCATTCATAATGATTATACTGCAGAGAGAACCTGGTTTCATAAAGATATTACCCAGAGAGTACCTTCATTCATAAAGATGATGCCCAGGCAGAGAAAGTACTTTTGTAAAGATGAATCCCAGGCAGAAAACCTTATTCATAAAAATGATGCCCAGGGAGAGATACTTAATTCATATATATGATGCCCAAACAGAGAATCTTGTTTCATAAAGATGATGCCAAGAGAGAGTACCTTTATTCATAAACATGATGGGCATACAGAGAACCTTTTTCATAAGATAATGCCCAGTGTGAGAACCTTGTTTCATAAAGATGATGCCGTGACAGGGAACCTTCATTCATAAGGATGATCCCCAGGCAGAGAATCTTTCGTAAAGATGATTCCCAGACCTAGAACCTTATTTCATAAAGAGGATGCCCAGAGAGAGAACCTTCATTCACAAAGATGATGCCCATGCAGAGAACCTTCATTCATAAAGATGAGGCCCAGAGAGAGAACCTTCATTCATGAAGATTTTGCCCAGAGAGAGAACCTTCTTTCATAAAGATGATGAATAGAGGGAGAACTTTCATTCATAAAGATGATGTCCAAGAGAACCTTCTTTCATAAAGATGAAGCCCTGAGAGAATCTTATTTCATAAAGATGATGCCCAAAGAGAGAACCTTCTTTCATAAAGATGATGCCCAGAGAGAGAACCTTCATTCATAAAGATGATGCCCAGAGAACCTACATTCATAAAATGATGCCCAGAGAAAGAACCTTCATCAATAAAGATGATGCCTGAGAGAGAACCTTCATTCATGAAGATGATGCCCAGAGACCCTACATTCATAAAATGAAGGCCAGAGGGAGAACCTTCATCAATAAAGATGATGCCCAGAGAGAAAACCTTCATTCATGAAGATGATGTCCAGAGAGAGAACCTTCTTTCATAAAGATGATGCCCAGAGTAAGAACCTTCATTCATGAAGTTGATGGCCAGAGAGAGAACCTTCTTTCATAAAGTTGATACCCAGAGAGGGAACGTTTCGTAAAGATGATGCTCAGACCTAGAATCTTATTTCATAAATAGGATGCCCAGAGACAGAACTTTTATTCATAAAGATGATGCCTAGAGAGAGAACCTTCTTTCATAAACATGATGCCCAGAGAACCTACAGTCATAAAATGATGCCCAGAGAGAGAACCTTCATCAATAAAGATGATGCCCAGAGAGAGAACTTTCTTTCATAAAGATGATGCCCAGAGAGAGAGCCTTCATTCATAAAGATTATGTCCAGAGTGAGAACCTTGTTTCATAAAGATGATGCCAAGAGAGAGTACCTTCATTCATAAAGTTGATGCCTAGAGAGAAAACATTCTTTCAAAATTTGATGCCCAAGAGAGAACCTTCTTTCATAAAGTTGATGCCCAGAGAGAAAACATTCTTTCATAAGTTGATGCCCAAGAGAGAACCTTCTTTCATGAAGATGATGTCCAGAGAGAGAACCTTCTTTCATAAAGATGATGCCCAGAGTAAGAACCTTCATTCATGAAGTTGATGGCCAGAGAGAGAACCTTCTTTCATAAAGTTGATACCCAGAGAGGGAACGTTTCGTAAAGATGATGCTCCGACCTAGAATCCTATTTCATAAATAGGATGCCCAGTGACAGAACTTTTATTCATAAAGATGATGCCCAGAGAGAGAACCTTCTTTCATAAACATGATGCCCAGAGAACCTACAGTCATAAAATGATGCCCAGAGAGAGAACCTTCATCAATAAAGATGATGCCCAGAGAGAGAACTTTCTTTCATAAAGATGATGCCCAGAGAGAGAGCCTTCATTCATAAAGATTATGTCCAGAGTGAGAACCTTGTTTCATAAAGATGATGCCAAGAGAGAATACCTTCATTCATAATGTTGCTGCCTAGAGAGAAAACATTCTTTCAAAATTTGATGCCCAAGAGAGAACCTTGTTTCATAAAGTTGATGCCCAGAGAGAAAACATTCTTTCATAAGTTGATGCCCAAGAGAGAACCTTCTTTCATAAAGATGATATCCTGAGAGAGAACCTTCATTCATAAACATGATGCCCAGAGAACGTACATTCATAAAATGATGCCCAGAGAGAGAACCTTCATCAATAAAGATGATGCCAGAGAGAGAACCTTCTTTCATAAAGATAATGCCCAGAGAGAGAACGTTTCGTAAAGATGATGCTCAGACCTAGAACCTTATTTCATAAATAGGATTCCCAGAGAGAGAACCTTTATTCAAAAAGATGATGCCCAGAAAGAGAACCTTCTTTCATAAAGATGATGCCTAGAGGGAGAACTTTCATTCATAAAGATGATGCCCAAGAGAATCTTCTTTCATAAAGATGAAGCCCTGAGAGAATCTTATTTCATAAAGATGATGCCCAAAGAGAGAACCTTCATTCATAAAGATGATGCCCAGAGAGAGAACCTTCATTCATAAAGATGATGACCAGAGAGAGGACATTCATTCATAAAGATGATGTCCACCAGAGAACCTTGTTTCATAAAGATGATACCCAGAGAGAGTACCTTCATTCTTAAAGATGATTCCCAGGCAGAGAACGTACTTTCGTAAAGATGATGCCAAGGCAAAAAACCTTTTTTTTCATAAAGATCATGCCCAGAGAGAGAACCTTGTTTCATTAAGATGATGCCCAGAGAGAAAACCTTCATTCATAAAGATGATGCCCAGGCAGAGAACCTTTCATAGAGATGATGCCCAGGCAGAGAACTTTCATTCTTATAGATGATGCCCAGTGGGAGACCTTCTTTCATGAAAATGATGCCAATAGGGAGAACCTTCTGTCTTAAAGATGATGCCCAGAGAAAGAACCTTCATTCATAAAGATGATGCCAAGCCAGAGAAGCTTCTTTTATAAAGATGATGCCAATATGGGGAACCTTCTGTCTTAAAGATGATGCCCAGAGAAAGAACCTTCATTCATAAAGATGATGCCGAGAGAGAGAACCTTCATTCATGAAGATGATGTCCAGAGAGAGAACCTTTTTTCATAAAGATAATGCCCAGAGTGAGAACCTTCATTCATGGATTTGATGCCCAGAGAGAGAATCTTCCTTCATAAAGATAATGCCCAGAGAGAGAACGTTTCTTAAAGATGATGCTCAGACCTAGAACCTTATTTCATAAATAGGATTCCCAGAGAGAGAACCTTTATTCATAAAGATGACGTCCAGAGAGAGAACCTTGTTTCATAAAGATGATGCCAAGAGAGAGTACCTACATTCATAAAGTTGATGCCCAGAGAGAAAACTTTCTATTATAAGTTGATGCCCAAGAGAGAACCTTCATTCAAAAAGATGATGCGCAGAGAGAGAACCTTCATTCATACAGATGATGCGCAGAGAGTGAGCCTTCATTCATAAACATGATGCCCAGGCAGAGAACCTACATTCATAACGATTATACCGCAGAGAGAACCTGGTTTCATAAAGATATTACCCAGAGAGTACCTTCGTTCATAAAGATGATGCCCAGGCAGAGAAAGTACTTTCGTAAAGATGATGCCCAGGCAGAAAACCTTCTTTCATAAAGATGATGCCCAGAGAGAGATACTTAATTCATATATATGATGTCCAGACAGAGAATCTTGTTTCATAAAGATGATGCCCAGAGAGAGAACCTTCTCTCATAAAGATGATGGGCATACAGAGAACCTTTTTTCATAAAGATAATGCCCAAAGTGAGAACCTTGTTTCATAGAGATGATGCCGTGAGAGGGAACCTTCATTCATAAGGATGATCCCCAGGCAGAGAATCTTTCATAAAGATGATGCCCAGACCTAGAACCTTATTTCATAAAGAGGATGCCCAGTGAGAGAACCTTCATTCATAAAGATGATGCCCATGCAGAGAACCTTCATTCATAAAGATGAGGCCCAGAGAGAGAACCTTCTTTCATAAAGATGATGCCTAGGGGGAGAACTTTCATTCATAAAGATGATGCCCAAGAGAATCTTCTTTCATAAAGATGAAGCCCTGAGAGAATCTTATTTCATAAAGATGATGCCCAAAGAGAGAACCTTCTTTCATAAAGATGATGCCCAGAGAGAGAACCTTCATTCATAAAGATGATGACCAGAGAGAGGACATTCATTCATAAAGATGATGTCCACCAGAGAACCTTGTTTCATAAAGATGATACCCAGAGAGAGTACCTTCATTCTTAAAAATGATTCCCAGGCAGAGAACGTACTTTCATAAAAATGATGCCAAGGCAAAAAACCTTTTTTCATAAAGATCATGCCCAGAGAGAGAACCTTGTTTCATTAAGGTGATGCCCAGAGAGAAAACCTTCATTCATAAAGATGATGCCCAGGCAGAGAACCTTTCGTAAAGATGATGCCCAGGCAGAGAACTTTCATTCTTATAGATGATGCCCAGAGGGAGACCTTCTTTCATGAAGATGATGCCCAGAGAGAGAACCTTCTTTCTTAAAGATGATGCCCAGGCTGAGAACCTTCATTCATAACGATGATGCCAAGTCAGAGAAGCTTCTTTCAGAAAGATGATGCCAATAGGGAGAACCTTCTGTCTTAAAGATGATGCCCAGAGAAAGAACTTTGTTTCATAGGGATGATGCCCAGAGAGAGAAACTTCATTCATGAAGATGATGCCCAGAGAACCTACATTCATAAAATGAAGGCCAGAGGGAGAACATTCATCAATAAGGATGATGCCCAGAGATAGAACCTTCATTGATGAAGATGATGTCCAGTGAGAGAACCTTCTTTCATAAAGATGATGCCCAGAGTAAGAACCTTCATTCATGAAGTTGATGGCCAGAGAGAGAACCTTTTTTCATAAAGTTGATACCCAGAGAGAGAACGTTTCGTAAAGATGATGCTCCGACCTAGAATCTTATTTCATAAATAGGATGCCCAGAGAGAGAACCTTTATTCATAAAGATGATGCCCAGATGAGAACCTTCATTCATAAACATGATGCCCAGAGAACCCACAGTCATAAAATGATGCCCAGAGGGAGAACCTTCATCAATAAAGATGATGCTCAGACCTAGAATCTTATTTCATAAATAGGATGCCCAGAGAGAGAACCTTTATTCATAAAGATGATGCCCAGAGAGAGAACCTTCTTTCATAAACATTATGCCCTGAGAGAGAACCTTCATTCATAAACATGATGCCCAGAGAACCTACATTCATAAAATGATGCCCAGAAAAGAACCTTCATCAATAAAGATGATGCCTGAGAGAGAACCTTCATTCATGAAGATGATGCCCAGAGACCCTACATTCATAAAATGAAGGCCAGAGGGAGAACCTTCATCAATAAAGATGATGTCCAGAGAGAAAACCTTCATTCATGAAGATGATGTCCAGAGAGAGAACCTTCTTTCATAAAGATGATGCCCAGAGTAAGAACCTTCATTCATGAAGTTGATGGCCAGAGAGAGAACCTTCTTTCATAAAGTTGATACCCAGAGAGGGAACGTTTCGTAAAGATGATGCTCAGACCTAGAATCTTATTTCATAAATAGGATGCCCAGAGACAGAACTTTTATTCATAAAGATGATGCCCAGAGAGAGAACCTTCTTTCATAAACATGATGCCCAGAGAACCTACAGTCATAAAATGATGCCCAGAGAGAGAACTTTCATCAATAAAGATGATGCCCAGAGAGAGAACTTTCTTTCATAAAGATGATGCCCAGAGAGAGAGCCTTCATTCATAAAGATTATGTCCAGAGTGAGAACCTTGTTTCATAAAGATGATGCCAAGAGAGAGTGCCTTCATTCATAAAGTTGATGCCTAGAGAGAAAACATTCTTTCAAAATTTGATGCCCAAGAGAGAACCTTGTTTCATAAAGTTGATGCCCAGAGAGAAAACATTCTTTCATAAGTTGATGCCCAAGAGAGAACCTTCTTTCATAAAGATGATATCCTGAGAGAGAACCTTCATTCATAAACATGATGCCCAGAGAACGTACATTCATAAAATGATGCCCAGAGAGAGAACCTTCATCAATAAAGATGATGCCAGAGAGAGAACCTTCTTTCATAAAGATAATGCCCAGAGAGAGAACGTTTCGTAAAGATGATGCTCAGACCTAGAACCTTATTTCATAAATAGGATGCCCAGAGAGAGAACCTTTATTCAAAAAGATGATGCCCAGAAAGAGAACCTTCTTTCATAAAGATGATGCCTAGAGGGAGAACTTTCATTCATAAAGATGATGCCCAAGAGAATCTTCTTTCATAAAGATGAAGCCCTGAGAGAATCTTATTTCATAAAGATGATGCCCAAAGAGAGAACCTTCTTTCATAAAGATGATGCCCAGAGAGAGAACCTTCATTCATAAAGATGATGACCAGAGAGAGGACATTCATTCATAAAGATGATGTCCACCAGAGAACCTTGTTTCATAAAGATGATACCCAGAGAGAGTACCTTCATTCTTAAAGATGATTCCCAGGCAGAGAACGTACTTTCCTAAAGATGATGCCAAGGCAAAAAACCTTTTTTTTCATAAAGATCATGCCCAGAGAGAGAACCTTGTTTCATTAAGATGATGCCCAGAGAGAAAACCTTCATTCATAAAGATGATGCCCAGGCAGAGAACCTTTCATAGAGATGATGCCCAGGCAGAGAACTTTCATTCTTATAGATGATGCCCAGTGGGAGACCTTCTTTCATGAAAATGATGCCAATAGGGAGAACCTTCTGTCTTAAAGATGATGCCCAGAGAAAGAACCTTCATTCATAAAGATGATGAGAAGCCAGAGAAGATTCTTTTATAAAGATGATGCCAATATGGGGAACCTTCTGTCTTAAAGATGATGCCCAGAGAAAGAACCTTCATTCATAAAGATGATGCCGAGAGAGAGAACCTTCATTCATGAAGATGATGTCCAGAGAGAGAACCTTTTTTCATAAAGATAATGCCCAGAGTGAGAACCTTCATTCATGGATTTGATGCCCAGAGAGAGAATCTTCCTTCATAAAGATAATGCCCAGAGAGAGAACGTTTCTTAAAGATGATGCTCAGACCTAGAACCTTATTTCATAAATAGGATTCCCAGAGAGAGAACCTTTATTCATAAAGATGACGTCCAGAGAGAGAACCTTGTTTCATAAAGATGATGCCAAGAGAGAGTACCTACATTCATAAAATTGATGCCCAGAGAGAAAACATTCTATTATAAGTTGATGCCCAAGAGAGAACCTTCATTCAAAAAGATGATGCGCAGAGAGAGAACCTTCATTCATACAGATGATGCGCAGAGAGTGAGCCTTCATTCATAAACATGATGCCCAGGCAGAGAACCTACATTCATAACGATTATACCGCAGAGAGAACCTGGTTTCATAAAGATATTACCCAGAGAGTACCTTCGTTCATAAAGATGATGCCCAGGCAGAGAAAGTACTTTCGTAAAGATGTTGCCCAGGCAGAAAACCTTCTTTCATAAAGATGATGCCCAGAGAGAGATACTTAATTCATATATATGATGTCCAGACAGAGAATCTTGTTTCATAAAGATGATGCCCAGAGAGAGAACCTTCTCTCATAAAGATGATGGGCATACAGAGAACCTTTTTTCATAAAGATAATGCCCAGAGTGAGAACCTTGTTTCATAGAGATGATGCCGTGAGAGGGAACCTTCATTCATAAGGATGATCCCCAGGCAGAGAATCTTTCATAAAGATGATGCCCAGACCTAGAACCTTATTTCATAAAGAGGATGCCCAGTGAGAGAACCTTCATTCATAAAGATGATGCCCATGCAGAGAACCTTCATTCATAAAGATGAGGCCCAGAGAGAGAACCTTCTTTCATAAAGATGATGCCTAGGGGGAGAACTTTCATTCATAAAGATGATGCCCAAGAGAATCTTCTTTCATAAAGATGAAGCCCTGAGAGAATCTTATTTCATAAAGATGATGCCCAAAGAGAGAACCTTCTTTCATAAAGATGATGCCCAGAGAGAGAACCTTCATTCATAAAGATGATGACCAGAGAGAGGACATTCATTCATAAAGATGATGTCCACCAGAGAACCTTGTTTCATAAAGATGATACCCAGAGAGAGTACCTTCATTCTTAAAAATGATTCCCAGGCAGAGAACGTACTTTCATAAAAATGATGCCAAGGCAAAAAACCTTTTTACATAAAGATCATGCCCAGAGAGAGAACCTTGTTTCATTAAGGTGATGCCCAGAGAGAAAACCTTCATTCATAAAGATGATGCCCAGGCAGAGAACCTTTCGTAAAGATGATGCCCAGGCAGAGAACTTTCATTCTTATAGATGATGCCCAGAGGGAGACCTTCTTTCATGAAGATGATTCCCAGAGAGAGAACCTTCTTTCTTAAAGCTGATGCCCACGCAGAGAACCTTCATTCATAACGATGATGCCAAGTCAGAGAAGCTTCTTTCAGAAAGATGATGCCAATAGGGAGAACCTTCTGTCTTAAAGATGATGCCCAGAGAAAGAACTTTGTTTCATAGGGATGATGCCCAGAGAGAGAAACTTCATTCATGAAGATGATGCCCAGAGAACCTACATTCATAAAATGAAGGCCAGAGGGAGAACATTCATCAATAAGGATGATGCCCAGAGATAGAACCTTCATTGATGAAGATGATGTCCAGTGAGAGAACCTTCTTTCATAAAGATGATGCCCAGAGTAAGAACCTTCATTCATGAAGTTGATGGCCAGAGAGAGAACTTTTTTTCATAAAGTTGATACCCAGAGAGAGAACGTTTCGTAAAGATGATGCTCCGACCTAGAATCTTATTTCATAAATAGGATGCCCAGAGAGAGAACCTTTATTCATAAAGATGATGCCCAGATGAGAACCTTCATTCATAAGGATGATGCCAAGTCAGAGAAGCTTCTTTCATAAAGATGATGCCAATAGGGAGAACCTTCTGTCTTAAAGATGATGCCCAGAGAAAGAACCTTCATTCATGAAGATGATGTCCAGAGAGAGAACCTTCTTTAACAAAGATGATCCCCAGAGTAAGAATCTTAATTCATGTAGTTTTTGGCAAGAGAGAGAACCTTCTTTCATAAGTGAGAACGTTACGTAAAGATGATGCCCAGACCTAGAACCTTATTTCATAAATACGTTGCCCAGAGAGAGAACCTTTATTCATAAAGATGATGCTCAGAGAGAGAACCTTCTTTCATAAAGATGATGGGCATACAGAGAACCTTTTTTCATAAAGATAATGCCCAGAATGAGAACTTTGTTTCATAAAGATGATGCCGTGAGAGAGAACCTTCATTCATAAGGATGATCCACAGGCAGAGAATCTTTCGTAAAGATGATGCCCAGACCTAGAACCTTATTTCATAAAGAAGATGCCCAGAGAGAGAACCTTTATTCATGAACATGAAGCCCAGAGAGAGAACCTTCATTCATAAAGATGATGCCCAGGCAGAGAACCTTCATTCATAAAGATGATGCCAGAGTTAACCTTCATTCATAAAGATGATACGCAGAGAGAGTACATTCATTCATAAAGTTGATGCACTGAGAGAGAACCTTCTTTCATAAAGATAATGCCCAGAGAGAGAACGTTTAGTAAAGATGATGCTCAGATCTAGAACCTCATTTCATAAATAGGATGCCCAGAGAGAGAAACTTTATTCAAAAAGATGATGCCCAGAGATAGAATCTTCTTTCCTAAGATGATGCCCTGAGAGAGAACCTTCATTCATAAACATGATGCCCAGAGAACTTACATTCATAAAATGAAGGCCAGAGGGAGAAGCTTCATCAATAAAAATGATGCCCAGAAGAGAACCTTCATTCATGAAGATGATGTCCAGAAAGAGAACCTTCATTCATAAAGATGATGCCCAGAGTGAGAACCTTCATTCGTGAAATTGATGCGCAGACAGAGAACCTTCTTTCATAAAGTTGATGCCCAGAGAGAAAATGTTCCGTAAAGATGATGCCCAGACCTAGAACCTTATTTCATAAATAGGATGCCCAGAGAGAGAACCTTTAGTCATAAAGATGATGCCCAGGCAGAGAACCTTCTTTCATAAGTTGATGCCCAAGAGAGAACCTTCTTTCATAAAGTTGATGCCCAGAGAGAAAACATTCTATTATAAGTTGATGCCCAAGAGAGAACCTTCATTCAAAAAGATGATGCCCTGAGAGAGAACCTTCATTCATACAGATGATGCCCAGAGAGTGAACCTTCATTATTAAACTTGATGCCCAGGCAGAGAACCTCCATTCATAACGATTATACCGCAGAGAGAACTTGGTTTCATAAAGATATTACCCAGAGAGTACCTTCATTCATAAAGATGATGTCCAGGCAGAGAAAGTACTTTTGTAAAGATGATGCCCAGGCAGAAAAACTTGTTTCATAAAGATGATGCCCAGAGAGAGATACTTAATTCATATATATGATGCCCAGACAGAGAATCTTGTTTCATAAAGGTGATGCCCAGAGAGAGAACCTTCTCTCATAAACATGATGGGCATACAGAGAACCTTTTTTCATAAAGATAATGCCCAGTGTGAGAACCTTGTTTCATAAAGATGATGCCGTGAGAGGGAACCTTCATTCATAAGAATGATCCCCAGGCAGAGAATCTTTCGTAAAGATGATTCCCAGACCTAGAACTTTATTTCACAAAGATGATGCCCATGCAGAGAATCTTCATTCATAAAGATGAGGCCCAGAGAGCGAACCTTCATTCATGAAGATTTTGCCCAGAGAGAGAACCTTCTTTCATAACGATGATGCCTAGAGGGAGAACTTTCATTCATAAAGATGATGCTCAAGAGAACCTTCTTTCATAAAGATGAAGCCCTGAGAGAATCTTATTTCATAAAGATGATGCCCAAAGAGAGAACCTTCTTTCATAAAGATGATGCCCAGAGAGAGAACCTTCATTGATAAAGATGATGACCAGAGAGAGGACATTCATTCATAAAGATGATGTCCATCAGAGAACCTTGTTTCATAAAGATGATACCCAGAGAGAGTAACTTCATTCTTAAAGATGATGCCCAGGCAGAGAACCTTCATTCATAACGATGATGCTAGGTCAGAGAAGATTCTTTCATAAAGATGATGCCAATAGGGAGAACCTTCTGTCTTAAAGATGATGCCCAGAGAAAGAACCTTCATTCATAAAGATGATGCCAAGCCACAGAAGCTTCTTTTATAAAGATGATGCCAATATGGAGAACCTTCTGTCTTAAAGATGATGCCCAGAAAAAGAACCTTCATTCATAAAGATGATGCAGAGAGAGAGAACCTTCATTCATAAAGATGATGCCCAGAGAGAGAACCTTCATTCATAAAGATGATAACCAGAGAGAGGACATTCATTCATAAAGATGATGTCCATCAGAGAACCTTGTTTCATAAAGATGATACCCAGAGAGAGTACCTTCATTCTTAAAGATGATTCCCAGGCAAAGAACGTACTTTCGTAAAGATGATGCCAAGGCAAAAAACGTTTTTTCATAAAGATAATGCCCAGAGTGAGAACCTTGTTTCATAGAGATGATGCCGTGAAAGGGAACCTTCATTCATAAGGATGATCCCCAGGCAGAGAATCTCTCATAAAGATGATGCCCAGACCTAGAACCTTATTTCATAAAGAGGATGCCCAGTGAGAGAACCTTCATTCATAAAGATGATGCCCATGCAGAGAACCTTCATTCATAAAGATGAGGCCCAGAGAGAGAACCTTCTTTCATAAAGATGATGCCCAGAGGGAGAACTTTCATTCATAAAGATGATGCCCAAGAGAACCTTCTTTCATAAAGATGAAGCCCTGAGAGAATCTTAATTCATAAAGATGATGCAAAAAGAGAGAACCTTCTTTCATAAAGATGATGCCCAGAGAGAGAACCTTCATTCAAAAAGATGATACCCAGAGAGAGTACCTTCATTATTAAAGATGATTCCCAGGCAGAGAATGTACTTTCATAAAAATGATGCCAAGGCAAAAAACCTTTTTTCATAAAGATCATGCCCAGAGAGAGAACCTTGTTTCATTAAGATGATGCCCAGAGAGAAAACCTTCATTGATAAAGATGATGCCCAGGCAGAGAACCTTTCGTAAAGATGATGCCCAGGCAGAGAACTTTCATTCTTATAGATGATGCCCAGAGGGAGACCTTCTTTCATGAAGATGATGCCCAGAGAGAGAACCTTCTTTCTTAAAGATGATGCCCAGGCAGAGAACCTTCATTCATAACGATGATGCCAAGTCAGAGAAGCTTCTTTCAGAAAGATGATGCCAATGGGGAGAAACTTCTGTCTTAAAGATGATGCCCAGAGAAAGAACTTTGTTTCATAAAGATGATGCCCAGAGAGAGAAACTTCATTCATGAAGATGATGCCCAGAGAACTTACATTCATAAAATGAAGGCCAGAGGGAGAACATTCATCAATAAGGATGATGCCCAGAGAGAGAACCTTCATTCATGAAGATGATGTCCAGTGAGAGAACCTTCTTTCATAAAGATGATGCCCAGAGTAAGAACCTTCATTCATGAATTTGATGGCCAGAGAGAGAACCTTTTTTCATAAAGTTGATACCCAGAGAGAGAACGTTTCGTAAAGATGATGCTCCGACCTAGAATCTTATTTCATAAATAGGATGCCCAGAGAGAGAACCTTCTTTCATAAAGATGATGCCCAGAGTAAGAACCTTCATTCATGAAGTTGATGGCCAGAGAGAGAACCTTCTTTCATAAAGTTGATACCCAGAGAGGGAACGTTTCGTAAAGATGATGCTCAGACCTAGAATCTTATTTCATAAATAGGATGCCCAGAGACAGAACTTTTATTCATAAAGATGATGCCCAGAGAGAGAACCTTCTTTCATAAACATGATGCCCAGAGAACTTACAGTCATAAAAAGATGCCCAGAGAGAGAACCTTCATCAATAAAGATGATGCCCAGAGAGAGAACTTTCTTTCATAAAGATGATGCCCAGAGAGAGAGCCTTCATTCATAAAGATTATGTCCAGAGTGAGAACCTTGTTTCATAAAGATGATGCCAAGAGAGAGTAACTTCATTCAGTAAGTTGATGCCTAGGGAGAAAACATTCTTTCAAAATTTGATGCCCAAGAGAGAACCTTCTTTCATAAAGTTGATGCCCAGAGAGAAAACATTCTTTCTTAAGTTGATGCCCAAGAGGGAACCTTCTTTCATAAAGATGATACCCTGAGAGAGAACCTTCATTCATAAACATGATGCCCAGAGAACGTACATTCATAAAATGATGCCCAGAGAGAGAACCTTCATCAATAAAGATGATGCCAGAGAGAGAACCTTCTTTCATAAAGATAATGCCCAGAGAGAGAACGTTTCGTAAAGATGATGCTCAGACCTAGAACCTTATTTCATAAATAGGATGCCCAGAGAGAGAACCTTTATTCAAAAAGATGATGCCCAGAAAGAGAACCTTCTTTCATAAAGATGATGCCTAGAGGGAGAACTTTCATTCATAAAGATGATGCCCAAGAGAACCTTCTTTCATAAAGGTGAAGCCCTGAGAGAATCTTATTTCATAAAGATGATGCTTAAAGAGAGAACATTCTTTCATAAAGATGATGCCCAGTGAGAGAACCTTCATTCATAAAGATGATGACCAGAGACAGGACATTCATTCATAAAGATGATGTCCACCAGAGAACCTTGTTTTATAAAGATGATACCCAGAGAGAGTACCTTCATTCTTAAAGATGATTCCCAGGCAGAGAACGTACTTTCGTAAAGATGATGCCAAGGCAAAAAACTTTTTTACATAAAGATCATGCCCAGAGAGAGAACCTTGTTTCATTAAGATGATGCCCAGAGAGAAAACCTTCATTCATAAAGATGATGCCCAGGCAGAGAACTTTCATTCTTATAGATGATGCCAAGAGGGAGACCTTCTTTCATGAAGATGATGCCCAGAGAGAGAACCTTCTTTCTTAAATATGATGCCCAGGCAGAGAACTTTCATTCATAACGATGATGCCAAGTCAGAGAAGCTTCTTTCATAAAGATGATGCCAATAGGGAGAAGTTTCTGTCTTAAAGATGATGCCCAGAGAAAGAACTTTGTTTCATAAAGATGATGCCCACAGAGAGAAACTTCATTCATGAAGATGATGCCCAGAGACACTACATTTATAAAATTAAGGCCAGACGGAGAACCTTCATCAAAAAGGATGATGCCCAGGGAGAGAAGATTCATTCATGAAGATGATGTCCAGTGAGAGAACCTTCTTTCATAAAGATGATGTCCAGAGTAAGAACCTTCATTCATGAATTTGATGGCCAGAGAGATAACCTTTTTTCATAAAGTTGATGCCCAGAGAGAGAACGTTTCATAAGATGATGCTCAGACCTAGAATCTTATTTCATAAATAGGATGCTCAGAGAGAGAACCTTTATTCATAAAGTTGATGCCGAGAGAGAACCTTCTTTCATAAACATGATGCCCTGAGAGAGAACCTTCAATCATAAACATGATGCCCAGAGAACCTACAGTCATAAAATGATGCCCAGAGGGAGAACCTTCATCAATAAAGATGAAGCTCAGACCTAGAATCTTATTTCATAAATAGGATGCCCAGAGAGAGAACCGTTATTCATAAAGATGATGCCCAAAGAGAGAACCTTCATTCATAAACATGATGCCCAGAGAACCTACATTCATAAAATGATGCCCAGAGGGAGAACCTTCATCAATAAAGATGATGCCCAGAGAGAGAACCTTCTTTCATAAAGATGATGCCCAGAGAGAGAGCCTTCATTCATAGATTATGTCCAGAGTGAGAACCATGTTTCATAAAGATGATGCCAAGAGAGAGTACCTTCATTCATAAAGTTGATGCCCAGAGAGAAAACATTCTTTCATAAGTTGATGCCCAAGGGAGAACCTTCATTCATAATGATGATGTGCAGAGAGAGAACCTTCATTCATGAAGATGATGTCCAGAGAGAGAACCTTCATTCATAGAGATGATGCCCAGAGAGTGAACCTTCATTCATAAACATGATGCCCAGGCAGAGAACTTTTATTCATAACGATTATACCAGAGAGAGAACCTTCATTCATAAAGATGATGCCCAGAGAGAATCTTAATTCATAAAGATGATGCCCAAAGAGAGAACCTTCTTTCATAAAGATGATATCCTGAGAGAGAACCTTCATTCATAAACATGATGCCCATAGAACCTACATTCATAAAATGATGCCCAGAGAGAGAACCTTCATCAATAAAGATGATGCCAGAGAGAGAACCTTCATTCATGAAGATGATGTCCAGAGAGAGAACCTTCTTTCATAAAGATGATGCCCAGAGTAAGAACCTTCATTCATGAAGTTGATGGCCAGAGAGAGAACCTTCTTTCATAAAGTTGATACCCAGAGATGGAACGTTTCGTAAAGATGATGCTCCGAACTAGAATCTAATTTCATAAATAGGATGCCCAGAGAGAGAACCTTTATTCATAAAGATGATGCCCAGAGAGAGAACCTTCTTTCATAAACATTATGCCCTGAGAGAGAACCTTCATTCATAAACATGATGCCCAGAGAACTTATAATCATAAAATGATGCCCAGAGGGAGAACCTTCATCAACAAAGATGATGCCCAGAGAGAGAACCTTCTTTCATAAAGATGATGCCCAGAGACAGAGCCTTCATTCATAAAGATTATGTCCAGAGTG
Source organism: Tenrec ecaudatus (assembly GCF_050624435.1). Taxonomy (NCBI): domain Eukaryota; kingdom Metazoa; phylum Chordata; class Mammalia; order Afrosoricida; family Tenrecidae; genus Tenrec; species Tenrec ecaudatus. Next base: position 9,769,575 of record NC_134549.1, read on the forward strand.
AGAACCTTGTTTCATAAAGATGATGCCAAGAGAGAGTACCTTCATTCATAAAGTTGATGCCTAGAGAGAAAACATTCTTTCAAAATTTGACGCCCAAGAGAGAACCTTCTTTCACAAAGTTGATGCCTAGAAAGAAAATATTCTTTCATAAGTTGATGCCCAAGAGAGAACCTTCATTCATAAAGATGATGCCCAGAGAGAGAACATTCATTCACATAGATGATGCCCACTCAGGAAACCTTGTTTCCTAAAGATGATGCCTAGAGAGAGGACCTTCATTCATAAAGATGATGCCCCGAGAGAGAATCTTCATTCAAAAAATGATGCCCAGGGAGAAAACCTTCATTCCAAAAGATGATGCCCAGGCAGTCAACATACTTTCGTAAAGATGCTGCACAGGCAGAGAAACTTCTTTCATATAGATGATGCCCAGGCAGAGAACCTACTTTCATAAAGATGATGCCCAAACAGAGAACTTTCTTTCATAAATATGATGCCCAGAGAGAACCTGCTTTCATAAATATTATGCCCAGAAGAGAGCCTTCTTTCATAAAGATGATGCCCAGGCAGAGAACCTTCATAAATATATATGATGCCCAGACTTAGAACCTTGTTTATAAAGATGATGCCCAGAGAGAGAACCTTTAATCATAAAGATTATGCCCAGAGAGAGAGCCTTCTTTCATAAAGATGATGCCCCGGCAGAGAACCTTCAGTCATATAGATGATGCCCATACTTTGAAACTTGTTTCATAAAGATGATACCCAGAGAGAGAACCCTAATTCATAGAAATGATGCCCAGAGAGAAAGTCTTTATTCATAGGTTCATTCGTAAAGATGATGCCCAGAGAGAGAACCTTCTTTCATAAAGATGATGCCCAGAAAGAGAACCTTTATTCATAAAAATGAAGCCCAGACAGTAAACCTTTTTTAATAAAAATGATGCACAGAGAGAGAACCTTCTTTCATAAAGATGATGCCCAAACAGAGATCTTTCTTTCGTAAAGCTGATGCCCAGAGAGAGAACCTTGAATCATAAAGATGATGCCCAGAGAGAGAACCTTCAATCATAAAGATGATGCCCAGAGGGAGAACCTTCATTCATAAAGATAATACCAGAGAGAGAACCTTGTTTCATAAACATGATGCCCAGACAGAGTACCTTCATTCATAAAGATGATGTTCAGGCAGAGAACCTTCATTCATAAAGATGATGCCCAGAGAGAAAACCTTCATTCATAAAGATGATACCCAGAGAGAAAACTTTCTTTCATAATGATGATGCCCAGACAGAGAACCTTCTTTCATAAAGAAGATGCCCAGAGAGAGAACCTTCTTTCATAAAGATGATGCGCAAACAGAGATCTTTCTTTCGTAAAGGTGATGCCCCGAGAGAACCTTCTTTCATAAAGATGATGCCCAGAGAGAGAGTCTTCATACATAAGATGATGCCCAGGCAGAGAACCTTCATTCATTAAGATGATTCCCAGAAAGAGAACCTTCTTCCAAAAAGATGATGCCCAGAAAGAGAGGCTTCGTTCATAAAGATGATGCCCAGAGAGAGAACTTTCATTCTTAAAGATGATGCCCAGAGAACCTTCATTCATAAAGATGATGCCCAAAGAGAGAATCTTTATTCATAAAGATGATGCCCAGACAGAGAACCTTTCATAAAGATGACGCCCAGTCAGAGAACTTTCTGTCTTAAATATGATGCCCAAAGAGAGAACCTGCTTTCAAAAAGATGATGCCCAGAGTGAGAGCCTTCTTTCATAAAGATGATGCCCCGGCAGAGAACCTTCATTCATATAGATGATGCCCAGACTTAGAAACTTGCTTAATAAGATGATACACACAGAGAAAACCTTCATTCATAAAGTTGATGCCCAAACAGAAAAGCTTCTTTAATAAAGATGATGCCCATAGAGAGAGCCTTCTTTCATAAAGATGATGCCCAGGCAGAGAACCTTCTGTCTTAAATATGATGCCCAAAGAGAGAACCTGATTTAAAAAGATGATGCCCAGAGTGAGAGCCTTCTTTCATAAAGATGATGCCCCGAGAGAACCTTCATTCATACAGATGATGCCCAGACTTAGAAACTTGTTTCATAAAGATGATGCACAGAGAGAAACCTTCATTCATAAAGATGATGCCCAATCAGAGAAGCTTCTTTAATAAAGATGATGCCCATAGAGTGAGACTTCTTTCATAAAGATGATGCCCAGGCAGATAACCTTCATTCATAAAGGTGATGCCCAAGTAGAGAACCTTCTTCCATAAAGATGATGGACAAATACAGATCTTTCTTTCTTAAAGATAATGCCCAGAGAGAGAACCTTCTTTCATAAAGATGATGCCCAGAGAGAGAACCTTCATTCACAAAGATGATGCCCAGGCACAGAACCTTCTTTTGTAAAGATAATGCCCAGGCAGAGAACCTTGTTTCATAAAGATGATGCCCAAACAGAGAACGTTCATTCATAAAGATGATGCCCAGACAGAGAAACATCTTTCATAAAGATGATGCCCAAACAGAGAACTTTTTTAATAAAGATGATACCTAGAGAGAGAACCTTCATTCATAAAGATGATGCCCAGAGAGAGAACCATCATCCATAAAGATGATGCCCAGGGAGAGAACCTTCATTCACAAAGATGATGCCCAGGCAGAGAACCTTCTTTCGTAAAGATGATGCCCAGGCAGAGAACCTTGTTTCATAAAGATGATGCCCAGCAGAGAATCTTCTTTCATAAAGATGATGCCCAAACTGAGAACGTTCTTTCATAAAGATGATGCTCAGAGAGAGAAACATCTTTCTCAAAGATGATGCCCAAACAGAGAACTTTCTTTCATAAAGATGATGCCCAAACAGAGAAATTTCTTTCGTAAAGATGATACAAGAGATAGAATCTTGTTTCATAAAGATGATGCCCATAGAGTGTACCTTCATTCATAAAGATGATGCCCAGAAAGAGAACCTTCTTTCAAAAGATGAAGCCCAGGCAGAGAACCTTTGTTCATAAAGTTGATGCCCAGAGAGAGAACCTTCATTCAGGAAGATGATGCCCAGAGAAAGAACCTTCTTTCATAAAGATCATGCCAATAGAGAGAACCTTCATTCATAAAGATGATGCCCAGACAGAGAATCTTCTTTCCTAAAGATGATGCCCAGAGAGAAAACCTTCCTCCATCAAGAAGATGCACAAACAGTGATCTTTCTTTCTTAAAGATGTTGCCCAGAGAGAGAACCTTCATTCATACGATGATGCCCAGAGAACCTTCATTCATAAAGAGGATGCCCCGAGAAATAACCTTCTTGCATAAAGATGATGCCCATAGAGAGAACCTTCACTCATATAGATGATGCCCAGACTTAGAACTTTTTTCATAAAGATGATGCCAAGAGAGAGAACCTTCATTGATAAAGATGATACCCAGAGGGAGAAACTTCATTCATAAAGATGATGCCCAGAGAAAGAACCTTCATTCATAAGATGATAGCCAGGGAACCTTCATTCATAACGATGATGCCAGAGAGAGAACCTTCTTCCATAAAGATGATGAACAAACAGAGATCTTTCTTTCTAAAAGATGATGCCCAGAGAGAGAACCTTCTTTCAAAAAGATGATGCCCATAGAACCTTCATTCATAAAGGGAATGCACAATCACAGAAGCTTCTCTCATAAAGATGATGCCAATAGAGAGAGCCTTCTTCCATAAAGATGATGCCCAGGCAGAGAACTTTCATTCCTAAAGGTGATGCCCAAGCAGAAAACGTTCATTCATAAAGATGAAGCACAGAGAGAGAAACTTCATTCATAAAGATGATGCCCAGGCAGAGAACCTTCATTCATAAGATGATGCCCAGGCAGATAAACTTTCATAAAGATGATGCCCAGTCAGAGAACCTTCTTTCATAAAGATGATGCCTAGAAAGAGAACCTTCTTTCATAAAGTTGTTGCCCAAGCAGAGAACATTCATTGATAAAGAGTATGCCGAGACAGAGAACGTTCTTTCATAAAGATGATGTCCAAAGAGAACTTTCTTTATAAAGAGGATGCCCAGAGAGAGAACATTCATTTGAATAGATGATTCCCCGGCAGGGAACCTTGTTTTATAAAGAAGATGCCCAGAGAGAGAACCTCCTTTCATAAAATTGATGCCAGAAAGAGAACCTTCTTTCGTAGATGATTCCCAGGCAGAGAAACTTCTTTCATAAATATGATGCCCAGGCAGAGAAACTGCTTTCATAAAAATGATGCCCAGAGAGAGAGCCTTCCTTCATAAAGATGATGTCCAGGCAGAGAGCCTTCATTCATATCGATGATGCCAGTCGAAGAAAGCGGATGGTTCCCGGCTATCAAAAGATATAGTGTCTGGGGTCTTAAAGTCTTCAAGATAAACAAGCGGCCATCTAGCTCAGAAGCAAAAAAAACCCACATGGAAGAAGCACACCAGCTAGTGCGATCACGAGGTGTCAAAGAAACCAGGAAAGGGCATCATGGAAAACAAAGAATATGTATGTGTGTGTGAAGGGGGAAGTGCAGAGTGGAGACCCAAGGCCCAAGTGTCAGCCACTGAAGATCCCCTCATAGAGGGCCTTAGGAGAGGAGATGGGTCAGTCAGGGTGCAAGTTAGTACCGACGAAGAGCACAGCTTTACTTCAGATCCTGGATGCTTCCTCCCCCCAACTACCATCATCCGAATTCTACCTTGCAGGGCTGGATAGGGCAGAGGTTGTACACTGGTACATATGATTGCTGGTGGCACAGGGAATCCAGGGTGGATGATACCTTCAGGACCAAGGGTGTGAGGGGCGATGCTGAGAGAGCGTAGGCTGAGTCGGTTGGAAAGGGGGAACTGATTACAGGGATCCACATGTGACCTCCTCCCTGGTAGAGGGATGACAGAGAACGGGGGGTAAGGGAGACTCCGTATAGAGCAAGATATGACAAAATAACGATGTATAAATTACAAAGGGCACATGAGGGATGGGGGAGCGGGGAGGGAGGGGAAAAAAAGAGGACCTGATGCAAAGGGCTTAAGTGGAGAGCAAATGCTTTGAGAATGATTGGGGCGGGGAATGTATGGATGTGCTTTATACAATTGATGTGTGTATACGTATGGATGTGATAAGAGTTGTATGAGTCCCGAATAAAATGTAAAAAAAAAGGGAAAAGAAAGAAATAAAAGAAAATGATTAGGAAAAAGAATGTACAGATGTGCTTTATACAATTGATGTATGTATATGTATGGACTGTGATAAGAGTTGTATGAGCCCCTAATAAAATGTTTAAAACAAAACAAAAAGATGATGCCAGAGAGAAAATCTTGTTTCATAAAGATGATGCCCAGAGAGAGTACCTTCATTCATAAAGATGATGCCCAGGCACGTAAAGATGATGCCCAGTCAGAGAACCACCTTTCATGAAGATGATGCCCAAACAGAGAACTTTCTTTATAAACATGATGCCCATAGAGAGAACCTTCATTCATAAAGATGATGCAGAGACAGAGAACGTTCTTTCATAAAGATGATGCCCCAAAAGTGAATCTTCATTCATAAAGACGATTCCCAGGCAAAGAACCTGATTTCATAATGATGATGCCTAGAAAGAGAAACTTCTTTCATAAAGATGATGCCCATAGAGAGAAATTTCATTCATAAAGATGATGCCCAGAGAGCAAACCTTCTTTCATAAAGATGATGCCCAGACAGAGAACATTCCTTCATAAAGATGATGCCCAGAGAGAGTGCCTTCATTCATAAATATGATGCCCTGGCAGAGAAATTTCTTTCATAACGATGATTCCCTGAGAGAGAACCTTCATTCATGAGATGATGCCCAAAGAAAGTACCTTCATTCACAAAGATTATGCCCAGGCAGAGAACCTTCTTTCGTAAAGATGATGCCCAGACATAGAACCATCTTTTGTAAAGATGATTCCCAGGAAGAGAACCTTCTTTCATAAAGACGATGCCCAAACAGAGAACCTTCTTTCATAATGATGATGCCCAGAGAGAGAACCTTTTTTAATAGAGATGATGCCCTGACAGAGAACATTCTTTCATAAATATGCTGCCCAGAGAAAGAGCCTTCATTAATAAAGATGTTGCCTAGGCAGAGAACCTTCATTCATAAAGGTGATGCCCAGAAAGGGAACCGCAATTCATAAAGATGATGCCCAGACAGAGAACATTCATTCTTAAAGATAATGCCCACAGAGAGAACCTTCATTCATAAAAATGATGCCCAGGGAGAGAACCATCATTTATGGAGATGATGCCCAGAGAAAGAACCTTCTTTCATAAAGATGATGACCAGAGAGAGTTCCGTCATTCATAAAGAGGATGCCCAGTCAGAGAAACTTTCATAAGATGATGCCCAGTCAGAGAACCTTCTTTCATAAAGATGATGCCCAGAAAGAGAACCTTCATTGATAAAGATGATGCCGAGACAGAGACCGTTCTTTAATAAAGATGATGCCCAAACAGAGAACTTTCTTTAAGAAGATGATGCCCAGGGAGAGAACCTTCATTCATATAGATGATGCACAGGCAGGGAATTTGTTTCATAAAGAAGATGCCCAGATAGAGAACCTACATTCAAAAAGGTGATGCCCAGGCAGAGAACCTTGTTTCATAAAGGTGATGCCTAGAAAGAGAACCTCCTTTCATAAATATGATGCCCAAAGAGAGAACCTGCTTTCAAAAAGATGATGCCCAGAGTAATAGCCTTCTCTCATAAAGATGATGCCCTGGCAGAGAACCTTCATTCATATAGTTGATGCCCAGACTTAGAAACTTGTTTCATAAAGATGATTCCCAGAGGGAGAACCTTCTTTCATAAAGAGGATGCCCAGATATAAATCTTTTATTCATAAAGGTCATGCCCAGAGAGAGAGCCTTCATTCATAAAGATGATGCCCAGAGAGAGAACCGTCATTCATAAAGATGATGCCCAAACAAAGAACCTTCTTTCATAAATATAATGCACATAGAGAGAGCCTTCATTCATAAAGATGATGCACAAACAGAGATCTTTGTTTCATACAGGTGATGCCCAGAGAGAGAACTTTCATTCATAAGATGATGCCCAGAGAACCTTAATTCATAAAGATGAGGCCGAGAGAGAAAACCTTTATTAATAAAGATGATGCCCAGGCAGAGAATCTTCATTCATAAAGGTGATACCAAAGAGAGAACCTTGTTTCATAAAGATGATGCCCAGAGAGAGAACTTTCTTTCATAAAGAGGATACCCAGAAAGAGAACCTTTGTTCAATAAAGATGCTGCCCAGAGAGAGAGCCTTCATTCATAAAGATGCTGCCTGCCCAGGCAGAAACCTTCATTCACAAAGATGATGCCAAGGCAGAGAACGTTCTTTCGTAAAGTTGATGCCCAGGCAGAGAACCTTCAATCATAAAGATGATGCCCAAAGAGAGAACCTTCATTCATAAAGATGATGCCCAGGCAGAGAATCTTCTTTCGTAAAGATGATGCCCAGGCAGAGAACCTTCTTTAATAAAGATGATGCCCTGGCAGAGAATATTCATTCAAAAAGATGATGCCCAAACAAAGAAACTTCTTTCATAAATATGATGCACATAGAGAGAGCCTTCATTCATAAAGATGATGCACAAACAGAGATCTTTGTTTCATAAAGATGATGCCAAGGCAGAGAACGTTCTTTCGTAAAGTTGATGCCCAGGCAGAGAACCTTCTTTCATGAAGATGATGCCCAGGGAGAGAATTTTCTTTCATAACGATGATGCCCAAATAAAGAACCTTCTTTCATAAATATGATGCACATAGAGAGAGCCTTCATTCAGAAAGATGATGCACGAACAGATATCTTTCTTTCATAAAGATGATGCCCGGAGAGAGTTCTTTCTTTCATCAAGATGATGCCCAGAGACAGAACCTTCATTCATAAATATGATGCCCAGAGAGAGAACCTTCATTCATTAAGATGACGCCAAGAGATCCTTCATTCATAATGATGATGCCCAAAGAAAGTACCTTCATTCACAAAAATTATGCCCAGGCATAGAACCATTTTCGTAAAGATGATTACCAGGAAGAGAACCTTCTTTCATAATGACGATGCCCAAACAGAGAACATTCATTCATAATGATGATGCTCAGAGAGAGAATCTTGTTTCATGAAGATGATGCCCAGGGAACCTACATTCATAAAATGAAGGCCAGAGGGAGAACATTCATCAATAAGGATGATGCCCAGAGAGAGAACCTTCATTCATGAAGATGATGTCCAGTGAGAGAACCTTCTTTCATAAAGATGATGCCCAGAGTAAGAACCTTCATTCATGAATTTGATGGCCAGAGAGAGAACCTTTTTTCATAAAGTTGATACCCAGAGAGAGAACGTTTCGTAAAGATGATGCTCCGACCTAGAATCTTATTTCATAAATAGGATGCCCAGAGAGAGAACCTTTATTCATGAAGATGATGCCCAGATGATAACCTTCATTCATAAACATGATTCCCAGAGAACCTACAGTCATAAAATGATGCCCAGAGGGAGAACCTTCATCAATAAAGATGATGCTCAGACCTAGAATCTTATTTCATAAATAGGATGCCCAGAGAGAGAACCTTTATTCATAAAGATGATGCCCAGAGAGAGAACCTTCTTTCATAAACATGATGCCCTGAGAGAGAACCTTCATTCATAAACATGATGCCCAGAGAACCTACATTCATAAAATGATGCCCAGAGAAAGAACCTTCATCAATAAAGATGATGCCTGGGAGAGAACCTTCATTCATGAAGATGATGCCCAGAGACCCTACATTCATAAAATGAAGGCCAGAGGGAGAACCTTCATCAATAAAGATGATGCCCAGAGAGAAAACCTTCATTCATGAAGATGATGTCCAGAGAGAGAACCTTCTTTTATAAAGGTGATGCCCAGAAAGGGAACCGCAATTCATAAAGATGCTGCCCAGGCAGAGAACATTCATTCTTAAAGATAATGCCCACAGAGAGAACCTTCATTCATAAAAATGATGCCCAGGGAGAGAACCATCATTTATGGAGATGATGCCCAGAGAAAGAACCTTCTTTCATAAAGATGATGACCAGAGAGAGTTCCGTCATTCATAAAGAGGATGCCCAGTCAGAGAAACTTTCATAAGATGATGCCCAGTCAGAGAACCTTCTTTCATAAAGATGATGCCCAGAAAGAGAACCTTCATTGATAAAGATGATGCCGAGACAGAGACCGTTCTTTAATAAAGATGATGCCCAAACAGAGAACTTTCTTTAAGAAGATGATGCCCAGGGAGAGAACCTTCATTCATATAGATGATGCACAGGCAGGGAATTTGTTTCATAAAGAAGATGTCTAGATAGAGAACCTTCATTCAAAAAGGTGATGCCCAGGCAGAGAACCTTGTTTCATAAAGGTGATGCCTAGAAAGAGAACCTCCTTTCATAAATATGATGCCCAAAGAGAGAACCTGCTTTCAAAAAGATGATGCCCAGAGTAATAGCCTTCTCTCATAAAGATGATGCCCTGGCAGAGAACCTTCATTCATATAGTTGATGCCCAGACTTAGAAACTTGTTTCATAAAGATGATTCCCAGAGGGAGAACCTTCTTTCATAAAGAGGATGCCCAGAGATAAATCTTTTATTCATAAAGGTCATGCCCAGAGAGAGAGCCTTCATTCATAAAGATGATGCCCAGAGAGAGAACCGTCATTCATAAAGATGATGCCCAAACAAAGAACCTTCTTTCATAAATATAATGCACATAGAGAGAGCCTTCATTCATAAAGATGATGCACAAACAGAGATCTTTGTTTCATACAGGTGATGCCCAGAGAGAGAACTTTCATTCATAAGATGATGCCCAGAGAACCTTAATTCATAAAGATGAGGCCGAGAGAGAAAACCTTTATTAATAAAGATGATGCCCAGGCAGAGAATCTTCATTCATAAAGGTGATACCAAAGAGAGAACCTTGTTTCATAAAGATGATGCCCAGAGAGAGAACTTTCTTTCATAAAGAGGATACCCAGAAAGAGAACCTTTGTTCAATAAAGATGCTGCCCAGAGAGAGAGCCTTCATTCATAAAGATGCTGCCCAGGCAGAAACCTTCATTCACAAAGATGATGCCAAGGCAGAGAACGTTCTTTCGTAAAGTTGATGCCCAGGCAGAGAACCTTCAATCATAAAGATGATGCCCAAAGAGAGAACCTTCATTCATAAAGATGATGCCCAGGCAGAGAATCTTCTTTCGTAATGATGATGCCCAGGCAGAGAACCTTCTTTAATAAAGATGATGCCCTGGCAGAGAATATTCATTCAAAAAGATGATGCCCAAACAAAGAAACTTCTTTCATAAATATGATGCACATAGAGAGAGCCTTCATTCATAAAGATGATGCACAAACAGAGATCTTTGTTTCATAAAGATGATGCCAAGGCAGAGAACGTTCTTTCGTAAAGTTGATGCCCAGGCAGAGAACCTTCTTTCATGAAGATGATGCCCAGGGAGAGAATTTTCTTTCATAACGATGATGCCCAAATAAAGAACCTTCTTTCATAAATATGATGCACATAGAGAGAGCCTTCATTCAGAAAGATGATGCACGAACAGATATCTTTCTTTCATAAAGATGATGCCCGGAGAGAGATCTTTCTTTCATCAAGATGATGCCCAGAGACAGAACCTTCATTCATAAATATGATGCCCAGAGAGAGAACCTTCATTCATTAAGATGACGCCAAGAGATCCTTCATTCATAATGATGATGCCCAAAGAAAGTACCTTCATTCACAAAAATTATGCCCAGGCATAGAACCATTTTCGTAAAGATGATTACCAGGAAGAGAACCTTCTTTCATAACGACGATGCTCAAACAGAGAACATTCATTCATAATGATGATGCTCAGAGAGAGAATCTTGTTTCATGAAGATGATGCCCAGAGAAAGAACCTTCTTACATAAAGGTGTTGCCAAGATAGAGAAACTTCATTCATAAGATGATGCCCAGAGAGAGAACCTCCAATCACAAAGGTGATGCCCAGGCAGAGAGCGTTGATCATAAACATGATGCCCAGAAGAGAACCGTCATTCATAAAGATGATGCCCAGAGAGAGAGAGAACATTCATTATTAAAGATGATGCCCAGCCAGAGAATCGTCATTCATAAAGATGATTCCCAGAGAGAGAACCACCATTCATGAAGATGATGCCCTGAGAAAGAACCTACTTGCATAAAGGTGATGCCCAGAGAGAGAACCTTCTTTCACAAATATGATGCCAAGAGAGATCATTTTTTCATAAAGATGATTCCCAGGAAGAGTACCTTCTTTCATAAATATGATGTCCAGAGAAAGAGCCTTCATTCATAAAGATGTTCTCCAGGCAGAGAACCTTATTTCATAAAGGTGATGCCCAGAGAGAGAACCTTCATTCATAAAGATGATGCGCATGGAGAGAACCTTAATTCATAAAGGTGATGCCCAGAGAGAGAACCGTCATTCATAAAGATGATGCCCAGGCAGAGAACTTTCATTCATAAAGATAATGCCCACAGAGAGAACATTCATTCTTAAAAATTATGCCCAGAGAGAGAACCATCACTCCTGGGGTTGATGCCCAGAAAGAACCTTCTTTCATAAAGATGATGCACACAGAGAGAACCTTCATTCACAAAGATGATACCCAGGCAGAGAACATTTTTTTCATTAAGATCATTCCCAGGCTGAGAACCTTCTTTCAAAAAGATGATGCCCAGAGAGAGAGAATTCATTGATAAAGATGATGCCGAGACAGAGAACGTTCTTTCATAAAGAGGATGCCCAAACAGAGAACTTTCTTTATGAAGATGATGCCCAGAGAGAGAACCTTCATTCATATAGATGATGCACAGGCAGGGAATTTGTTTCATAAAGAAGATGCCCAGAGAGAGAACCATCATTCATGAAGATGATGCCCAGAGAAAGAACCTTCATTACAAAGATGATGCCAAGAAAGAACATTTTTTCATAAAGATGATTCCCAAGAAGAGGACCTTCTTTCATAAATATGATGCCCAGAGAAAGAGCCTTCATTCATGAAGATGTTCCCAAGGCAGAGAACCTTCATTCATAAAGGTGATGTCCACAGAGAGAACCTTCATTCATAAAGATGATGGGCATAGAGAGAACCTTAATTCATAAAGGTGATGCCCAGGCAGAGAACCGTCATTCATAAAGATGATGTCCAGGCAGAGAACTTTCATTCATAAAGATGATGCCCACAGAGAGAACCTTCATTCATAAAAATGATGCCCAGGGAGAGAACCATCATTCATAGAGTTCATGCCCAGAGAAAGAACCTTCTTTCATAAAGGTGATGTCCAGAGATAGAACCTTCATTCATAAGATAATGCCCAGAGAACCTTCATTCATAAAAATGAAGCCCAGAGAGAGAACCTTCATTCACAAAGATGATGCCCAGGCAGAGAACATTCTTTCATAAAGATGATTCCCAGGCAGTGAACCTTCTTTCATAAATATGTTGTCCAGAGAAAGAGTCTTCATTTATAGAATGTTGCCCAGGCAGAGAACTTTCATTCATAAAGGTGATGCCCAGAGAGAGAACCTTCATTCATAAAGATGATGCCCAGGCAGAGAACCTTCATTCATAAAGATGATGCCCAGAGAGAGAACTTTCATTCAAAAGATGATGCCCAGAGAACCTTAATTCATAAAGATGAGGCCCAGGGAGAAAACCTTTATTAATAAAAATGATGCCCAGGCAGAGAATCTTCATTCATAAAGGTGATACCAAAGAGAGAACCTTGTTTCATAAAGATGATGCCCAGAGAGAGAACTTTCTTTCATAAAGAGGATACCCAGAAAGAGAATCTTTGTTCAATAAAGATGCTGCCCAGAGAGAGAGCCTTCAATCATAAAGATGATGCCCAGGCAGAGAATCTTCTTTCGTAAAGATGATGCCCAGGCAGAGAACCTTCTTTAATAAAGATGATGCCCTGGCAGAGAATATTCATTCAAAAAGATGATGCCCAAACAAAAAAACTTCTTTCATAAATATGATGCACATAGAGAGAGCCTTCATTCATAAAGATGATGCACAAACAATGATCTTTGTTTCATAAAGATGATGCCCCGAGAGAGACCTTTCTTTCATCAAGATGATGCCCAGAGACAGAACCTTCACACATAAAGATGATGCACAGAGAGAGAACCTCCATTCACAAAGATGATGCCCAGGCAGAGAACATATTTTTCTAAAGATGATTCCCAGGCAGAGAACCTTCTTTCATAAATATGCTGCCCAGAGAAAGAGCCTTCATTCATAAAGCTGTTTCCTAGGCAGAACCTGCTTTCATGAAGGTGATGCCCAGAGAGAGAGCCTTTATTCATAAAGATGATGCCCAAAGAGAGAACCTTCATTCATAAAGATGCTGCCCAGGCAGAGAACCTTCATTCACAAAGATGATGCCAAGGCAGAGAACCTTCTTTCGTAAAGATGATGCCCAGGCAGAGAACCTTCTTTCATAAAGTTGATGCCCATGGAGAGAATTTTCTTTCATAAAGATGATGCCCAAATAAAGAACCTTCTTTCATAAATATGATGCACACAGAGAGAGCCTTCATTCATAAAGATGATGCACAAACAGATATCTTTCTTTCATAAAGATGATGCCCAGAGTCAGAACCTTCATTCATAAAGATGATGCCCAGAGAGAGAACCTTCATTCGTTAACATGATGCCAAGAGATCCTTCATTCACAATGATGATGCCCAAAGAAAGTACCTTCATTCAAAAAATTATGCCCAGGCATAGAACCATTTTCGTAAAGATGATTACCAGGAAGAGAACCTTCTTTCATAAAGACGATGCCCAAACAGAGAACATTCATTCATAATGATGATGCTCAGAGAGAGAATCTTGTTTCATAAAGATGATGCACAGAGAGAGAACCTTCTTTCGTAAAGAGGATGCCCAGACAGAGAGCCTTTATCATAAACATGATGCCCAGAAGAGTACGTACATTCATAAAGATGATGCCCAGGCAGAAACTTTCATTCATAAAGATGATGCCCAGGGAACTTTCATTCATAAAGATGATGCCCAGAGAGAGAACCTTCATTCATAAAGATGATGCACAGAGAGAGAACCTCCATTCACAAAGATTATGCCCAGGCAGAGGGCCTTGATCATAAACATCATGCCCAGAAGAGAACCGTTATTCATAAAGATGATGCCCAGAGAGAGAGAACATTCATTCATAAAGATGATGCCCAGGCAGAGAATCTTCATTCATAAAGGTGATACCAAAGAGAGAACCTTGTTTCATAAAGATGATGCCCAGAGAGAGAACTTTCATCATAAAGAGGATACCCAGAAAGAGAACCTTTGTTCAATAAAGATGCTGCCCAGAGAGAGAGCCTTCAATCATAAAGATGATGCCCAAAGAGAGAACCTTCATTCATAAAGATGATGCCAAGGCAGAGAATCTTCTTTCGTAAAGATGATGCCCAGGCAGAGAACCTTCTTTAATAAAGATGATGCCCTGGCAGAGAATATTCATTCATAAAGATGATGCCCAAACAAAGAACCTTCTTTCATAAATATAATGCACATAGAGAGAGCCTTCATTCATAAAGATGATGCACAAACAGAGATCTTTGTTTCATAAAGTTGATGCCCAGAGAGAGATCTTTCTTTCATCAAGATGATGCCCAAACAGAGAACCTTCTTTCATTAAGATGATGCCAAGAGATCCTTCATTCATAATGATGATGCCCCAAGAATGTACCTTCATTCACAAAAATTATACCCAGGCATAGAACCATTTTCGTAAAGATGATTACAAGGAAGAGAACCTTCTTTCATAAAGACGATGCCCAGACAGAGAACATTCATTCATAATGATGATGCTCAGAGAGAGAATCTTGTTTCATAAAGATGATGCCCAGAGAGAGAACCTTCTTTCGTAAAGAGGATGCCCAGATAGAGAGCCTTCATCATAAACATGATGCCCTGAAGAGAACCGTCATTCATAAAGGTGATGCCCAGGCAGAATCTTTCATTCATAAAGATGATGCCCAGAGAGAGAACCATCATTCATGAAGATGATGCCCAGAGAAAGAACCTTCTTACATAAAGGTGATGCCCAGAGAGAGAATCTTCATTCATAAGATGATGCCCAGAGAACTTTCATTCATAAAGATGATGCCCAGAGAGAGAACCTTCACACATAAAGATGTTGCACAGTTAGAGAACCTCCATTCACAAAGATGATGCCCAGGCAGAGAACATATTTTTCTAAAGATGATTCCCAGGCAGAGAACATTCTTTCATAAATATGCTGCCCAGATAAAGAGCCTTCATTCATAAAGGTGTTGCCTAGGCAGAGAAACTTCTTTCATAAAGATGATGCCCAGAGAGACAACATTCATTCATAAATATTATACCCAATGAGCAAACCTTCATTCATAAAGATAATGCCCAGAAAGAGAACTTTCTTTCATAAAGATGATGATCAGGCAGAGAACCTTCATTCATAAAGATGATGCCCAGAGAAAGAACTTTCTTTCATGAAGAGGATACCCAGAAAGAGAATCTTTGTTCAATAAAAATGTTGCCCAGAGAGAGAGCCTTAATTCATGAAGATGATGCACAGAGAGAGAACCTCCGTTCACGAAGATGATGCAGAGGTAGAGAACCTTCTTCGTAAAGATGATGACCAGGCAGAGAATCTTCTTTCATAAAGATGATGCCCAAACAGAGAACCTTCTTTCATAAATATGATGCACATAGAGAGAGCCGGCATTCATAAAGATGTTGCCCAGAGAGTGAATTTTCTTTCATAAAGATGATGCCCAGAGACAGAACCTTCATTCATTAAGATGATGCCCAGAGGGAGAACCTTCATTCATTAAGATGATGCCCAGAGGGAGAACCTTCATTCATTAAGATGATGCCCAGGCAGAGAATCTTCATTCATAATGATGATCTCCAAAGAAAGTACCTTCATTCACAAAGATTATGCCAGGCAGAGAACCTTCTTTCGTAAAGATGATGCCCAGGAAGAGAACGTTCATTCATAAAGATGATGCCCAAAGAGAGATCCTTCATTCATAAAGATGATGCCCAGAAGAAAACCTTCATTCACAAAGATGATGCCAACAGAGAACATTTTTTCATAATAATGATGGCCAGGCAGAGAACCTTCTTTCATAAAGATGATGCCCAGGCAGAGAATCTTCTTTCATAAAGATGATGCCCAAACAGAGAACCTTCTTTCATTAATATGATGCACATAGAGCCTTAATTCATAAAGATGTTTCCCAGAGAGTCAACTTTCATTCATAAATATGAAGCCCAGAGAGAGAACCTTCATTCATTAAATGATGCCAAGAGAACCTTCATTCATAATGATGGTGCCCAAAGAAAGTACCTTCATTCACAAAGATTATGCCCAGGCAGAGAACTTACTTTCGTAAAGATGATGCCCAGGCATAGGACCATCTTTCGTAAAGATGATTCAGAGGAAGAAAACCTTCTTTTATAAAGACGATACCCAGAGAGAGAACCTTTTTTAATAAAGATGATGCCAAGACAGAGAACCTTCTTTCATAAATATGCTGCCCAGAGAAAAAGCCTTCATTTAAAAGACGTTGCCTAGGTAGAGAGCCTTCATTCATAAGGGTGATGCCCAGAGAGAGAACGTTCATTCAAAAAGATGATGCGCATGGAGAGAACCTTAATTCATAAAGGTGATGCCAAGAGAGAGAACCTTCATTCATAAAGATGATGCGCAGGCAGAGAACCTTCATTCATAAAGATGATGCCCAGAGAGAGAACCGACATTCATAAAGATGATGCCCGGCAGAGAACCTTCATTCATAAAGATGATGCGCAGAGAGAGAATCTTGTTTCATAAAGATGATGCCCAGAGAGCGTACCTTCATTCATAAAGGTGATGCCTAGGTAGAGAACCTTCGTAAAGATGATGCCCAGGAAGAGAACATTCTTTCATAAAGATGATGCACAGAGAGATAACTTTCATTCATATAGATGATAGCCAGGCAGAGAACCTTGTTTCAAAAAGATGATGACCAAAGAGAGAACCTTCAATCATATAGATTATTCCCAGACAGAGAACTTTCATTCATTAAGGTGATACCAGTTAGAGAACCTTGTTTCATAAAGACGAAGCCCAGAGAGCTTACCTTCATTCATAAGGATGATGCCCAGAGAGAGAACCTTTATTCATAAAGATCATTTCCAGGCAGAGAACCTTCTTTCGTAAAGATGATGCCCAGGCAGAGAATCTTCTTTCATAAAGATGATGCCGAAACAGAGAACCTTCTTTCATAAATATGATGCACATAGAGATAGCCTTCATTCATAAAGATGTTGCCCAGGGAGTGAACTTTCATTCATAAAGATGATGACCAGAGAGAGAACATTCTTTCATAAAGATGATGCCCAGAGAGAGAACCTTCATTCATAAAAATGATGCCCAGAGAGAGAACCTTCATTCATTAAGATGCTGTCAAGAGAACCTTCATTCATAATGATGATGCCCAAAGAAAGTACCTTCATTCACAAAGATTATGCCCAGGCAGAGAACCTTCTTTCGTAAAGATGATGCCCAGACATAGAACCATCTTTTGTAAAGATGATTCCCAGGAAGAGAACCTTCTTTCATAAAGACGATGCCCAAACAGAGAACCTTCTTTCATAATGATGATGCCCAGAGAGAGAACCTTTTTTAATAGAGATGATGCCCTGACAGAGAACATTCTTTCATAAATATGCTGCCCAGAGAAAGAGCCTTCATTAATAAAGATGTTGCCTAAGCAGAGAACCTTCATTCATAAAGCTGATGCCCAGAGGGAACCGCAATTCATAAAGATGATGCCCAGGCAGAGAACATTCATTCTTAAAGATAATGCCCACAGAGAGAACCTTCATTCATAAAAATGATGCCCAGGGAGAGAACCATCATTTATAGAGATGATGCCCAGAGAAAGAACCTTCTTTCATAAAGATGATGACCAGAGAGAGTTCCGTCATTCATAAAGAGGATGCCCAGTCAGAGAAACTTTCATAAGATGATGCCCAGTCAGAGAACCTTCTTTCATAAAGATGATGCCCAGAAAGAGAACCTTCATTGATAAAGATGATGCCGAGACAGAGACCGTTCTTTAATAAAGATGATGCCCAAACAGAGAACTTTCTTTAAGAAGATGATGCCCAGGGAGAGAACCTTCATTCATATAGATGATGCACAGGCAGGGAATTTGTTTCATAAAGAAGATGCCCAGATAGAGAACCTACATTCAAAAAGGTGATGCCCAGGCAGAGAACCTTGTTTCATAAAGGTGATGCCTAGAAAGAGAACCTCCTTTCATAAATATGATGCCCAAAGAGAGAACCTGCTTTCAAAAAGATGATGCCCAGAGTAATAGCCTTCTCTCATAAAGATGATGCCCTGGCAGAGAACCTTCATTCATATAGTTCATGCCCAGACTTAGAAACTTGTTTCATAAAGATGATTCCCAGAGGGAGAACCTTCTTTCATAAAGAGGATGCCCAGAGATAAAACTTTTATTCATAAAGGTCATGCCCAGAGAGAGAGCCTTCATTCATAAAGATGATGCCCAGAGAGAGAACCGTCATTCATAAAGATGATGCCCAAACAAAGAACCTTCTTTCATAAATATAATGCACATAGAGAGAGCCTTCATTCATAAAGATGATGCACAAACAGAGATCTTTGTTTCATACAGGTGATGCCCAGAGAGAGAACTTTCATTCGTAAGATGATGCCCAGAGAACCTTAATTCATAAAGATGAGGCCGAGAGAGAAAACCTTTATTAATAAAGATGATGCCCAGGCAGAGAATCTTCATTCATAAAGGTGATACCAAAGAGAGAACCTTGTTTCATAAAGATGATGCCCAGAGAGAGAACTTTCTTTCATAAAGAGGATACCCAGAAAGAGAACCTTTGTTCAATAAAGATGCTGCCCAGAGTGAGAGCCTTCATTCATAAAGATGCTGCCCAGGCAGAAACCTTCATTCACAAAGATGATGCCAAGGCAGAGAACGTTCTTTCGTAAAGTTGATGCCCAGGCAGAGAACTTTCAATCATAAAGATGATGCCCAAAGAGAGAACCTTCATTCATAAAGATGATGCCCAGGCAGAGAATCTTCTTTCGTAAAGATGATGCCCAGGCAGAGAACCTTCTTTAATAAAGATGATGCCCTGGAAGAGAATATTCATTCAAAAAGATGATGCCCAAACAAAGAAACTTCTTTCATAAATATGATGCACATAGAGAGAGCCTTCATTCATAAAGATGATGCACAAACAGAGATCTTTGTTTCATAAAGATGATGCCAAGGCAGAGAACGTTCTTTCGTAAAGTTGATGCCCAGGCAGAGAACCTTCTTTCATGAAGATGATGCCCAGGGAGAGAATTTTCTTTCATAACGATGATGCCCAAATAAAGAACCTTCTTTCATAAATATGATGCACATAGAGAGAGCCTTCATTCAGAAAGATGATGCACGAACAGATATCTTTCTTTCATAAAGATGATGCCCGGAGAGAGATCTTTCTTTCATCAAGATGATGCCCAGAGACAGAACCTTCATTCATAAATATGATGCCCAGAGAGAGAACCTTCATTCATTAAGATGACGCCAAGAGATCCTTCATTCATAATGATGATGCCCAAAGAAAGTACCTTCATTCACAAAAATTATGCCCAGGCATAGAACCATTTTCGTAAAGATGATTACCAGGAAGAGAACCTTCTTTCATAAAGACGATGCCCAAACAGAGAACATTCATTCATAACGATGATGCTCAGAGAGAGAATCTTGTTTCATGAAGATGATGCCCAGAGAAATAACCTTCTTACATAAAGGTGATGCCAAGATAGAGAAACTTCATTCATAAGATGATGCCCAGAGAGAGAACCTCCAATCACAAAGATGATGCCCAGGCAGAGAGCGTTGATCATAAACATGATGCCCAGAAGAGAACCGTCATTCATAAAGATGATGCCCAGAGAGAGAGAACATTCATTAATAAAGATGATGCCCAGACAGAGAATCGTCATTCATAAAAATGATTCCCAGAGAGAGAACCACCATTCATGAAGATGGTGCCCTGAGAAAGAACCTACTTACATAAAGGTGATGCCCAGAGAGAGAACCTTCTTTCACAAATATGATGCCCAGAGAAAGAGCCTTCATTCATAAAGATGTTCTCCAGGCAGAGAACCTTATTTCATAAAGCTGATGCCCAGAGAGAGAACCTTCATTCATAAAGATGATGCGCATGGAGAGAACCTTAATTCATAAAGGTGATGCCCAGAGAGAGAACCGTCATTCATAAAGATGATGCCCAGGCAGAGAACTTTCATTCATAAAGATAATGCCCACAGAGAGAACCTTCATTCTTAAAAATTATGCCCAGGGAGAGAACCATCATTCATGGGGTTGATGCCCAGAAAGAACTTTCTTTCATAAAGATGATGCACACAGAGAGAACCTTCATTCACAAAGATGATACCCAGGCAGAGAACATTTTTTTCATTAAGATCATTCCCAGGCTGAGAACCTTCTTTCAAAAAGATGATGCCCAGAGAGAGAGACTTCATTGATAAAGATGATGCCGAGACAGAGAACGTTCTTTCATAAAGAGGATGCCCAAACGGAGAACTTTCTTTATGAAGATGATGCCCAGAGAGAGAACCTTCATTCATATAGATGATGCACAGGCAGGGAATTTGTTTCATAAAGAAGATGCCCAGAGAGAGAACCATCATTCATGAAGATGATGCCCAGAGAAAGAACCTTCATTACAAAGATGATGCCAAGAGAGAACATTTTTTCATAAAGATGATTCCCAGGAAGAGAACCGTCTTTCATAAATATGATGCCCAAAGAAAGAGCCTTCATTCATGAAGATGTTCCCAAGGCAGAGAACCTTCATTCATAAAGGTGATGTCCACAGAGAGAACCTTCATTCATAAAGATGATGGGCATAGAGAGAACCTTAATTCATAAAGGTGATGCCCAGGCAGAGAACCATCATTCATAAAGATGATGCCCAGAGAGAGAACCGTCATTCATAAAGATGATGTCCAGGCAGAGAACTTTCATTCATAAATATGATGCCCACAGAGAGAACCTTCATTCGTAAAAATGATGCCCAGGGAGAGAACCATCATTCATAGAGTTCATGCCCAGAGAAAGAACCTTCTTTCATAAAGGTGATGCCCAGAGAGAGAACCTTCATTCATAAGATAATGCCCAGAGAACCTTCATTCATAAAGATGAAGCCCAGAGAGAGAACCTTCATTCACAAAGATGATGCCCAGGCAGAGAACATTCTTTCATAAAGATGATTCCCAGGCAGTGAACTTTCTTTCATAAATATGTTGTCCAGAGAAAGAGTCTTCATTCAGAAAATGTTGCCCAGGCAGAGAACTTTCATTCATAAAGGTGATGCCCAGAGAGAGAACCTTCATTCATAAAGATGATGCCCAGGCAGAGAACCTTCATTCATAAAGATGTTTCCCAGAGAGAGAACTTTCATTCATAAGATGATGCCCAGAGAACCTTAATTCATAAAGATGAGGGCCAGAGAGAAAACCTTTATTAATAAAAATAATGCCCAGGCAAAGAATCTTCCTTCATAAAGGTGATACCAAAGAGAGAACCTTGTTTCATAAAGATGATGCCCAGAGAGAGAACTTTCTTTCATAAAGAGGATACCCAGAAAGAGAACCTTTGTTCAATAAAGATGCTGCCCAGAGAGAGAGCCTTCAATCATAAAGATGATGCCCAAAGAGAGAACCTTCATTCATAAAGATGATGCCCAGGCAGAGAATCTTCTTTCGTAAAGATGATGCCCAGGCAGAGAACCTTCTTTAATAAAGATGATGCCCTGGCAGAGAATATTCATTCAAAAAGATGATGCCCAAACAAAGAAACTTCTTTCATAAATATGAAGCACATAGAGAGAGCCTTCATCATAAAGATGATGCACAAACAGAGATCTTTGTTTCATAAAGATGATGCCCAGAGAGAGACCTTTCTTTCATCAAGATGATGCCCAGAGACAGAACCTTCACACATAAAGATGATGCACAGAGAGAGAATCTCCATTCACAAAGATGATGCGCAGGCAGAGAACATATTTTTCTAAAGATGATTCCCAGGCAGAGAACCTTCTTTCATAAATATGCTGCCCAGAGAAAGAGCCTTCATTCATAAAGATGTTTCCTAGGTAGAACCTGCTTTCATGAAGATGATGCCCAGAGAGAGAGCCTTTATTCATAAAGATGATGCCCAAAGAGAGAACCTTCATTCATAAAGATGCTGCCCAGGCAGCGAACCTTCATTCACAAAGATGATGCCAAGGCAGAGAACCTTCTTTCGTAAAGATGATGCCCAGTCAGAGAACCTTCTTTCATAAAGTTGATGCCCAGGGAGAGAATTTTCTTTCATAAAGATGATGCCCAAATAAAGAACCTTCTTTCATAAATATGAAGCACACAGAGAGAGCCTTCATTCATAAAGATGATGCACAAACAGATATCTTTCTTTCATAAAGATGATGCCCAGAGACAGAACCTTCATTCATAAAGATGATGCCCAGAGAGAGAACCTTCATTCATTAAGATGATGCCAAGAGATCCTTCATTCACAATGATGATGCCCAAAGAAAGTACCTTCATTCACAAAAATTATGCCCAGGCATAGAACCATTTTCATAAAGATGATTACCAGGAAGAGAACCTTCTTTCATAAAGACGATGCCCAAACAGAGAACATTCATTCATAATGATGATGCTCAGAGAGAGAATCTTGTTTCATAAAGATGATGCACAGAGAGAGAACCATCTTTCGTAAAGAGGATGCCCAGACAGAGAGCCTTTATCATAAACATGATGCCCAGAAGAGTACGTTCATTCATAAAGATGATGCCCAGGCAGAAACTTTCATTCATAAAGATGATGCCCAGAGAACTTTCATTCATAAAGATGATGCCCAGAGAGAGAACCTTCATTCATAAAGATGATGCACAGAGAGAGAACCTCCATTCACAAAGATTATGCCCAGGCAGAGAGCCTTGATCATAAACATGATGCCCAGAAGAGAACCGTCATCCATAAAGATGATGCCCAGAGAGAGAGAACATTCATTCATAAAGATGATGCCCAGACAGAGAATCGTCATTCATAAAGATGAATCCCAGAGTGAGAACCATGATTCATGAAGATGATGCCCAGAGAAAGAACCTACTTACATAAAGGTGATGCCCAGAGAGAGAACCTTCTTTCACATATATGATGCCAAGAGAGAACATTTTTTCATAAAGATGATTCCCAGGAAGAGTACCTTCTTTCATAAATATGATGCCCAGAGAAAGAGCCTTCATTCATAAAGATGTTCCCAAGGCAGAGAACCTTCATTCCTAAAGGTGATGCCCAGAGAGAGAACCTCCATTCATAAAGATGATGGGCATAGAGAAAACCTTAATTCATAAAGGTGATGCCCAGAGAGAGAACCTTCATTCATAAAGATGATGCCCAGGCAGAGAACTTTCATTCATAAAGATGATGCCCACAGAGAGAACATTCATTCATAAAAATGATGCCCAGTGAGAGAACCATCATTCATGGAGATGATGCCCAGAGAAAGAACCTTCTTTCATAAAGGTAATGCCCAGAGAATCTTCATGCATAAAGATGATGCCCAGAGAGAGAACTTTCATTTATAAAGATGATTCCCAGACAGAGAATCGTCATTCATAAAGGTGATTCCCAGAGAGAGAACCATCATTCCTGAAGATGATGTCCAGAGAAAGAACCTACTTTCATAAAGATGATGCCCAGAGAGATAACCTTCATTTATAAGATGATACAGAGAGAACCTTCATTTACAAAGATGATGCCAAGAGAGAACATTTTTTCATAAAGATGATTCCCAGGAAGAGAACCTTCCTTCATAAATATGATGCACAGAGAAAGTGCTTTCATTCATAAAGATGTTCCCCAGGCATAGAACATTGATTCATAAAGGTGATGCCCAGAGAGAGAACCTTCATTCATTAAGATTATGCCCAGGAAGAGAAGCTTCTTTCATAAAGGTGATGCCCAGAGAGAGAACATTTTTTTCATAAATATGATTCAAGGCAGAGAACCTTCTTTCATAAATATGATGCCCAGAGAAAGAGCCTTCATTCATAAAGATGTTGCCCAGGCAGAGAATCTTCATTCATAAAGGTGATATCAAAGAGCGATCTTTGTTTTTATAAAGATGATGCCCAGAGAGAGATCTTTCTTTCATCAAGATGATGCCCAAACAGAGAACCTTCTTTCATAAAGATGATGCCCAGAGAGAGAACCTTCATTCATTAAGATGATGCCAAGAGATCCTTCATTCATAATGATGATGCCCAAAGAATGTACCTTCATTCACAAAAATTATACCCAGGCATGGAACCATTTTCGTAAAGATGATTACAAGGAAGAGAACCTTCTTTCAAAAAGACGATGCCCAAACAGAGAACATTCATTCATAATGATGATGCTCAGAGAGAGAATCTTGTTTCATAAAGATGATGCCCAGAGAGAGAACCTTCTTTGTAAAGAGGATGCCCAGACAGAGAGCCTTCATCATAAACATGATGCCCAGAAGAGAACTGTAATTCATAAAGATGATGCCCAGGCAGAAACTTTCATTCATAAAGATGATGCCCAGAGAGAGAACCATCATTCATGAAGATGATGCCCAGAGAAAGAACCTTCTTACATAAAGGTGATGCCCAGAGAAAAAATCTTCATTCATAAGATGATGCCCAGAGAACTTTCATTCATAAAGATGATGCCCAGATAGAGAACCTTCACACATATAGATGATGCACAGAAGGAGAACCTCCATTCACAAAGATGATGCCCAGGCAGAGAACATATTTTTCTAAAGATGATTCCCAGGCAGAGAACCTTCTTTCATAAATATGCTGCCCAGATAAAGAGCCTTCATTCATAAAGATGTTGCCAAGGCAGAGAACCTTCTTTCATAAAGATGATGCCCAGAGAGACAACATTCATTCATAAATATTATACCCAATGAGAAAACCTTCATTCATAAAGATAATGCTCAGAAAGAGAACTTTCTTTCATAAAGATGATGATCAGGAAGAGAACCTTCATTCATAAAGATGATGCCCAGAGAAAGAACTTTCTTTCATGAAGAGGATACCCAGAAAGAGAATCTTTGTTCAATAAAAATGCTGCCCAGAGAGAGAGCCTTAATTCATAAAGATATGAATGAAGGTTCTCTGGGCATCATCTTATGAATGAAGGTTCTCTCTCTGGGCATCACCTTTATGAATGAAGGTTCTCTGCATGGGTATCATCTTTATGAATGAAGGTTCTCTCAGGGCATCACCTTTATGAATGAAGGTTCTCTGCATTGGCAACATCTTTATTAATGAAGGCTCTTTCTCTGGGCATCATATTTATGAGAGAAGGTTCTCTGCTTGGGAATCATCGTTATGAAAGAAGGTTCTCTATCTGTGCATCATCTTTATGAAAGAAGGTTCTCTGCATGGGCATCATCTTGATGAAAGAAATTTCTCTTTCTGGGCATCATCTTTATGAATGAAGGTACACTCTATGGGTATAATCTTTATGAATGAAAGTTGTATCTCTGGGCATCATCTTTTTGAAAGAAGGTTCTCTGATGGGCATCATCTTAATGAATGAAGGTTCTCCATCTGGGCATCATCTTTATAAACAAGGTTCTAATTCTGGGCATCATCTATATAAATGAAGGTTCTCTGCCTGGGCATCATCTATATGAAAGAAGGCTCTCTCTCTGGATATCATATTTATGAAAGCAGTTTCTCCCTATGGGCATCATATTTATGAAATAAAGTTCCCTGCCATGGCATCATCTTTATGAATGACGGTACTCTGTTTGGGCATCAACTTTATGAAACAAGATTCTCTCTCTGGCATTTTCTTTATAAATGCAGGTTCTCTCTCTGGGCATCAACTTTGTGAATGAAGGCACTCTCTCTGGGCACCATCTTTATGAAAGAAGGTCCTCTCTCTGGGCATCATCTTCATGAAACAAGGTTCTCTGCCTGGGCGTCATCTATATGAATGAAAGTTGACTCTCTGGCATCATCTTTATGAATGAACGTTCTCTGCCTGGGCATCATCTTTTTGAATGAAGGTTCTTTCTTTGGGCATCATATTTATGAATGAAGGTTCTCTCTCTGGGCATCATCTTTATGAATGATGGTTCTCTCTCTGTACCTCATCTTTATTAATGAAGGTTCTCTCTCTGGGCATCATCTTTTTGAAAGAAAGTTTTCTTTTTGGGCATCATCTTTGTGAATGAACGTTCTCTCTCTGGGCATCACCTTTATGAATGAAGGTTCTCTCCCTAGGCAACATCTTTATTTTTGAAGGCTCTTTCTATGGGCATCATATTTATGAAAGAAGGTTCTCTGCCTGGGAATCATCGTTATGAAAGAAGGTTATCTGCCTGGGCATCATCTTTGTGAATGAAGGTTCTCTGCCTGGGAGAATCATCGTCATGAAAGAAGGTGCTCTGCATGGGCATCATCTTTAGGAAAGAAATTTCTCTTTCTGGGCATCATCTTTATGAATGAAAGTACACTCTATCGGTATAATCTTTATGAATGAATGTTGTCTCTCTGGGCATCATCTTTATGAAAGAATGTTCTCTCTGTGGGCATCATGTTTATGAATTAAGATTCTCTGGGTATCATCTTATGAATAAAGGTTCTCTGACTGGGAATCATCTTCATGAATGATGGTTCTCTCTCTAGGCATCACCTTTATGAATGAAGGTTCTCTGTTTGGGCATCTTCTTTATGAAAGTAGGTACACTCTATGGGTATAATCTTTATGAATGAATGTTGTCTCTCAGGGCATCATCTTTATGAAAGAAGGTTCCCTGTTTGGCATCATCTTTATGAACGAAGTTTCTCTGCCTTGGCATTATCTTTATGAATAAAGGTTCTCCCTCTTGCATCATCTTTATGATTGAAGGTTCTCTGTCTGGGCATCATCTTTATGAAAGAAGGTTTCCTGTCTGTGCATCATCTTTACGAAAGAATGTTCACTCTCTGGGCATCATCTTTGTGAATGAAGTTTTTCTCCCTGAGCATCATCTTTATGAATGAAGGTTCTCACATTGGGTAATATCTTTATGAATGAAGGTTGTCTCTCTGGGCATCATCTTTATGAAAGAAAGTTCTGTGTTTCGGCATCATCTTTACGAAAGAAGGTTCTCTACCTGGGCATCATCTTTATGAATGAAGGTACGCTCTCTGGGCATCATCTTTATGAAATAAGGTTCTCTATCTAGTATCATCTTTATGAATGGATGTTCTCTGTCTGGGAATCATCTTTATGATTGAAGGTTCTCTCTCTGGGCATCATGTTTATGAAACAAGGTTCTCTGCCTGGGAATCATCTATATGAATGAAAGTTGTCTCTCTGCGCATCATCTTTATGAATAAAGGTTCTCTGCCTGGGCAACATCTTTATGAATGAAGTTAATCTCTCTGTTCATCATATTTATGAAACAAGGGTCTCTCTCTGGTATCATCTTTATGTATGAAGGATCATTGTCTGGGCATCATCTTTATGATTCAAGGTTCTCTCCCTGGGCATCATCTTTATGAAACAAGGTTCTCTGACGGTGCATCATCTATATGAATGAAAGTTGTCTCACTGGGCATTATCTTTATGAATAAAGGTTCTCTCTCTGTGCATCATCTTTATGAATGAAGGTTCTCCCTCTGGGCATCATCTTTATGAATGAAAGTTCTCTCCCTGGGCATCATCTTTATGAATGAATGTTCTCTCTCTGGGCAACGTCTTTATGAAAGAAAGTTCTCTCTCTGGGTATCATCTTTATAAATGAAGGTTCTCTGCCTGGGCATCATCTTTAAGAATGAAGGTTCTCTCTCTGGGCATCATCTATATTAAACATGGTTCTCTCTCTGCTATCATCTTTATGAATAAATGTTCTCTGGGTGGACATCATTTTTATGAATGAAGGTTCTTTGCCTGGGCATCATCTTTATGAATGAATGTTCTCTCTCTGGGCATCATCGTTATGAAAGAAGGGTCTCTCTCTGGGCATCAACTTCATGAAAGAAGGCTGTCTCTCTTGGCATCATCTTTATGGATGAAGGTTCTCTCTTTGGCAATCATCTTTATGAAAGAAGGTTCTCTGCCTGATCATCATCTTTATGAATGAAGGCTATCTCTCTAGGCATCATCTTTATGAAAGATTGTTCTCTCTCTGGACATCATCTTTAGGAAAAAAGATCTCTGTTTGAGCATCATCTTTATGAGTGAAAGTTCTCTGCCTGGGCATCATCTTTATGAAAGAAGGCTGTCTCTCTGGGCAACAACTTTATGAAAGAAGTTCTCTCTCTGGGCATCAACTTTATGAAAGAAACTTCTCTCTCTGGGTATCATCTTTACAAATGAAGGTTCTCTGCTTGGGCATCATCTTTAAAAATGAAGGTTCTCTCTCTGGGCAACATCTATATTAAACGTGGTTCTCTCCTGCTATCATCTTTATGAATAAATGTTCTCTGGGTGGACATCATTTTTATGAATGATGGTTCTTTACCTGGGCATCATCTTTATGAATGAATGTTCTCTCTCTTGGCATCATCGTTATGAATGAAGGTACACTCTCTGGGCATTATCTTTATGAAACAAGGTTCTCTCTTAGGTATCATCTTTGTGAAAGAAGGTTCTCTGTTTGGGCATCATCTTTACGAAGAAGGTTCTCTGCCTGGGCATCATCTTTATGAATGAAGGTTCTCTCCCTGGGCATCATCTTTATGAAAGAAGTTTCTCTATCTGTGCATCATCTTTATTAAAGAAGGTTCTATGCCTGAGCATCAACTTTATGAAAGAAGTCTCTCTATCTAGGCATCATCTTTATGAAAGATTGTTTTCTCTCTTGGCATCATCTTTATGAAAGAAAGATCTCTGTTTTTTTTTTTTTTTACATTTTATTAGGGGCTCATACAACACTTATCACAATCCATACATAGACATACATCAATTGTATAAAGCACATCTGTACATATTTTGCCTAATCATTTTCTTTTTTTTTTTTCTTCTTTTACATTTTATTAGGGACTCCAACAACTCTTACCACAATCCATACATATACATACATCAATTGTACAAAGCACACCCATACACTCCCTGTCCCAATCACTCTCAAGGCATTTGCTCTTCACCTAAGCCCCTTGCATCAGGTCCTCCTTTTTTTCCCCCCCTCCCTCCCTTTTCCCCCCTCCCTCATATGCCCTTGGTAATTTATACCTCGTTATTTTGTCATATCTTGCCCTATTCGGGGTCTCCCTTCCCCCCTTCTCTGCTGTCCTTCTCCCAGGGAAGAGGTCACATGTGGCTCCTTGTAATCAGTTCCCCCTTTCCAACCCACTCACCCTCCACTCTCCCAGCATCGTCCCTCACTCCCTTGGTCCTGGAGGTATCATCCACCCTGGATTCCCTGTATCTCCAACCCTCCTATGTACCAGTGTACAGCCTCTGTCCTATCCAGCCCTGCAAGGTAGAATTCGGATCATGGTAGTTGGGGGGAGGAAGCATCCAGGATCTGGGGGAAAGCTGTGTTCTTCATCGATACTACCTCACACCCTAATTAACCCATCTCCTCTCCTAAGCCCCTCTATGAGGGGATCTCCATTGGCTGACACTTGGGCCTTGGGTCTCCACTCTGCACTTCCCCCTTCATTTAATATAATATATATATACACATACATATATACATATACACATAAATACACATACATACACACACTTATATCTTTTTTTTTTTGCATGATGCCTTATACCTGGTCCCTTGGGCACCTCGTGATCGCACTGGCCGGTGTGATCTCTCTCTCTAGGCATCATCTTTATGAAAGATTGTTCTCTCTCTTGGCATCATCTTTATGAAAGAAAGATCTCTGTTTGAGCATCATCTTTATGGAAAATGTTTCTCTCACTGAGCATCATCTTTATACAAGAAGGTTCTCAGCGTGGGCATCATCTTTATGAAGGAAGGCTGTCCCTCTGGGCATCATCTTTATGAAAGAAGTTCTCACTCTGGGCAACATCTTTATGAAAGAAGGCTGTCTCTCTTGGCATCATCTTTATGAAAGAAGTTCTCTCTCTGGGCATCTTCTTTATGAAAGGAAGTTCTTTGTTTGGGCATCATCTTTATGAAAGAAGGTTCTTTCCCTGGGCATCATCTTTATGAAAGAAGGTTCTCTCCGTCGGCATCAACTTTATTACTGAAAGTTCTCTGCCTGTGCATCATCTATATGAATGAAAGTTGTCTCTCTGGGCATCATCTTTATGAATGAAGGTTCTCTGCCTGGGCATCATCTTTATGAAGGAAGGCTGTCCCTCTGGGCAACATCTTTATGAAAGAAGTTCTCACTCTGGGCAACATCTTTATGAATGAAAGTTCTCTGCCTGGGCATCATCTTTATAAAAGAAGGCTGTCTCTCTTGGCATCATCTTTATGAAAGAAGTTCTCACTCTGGGCAACATCTTTATGAAAGAAAGTTCTCTCTCTGGGTATATTTTTTATAAATGAAAGTTCTCTGCCTGGGCATCATCTTTAAGAATGAAGGTTCTCTCTCTGGGCATCATATTTATGTAAAAAGATCTCTGTTTGAGCATTATCTTTATGGAAAAAGTTTTTCTCTCTGAGCATCATCTTCATGAATGAAGGTTCTCTCTCTGGGCATCATCTTTATGAGTGAAAGTTCTCTGCCTGGGCATCATCTTTATGAAAGAAGGCTGTCTCTCTGGGCAACAACTTTATGAAAGAAGTAATCCCTCTGGGCATCAACTTTATGAAAGAAACTTCTCTCTCTGGGTATCATCTTTATAAATGAAGGTTCTCTGCTTGGGCATCATCTTTAAAAATGAAGGTTCTCTCTCTGGGCATCATCTATATTAAACGTGGTTCTCTCTCTGCTATCATCTTTATGAATAAATGTTCTCTGGGTGGACATCATTTTTATGAATGATGGTTCTTTACCTGAGCATCATCTTTATGAATGAATGTTCTCTCTCTGGGCATCATCGTTATGAATGAAGGTTCTCTGCCTGGGCACCATCTTTATGAATGAAGGTACACTCTCTGGGCATCATCTTTATGAAACAAGGTTCTCTCTTAGGTATCATCTTTGTGAAAGAAGGTTCTCTGTTTGGGCATCATCTTTACGAAGAAGTTTCTCTGCCTGGGTATCATCTTTATGAATGAAGGTTCTCTCTCAAGGCATCATCTTTATGAATGAAGGTTCTCTCCCTGGGCATCATCTTTATGAAAGAAGTTTCTCTATCTGTGCATCATCTTTATGGAGGTCTAGACAAAGACATGTACATGCAAATATATATAGGAGGTTGGGCATCATCTTTTTGAAAGAAGTTTCTCTGTTGGGCATCATCTTAATGAATGAAGGTTCTCCATCTGGGCATCATCTTTATAAACAAGGTTCTAATTCAGGGCATCATCTATATAAATGAAGGTTCTCTGCCTGGGCATCATCTATATGAAAGAAGGCTCTCTCTCTGGATATCATATTTATGAAAGCAGTTTCTCTCTATGGGCATCATATTTATGAAATAAAGTTCCCTGCCATGGCATCATCTTTATGAATGACGGTACTCTGTTTGGGCATCAACTTTATGAAACAAGCTTCCCTCTCTGGCATTTTCTTTATAAATGCAGGTTCTCTCTCTGGGCATCATCTTTATGAATGAAGGTTCTCTCTCTGGGCATCATCTTTATGAAAGAAGTTCTCACTCTGGGCAACATCTTTATGAAAGAAAGTTCTCTCTCTGGGTATCATCTTTATAAATGAAGGTTCTCTGCCTGGGCATCATCTTTAAGAATGAAGGTTCTCTCTCTGGGAATCATCTATATTAAACATGGTTCTCTCTCTGCTATCATCTTTATGAATAAATGTTCTCTGGGTGGACATCATTTTTATGAATGAATGTTCTCTCTCTGGGCATCATCGTTATGAATGAAGGTTCTCTGCCTGGCACCATCTTTATGAAAGGAGGCTGTCTCTCTGGGCATCATCTTTATGAAAGAAGGTTCTCTTCCTGTGCATCATCTTTATGAATGAAGGCACTCTCTCTGTGAAACATATTTATGAAAGAAGGTTCTCTCTCTGGGCATCATCTTTATGAATGAAGATATTCTCTCTTTGCATCACCTTTATGAAACAAGGTTCTCTCTCTGGTATCATCTTTAGGAATGAAGGTTCTCTGTCTGCTAATCATCTTTATGTCAAAGTTCTGTCTCTGGACATCATCTTTATGAAACAAGTTTCTCTCTCTGGGCATCATCTTTTTGAAAGAAAGTTATCTTTTTGGGCATCATCTTTGTGAATGAAGATTCTCTGCCTGGGCATCATGTTTATGAATGAAGGTTCTCTCTCTGGGCAGCATCTTTATTGAATAAAGGTTGTCTTTCTGGGCATCCTGTTTAAGAAAGAAGGGTCTCTCTCTGGGCATCATATTTATGAAAGAAGATTCTCCGTTTGGGCATGATTTTATGATAGAAGGTTCTTTTCCTGGGCATCATCTTGGCGAAAGAATGTTCTCTGAACGGACATCATCTTTGTGAATGAATGTTCCCTCTCTGAACATCATCTTTATGAATGAAGGTTCTCTCTCTGGTCATCACCTTTATTAATGAAGGTTCTCTGCCTGGGCATCATCTTTATGAAAGAAGGCTGTCTCTCTTCGCATCATCTTTACGAAAGAAGTTCTCACTCTGGGCATCTTCTTTATGAAAGAAAGTTCTTTGTTTGGGCATCATCTTTATGAAAGAAGGTTCTTTTCCTGGTCATCATCTTTATGAAAGAAGGTTCTCTCTCTCGGCATCAACTTTATTACTGAAAGTTCTCTGCCTGTGCATCATCTATATGAATGAAAGTTGTCTCTCTGGGCATCATCTTTATGAATGAAGGTTCTCTGCCTGGGCATCATCTTTATGAAGGAAGGCTGTCTCTCTGGGCATCATCTTTATGAAAGAAGTTCTCACTCTGGGCAACATCTTTATGAAAGAAAGTTCTCTCTCTGGGTATATTTTTTATAAATGAAGGTTCTCTGCCTGGGCATCATCTTTAAGAATGAAGGTTCTCTCTCTGTGCATCATCTATATTAAACATGGTTCTCTCTCTGCTATCATCTTGATGAATAAATGTTCTCTAGGTGGACATCATTTTTATGAATGAATGTTCTCTCTCTGGGCATCATCGTTATGAATGAATGTTCTCTGCCTGGCACCATCTTTATGAAAGAAGGCTGTCTCTCTGGGCATCATCTTTATGAAAGAAGGTTCTCTGCCTGTACATCATCTTTATGAATGAAGTCACTCTCTCTGGGCAACATATTTATTAAAGAAGGTTCTCTCTCTGGGCATCATCTTTATGAATGAAGGTATTCTCTCGGTGCATCATCTTTATGAAACAAGGTTCTCTCTTTTGTATCACCTTTATGAATGAAGGTTCTCTGTCTGGTAATCATCTTTATGTCAAGGTTCTCTCTCTGGCATCATCTTTATGAAACAAGTTTCTCTTGGGGAACATCTTTTTGAAAGAAAGTTTTCTTTTTGGGCATCATCTTTGTGAATGAAGGTTCTCTGCCTGGGCATCATCTTTATGAATGAAGGTTCTCTCTCTGGGCCGCATCTCTATTGAATAACGGTTGTCTTTCTGGGCATCCTGTTTAAGAAAGAAGGGTCTCTCTCTGGGCATCATATTTATGAAAGAAGATTCTCCATTTGGTCATGATTTTATGATAGAAGGTTCTTTTCCTGGCATCATCTTGGCGAAAGAATGTTCTCTGCCCGGGCATCATATTTGTGAATGAATGTTCCCTCTCTGGACATCAACTTTATGAATGAAGGTTCTCTCTCTGGGCATCACTTTATTAATGAAGGTTCTCTGCCTGGGCATCATCTTTGTGAATGAAGGTTCTCTCTCTTGGCATCATCTTTATGAATGAAAGTTCTCAGCCTGGGCATAATCTTTATGAATGACGGTTCTCTCTCTGTGCATCATCTTTACGAAAGGAAGATCTCTGTTTGTGCATCATCTTTATGAAAGAAAGTTCTCTCTCTGGGCATCTTCTTTATGAAAGAAGGTTCTCTGTTTGGGTATCATCTTTATGAATGAAGATTCTCTGTCTGGGAATCATCTTTGTGAATGGAGGTTCTCTCTCTGGCATCTTCTTTATGAAAGAAGGTTCTCTGTCTGGGCATCATCATTATGAAAGAAAGTTTTCTCTCTGGGCATCATCTTTATGAATTAAGGTTCTCTGACAGATCATCATGTTTATGAATGAAGGTTCTCGGTCTGGGCATCATCTTTATGATTGACGGTTCTCTCTCTGGGCATCATCTTTATGATTCAAGGTTTTCCCTCTGAGCATCATCTTTATGAAAGGAGGTTCTCTCTCTTGGCATCCTCTTTATGAAAGAAAGTTCTCTGCCTGGGCATCATCTGTATGAATGAAGGTACTCTCTCTGTGCATCATCTTTATGAATCAAGGTTCTCTCTCTGTTATCATCTTTATGAATGAAGGTTCTCTGCCTGCGCATCATCTTTCAAAAGAAGGATCTCTTCCTGGGCATCATCTTTATGAAACAAGGTTCTCTCTCTCTGGCATCATCTTTATTAAAGAAAATTCTCTGTTTGGGCATCATCTTTATGAAATATGATTCTCTCTCTGGGCATCATCTTTATGAAAGAACGTTCTCTGGCTGGGCATCATCTTTATGAAACAAGGTTCTCGGCCTGGGCATTATCTTTACGAAAGAAGGTTCTCTGCCTGGGCATCAACTTTGTGAATGAAGGTTCTCTCTCTGGGCATCATGTTTATGAATGAAGGTTCTCTCTGTGGGCATCATCTTTATGAATGAAGGTTCTCTGCCTGGGCATAATCTTTAAGAATGACGGTTGTCTCTCTAGGCGTAATCTTTATGAATGAAGATTCTCGCTTTGGGCATCATATTTATGAAAGAATGTTCTCTGTTTGGGCATAATCTTTATGAAAGAAGGTTCTATGCCTGGGCATCATCTTTCAAAAAGAAGATTCGCTTTCTAGACATCATCTTTTTGAAACAAGGTTCTCTTCCTGGGCATCATCTTTATGAATGAAGATTCTCTCTCGAGGCATCATCTTTATGTATGAAGGTTCTCTCTCTGGGCACCTTCTTTATAAAACAAGGTTCCCTGCCTGGGAATTATCTTTTCGAATGAAGGTCTTTCTCTGGGCATCCTCTTAATAAAGAAAGTTCTCTGTTTGGACATCATCTTTATGAAAGAATGTTCTCTGTCTCGGCATAATCTTTATCAATGAATGTTCTCTGCTTGGGCATCATCTTTATGAAAAAAATGTTCCCTTTTTGGTATCATCTTTATGAAAGAAGGTTCTCTGACTGGGCATCATCTTTATGAAAGAAAGTTCTCTCTCTGGGTATCATCTTTATAAATGAAGGTTCTCTGCCTGGGCATCATCTTTAAGAAGGAAGGTTCTCTCCCTGGGCATCATCTTAGTGAAAGAAGTTTCTCTATCTGTGCATCATCTTTATGAAAGAAGGTTCTCTGCCTGAGCATCATCTTTATGAATGAAGTCTCTCTCTCTTGGCATCATGTTTATGAAAAATTGTTCTCTCTCTTGGCATCATCTTTATGAAAGAAAGATCTCTGTTTGAGCATCATCTTTATGGAAAAAGTTTCTCTCACTGAGCATCATCTTTATACAAGAAGATTCTCAGCCTGGGCATCATCTTCATGAATGAAGGTTCTCCCTCTGGGCATCATCTTTATGAATCAAAGTTCTCTGCCTGGGCATCATCTTTATGAAAGAAGGCTGTCTCTCTTGGCATCATCTTTATGAAAGAAGTTCTCTCTCTGGGCATCTTCTTTATGAAAGAAAGTTCTTTGTTTGGGCAGAATCTTTATGAAAGAAGGTTCGTTCCCTGGGCATCATCTTTATGAAAGAAGGTTCTCTCTCTCGGCATCAACTTTATTAATGAAAGTTCTTTGCCTTTGCATCATCTATATGAATAAAAGTTGTCTCTCTGGGCATCATCTTTATGAAAGTAGTTCTCACTCTGGGCAACATCTTTATGAAAGAAAGTTCTCTCTCTGGGTATCATCTTTATAAATGAAGGTTTTCTCTCTGGGCATCATCTATATTAAACATGGTTCTCTCTCTGCTATCATCTTGATGAATAAATGTTCTCTGGGTGGACATCATTTTTATGAATGAAGGTTCTTTGCCTGGGCATCATCTTTATGAAAGAAGTTCTCACTCTGGGCAATATCTTTATGAAAGAAAGTTCTCTCTCTGGGTATCATCTTTATAAATGAATGTTCTCTGCCTGGGCATCATCTTTAAGAATGAAGGTTCTCTCTCTGGGCATCATCTATATTAAACATGGTTCTGTCTCTGCTATCATCTTTATGAATAAATGTTCTCTGGGTGGACATCATTTTTATGAATGAAGGTTCTTTGTCTGGGCATCATCTTTAAGAATGAATGTTCTCTCTCTGGGCATCATCGTTATGAATGAAGGTTCTCTGCCTGGGCACCATCTTTTTGAAAGAAGGCTGTCTCTCTGGACATCATCTTTATGAATGAAGGTTCTCTCTTTGGCAATCATCTTTATGAAAGAAGGTTCTCTGCCTGTGCATCATCTTTATGAATGAAGACACTCTCTCTGGGCAACATATTTATGAAAGAAGGTTCTCTCTCTGGGCATCACCTTTATGAATGAAGGTATTCTCTCTGTGCATCATCTTTATGAAACAAGGTTCTCTCTCTGGTATCATCTTTATGAATGAAGGTTCTCTGTCTGGTAATCATCTTTATGTCAAGGTTCTCTCTCTGGGCATCATCTTTTTGAAACAAGTTTCTCTCTCTGGGCATCATCTTTTTGAAAGAAAGTTTTCTTTTTGGGCATCATCTTTGTGAATGAAAGTTCTCTGCCTGGGCATCATCTTTACGAAAGATGGTTCTTTACCTGGGAATCATCTTTATGAATGAAGGTTCTCTAACTGGGCATCATCTTTATGAATGAAGGTTCTCTGGGCATCATCTTATGAATGAAGGTTCTCTCTCTGGGCATCACCTTTATGAATGAAGGTTCTCTGCATGGGTATCATCTTTATGAATGAAGGTTCTCTCAGGGCATCACCTTTATGAATGAAGGTTCTCTGCATTGGCAACATCTTTATTAATGAAGGCTCTTTCTCTGGGCATCATATTTATGAGAGAAGGTTCTCTGCTTGGGAATCATCGTTATGAAAGAAGGTTATCTGCCTGGTTCATCATTGTGAATGAAGGTTCTCTCTCTGGGTATCATCTTTAAGAAAGAAGGTTCTCTGCATGGGCATCATCTTGATGAAAGAAATTTCTCTTTCTGGGCATCATCTTTATGAATGAAGGTACACTCTATGGGTATAATCTTTATGAATGAAAGTTGTATCTCTGGGCATCATCTTTTTGAAAGAAGGTTCTCTGTTGGGCATCATCTAATGAATGAAGGTTCTCCATCTGGGCATCATCTTTATAAACAAGGTTCTAATTCTGGGCATCATCTATATAAATGAAGGTTCTCTGCCTGGGCATCATCTATATGAAAGAAGGCTCTCTCTCTGGATATCATATTTATGAAAGCAGTTTCTCTCTATGGGCATCATATTTATGAAATAAAGTTCCCTGCCATGGCATCATCTTTATGAATGACGGTACTCTGTTTGGGCATCAACTTTATGAAACAAGATTCTCTCTCTGGCATTTTCTTTATAAATGCAGGTTCTCTCTCTGGGCATCAACTTTGTGAATGAAGGCACTCTCTCTGGGCACAATCTTTATGAAAGAAGGTCCTCTCTCTGGGCATCATCTTCATGAAACAAGGTTCTCTGCCTGGGCGTCATCTATATGAATGAAAGTTGACTCTCTGGGCATCATCTTTATGAATGAACGTTCTCTGCCTGGGCATCATCTTTTTGAATGAAGGTTCTTTCTTTGGGCATCATATTTATGAATGAAGGTTCTCTCTCTGGGCATCATCTTTATGAATGATGGTTCTCTCTCTGTACCTCATCTTTATTAATGAAGGTTCTCTCTCTGGGCATCATCTTTTTGAAAGAAAGTTTTCTTTTTGGGCATCATCTTTGTGAATGAACGTTCTCTCTCTGGGCATCACCTTTATGAATGAAGGTTCTCTCCCTAGGCAACATCTTTATTTTTGAAGGCTCTTTCTATGGGCATCATATTTATGAAAGAAGGTTCTCTGCCTGGGAATCATCGTTATGAAAGAAGGTTATCTGCCTGGGCATCATCTTTGTGAATGAAGGTTCTCTGCCTGGGAGAATCATCGTCATGAAAGAAGGTGCTCTGCATGGGCATCATCTTTAGGAAAGAAATTTCTCTTTCTGGGCATCATCTTTATGAATGAAAGTACACTCTATCGGTATAATCTTTATGAATGAATGTTGTCTCTCTGGGCATCATCTTTATGAAAGAATGTTCTCTCTGTGGGCATCATGTTTATGAATTAAGATTCTCTGGGTATCATCTTATGAATAAAGGTTCTCTGACTGGGAATCATCTTCATGAATGATGGTTCTCTCTCTGGGCATCACCTTTATGAATGAAGGTTCTCTGTTTGGGCATCTTCTTTATGAAAGTAGGTACACTCTATGGGTATAATCTTTATGAATGAATGTTGTCTCTCAGGGCATCATCTTTATGAAAGAAGGTTCCCTGTTTGGCATCATCTTTATGAACGAAGTTTCTCTGCCTTGGCATTATCTTTATGAATAAAGGTTCTCCCTCTTGCATCATCTTTATGATTGAAGGTTCTCTGTCTGGGCATCATCTTTATGAAAGAAGGTTTCCTGTCTGTGCATCATCTTTACGAAAGAATGTTCACTCTCTGGGCATCATCTTTGTGAATGAAGTTTTTCTCCCTGAGCATCATCTTTATGAATGAAGGTTCTCACATTGGGTAATATCTTTATGAATGAAGGTTGTCTCTCTGGGCATCATCTTTATGAAAGAAAGTTCTGTGTTTCGGCATCATCTTTACGAAAGAAGGTTCTCTACCTGGGCATCATCTTTATGAATGAAGGTACGCTCTCTGGGCATCATCTTTATGAAATAAGGTTCTCTATCTAGTATCATCTTTATGAATGGATGTTCTCTGTCTGGGAATCATCTTTATGATTGAAGGTTCTCTCTCTGGGCATCATGTTTATGAAACAAGGTTCTCTGCCTGGGAATCATCTATATGAATGAAAGTTGTCTCTCTGCGCATCATCTTTATGAATAAAGGTTCTCTGCCTGGGCAACATCTTTATGAATGAAGTTAATCTCTCTGTTCATCATATTTATGAAACAAGGGTCTCTCTCTGGTATCATCTTTATGTATGAAGGATCATTGTCTGGGCATCATCTTTATGATTCAAGGTTCTCTCCCTTGGCATCATCTTTATGAAACAAGGTTCTCTGACGGTGCATCATCTATATGAATGAAAGTTGTCTCACTGGGCATTATCTTTATGAATAAAGGTTCTCTCTCTGTGCATCATCTTTATGAATGAAGGTTCTCTCTCTGGGCATCATCTTTATGAATGAAGGTTCTCTCCCTGGGCATCATCTTTATGAAAG
The DNA here is from genome assembly GCF_050624435.1 of Tenrec ecaudatus. Lineage (NCBI taxonomy): Eukaryota > Metazoa > Chordata > Mammalia > Afrosoricida > Tenrecidae > Tenrec > Tenrec ecaudatus. The sequence continues at coordinate 9,809,404 of NC_134549.1, forward strand.
AAGTTCTCACTCTGGGCAATATCTTTATGAAAGAAAGTTCTCTCTCTGGGTATCATCTTTATAAATGAAGGTTCTCTGCCTGGGCATCATCTTTAAGAATGAAGGTTCTCTCTCTGGGCATCATCTATATTAAACATGGTTCTCTCTCTGCTATCATCTTTATGAATATATGTTCTCTGGGTGGACATCATTTTTATGAATGAAGGTTCTTTGTCTGGGCACCATCTTTAAGAATGAATGTTCTCTCTCTGGGCATCATCGTTATGAATGAAGGTTCTCTACCTGGGCACCATCTTTTTGAAAGAAGGCTGTCTCTCTGGGCATCATCTTTATGAATGAAGGTTCTCTCTTTGGCAATCATCTTTATGAAAGAAGGTTCTCTGCCTGTGCATCATCTTTATGAATGAAGACACTCTCTCTGGGCAACATATTTATGAAAGAAGGTTCTCTCCCTGGCATCACCTTTATGAATGAAGGTATTCTCTCTGTGCATCATCTTTATGAAACAAGGTTCTCTCTCTGGTATCATCTTTATGAATGAAGGTTCTCTGTCTGGTAATCATCTTTATGTCAAGGTTCTCTCTCTGGGCATCATCTTTTTGAAACAAGTTTCTCTCTCTGGGCATCATCTTTTTGAAAGAAAGTTTTCTTTTTGGGCATCATCTTTGTGAATGAAGGTTCTCTGCCTGGGCATCATCTTTACGAAAGATGGTTCTTTACCTGGAAATCATCTTTATGAATGAAGGTTCTCTCTCTGGGCATCACCTTTATGAATGAAGGTTCTCTGCATGGGTATCATCTTTATGAATGAAGGTTCTCTCAGGGCATCACCTTTATGAATGAAGGTTCTCTGCATTGGCAACATCTTTATTAATGAAGGCTCTTTCTCTGGGCATCATATTTATGAGAGAAGGTTCTCTGCTTGGGAATCATCGTTATGAAAGAAGGTTATCTGCCTGGTTCATCATTGTGAATGAAGGTTCTCTCTCTGGGTATCATCTTTAAGAAAGAAGGTTCTCTGCATGGGCATCATCTTGATGAAAGAAATTTCTCTTTCTGGGCATCATCTTTATGAATGAAGGTACACTCTATGGGTATAATCTTTATGAATGAAAGTTGTATCTCTGGGCATCATCTTTTTGAAAGAAGGTTCTCTGTTGGGCATCATCTTAATGAATGAAGGTTCTCCATCTGGGCATCATCTTTATAAACAAGGTTCTAATTCTGGGCATCATCTATATAAATGAAGGTTCTCTGCCTGGGCATCATCTTTATGATTGAAGGTTCTCTCTCTGGGCATCATGTTTATGAAACAAGGTTCTCTGCCTGGGAATCATCTATATGAATGAAAGTTGTCTCTCTGCGCATCATCTTTATGAATAAAGGTTCTCTGCCTGGGCAACATCTTTATGAATGAAGTTAATCTCTCTGTTCATCATATTTATGAAACAAGGGTCTCTCTCTGGTATCATCTTTATGTATGAAGGATCATTGTCTGGGCATCATCTTTATGATTCAAGGTTCTCTCCCTGGGCATCATCTTTATGAAACAAGGTTCTCTGACGGTGCATCATCTATATGAATGAAAGTTGTCTCACTGGGCATTATCTTTATGAATAAAGGTTCTCTCTCTGTGCATCATCTTTATGAATGGAGGTTCTCTCTCTTGGCATCATATTTATAAACAAGGTTATAATTCTGGGCATCATCTATATGAATGAAGGTTCTCTGCCTGGGCATCATGTATATGAAAGAAGGCTCTCTCTCTGGGTATCATCTTTATGAAAGCAGGTTCTCTCTCTGGGCATCATATTTATGAAAGAAATTTCTCTCTATGGGCATCATCTTTATAAAGAAAGTTCTGTGTTTGGGCATCATCTTTATGAAAGAGCCTTCTCTGCCACGGCATCATCTTTATGAATGTTGGTACTCTCTCTGGGCATCAACTTTATGAAACAAGATTCTCTCTCTGGCATCATCTTTACACATGAAGATTCTCTGTCTGGGCATCATCTTTATGAAAGGAGGTTCTATCTTTGGGCATCATCTATATGAAAGAAGGTTCTCTTCCAGTCATCATCTTTATGAAAGAAGGTTCTCTGCCTGGGCATCAACTTTACTTAAGAAGGTTCTCTGCCTGGGCATCATCTTTATGAATGAAGGTTCTCTCTCTGGGTATCATCTTTATGAATGAAGGTTCTCTCTTTGGGCATCATCTTTATGAATGAAGGTTTTCTGCCTGGGCATCATCTTTACGAAAGATGGTTCTCTACCTGGGCATCATCTTTATGAATGAAGGTTCTCTCTCTGGGCATCATCTTTATGAATGAAGGTTCTCTCTGTGGGCATCATCTTTATGAATGAAGGTTCTCTGCCTGGGCATAATCTTTAAGAATGACGGTTGTCTCTCTAGGCGTAATCTTTATGAATGAAGATTCTCGCTTTGGGCATCATATTTATGAAAGAATGTTCTCTGTTTGGGCATAATCTTTATGAAAGAAGGTTCTATGCCTGGGCATCATCTTTCAAAAAGAAGATTCGCTTTCTAGACATCATCTTTTTGAAACAAGGTTCTCTTCCTGGGCATCATCTTTATGAATGAAGATTCTCTCTCGAGGCATCATCTTTATGTATGAAGGTTCTCTCTCTGGGCACCTTCTTTATAAAACAAGGTTCCCTGCCTGGGAATTATCTTTTCGAATGAAGGTCTTTCTCTGGGCATCCTCTTAATAAAGAAAGTTCTCTGTTTGGACATCATCTTTATGAAAGAATGTTCTCTGTCTCGGCATAATCTTTATCAATGAATGTTCTCTGCTTGGGCATCATCTTTATGAAAAAAATGTTCCCTTTTTGGTATCATCTTTATGAAAGAAGGTTCTCTGACTGGGCATCATCTTTATGAAAGAAAGTTCTCTCTCTGGGTATCATCTTTATAAATGAAGGTTCTCTGCCTGGGCATCATCTTTAAGAAGGAAGGTTCTCTCCCTGGGCATCATCTTAGTGAAAGAAGTTTCTCTATCTGTGCATCATCTTTATGAAAGAAGGTTCTCTGCCTGAGCATCATCTTTATGAATGAAGTCTCTCTCTCTTGGCATCATGTTTATGAAAAATTGTTCTCTCTCTTGGCATCATCTTTATGAAAGAAAGATCTCTGTTTGAGCATCATCTTTATGGAAAAAGTTTCTCTCACTGAGCATCATCTTTATACAAGAAGATTCTCAGCCTGGGCATCATCTTCATGAATGAAGGTTCTCCCTCTGGGCATCATCTTTATGAATCAAAGTTCTCTGCCTGGGCATCATCTTTATGAAAGAAGGCTGTCTCTCTTGGCATCATCTTTATGAAAGAAGTTCTCTCTCTGGGCATCTTCTTTATGAAAGAAAGTTCTTTGTTTGGGCAGAATCTTTATGAAAGAAGGTTCGTTCCCTGGGCATCATCTTTATGAAAGAAGGTTCTCTCTCTCGGCATCAACTTTATTAATGAAAGTTCTTTGCCTTTGCATCATCTATATGAATAAAAGTTGTCTCTCTGGGCATCATCTTTATGAAAGTAGTTCTCACTCTGGGCAACATCTTTATGAAAGAAAGTTCTCTCTCTGGGTATCATCTTTATAAATGAAGGTTTTCTCTCTGGGCATCATCTATATTAAACATGGTTCTCTCTCTGCTATCATCTTGATGAATAAATGTTCTCTGGGTGGACATCATTTTTATGAATGAAGGTTCTTTGCCTGGGCATCATCTTTATGAAAGAAGTTCTCACTCTGGGCAATATCTTTATGAAAGAAAGTTCTCTCTCTGGGTATCATCTTTATAAATGAATGTTCTCTGCCTGGGCATCATCTTTAAGAATGAAGGTTCTCTCTCTGGGCATCATCTATATTAAACATGGTTCTGTCTCTGCTATCATCTTTATGAATAAATGTTCTCTGGGTGGACATCATTTTTATGAATGAAGGTTCTTTGTCTGGGCATCATCTTTAAGAATGAATGTTCTCTCTCTGGGCATCATCGTTATGAATGAAGGTTCTCTGCCTGGGCACCATCTTTTTGAAAGAAGGCTGTCTCTCTGGACATCATCTTTATGAATGAAGGTTCTCTCTTTGGCAATCATCTTTATGAAAGAAGGTTCTCTGCCTGTGCATCATCTTTATGAATGAAGACACTCTCTCTGGGCAACATATTTATGAAAGAAGGTTCTCTCTCTGGGCATCACCTTTATGAATGAAGGTATTCTCTCTGTGCATCATCTTTATGAAACAAGGTTCTCTCTCTGGTATCATCTTTATGAATGAAGGTTCTCTGTCTGGTAATCATCTTTATGTCAAGGTTCTCTCTCTGGGCATCATCTTTTTGAAACAAGTTTCTCTCTCTGGGCATCATCTTTTTGAAAGAAAGTTTTCTTTTTGGGCATCATCTTTGTGAATGAAAGTTCTCTGCCTGGGCATCATCTTTACGAAAGATGGTTCTTTACCTGGGAATCATCTTTATGAATGAAGGTTCTCTAACTGGGCATCATCTTTATGAATGAAGGTTCTCTGGGCATCATCTTATGAATGAAGGTTCTCTCTCTGGGCATCACCTTTATGAATGAAGGTTCTCTGCATGGGTATCATCTTTATGAATGAAGGTTCTCTCAGGGCATCACCTTTATGAATGAAGGTTCTCTGCATTGGCAACATCTTTATTAATGAAGGCTCTTTCTCTGGGCATCATATTTATGAGAGAAGGTTCTCTGCTTGGGAATCATCGTTATGAAAGAAGGTTATCTGCCTGGTTCATCATTGTGAATGAAGGTTCTCTCTCTGGGTATCATCTTTAAGAAAGAAGGTTCTCTGCATGGGCATCATCTTGATGAAAGAAATTTCTCTTTCTGGGCATCATCTTTATGAATGAAGGTACACTCTATGGGTATAATCTTTATGAATGAAAGTTGTATCTCTGGGCATCATCTTTTTGAAAGAAGGTTCTCTGTTGGGCATCATCTAATGAATGAAGGTTCTCCATCTGGGCATCATCTTTATAAACAAGGTTCTAATTCTGGGCATCATCTATATAAATGAAGGTTCTCTGCCTGGGCATCATCTATATGAAAGAAGGCTCTCTCTCTGGATATCATATTTATGAAAGCAGTTTCTCTCTATGGGCATCATATTTATGAAATAAAGTTCCCTGCCATGGCATCATCTTTATGAATGACGGTACTCTGTTTGGGCATCAACTTTATGAAACAAGATTCTCTCTCTGGCATTTTCTTTATAAATGCAGGTTCTCTCTCTGGGCATCAACTTTGTGAATGAAGGCACTCTCTCTGGGCACAATCTTTATGAAAGAAGGTCCTCTCTCTGGGCATCATCTTCATGAAACAAGGTTCTCTGCCTGGGCGTCATCTATATGAATGAAAGTTGACTCTCTGGGCATCATCTTTATGAATGAACGTTCTCTGCCTGGGCATCATCTTTTTGAATGAAGGTTCTTTCTTTGGGCATCATATTTATGAATGAAGGTTCTCTCTCTGGGCATCATCTTTATGAATGATGGTTCTCTCTCTGTACCTCATCTTTATTAATGAAGGTTCTCTCTCTGGGCATCATCTTTTTGAAAGAAAGTTTTCTTTTTGGGCATCATCTTTGTGAATGAACGTTCTCTCTCTGGGCATCACCTTTATGAATGAAGGTTCTCTCCCTAGGCAACATCTTTATTTTTGAAGGCTCTTTCTATGGGCATCATATTTATGAAAGAAGGTTCTCTGCCTGGGAATCATCGTTATGAAAGAAGGTTATCTGCCTGGGCATCATCTTTGTGAATGAAGGTTCTCTGCCTGGGAGAATCATCGTCATGAAAGAAGGTGCTCTGCATGGGCATCATCTTTAGGAAAGAAATTTCTCTTTCTGGGCATCATCTTTATGAATGAAAGTACACTCTATCGGTATAATCTTTATGAATGAATGTTGTCTCTCTGGGCATCATCTTTATGAAAGAATGTTCTCTCTGTGGGCATCATGTTTATGAATTAAGATTCTCTGGGTATCATCTTATGAATAAAGGTTCTCTGACTGGGAATCATCTTCATGAATGATGGTTCTCTCTCTGGGCATCACCTTTATGAATGAAGGTTCTCTGTTTGGGCATCTTCTTTATGAAAGTAGGTACACTCTATGGGTATAATCTTTATGAATGAATGTTGTCTCTCAGGGCATCATCTTTATGAAAGAAGGTTCCCTGTTTGGCATCATCTTTATGAACGAAGTTTCTCTGCCTTGGCATTATCTTTATGAATAAAGGTTCTCCCTCTTGCATCATCTTTATGATTGAAGGTTCTCTGTCTGGGCATCATCTTTATGAAAGAAGGTTTCCTGTCTGTGCATCATCTTTACGAAAGAATGTTCACTCTCTGGGCATCATCTTTGTGAATGAAGTTTTTCTCCCTGAGCATCATCTTTATGAATGAAGGTTCTCACATTGGGTAATATCTTTATGAATGAAGGTTGTCTCTCTGGGCATCATCTTTATGAAAGAAAGTTCTGTGTTTCGGCATCATCTTTACGAAAGAAGGTTCTCTACCTGGGCATCATCTTTATGAATGAAGGTACGCTCTCTGGGCATCATCTTTATGAAATAAGGTTCTCTATCTAGTATCATCTTTATGAATGGATGTTCTCTGTCTGGGAATCATCTTTATGATTGAAGGTTCTCTCTCTGGGCATCATGTTTATGAAACAAGGTTCTCTGCCTGGGAATCATCTATATGAATGAAAGTTGTCTCTCTGCGCATCATCTTTATGAATAAAGGTTCTCTGCCTGGGCAACATCTTTATGAATGAAGTTAATCTCTCTGTTCATCATATTTATGAAACAAGGGTCTCTCTCTGGTATCATCTTTATGTATGAAGGATCATTGTCTGGGCATCATCTTTATGATTCAAGGTTCTCTCCCTTGGCATCATCTTTATGAAACAAGGTTCTCTGACGGTGCATCATCTATATGAATGAAAGTTGTCTCACTGGGCATTATCTTTATGAATAAAGGTTCTCTCTCTGTGCATCATCTTTATGAATGAAGGTTCTCTCTCTGGGCATCATCTTTATGAATGAAGGTTCTCTCCCTGGGCATCATCTTTATGAAAGAAGTTCTCACTCTGGGCAATATCTTTATGAAAGAAAGTTCTCTCTCTGGGTATCATCTTTATAAATGAAGGTTCTCTGCCTGGGCATCATCTTTAAGAATGAAGGTTCTCTCTCTGGGCATCATCTATATTAAACATGGTTCTCTCTCTGCTATCATCTTTATGAATATATGTTCTCTGGGTGGACATCATTTTTATGAATGAAGGTTCTTTGTCTGGGCACCATCTTTAAGAATGAATGTTCTCTCTCTGGGCATCATCGTTATGAATGAAGGTTCTCTACCTGGGCACCATCTTTTTGAAAGAAGGCTGTCTCTCTGGGCATCATCTTTATGAATGAAGGTTCTCTCTTTGGCAATCATCTTTATGAAAGAAGGTTCTCTGCCTGTGCATCATCTTTATGAATGAAGACACTCTCTCTGGGCAACATATTTATGAAAGAAGGTTCTCTCCCTGGCATCACCTTTATGAATGAAGGTATTCTCTCTGTGCATCATCTTTATGAAACAAGGTTCTCTCTCTGGTATCATCTTTATGAATGAAGGTTCTCTGTCTGGTAATCATCTTTATGTCAAGGTTCTCTCTCTGGGCATCATCTTTTTGAAACAAGTTTCTCTCTCTGGGCATCATCTTTTTGAAAGAAAGTTTTCTTTTTGGGCATCATCTTTGTGAATGAAGGTTCTCTGCCTGGGCATCATCTTTACGAAAGATGGTTCTTTACCTGGAAATCATCTTTATGAATGAAGGTTCTCTCTCTGGGCATCACCTTTATGAATGAAGGTTCTCTGCATGGGTATCATCTTTATGAATGAAGGTTCTCTCAGGGCATCACCTTTATGAATGAAGGTTCTCTGCATTGGCAACATCTTTATTAATGAAGGCTCTTTCTCTGGGCATCATATTTATGAGAGAAGGTTCTCTGCTTGGGAATCATCGTTATGAAAGAAGGTTATCTGCCTGGTTCATCATTGTGAATGAAGGTTCTCTCTCTGGGTATCATCTTTAAGAAAGAAGGTTCTCTGCATGGGCATCATCTTGATGAAAGAAATTTCTCTTTCTGGGCATCATCTTTATGAATGAAGGTACACTCTATGGGTATAATCTTTATGAATGAAAGTTGTATCTCTGGGCATCATCTTTTTGAAAGAAGGTTCTCTGTTGGGCATCATCTTAATGAATGAAGGTTCTCCATCTGGGCATCATCTTTATAAACAAGGTTCTAATTCTGGGCATCATCTATATAAATGAAGGTTCTCTGCCTGGGCATCATCTTTATGATTGAAGGTTCTCTCTCTGGGCATCATGTTTATGAAACAAGGTTCTCTGCCTGGGAATCATCTATATGAATGAAAGTTGTCTCTCTGCGCATCATCTTTATGAATAAAGGTTCTCTGCCTGGGCAACATCTTTATGAATGAAGTTAATCTCTCTGTTCATCATATTTATGAAACAAGGGTCTCTCTCTGGTATCATCTTTATGTATGAAGGATCATTGTCTGGGCATCATCTTTATGATTCAAGGTTCTCTCCCTGGGCATCATCTTTATGAAACAAGGTTCTCTGACGGTGCATCATCTATATGAATGAAAGTTGTCTCACTGGGCATTATCTTTATGAATAAAGGTTCTCTCTCTGTGCATCATCTTTATGAATGGAGGTTCTCTCTCTTGGCATCATATTTATAAACAAGGTTATAATTCTGGGCATCATCTATATGAATGAAGGTTCTCTGCCTGGGCATCATGTATATGAAAGAAGGCTCTCTCTCTGGGTATCATCTTTATGAAAGCAGGTTCTCTCTCTGGGCATCATATTTATGAAAGAAATTTCTCTCTATGGGCATCATCTTTATAAAGAAAGTTCTGTGTTTGGGCATCATCTTTATGAAAGAGCCTTCTCTGCCACGGCATCATCTTTATGAATGTTGGTACTCTCTCTGGGCATCAACTTTATGAAACAAGATTCTCTCTCTGGCATCATCTTTACACATGAAGATTCTCTGTCTGGGCATCATCTTTATGAAAGGAGGTTCTATCTTTGGGCATCATCTATATGAAAGAAGGTTCTCTTCCAGTCATCATCTTTATGAAAGAAGGTTCTCTGCCTGGGCATCAACTTTACTTAAGAAGGTTCTCTGCCTGGGCATCATCTTTATGAATGAAGGTTCTCTCTCTGGGTATCATCTTTATGAATGAAGGTTCTCTCTTTGGGCATCATCTTTATGAATGAAGGTTTTCTGCCTGGGCATCATCTTTACGAAAGATGGTTCTCTACCTGGGCATCATCTTTATGAATGAAGGTTCTCTCTCTGGGCATCATCTTTATGAATGAAGGTTCTCTCTGTGGGCATCATCTTTATGAATGAAGGTTCTCTGCCTGGGCATAATCTTTAAGAATGACGGTTGTCTCTCTAGGCGTAATCTTTATGAATGAAGATTCTCGCTTTGGGCATCATATTTATGAAAGAATGTTCTCTGTTTGGGCATAATCTTTATGAAAGAAGGTTCTATGCCTGGGCATCATCTTTCAAAAAGAAGATTCGCTTTCTAGACATCATCTTTTTGAAACAAGGTTCTCTTCCTGGGCATCATCTTTATGAATGAAGATTCTCTCTCGAGGCATCATCTTTATGTATGAAGGTTCTCTCTCTGGGCACCTTCTTTATAAAACAAGGTTCCCTGCCTGGGAATTATCTTTTCGAATGAAGGTCTTTCTCTGGGCATCCTCTTAATAAAGAAAGTTCTCTGTTTGGACATCATCTTTATGAAAGAATGTTCTCTGTCTCGGCATAATCTTTATCAATGAATGTTCTCTGCTTGGGCATCATCTTTATGAAAAAAATGTTCCCTTTTTGGTATCATCTTTATGAAAGAAGGTTCTCTGACTGGGCATCATCTTTATGAAAGAAAGTTCTCTCTCTGGGTATCATCTTTATAAATGAAGGTTCTCTGCCTGGGCATCATCTTTAAGAAGGAAGGTTCTCTCCCTGGGCATCATCTTAGTGAAAGAAGTTTCTCTATCTGTGCATCATCTTTATGAAAGAAGGTTCTCTGCCTGAGCATCATCTTTATGAATGAAGTCTCTCTCTCTTGGCATCATGTTTATGAAAAATTGTTCTCTCTCTTGGCATCATCTTTATGAAAGAAAGATCTCTGTTTGAGCATCATCTTTATGGAAAAAGTTTCTCTCACTGAGCATCATCTTTATACAAGAAGATTCTCAGCCTGGGCATCATCTTCATGAATGAAGGTTCTCCCTCTGGGCATCATCTTTATGAATCAAAGTTCTCTGCCTGGGCATCATCTTTATGAAAGAAGGCTGTCTCTCTTGGCATCATCTTTATGAAAGAAGTTCTCTCTCTGGGCATCTTCTTTATGAAAGAAAGTTCTTTGTTTGGGCAGAATCTTTATGAAAGAAGGTTCGTTCCCTGGGCATCATCTTTATGAAAGAAGGTTCTCTCTCTCGGCATCAACTTTATTAATGAAAGTTCTTTGCCTTTGCATCATCTATATGAATAAAAGTTGTCTCTCTGGGCATCATCTTTATGAAAGTAGTTCTCACTCTGGGCAACATCTTTATGAAAGAAAGTTCTCTCTCTGGGTATCATCTTTATAAATGAAGGTTTTCTCTCTGGGCATCATCTATATTAAACATGGTTCTCTCTCTGCTATCATCTTGATGAATAAATGTTCTCTGGGTGGACATCATTTTTATGAATGAAGGTTCTTTGCCTGGGCATCATCTTTATGAAAGAAGTTCTCACTCTGGGCAATATCTTTATGAAAGAAAGTTCTCTCTCTGGGTATCATCTTTATAAATGAATGTTCTCTGCCTGGGCATCATCTTTAAGAATGAAGGTTCTCTCTCTGGGCATCATCTATATTAAACATGGTTCTGTCTCTGCTATCATCTTTATGAATAAATGTTCTCTGGGTGGACATCATTTTTATGAATGAAGGTTCTTTGTCTGGGCATCATCTTTAAGAATGAATGTTCTCTCTCTGGGCATCATCGTTATGAATGAAGGTTCTCTGCCTGGGCACCATCTTTTTGAAAGAAGGCTGTCTCTCTGGACATCATCTTTATGAATGAAGGTTCTCTCTTTGGCAATCATCTTTATGAAAGAAGGTTCTCTGCCTGTGCATCATCTTTATGAATGAAGACACTCTCTCTGGGCAACATATTTATGAAAGAAGGTTCTCTCTCTGGGCATCACCTTTATGAATGAAGGTATTCTCTCTGTGCATCATCTTTATGAAACAAGGTTCTCTCTCTGGTATCATCTTTATGAATGAAGGTTCTCTGTCTGGTAATCATCTTTATGTCAAGGTTCTCTCTCTGGGCATCATCTTTTTGAAACAAGTTTCTCTCTCTGGGCATCATCTTTTTGAAAGAAAGTTTTCTTTTTGGGCATCATCTTTGTGAATGAAAGTTCTCTGCCTGGGCATCATCTTTACGAAAGATGGTTCTTTACCTGGGAATCATCTTTATGAATGAAGGTTCTCTAACTGGGCATCATCTTTATGAATGAAGGTTCTCTGGGCATCATCTTATGAATGAAGGTTCTCTCTCTGGGCATCACCTTTATGAATGAAGGTTCTCTGCATGGGTATCATCTTTATGAATGAAGGTTCTCTCAGGGCATCACCTTTATGAATGAAGGTTCTCTGCATTGGCAACATCTTTATTAATGAAGGCTCTTTCTCTGGGCATCATATTTATGAGAGAAGGTTCTCTGCTTGGGAATCATCGTTATGAAAGAAGGTTATCTGCCTGGTTCATCATTGTGAATGAAGGTTCTCTCTCTGGGTATCATCTTTAAGAAAGAAGGTTCTCTGCATGGGCATCATCTTGATGAAAGAAATTTCTCTTTCTGGGCATCATCTTTATGAATGAAGGTACACTCTATGGGTATAATCTTTATGAATGAAAGTTGTATCTCTGGGCATCATCTTTTTGAAAGAAGGTTCTCTGTTGGGCATCATCTAATGAATGAAGGTTCTCCATCTGGGCATCATCTTTATAAACAAGGTTCTAATTCTGGGCATCATCTATATAAATGAAGGTTCTCTGCCTGGGCATCATCTATATGAAAGAAGGCTCTCTCTCTGGATATCATATTTATGAAAGCAGTTTCTCTCTATGGGCATCATATTTATGAAATAAAGTTCCCTGCCATGGCATCATCTTTATGAATGACGGTACTCTGTTTGGGCATCAACTTTATGAAACAAGATTCTCTCTCTGGCATTTTCTTTATAAATGCAGGTTCTCTCTCTGGGCATCAACTTTGTGAATGAAGGCACTCTCTCTGGGCACAATCTTTATGAAAGAAGGTCCTCTCTCTGGGCATCATCTTCATGAAACAAGGTTCTCTGCCTGGGCGTCATCTATATGAATGAAAGTTGACTCTCTGGGCATCATCTTTATGAATGAACGTTCTCTGCCTGGGCATCATCTTTTTGAATGAAGGTTCTTTCTTTGGGCATCATATTTATGAATGAAGGTTCTCTCTCTGGGCATCATCTTTATGAATGATGGTTCTCTCTCTGTACCTCATCTTTATTAATGAAGGTTCTCTCTCTGGGCATCATCTTTTTGAAAGAAAGTTTTCTTTTTGGGCATCATCTTTGTGAATGAACGTTCTCTCTCTGGGCATCACCTTTATGAATGAAGGTTCTCTCCCTAGGCAACATCTTTATTTTTGAAGGCTCTTTCTATGGGCATCATATTTATGAAAGAAGGTTCTCTGCCTGGGAATCATCGTTATGAAAGAAGGTTATCTGCCTGGGCATCATCTTTGTGAATGAAGGTTCTCTGCCTGGGAGAATCATCGTCATGAAAGAAGGTGCTCTGCATGGGCATCATCTTTAGGAAAGAAATTTCTCTTTCTGGGCATCATCTTTATGAATGAAAGTACACTCTATCGGTATAATCTTTATGAATGAATGTTGTCTCTCTGGGCATCATCTTTATGAAAGAATGTTCTCTCTGTGGGCATCATGTTTATGAATTAAGATTCTCTGGGTATCATCTTATGAATAAAGGTTCTCTGACTGGGAATCATCTTCATGAATGATGGTTCTCTCTCTGGGCATCACCTTTATGAATGAAGGTTCTCTGTTTGGGCATCTTCTTTATGAAAGTAGGTACACTCTATGGGTATAATCTTTATGAATGAATGTTGTCTCTCAGGGCATCATCTTTATGAAAGAAGGTTCCCTGTTTGGCATCATCTTTATGAACGAAGTTTCTCTGCCTTGGCATTATCTTTATGAATAAAGGTTCTCCCTCTTGCATCATCTTTATGATTGAAGGTTCTCTGTCTGGGCATCATCTTTATGAAAGAAGGTTTCCTGTCTGTGCATCATCTTTACGAAAGAATGTTCACTCTCTGGGCATCATCTTTGTGAATGAAGTTTTTCTCCCTGAGCATCATCTTTATGAATGAAGGTTCTCACATTGGGTAATATCTTTATGAATGAAGGTTGTCTCTCTGGGCATCATCTTTATGAAAGAAAGTTCTGTGTTTCGGCATCATCTTTACGAAAGAAGGTTCTCTACCTGGGCATCATCTTTATGAATGAAGGTACGCTCTCTGGGCATCATCTTTATGAAATAAGGTTCTCTATCTAGTATCATCTTTATGAATGGATGTTCTCTGTCTGGGAATCATCTTTATGATTGAAGGTTCTCTCTCTGGGCATCATGTTTATGAAACAAGGTTCTCTGCCTGGGAATCATCTATATGAATGAAAGTTGTCTCTCTGCGCATCATCTTTATGAATAAAGGTTCTCTGCCTGGGCAACATCTTTATGAATGAAGTTAATCTCTCTGTTCATCATATTTATGAAACAAGGGTCTCTCTCTGGTATCATCTTTATGTATGAAGGATCATTGTCTGGGCATCATCTTTATGATTCAAGGTTCTCTCCCTTGGCATCATCTTTATGAAACAAGGTTCTCTGACGGTGCATCATCTATATGAATGAAAGTTGTCTCACTGGGCATTATCTTTATGAATAAAGGTTCTCTCTCTGTGCATCATCTTTATGAATGAAGGTTCTCTCTCTGGGCATCATCTTTATGAATGAAGGTTCTCTCCCTGGGCATCATCTTTATGAAAGAAGTTCTCACTCTGGGCAATATCTTTATGAAAGAAAGTTCTCTCTCTGGGTATCATCTTTATAAATGAAGGTTCTCTGCCTGGGCATCATCTTTAAGAATGAAGGTTCTCTCTCTGGGCATCATCTATATTAAACATGGTTCTCTCTCTGCTATCATCTTTATGAATATATGTTCTCTGGGTGGACATCATTTTTATGAATGAAGGTTCTTTGTCTGGGCACCATCTTTAAGAATGAATGTTCTCTCTCTGGGCATCATCGTTATGAATGAAGGTTCTCTACCTGGGCACCATCTTTTTGAAAGAAGGCTGTCTCTCTGGGCATCATCTTTATGAATGAAGGTTCTCTCTTTGGCAATCATCTTTATGAAAGAAGGTTCTCTGCCTGTGCATCATCTTTATGAATGAAGACACTCTCTCTGGGCAACATATTTATGAAAGAAGGTTCTCTCCCTGGCATCACCTTTATGAATGAAGGTATTCTCTCTGTGCATCATCTTTATGAAACAAGGTTCTCTCTCTGGTATCATCTTTATGAATGAAGGTTCTCTGTCTGGTAATCATCTTTATGTCAAGGTTCTCTCTCTGGGCATCATCTTTTTGAAACAAGTTTCTCTCTCTGGGCATCATCTTTTTGAAAGAAAGTTTTCTTTTTGGGCATCATCTTTGTGAATGAAGGTTCTCTGCCTGGGCATCATCTTTACGAAAGATGGTTCTTTACCTGGAAATCATCTTTATGAATGAAGGTTCTCTCTCTGGGCATCACCTTTATGAATGAAGGTTCTCTGCATGGGTATCATCTTTATGAATGAAGGTTCTCTCAGGGCATCACCTTTATGAATGAAGGTTCTCTGCATTGGCAACATCTTTATTAATGAAGGCTCTTTCTCTGGGCATCATATTTATGAGAGAAGGTTCTCTGCTTGGGAATCATCGTTATGAAAGAAGGTTATCTGCCTGGTTCATCATTGTGAATGAAGGTTCTCTCTCTGGGTATCATCTTTAAGAAAGAAGGTTCTCTGCATGGGCATCATCTTGATGAAAGAAATTTCTCTTTCTGGGCATCATCTTTATGAATGAAGGTACACTCTATGGGTATAATCTTTATGAATGAAAGTTGTATCTCTGGGCATCATCTTTTTGAAAGAAGGTTCTCTGTTGGGCATCATCTTAATGAATGAAGGTTCTCCATCTGGGCATCATCTTTATAAACAAGGTTCTAATTCTGGGCATCATCTATATAAATGAAGGTTCTCTGCCTGGGCATCATCTTTATGATTGAAGGTTCTCTCTCTGGGCATCATGTTTATGAAACAAGGTTCTCTGCCTGGGAATCATCTATATGAATGAAAGTTGTCTCTCTGCGCATCATCTTTATGAATAAAGGTTCTCTGCCTGGGCAACATCTTTATGAATGAAGTTAATCTCTCTGTTCATCATATTTATGAAACAAGGGTCTCTCTCTGGTATCATCTTTATGTATGAAGGATCATTGTCTGGGCATCATCTTTATGATTCAAGGTTCTCTCCCTGGGCATCATCTTTATGAAACAAGGTTCTCTGACGGTGCATCATCTATATGAATGAAAGTTGTCTCACTGGGCATTATCTTTATGAATAAAGGTTCTCTCTCTGTGCATCATCTTTATGAATGGAGGTTCTCTCTCTTGGCATCATATTTATAAACAAGGTTATAATTCTGGGCATCATCTATATGAATGAAGGTTCTCTGCCTGGGCATCATGTATATGAAAGAAGGCTCTCTCTCTGGGTATCATCTTTATGAAAGCAGGTTCTCTCTCTGGGCATCATATTTATGAAAGAAATTTCTCTCTATGGGCATCATCTTTATAAAGAAAGTTCTGTGTTTGGGCATCATCTTTATGAAAGAGCCTTCTCTGCCACGGCATCATCTTTATGAATGTTGGTACTCTCTCTGGGCATCAACTTTATGAAACAAGATTCTCTCTCTGGCATCATCTTTACACATGAAGATTCTCTGTCTGGGCATCATCTTTATGAAAGGAGGTTCTATCTTTGGGCATCATCTATATGAAAGAAGGTTCTCTTCCAGTCATCATCTTTATGAAAGAAGGTTCTCTGCCTGGGCATCAACTTTACTTAAGAAGGTTCTCTGCCTGGGCATCATCTTTATGAATGAAGGTTCTCTCTCTGGGTATCATCTTTATGAATGAAGGTTCTCTCTTTGGGCATCATCTTTATGAATGAAGGTTTTCTGCCTGGGCATCATCTTTACGAAAGATGGTTCTCTACCTGGGCATCATCTTTATGAATGAAGGTTCTCTCTCTGGGCATCATCTTTATGAATGAAGGTTCTCTGGGCATCATCTTATGAATGAAGGTTCTCTCTCTGGGCATCACCTTTATGAATGAAGGTTCTCTGCATGGGTATCATCTTTATGAATGAAGGTTCTCTCAGGGCATCACCTTTATGAATGAAGGTTCTCTGCATTGGCAACATCTTTATTAATGAAGGCTCTTTCTCTGGGCATCATATTTATGAGAGAAGGTTCTCTGCTTGGGAATCATCGTTATGAAAGAAGGTTATCTGCCTGGTTCATCATTGTGAATGAAGGTTCTCTCTCTGGGTATCATCTTTAAGAAAGAAGGTTCTCTGCATGGGCATCATCTTGATGAAAGAAATTTCTCTTTCTGGGCATCATCTTTATGAATGAAGGTACACTCTATGGGTATAATCTTTATGAATGAAAGTTGTATCTCTGGGCATCATCTTTTTTTTTTTTAATTTATTTATTTTTTTAAACAATTTATTGGGGCTGATACAATTCTTTTCACAGTTCATACATATACATACATCAATTGTATAAAGCACATCTGTACAGTCTTTGCCCTAATCATTTTTCTCTCCTCTTTTCTTCTTTTACATTTTATTAGGGACTCCAACAACTCTTACCACAATCCATACATATACATACATCAATTGTATAAAGCACACCCATACATTCCCTGTCCCAATCATTCTCAAGGCATTTGCTCTTCACTTAAGCCCCTTGCATCAGGTCCTCTTTTTTTCCCCCCCCTCCCTCCCTTTTCCCCCCTCTCATATGCCCTTGGTAGTTTATACCTCGTTATTTTGTCATATCTTGCCCTATTCGGGGTCTCCCTTCCCCCCTTCTCTGCTGTCCCTCTCCCAGGGAAGAGGTCACATGTGGCTCCTTGTAATCAGTTCCCCCTTTCCAACCCACTCACCCTCCACTCTCCCAGCATCGTCCCTCACGCCCTTGGTCCTGGAGGTATCATCCACCCTGGATTCCCTGTATCTCCAACCCTCATATGTACCAGTGCACAGCCTCTGTCTTATCCAGCCCTGCAAGGTAGAATTCGGATCATGGTAGTTGGGGGGAGGAAGCATCCAGGATCTGGGGGAAAGCTGTGTTCTTCATCGATACTACCTCACACCCTAATTAACCCATCTCCTCTCCTAAGCCCCTCTATGAGGGGATCTCCATTGGCTGACACTTGGGCCTTGGGTCTCCACTCTGCACTTCCCCCTTCATTTAATATAATATATATATACACATACATATATACATATACACATAAATACACATACATACACACACTTATATCCTTTTTTTTTTTTTTGCATGATGCCTTATATCTGGTCCCTTGGGCACCTCGTGATCGCACTGGCCGGTGTGATCTCTCTCTCTAGGCATCATCTTTATGAAAGATTGTTCTCTCTCTTGGCATCATCTTTATGAAAGAAAGATCTCTGTTTGAGCATCATCTTTATGGAAAAAGTTTCTCTCACTGAGCATCATCTTTATACAAGAAGGTTCTCAGCGTGGGCATCATCTTTATGAAGGAAGGCTGTCCCTCTGGGCATCATCTTTATGAAAGAAGTTCTCACTCTGGGCAACATCTTTATGAAAGAAGGCTGTCTCTCTTGGCATCATCTTTATGAAAGAAGTTCTCTCTCTGGGCATCTTCTTTATGAAAGAAAGTTCTTTGTTTGGGCATCATCTTTATGAAAGAAGGTTCTTTCCCTGGGCATCATCTTTATGAAAGAAGGTTCTCTCTGTCGGCATCAACTTTATTACTGAAAGTTCTCTGCCTGTGCATCATCTATATGAATGAAAGTTGTCTCTCTGGGCATCATCTTTATGAAGGAAGGTTCTCTGCCTGGGCATCATCTTTATGAAGGAAGGCTGTCCCTCTGGGCATCATCTTTATGAAAGAAGTTCTCACTCTGGGCAACATCTTTATGAATGAAAGTTCTCTGCCTGGGCATCATCTTTAGGAAAGAAGGCTGTCTCTCTTGGCATCATCTTTATGAAAGAAGTTCTCTCTCTGGGCATCTTCTTTATGAAAGAAAGTTCTTTGTTTGGGCATCATCTTTATGAAAGAAGGTTCTTTCCCTAGGCATCATCTTTATGAAAGAAGGTTCTCTCTCTCGCATCAACTTTATTAATTAAAGTTCTCTGCCTGTGCATCATCTATATGAATGAATGTTGACTCTCTGGGCATCATCTTTATGAATGAAGGTTCTCTGCCTGGGCATCATCTTTATGAAGGAAGGCTGTCTCTCTGGGCATCATCTTTATGAAAGAAGTTCTCACTCTGGGCAACATCTTTATGAAACAAAGTTCTCTCTCTGGGTATATTTTTTATAAATGAAGGTTCTCTGCCTGGGCATCATCTTTAAGAATGAAGGTTCTCTCTCTGGGCATCATCTATATTAAACATGGTTCTCTCTCTGCTATCATCTTGATGAATAAATGTTCTCTGGGTGGACATCATTTTTATGAATGAATGTTCTCTCTCTGGGCATAATCGTTATGAATGAATGTTCTCTGCCTGGCACCATCTTTATGAAAGAAAGCTGTCTCTCTGGGCATCATCTTTATGAAAGTAGGTTCTCTGCCTGTGCATCATCTTTATGAATGAAGGCACTCTCTCTGGGCAACATATTTATGAAAGATGGTTCTCTCTCTGTGCATCATCTTTACGAAACAAGGTTCTCTCTCTGGTATCATCTTTATGAATGAAAGTTCTCTGTCTGGTAATCATCTTTATGTCAATGTTCTCTCTCTGGGCATCATCTTTATGAAACAAGTTTCTCTCTCGGGGAACATCTTTTTGAAAGAAAGTTTTCTTTTTGGGCATCATCTTTGTGAATGAAGGTTCTCTCTCTGGGCAGCATCTTTATTGAAAAAAGGTTGTCTTTCTGGGCATCCTGTTTAAGAAAGAAGGGTCTCTCTCTGGGCATCATATTTATGAGAGAAGATTCTCCGTTTGGGGATGATTTTATGATAGAAGGTTCTTTTCCTGGCATCATCTTGGCGAAAGAATGTTCTCTGCCCGGGCATCATATTTGTGAATGAATGTTCCCTCTCTGGACTTCAACTTTATGAATGAAGGTTCTCTCTCTGGGCATCACCTTTATTAATGAAGGTTCTCTGCCTGGGCATCATCTTTGTGAATGAAGGTTCTCTCTCTTGGCATCATCTTTATGAATGAAAGTTCTCAGCCTGGGCATAATCTTTATGAATGACGGTTCTCTCTCTGTGCATCATCTTTACGAAAGGAAGATCTCTGTTTGTGCATCATCTTTATGAAAGAAAGTTCTCTCTCTGGGCATCTTCTTTATGAAAGAAGGTTCTCTGTTTGGGCATCATCTTTATGAATGAAGATTCTCTGTCTGGGAATCATCTTTGTGAATGGAGGTTCTCTCTCTGGCATCTTCTTTATGAAAGAAGGTTCTCTGTCTGGGCATCATCATTATGAAAGAAAGTTTTCTCTCTGGGCATCATCTTTATGAATTAAGGTTCTCTGACAGATCATCATGTTTATGAATGAAGGTTCTCGGTCTGGGCATCATCTTTATGATTGACGGTTCTCTCTCTGGGCATCATCTTTATGATTCAAGGTTTTCCCTCTGAGCATCATCTTTATGAAACGAGGTTCTCTCTCTTGGCATCCTCTTTATGAAAGAATGTTCTCTGCCTGGGCATCATCTGTATGAATGAAGGTACTCTCTCTGTGCATCATCTTTATGAATCAAGGTTCTCTCTCTGTTATCATCTTTATGAATGAAGGTTCTCTGCCTGCGCATCATCTTTCAAAAGAAGGATCTCTTCCTGGGCATCATCTTTATGAAACAAGGTTCTCTCTCTCTGGCATCATCTTTATTAAAGAAAATTCTCTGTTTGGGCATCATCTTTATGAAATATGATTCTCTCTCTGGGCATCTACTTTATGAAAGAACGTTCTCTGGCTGGGCATCATCTTTATGAAACAAGGTTCTCGGCCTGGGCATTATCTTTACGAAAGAAGGTTCTCTGCCTGGGCATCAACTTTGTGAATGAAGGTTCTCTCTCTGGGCATCATGTTTATGAATGAAGGTTCTCTCTGTGGGCATCATCTTTATGAATGAAGGTTCTCTGCCTGGGCATAATCTTTAAGAATGACGGTTGTCTCTCTAGGCGTCATCTTTATGAATGAAGATTCTCGCTTTGGGCATCATATTTATGAAAGAATGTTCTCTGTTTGGGCATAGTCTTTATGAAAGAAGGTTCTATGCCTGGGCATCATCTTTCAAAAAGAAGATTCGCTTTCTAGACATCATCTTTTTGAAACAAGGTTCTCTTCCTGGGCATCATCTTTATGAATGAAGATTCTCTCTCGAGGCATCATCTTTATGTATGAAGGTTCTCTCTCTGGGCACCTTCTTTATAAAACAAGGTTCCCTGCCTGGGAATTATCTTTTCGAATGAAGGTCTTTCTCTGGGCATCCTCTTTATAAAGAAAGTTCTCTGTTTGGACATCATCTTTATGAAAGAATGTTCTCTGTCTCGGCATAATCTTTATCAATGAATGTTCTCTGCTTGGGCATCATCTTTATGAAAAAAATGTTCCCTTTTTGGTATCATCTTTATGAAAGAAGGTTCTCTGACTGGGCATCATCTTTATGAAAGAAATTTCTCTCTCTGGGTATCATCTTTATAAATGAAGGTTCTCTGCCTGGGCATCATCTTTAAGAAGGAAGGTTCTCTCCCTGGGCATCATCTTAGTGAAAGAAGTTTCTCTATCTGTGCATCATCTTTATGAAAGAAGGTTCTCTGCCTGAGCATCATCTTTATGAATGAAGTCTCTCTCTCTTGGCATCATGTTTATGAAAGATTGTTCTCTCTCTTGGCCTCATCTTTATGAAAGAAAGATCTCTGTTTGAGCATCATCTTTATGGAAAAAGTTTCTCTCACTGAGCATCATCTTTATACAAGAAGGTTCTCAGCCTGGGCATCATCTTCATGAATGAAGGTTCTCCCTCTGGGCATCATCTTTATGAATCAAAGTTCTCTGCCTGGGCATCATCTTTATGAAAGAAGGCTGTCTCTCTTGGCATCATCTTTATGAAAGAAGTTCTCTCTCTGGGCATCTTCTTTATGAAAGAAAGTTCTTTGTTTGGGCAGAATCTTTATGAAAGAAGGTTCGTTCCCTGGGCATCATCTTTATGAAAGAAGGTTCTCTCTCTCGGCATCAACTTTATTAATGAAAGTTCTTTGCCTTTGCATCATCTATATGAATAAAAGTTGTCTCTCTGGGCATCATCTTTATGAAAGTAGTTCTCACTCTGGGCAACATCTTTATGAAAGAAAGTTCTCTCTCTGGGTATCATCTTTATAAATGAAGGTTTTCTCTCTGGGCATCATCTATATTAAACATGGTTCTCTCTCTGCTATCATCTTGATGAATAAATGTTCTCTGGGTGGACATCATTTTTATGAATGAAGGTTCTTTGCCTGGGCATCATCTTTATGAAAGAAGTTCTCACTCTGGGCAATATCTTTATGAAAGAAAGTTCTCTCTCTGGGTATCATCTTTATAAATGAATGTTCTCTGCCTGGGCATCATCTTTAAGAATGAAGGTTCTCTCTCTGGGCATCATCTATATTAAACATGGTTCTGTCTCTGCTATCATCTTTATGAATAAATGTTCTCTGGGTGGACATCATTTTTATGAATGAAGGTTCTTTGTCTGGGCATCATCTTTAAGAATGAATGTTCTCTCTCTGGGCATCATCGTTATGAATGAAGGTTCTCTGCCTGGGCACCATCTTTTTGAAAGAAGGCTGTCTCTCTGGACATCATCTTTATGAATGAAGGTTCTCTCTTTGGCAATCATCTTTATGAAAGAAGGTTCTCTGCCTGTGCATCATCTTTATGAATGAAGACACTCTCTCTGGGCAACATATTTATGAAAGAAGGTTCTCTCTCTGGGCATCACCTTTATGAATGAAGGTATTCTCTCTGTGCATCATCTTTATGAAACAAGGTTCTCTCTCTGGTATCATCTTTATGAATGAAGGTTCTCTGTCTGGTAATCATCTTTATGTCAAGGTTCTCTCTCTGGGCATCATCATTTTGAAACAAGTTTCTCTCTCTGGGCATCATCTTTTTGAAAGAAAGTTTTCTTTTTGGGCATCATCTTTGTGAATGAAAGTTCTCTGCCTGGGCATCATCTTTACGAAAGATGGTTCTTTACCTGGGAATCATCTTTATGAATGAAGGTTCTCTCTCTGGGCATCATCTTTATGAATGAAGGTTCTCTGGGCATCATCTTATGAATGAAGGTTCTCTCTCTGGGCATCACCTTTATGAATGAAGGTTCTCTGCATGGGTATCATCTTTATGAATGAAGGTTCTCTCAGGGCATCACCTTTATGAATGAAGGTTCTCTGCATTGGCAACATCTTTATTAATGAAGGCTCTTTCTCTGGGCATCATATTTATGAGAGAAGGTTCTCTGCTTGGGAATCATCGTTATGAAAGAAGGTTATCTGCCTGGTTCATCATTGTGAATGAAGGTTCTCTCTCTGGGTATCATCTTTAAGAAAGAAGGTTCTCTGCATGGGCATCATCTTGAGGAAAGAAATTTCTCTTTCTGGGCATCATCTTTATGAATGAAGGTACACTCTATGGGTATAATCTTTATGAATGAAAGTTGTATCTCTGGGCATCATCTTTTTGAAAGAAGGTTCTCTGTTGGGCATCATCTAATGAATGAAGGTTCTCCATCTGGGCATCATCTTTATAAACAAGGTTCTAATTCTGGGCATCATCTATATAAATGAAGGTTCTCTGCCTGGGCATCATCTATATGAAAGAAGGCTCTCTCTCTGGATATCATATTTATGAAAGCAGTTTCTCTCTATGGGCATCATATTTATGAAATAAAGTTCCCTGCCATGGCATCATCTTTATGAATGACGGTACTCTGTTTGGGCATCAACTTTATGAAACAAGATTCTCTCTCTGGCATTTTCTTTATAAATGCAGGTTCTCTCTCTGGGCATCAACTTTGTGAATGAAGGCACTCTCTCTGGGCACCATCTTTATGAAAGAAGGTCCTCTCTCTGGGCATCATCTTCATGAAACAAGGTTCTCTGCCTGGGCGTCATCTATATGAATGAAAGTTGACTCTCTGGGCATCATCTTTATGAATGAACGTTCTCTGCCTGGGCATCATCTTTTTGAATGAAGGTTCTTTCTTTGGGCATCATATTTATGAATGAAGGTTCTCTCTCTGGGCATCATCTTTATGAATGATGGTTCTCTCTCTGTACCTCATCTTTATTAATGAAGGTTCTCTCTCTGGGCATCATCTTTTTGAAAGAAAGTTTTCTTTTTGGGCATCATCTTTGTGAATGAACGTTCTCTCTCTGGGCATCACCTTTATGAATGAAGGTTCTCTCCCTAGGCAACATCTTTATTTTTGAAGGCTCTTTCTATGGGCATCATATTTATGAAAGAAGGTTCTCTGCCTGGGAATCATCGTTATGAAAGAAGGTTATCTGCCTGGGCATCATCTTTGTGAATGAAGGTTCTCTGCCTGGGAGAATCATCGTCATGAAAGAAGGTGCTCTGCATGGGCATCATCTTTAGGAAAGAAATTTCTCTTTCTGGGCATCATCTTTATGAATGAAAGTACACTCTATCGGTATAATCTTTATGAATGAATGTTGTCTCTCTGGGCATCATCTTTATGAAAGAATGTTCTCTCTGTGGGCATCATGTTTATGAATTAAGATTCTCTGGGTATCATCTTATGAATAAAGGTTCTCTGACTGGGAATCATCTTCATGAATGATGGTTCTCTCTCTGGGCATCACCTTTATGAATGAAGGTTCTCTGTTTGGGCATCTTCTTTATGAAAGTAGGTACACTCTATGGGTATAATCTTTATGAATGAATGTTGTCTCTCAGGGCATCATCTTTATGAAAGAAGGTTCCCTGTTTGGCATCATCTTTATGAACGAAGTTTCTCTGCCTTGGCATTATCTTTATGAATAAAGGTTCTCCCTCTTGCATCATCTTTATGATTGAAGGTTCTCTGTCTGGGCATCATCTTTATGAAAGAAGGTTTCCTGTCTGTGCATCATCTTTACGAAAGAATGTTCACTCTCTGGGCATCATCTTTGTTAATGAAGTTTTTCTCCCTGAGCATCATCTTTATGAATGAAGGTTCTCACATTGGGTAATATCTTTATGAATGAAGGTTGTCTCTCTGGGCATCATCTTTATGAAAGAAAGTTCTGTGTTTCGGCATCATCTTTACGAAAGAAGGTTCTCTACCTGGGCATCATCTTTATGAATGAAGGTATGCTCTCTGGGCATCATCTTTATGAAATAAGGTTCTCTATCTAGTATCATCTTTATGAATGGATGTTCTCTGTCTGGGAATCATCTTTATGATTGAAGGTTCTCTCTCTGGGCATCATGTTTATGAAACAAGGTTCTCTGCCTGGGAATCATCTATATGAATGAAAGTTGTCTCTCTGCGCATCATCTTTATGAATAAAGGTTCTCTGCCTGGGCAACATCTTTATGAATGAAGTTAATCTCTCTGTTCATCATATTTATGAAACAAGGGTCTCTCTCTGGTATCATCTTTATGTATGAAGGATCATTGTCTGGGCATCATCTTTATGATTCAAGGTTCTCTCCCTTGGCATCATCTTTTTGAAACAAGGTTCTCTGACGGTGCATCATCTATATGAATGAAAGTTGTCTCACTGGGCATTATCTTTATGAATAAAGGTTCTCTCTCTGTGCATCATCTTTATGAATGAAGGTTCTCTCTCTGGGCATCATCTTTATGAATGAAGGTTCTCTCCCTGGGCATCATCTTTATGAAAGAAGTTCTCACTCTGGGCAATATCTTTATGAAAGAAAGTTCTCTCTCTGGGTATCATCTTTATAAATGAAGGTTCTCTGCCTGGGCATCATCTTTAAGAATGAAGGTTCTCTCTCTGGGCATCATCTATATTAAACATGGTTGTCTCTCTGCTATCATCTTTATGAATAAATGTTCTCTGGGTGGACATCATTTTTATGAATGAAGGTTCTTTGTCTGGGCATCATCTTTAAGAATGAATGTTCTCTCTCTGGGCATCATCGTTATGAATGAAGGTTCTCTGCCTGGGCACCATCTTTTTGAAAGAAGGCTGTCTCTCTGGGCATCATCTTTATGAATGAAGGTTCTCTCTTTGGCAATCATCTTTATGAAAGAAGGTTCTCTGCCTGTGCATCATCTTTATGAATGAAGACACTCTCTCTGGGCAACATATTTATGAAAGAAGGTTCTCTCTCTGGGCATCACCTTTATGAATGAAGGTATTCTCTCTGTGCATCATCTTTATGAAACAAGGTTCTCTCTCTGGTATCATCTTTATGAATGAAGGTTCTCTGTCTGGTAATCATCTTTATGTCAAGGTTCTCTCTCTGGGCATCATCTTTTTGAAACAAGTTTCTCTCTCTGGGCATCATCTATTTGAAAGAAAGTTTTCTTTTTGGGCATCATCTTTGTGAATGAAGGTTCTCTGCCTGGGCATCATCTTTACGAAAGATGGTTCTTTACCTGGGAATCATCTTTATGAATGAAGGTTCTCTCTCTGGGCATCACCTTTATGAATGAAGGTTCTCTGCATGGGTATCATCTTTATGAATGAAGGTTCTCTCAGGGCATCACCTTTATGAATGAAGGTTCTCTGCATTGGCAACATCTTTATTAATGAAGGCTCTTTCTCTGGGCATCATATTTATGAGAGAAGGTTCTCTGCTTGGGAATCATCGTTATGAAAGAAGGTTATCTGCCTGGTTCATCATTGTGAATGAAGGTTCTCTCTCTGGGTATCATCTTTAAGAAAGAAGGTTCTCTGCATGGGCATCATCTTGATGAAAGAAATTTCTCTTTCTGGGCATCATCTTTATGAATGAAGGTACACTCTATGGGTATAATCTTTATGAATGAAAGTTGTATCTCTGGGCATCATCTTTTTGAAAGAAGGTTCTCTGTTGGGCATCATCTTAATGAATGAAGGTTCTCCATCTGGGCATCATCTTTATAAACAAGGTTCTAATTCTGGGCATCATCTATATAAATGAAGGTTCTCTGCCTGGGCATCATCTTTATGATTGAAGGTTCTCTCTCTGGGCATCATGTTTATGAAACAAGGTTCTCTGCCTGGGAATCATCTATATGAATGAAAGTTGTGTCTCTGCGCATCATCTTTATGAATAAAGGTTCTCTGCCTGGGCAACATCTTTATGAATGAAGTTAATCTCTCTGTTCATCATATTTATGAAACAAGGGTCTCTCTCTGGTATCATCTTTATGTATGAAGGATCATTGTCTGGGCATCATCTTTATGATTCAAGGTTCTCTCCCTGGGCATCATCTTTATGAAACAAGGTTCTCTGACGGTGCATCATCTATATGAATGAAAGTTGTCTCACTGGGCATTATCTTTATGAATAAAGGTTCTCTCTCTGTGCATCATCTTTATGAATGAAGGTTCTCTCTCTTGGCATCATATTTATAAACAAGGTTATAATTCTGGGCATCATCTATATGAATGAAGGTTCTCTGCCTGGGCATCATGTATATGAAAGAAGGCTCTCTCTCTGGGTATCATCTTTATGAAAGCAGGTTCTCTCTCTGGGCATCATATTTATGAAAGAAATTTCTCTCTATGGGCATCATCTTTATAAAGAAAGTTCTGTGTTTGGGCATCATCTTTATGAAAGAGCCTTCTCTGCCACGGCATCATCTTTATGAATGTTGGTACTCTCTCTGGGCATCAACTTTATGAAACAAGATTCTCTCTCTGGCATCATCTTTACACATGAAGATTCTCTGTCTGGGCATCATCTTTATGAAAGGAGGTTCTATCTTTGGGCATCATCTATATGAAAGAAGGTTCTCTTCCAGTCATCATCTTTATGAAAGAAGGTTCTCTGCCTGGGCATCAACTTTACTTAAGAAGGTTCTCTGCCTGGGCATCATCTTTATGAATGAAGGTTCTCTCTCTGGGTATCATCTTTATGAATGAAGGTTCTCTCTTTGGGCATCATCTTTATGAATGAAGGTTTTCTGCCTGGGCATCATCTTTACAAAAGATGGTTCTCTACCTGGGCATCATCTTTATGAATGAAGGTTCTCTCTCTGGGCATCATCTTTATGAATGAAGGTTCTCTGGGCATCATCTTATGAATGAAGGTTCTCTCTCTGGGCATCACCTTTATGAATGAAGGTTCTCTGCATGGGTATCATCTTTATGAATGAAGGTTCTCTCAGGGCATCACCTTTATGAATGAAGGTTCTCTGCATTGGCAACATCTTTATTAATGAAGGCTCTTTCTCTGGGCATCATATTTATGAGAGAAGGTTCTCTGCTTGGGAATCATCGTTATGAAAGAAGGTTATCTGCCTGGTTCATCATTGTGAATGAAGGTTCTCTCTCTGGGTATCATCTTTAAGAAAGAAGGTTCTCTGCATGGGCATCATCTTGAGGAAAGAAATTTCTCTTTCTGGGCATCATCTTTATGAATGAAGGTACACTCTATGGGTATAATCTTTATGAATGAAAGTTGTATCTCTGGGCATCATCTTTTTTTTTTTTTTAATTTATTTATTTTTTTTAAACAATTTATTGGGGCTGATACAATTCTTTTCACAGTTCATACATATACATACATCAATTGTATAAAGCACATCTGTACAGTCTTTGCCCTAATCATTTTTCTCTCCTCTTTTCTTCTTTTACATTTTATTAGGGACTCCAACAACTCTTACCACAATCCATACATATACATACATCAATTGTATAAAGCACACCCATACATTCCCTGTCCCAATCATTCTCAAGGCATTTGCTCTTCACTTAAGCCCCTTGCATCAGGTCCTCTTTTTTTCCCCCCCCTCCCTCCCTTTTCCCCCCTCTCATATGCCCTTGGTAGTTTATACCTCGTTATTTTGTCATATCTTGCCCTATTCGGGGTCTCCCTTCCCCCCTTCTCTGCTGTCCCTCTCCCAGGGAAGAGGTCACATGTGGCTCCTTGTAATCAGTTCCCCCTTTCCAACCCACTCACCCTCCACTCTCCCAGCATCGTCCCTCACGCCCTTGGTCCTGGAGGTATCATCCACCCTGGATTCCCTGTATCTCCAACCCTCATATGTACCAGTGCACAGCCTCTGTCTTATCCAGCCCTGCAAGGTAGAATTCGGATCATGGTAGTTGGGGGGAGGAAGCATCCAGGATCTGGGGGAAAGCTGTGTTCTTCATCGATACTACCTCACACCCTAATTAACCCATCTCCTCTCCTAAGCCCCTCTATGAGGGGATCTCCATTGGCTGACACTTGGGCCTTGGGTCTCCACTCTGCACTTCCCCCTTCATTTAATATAATATATATATACACATACATATATACATATACACATAAATACACATACATACACACACTTATATCCTTTTTTTTTTTTTTGCATGATGCCTTATATCTGCTCCCTTGGGCACCTCGTGATCGCACTGGCCGGTGTGATCTCTCTCTCTAGGCATCATCTTTATGAAAGATTGTTCTCTCTCTTGGCATCATCTTTATGAAAGAAAGATCTCTGTTTGAGCATCATCTTTATGGAAAAAGTTTCTCTCACTGAGCATCATCTTTATACAAGAAGGTTCTCAGCGTGGGCATCATCTTTATGAAGGAAGGCTGTCCCTCTGGGCATCATCTTTATGAAAGAAGTTCTCACTCTGGGCAACATCTTTATGAAAGAAGGCTGTCTCTCTTGGCATCATCTTTATGAAAGAAGTTCTCTCTCTGGGCATCTTCTTTATGAAAGAAAGTTCTTTGTTTGGGCATCATCTTTATGAAAGAAGGTTCTTTCCCTGGGCATCATCTTTATGAAAGAAGGTTCTCTCTGTCGGCATCAACTTTATTAATGAAAGTTCTCTGCCTGTGCATCATCTATATGAATGAAAGTTGTCTCTCTGGGCATCATCTTTATGAATGAAGGTTCTCTGCCTGGGCATCATCTTTATGAAGGAAGGCTGTCCCTCTGGGCATCATCTTTATGAAAGAAGTTCTCACTCTGGGCAACATCTTTATGAATGAAAGTTCTCTGCCTGGGCATCATCTTTAGGAAAGAAGGCTGTCTCTCTTGGCATCATCTTTATGAAAGAAGTTCTCTCTCTGGGCATCTTCTTTATGAAAGAAAGTTCTTTGTTTGGGCATCATCTTTATGAAAGAAGGTTCTTTCCCTAGGCATCATCTTTATGAAAGAAGGTTCTCTCTCTCGCATCAACTTTATTAATTAAAGTTCTCTGCCTGTGCATCATCTATATGAATGAATGTTGACTCTCTGGGCATCATCTTTATGAATGAAGGTTCTCTGCCTGGGCATCATCTTTATGAAGGAAGGCTGTCTCTCTGGGCATCATCTTTATGAAAGAAGTTCTCACTCTGGGCAACATCTTTATGAAACAAAGTTCTCTCTCTGGGTATATTTTTTATAAATGAAGGTTCTCTGCCTGGGCATCATCTTTAAGAATGAAGGTTCTCTCTCTGGGCATCATCTATATTAAACATGGTTCTCTCTCTGCTATCATCTTGATGAATAAATGTTCTCTGGGTGGACATCATTTTTATGAATGAATGTTCTCTCTCTGGGCATAATCGTTATGAATGAATGTTCTCTGCCTGGCACCATCTTTATGAAAGAAAGCTGTCTCTCTGGGCATCATCTTTATGAAAGTAGGTTCTCTGCCTGTGCATCATCTTTATGAATGAAGGCACTCTCTCTGGGCAACATATTTATGAAAGATGGTTCTCTCTCTGGGCATCATCTTTATGAATGAAGGTATTCTCTCTGTGCATCATCTTTACGAAACAAGGTTCTCTCTCTGGTATCATCTTTATGAATGAAAGTTCTCTGTCTGCTAATCATCTTTATGTCAAGGTTCTCTCTCTGGGCATCATCTTTATGAAACAAGTTTCTCTCTCGGGGAACATCTTTTTGAAAGAAAGTTTTCTTTTTGGGCATCATCTTTGTGAATGAAGGTTCTCTCTCTGGGCAGCATCTTTATTGAATAAAGGTTGTCTTTCTGGGCATCCTGTTTAAGAAAGAAGGGTCTCTCTCTGGGCATCATATTTATGAAAGAAGATTCTCCGTTTGGGGATGATTTTATGATAGAAGGTTCTTTTCCTGGCATCATCTTGGCGAAAGAATGTTCTCTGCCCGGGCATCATATTTGTGAATGAATGTTCCCTCTCTGGACTTCAACTTCATGAATGAAGGTTCTCTCTCTGGGCATCACCTTTATTAATGAAGGTTCTCTGCCTGGGCATCATCTTTGTGAATGAAGGTTCTCTCTCTTGGCATCATTTATGAATGAAAGTTCTCAGCCTGGGCATAATCTTTATGAATGACGGTTCTCTCTCTGTGCATCATCTTTACGAAAGGAAGATCTCTGTTTGTGCATCATCTTTATGAAAGAAAGTTCTCTCTCTGGGCATCTTCTTTATGAAAGAAGGTTCTCTGTTTGGGCATCATCTTTATGAATGAAGATTCTCTGTCTGGGAATCATCTTTGTGAATGGAGGTTCTCTCTCTGGCATCTTCTTTATGAAAGAAGGTTCTCTGTCTGGGCATCATCATTATGAAAGAAAGTTTTCTCTCTGGGCATCATCTTTATGAATTAAGGTTCTCTGACAGATCATCATGTTTATGAATGAAGGTTCTCGGTCTGGGCATCATCTTTATGATTGAAGGTTCTCTCTCTGGGCATCATCTTTATGATTCAAGGTTTTCCCTCTGAGCATCATCTTTATGAAACGAGGTTCTCTCTCTTGGCATCCTCTTTATGAAAGAATGTTCTCTGCCTGGGCATCATCTGTATGAATGAAGGTACTCTCTCTGTGCATCATCTTTATGAATCAAGGTTCTCTCTCTGTTATCATCTTTATGAATGAAGGTTCTCTGCCTGCGCATCATCTTTCAAAAGAAGGATCTCTTCCTGGGCATCATCTTTATGAAACAAGGTTCTCTCTCTCTGGCATCATCTTTATTAAAGAAAATTCTCTGTTTGGGCATCATCTTTATGAAATATGATTCTCTCTCTGGGCATCATCTTTATGAAAGAACGTTCTCTGGCTGGGCATCATCTTTATGAAACAAGGTTCTCGGCCTGGGCATTATCTTTACGAAAGAAGGTTCTCTGCCTGGGCATCAACTTTGTGAATGAAGGTTCTCTCTCTGGGCATCATGTTTATGAATGAAGGTTCTCTCTGTGGGCATCATCTTTATGAATGAAGGTTCTCTGCCTGGGCATAATCTTTAAGAATGACGGTTGTCTCTCTAGGCGTCATCTTTATGAATGAAGATTCTCGCTTTGGGCATCATATTTATGAAAGAATGTTCTCTGTTTGGGCATAGTCTTTATGAAAGAAGGTTCTATGCCTGGGCATCATCTTTCAAAAAGAAGATTCGCTTTCTAGACATCATCTTTTTGAAACAAGGTTCTCTTCCTGGGCATCATCTTTATGAATGAAGATTCTCTCTCGAGGCATCATCTTTATGTATGAAGGTTCTCTCTCTGGGCAACTTCTTTATAAAACAAGGTTCCCTGCCTGGGAATTATCTTTTCGAATGAAGGTCTTTCTCTGGGCATCCTCTTTATAAAGAAAGTTCTCTGTTTGGACATCATCTTTATGAAAGAATGTTCTCTGTCTCAGCATAATCTTTATCAATGAATGTTCTCTGCTTGGGCATCATCTTTATGAAAAAAATGTTCCCTTTTTGGTATCATCTTTATGAAAGAAGGTTCTCTGACTGGGCATCATCTTTATGAAAGAAATTTCTCTCTCTGGGTATCATCTTTATAAATGAAGGTTCTCTGCCTGGGCATCATCTTTAAGAAGGAAGGTTCTCTCCCTGGGCATCATCTTAGTGAAAGAAGTTTCTCTATCTGTGCATCATCTTTATGAAAGAAGGTTCTCTGCCTGAGCATCATCTTTATGAATGAAGTCTCTCTCTCTTGGCATCATGTTTATGAAAGATTGTTCTCTCTCTTGGCCTCATCTTTATGAAAGAAAGATCTCTGTTTGAGCATCATCTTTATGGAAAAAGTTTCTCTCACTGAGCATCATCTTTATACAAGAAGGTTCTCAGCCTGGGCATCATCTTCATGAATGAAGGTTCTCCCTCTGGGCATCATCTTTATGAATCAAAGTTCTCTGCCTGGGCATCATCTTTATGAAAGAAGGCTGTCTCTCTTGGCATCATCTTTATGAAAGAAGTTCTCTCTCTGGGCATCTTCTTTATGAAAGAAAGTTCTTTGTTTGGGCAGAATCTTTATGAAAGAAGGTTCGTTCCCTGGGCA
This sequence comes from Tenrec ecaudatus, assembly GCF_050624435.1. NCBI lineage: Eukaryota > Metazoa > Chordata > Mammalia > Afrosoricida > Tenrecidae > Tenrec > Tenrec ecaudatus. The sequence continues at coordinate 9,842,366 of NC_134549.1, forward strand.
TCATCTTTATGAAAGAAGGTTCTCTCTCTCGGCATCAACTTTATTAATGAAAGTTCTTTGCCTTTGCATCATCTATATGAATAAAAGTTGTCTCTCTGGGCATCATCTTTATGAAAGTAGTTCTCACTCTGGGCAACATCTTTATGAAAGAAAGTTCTCTCTCTGGGTATCATCTTTATAAATGAAGGTTTTCTCTCTGGGCATCATCTATATTAAACATGGTTCTCTCTCTGCTATCATCTTGATGAATAAATGTTCTCTGGGTGGACATCATTTTTATGAATGAAGGTTCTTTGCCTGGGCATCATCTTTATGAAAGAAGTTCTCACTCTGGGCAATATCTTTATGAAAGAAAGTTCTCTCTCTGGGTATCATCTTTATAAATGAAGGTTCTCTGCCTGGGCATCATCTTTAAGAATGAAGGTTCTCTCTCTGGGCATCATCTATATTAAACATGGTTCTGTCTCTGCTATCATCTTTATGAATAAATGTTCTCTGGGTGGACATCATTTTTATGAATGAAGGTTCTTTGTCTGGGCATCATCTTTAAGAATGAATGTTCTCTCTCTGGGCATCATCGTTATGAATGAAGGTTCTCTGCCTGGGCACCATCTTTTTGAAAGAAGGCTGTCTCTCTGGGCATCATCTTTATGAATGAAGGTTCTCTCTTTGGCAATCATCTTTATGAAAGAAGGTTCTCTGCCTGTGCATCATCTTTATGAATGAAGACACTCTCTCTGGGCAACATATTTATGAAAGAAGGTTCTCTCTCTGGGCATCACCTTTATGAATGAAGGTATTCTCTCTGTGCATCATCTTTATGAAACAAGGTTCTCTCTCTGGTATCATCTTTATGAATGAAGGTTCTCTGTCTGGTAATCATCTTTATGTCAAGGTTCTCTCTCTGGGCATCATCTTTTAGAAAGAAAGTTTTCTTTTTGGGCATCATCTTTGTGAATGAAGGTTCTCTGCCTGGGCATCATCTTACGAAAGATGGTTCTTTACCTGGGAATCATCTTTATGAATGAAGGTTCTCTCTCTGGGCATCATCTTTATGAATGAAGGTTCTCTGGGCATCATCTTATGAATGAAGGTTCTCTGCATGGGTATCATCTTTATGAATGAAGGTTCTCTCAGGGCATCACCTTTATGAATGAAGGTTCTCTGCATTGGCAACATCTTTATTAATGAAGGCTCTTTCTCTGGGCATCATATTTATGAGAGAAGCTTCTCTGCTTGGGAATCATCGTTATGAAAGAAGGTTATCTGCCTGGTTCATCATTGTGAATGAAGGTTCTCTCTCTGGGTATCATCTTTAAGAAAGAAGGTTCTCTGCATGGGCATCATCTTGATGAAAGAAATTTCTCTTTCTGGGCATCATCTTTATGAATGAAGGTACACTCTATGGGTATAATCTTTATGAATGAAAGTTGTATCTCTGGGCATCATCTTTTTGAAAGAAGGTTCTCTGTTGGGCATCATCTTAATGAATGAAGGTTCTCCATCTGGGCATCATCTTTATAAACAAGGTTCTAATTCTGGGCATCATCTATATAAATGAAGGTTCTCTGCCTGGGCATCATCTATATGAAAGAAGGCTCTCTCTCTGGATATCATATTTATGAAAGCAGTTTCTCTCTATGGGCATCATATTTATGACATAAAGTTCCCTGCCATGGCATCATCTTTATGAATGACGGTACTCTGTTTGGGCATCAACTTTATGAAACAAGATTCTCTCTCTGGCATTTTCTTTATAAATGCAGGTTCTCTCTCTGGGCATCAACTTTGTGAATGAAGGCACTCCCTCTGGGCACCATCTTTATGAAAGAAGGTCCTCTCTCTGGGCATCATCTTCATGAAACAAGGTTCTCTGCCTGGGCGTCATCTATATGAATGAAAGTTGACTCTCTGGGCATCATCTTTATGAATGAACGTTCTCTGCCTGGGCATCATCTTTTTGAATGAAGGTTCTTTCTTTGGGCATCATATTTATGAATGAAGGTTCTCTCTCTGGGCATCATCTTTATGAATGATGGTTCTCTCTCTGTACCTCATCTTTATTAATGAAGGTTCTCTCTCTGGGCATCATCTTTTTGAAAGAAAGTTTTCTTTTTGGGCATAATCTTTGTGAATGAACGTTCTCTCTCTGGGCATCACCTTTATGAATGAAGGTTCTCTCCCTAGGCAACATCTTTATTTTTGAAGGCTCTTTCTATGGGCATCATATTTATGAAAGAAGGTTCTCTGCCTGGGAATCATCGTTATGAAAGAAGGTTATCTGCCTGGGCATCATCTTTGTGAATGAAGGTTCTCTGCCTGGTAATCATCGTCATGAAAAAAGGTGCTCTGCATGGGCATCATCTTTAGGAAAGAAATTTCTCTTTCTGGGCATCATCTTTATGAATGAAAGTACACTCTATCGGTATAATCTTTATGAATGAATGTTGTCTCTCTGGGCATCATCTTTATGAAAGAATGTTCTCTCTGTGGGCATCATGTTTATGAATTAAGATTCTCTGGGTATCATCTTATGAATAAAGGTTCTCTGACTGGGAATCATCTTCATGAATGATGGTTCTCTCTCTGGGCATCACCTTTATGAATGAAGGTTCTCTGTTTGGGCATCTTCTTTATGAAAGTAGGTACACTCTATGGGTATAATCTTTATGAATGAATGTTGTCTCTCAGGGCATCATCTTTATGAAAGAAGGTTCCCTGTTTGGCATCATCTTTATGAACGAAGTTTCTCTGCCTTGGCATTATCTTTATGAATAAAGGTTCTCCCTCTTGCATCATCTTTATGATTGAAGGTTCTCTGTCTGGGCATCATCTTTATGAAAGAAGGTTTCCTGTCTGTGCATCATCTTTACGAAAGAATGTTCACTCTCTGGGCATCATCTTTGTGAATGAAGTTTTTCTCCCTGAGCATCATCTTTATGAATGAAGGTTCTCACATTGGGTAATATCTTTATGAATGAAGGTTGTCTCTCTGGGCATCATCTTTATGAAAGAAAGTTCTGTGTTTCGGCATCATCTTTACGAAAGAAGGTTCTCTACCTGGGCATCATCTTTATGAATGAAGGTACGCTCTCTGGGCATCATCTTTATGAAATAAGGTTCTCTATCTAGTATCATCTTTATGAATGGATGTTCTCTGTCTGGGAATCATCTTTATGATTGAAGGTTCTCTCTCTGGGCATCATGTTTATGAAACAAGGTTCTCTGCCTGGGAATCATCTATATGAATGAAAGTTGTCTCTCTGCGCATCATCTTTATGAATAAAGGTTCTCTGCCTGGGCAACATCTTTATGAATGAAGTTAATCTCTCTGTTCATCATATTTATGAAACAAGGGTCTCTCTCTGGTATCATCTTTATGTATGAAGGATCATTGTCTGGGCATCATCTTTATGATTCAAGGTTCTCTCCCTTGGCATCATCTTTATGAAACAATGTTCTCTGACGGTGCATCATCTATATGAATGAAAGTTGTCTCACTGGGCATTATCTTTATGAATAAAGTTTCTCTCTCTGTGCATCATCTTTATGAATGAAGGTTCTCTCTCTGGGCATCATCTTTATGAATGAAGGTTCTCTCCCTGGGCATCATCTTTATGAAAGAAGTTCTCACTCTGGGCAATATCTTTATGAAAGAAAGTTCTCTCTCTGGGTATCATCTTTATAAATGAAGGTTCTCTGCCTGGGCATCATCTTTAAGAATGAAGGTTCTCTCTCTGGGCATCATCTATATTAAACATGGTTCTGTCTCTGCTATCATCTTTATGAATAAATGTTCTCTGGGTGGACATCATTTTTATGAATGAAGGTTCTTTGTCTGGGCATCATCTTTAAGAATGAATGTTCTCTCTCTGGGCATCATCGTTATGAATGAAGGTTCTCTGCCTGGGCACCATCTTTTTGAAAGAAGGCTGTCTCTCTGGGCATCATCTTTATGAATGAAGGTTCTCTCTTTGGCAATCATCTTTATGAAAGAAGGTTCTCTGCCTGTGCATCATCTATATGAATGAAGACACTCTCTCTGGGCAACATATTTATGAAAGAAGGTTCTCTCTCTGGGCATCACCTTTATGAATGAAGGTATTCTCTCTGTGCATCATCTTTATGAAACAAGGTTCTCTCTCTGGTATCATCTTTTTGAATGAAGGTTCTCTGTCTGGTAATCATCTTTATGTCAAGGTTCTCTCTCTGGGCATCATCTTTTTGAAACAAGTTTCTCTCTCTGGGCATCATCTTTTTGAAAGAAAGTTTTCTTTTTGGGCATCATCTTTGTAAATGAAGGTTCTCTGCCTGGGCATCATCTTTACGAAAGATGGTTCTTTCCTGGGAATCATCTTTATGAATGAAGGTTCTCTCTCTGGGCATCACCTTTATGAATGAAGGTTCTCTGCATGGGCATCATCTTTATGAATGAAGGTTCTCTCAGGGCATCACCTTTATGAATGAAGGTTCTCTGCATTGGCAACATCTTTATTAATGAAGGCTCTTTCTCTGGGCATCATATTTATGAGAGAAGCTTCTCTGCTTGGGAATCATCGTTATGAAAGAAGGTTATCTGCCTGGTTCATCATTGTGAATGAAGGTTCTCTCTCTGGGTATCATCTTTAAGAAAGAAGGTTCTCTGCATGGGCATCATCTTGATGAAAGAAATTTCTCTTTCTGGGCATCATCTTTATGAATGAAGGTACACTCTATGGGTATAATCTTTATGAATGAAAGTTGTATCTCTGGGCATCATCTTTTTGAAAGAAGGTTCTCTGTTGGGCATCATCTTAATGAATGAAGGTTCTCCATCTGGGCATCATCTTTATAAACAAGGTTCTAATTCTGGGCATCATCTATATAAATGAAGGTTCTCTGCCTGGGCATCATCTTTATGATTGAAGGTTCTCTCTCTGGGCATCATGTTTATGAAACAAGGTTCTCTGCCTGGGAATCATCTATATGAATGAAAGTTGTCTCTCTGCGCATCATCTTTATGAATAAAGGTTCTCTGCCTGGGCAACATCTTTATGAATGAAGTTAATCTCTCTGTTCATCATATTTATGAAACAAGGGTCTCTCTCTGGTATCATCTTTATGTATGAAGGATCATTGTCTGGGCATCATCTTTATGATTCAAGGTTCTCTCCCTGGGCATCATCTTTATGTAACAAGGTTCTCTGACGGTGCATCATCTATATGAATGAAAGTTGTCTCACTGGGCATTATCTTTATGAATAAAGGTTCTCTCTCTGTGCATCATCTTTATGAATGAAGGTTCTCTCTCTTGGCATCATATTTATAAACAAGGTTATAATTCTGGGCATCATCTATATGAATGAAGGTTCTCTGCCTGGGCATCATGTATATGAAAGAAGGCTCTCTCTCTGGGTATCATCTTTATGAAAGCAGGTTCTCTCTCTGGGCATCATATTTATGAAAGAAATTTCTCTCTATGGGCATCATCTTTATAAAGAAAGTTCTGTGTTTGGGCATCATCTTTATGAAAGAGCCTTCTCTGCCACGGCATCATCTTTATGAATGTTGGTACTCTCTCTGGGCATCAACTTTATGAAACAAGATTCTCTCTCTGGCATCATCTTTACACATGAAGATTCTCTGTCTGGGCATCATCTTTATGAAAGGAGGTTCTATCTTTGGGCATCATCTATATGAAAGAAGGTTCTCTTCCAGTCATCATCTTTATGAAAGAAGGTTCTCTGCCTGGGCATCAACTTTACTTAAGAAGGTTCTCTGCCTGGGCATCATCTTTATGAATGAAGGTTCTCTCTCTGGGTATCATCTTTATGAATGAAGGTTCTCTCTTTGGGCATCATCTTTATGAATGAAGGTTTTCTGCCTGGGCATCATCTTTACAAAAGATGGTTCTCTACCTGGGCATCATCTTTATGAATGAAGGTTCTCTCTCTGGGCATCATCTTTATGAATGAAGGTTCTCTGGGCATCATCTTATGAATGAAGGTTCTCTCTCTGGGCATCACCTTTATGAATGAAGGTTCTCTGCATGGGTATCATCTTTATGAATGAAGGTTCTCTCAGGGCATCACCTTTATGAATGAAGGTTCTCTGCATTGGCAACATCTTTATTAATGAAGGCTCTTTCTCTGGGCATCATATTTATGAGAGAAGGTTCTCTGCTTGGGAATCATCGTTATGAAAGAAGGTTATCTGCCTGGTTCATCATTGTGAATGAAGGTTCTCTCTCTGGGTATCATCTTTAAGAAAGAAGGTTCTCTGCATGGGCATCATCTTGAGGAAAGAAATTTCTCTTTCTGGGCATCATCTTTATGAATGAAGGTACACTCTATGGGTATAATCTTTATGAATGAAAGTTGTATCTCTGGGCATCATCTTTTTTTTTTTTTTAATTTATTTATTTTTTTTAAACAATTTATTGGGGCTGATACAATTCTTTTCACAGTTCATACATATACATACATCAATTGTATAAAGCACATCTGTACAGTCTTTGCCCTAATCATTTTTCTCTCCTCTTTTCTTCTTTTACATTTTATTAGGGACTCCAACAACTCTTACCACAATCCATACATATACATACATCAATTGTATAAAACACACCCATACATTCCCTGTCCCAATCATTCTCAAGGCATTTTCTCTTCACTTAAGCCCCTTGCATCAGGTCCTCTTTTTTTCCCCCCCCTCCCTCCCTTTTCCCCCCTCTCATATGCCCTTGGTAGTTTATACCTCGTTATTTTGTCATATCTTGCCCTATTCGGGGTCTCCCTTCCCCCCTTCTCTGCTGTCCCTCTCCCAGGGAAGAGGTCACATGTGGCTCCTTGTAATCAGTTCCCCCTTTCCAACCCACTCACCCTCCACTCTCCCAGCATCGTCCCTCACGCCCTTGGTCCTGGAGGTATCATCCACCCTGGATTCCCTGTATCTCCAACCCTCATATGTACCAGTGCACAGCCTCTGTCTTATCCAGCCCTGCAAGGTAGAATTCGGATCATGGTAGTTGGGGGGAGGAAGCATCCAGGATCTGGGGGAAAGCTGTGTTCGTCATCGATACTACCTCACACCCTAATTAACCCATCTCCTTTCCTAAGCCCCTCTATGAGGGGATCTCCATTGGCCGACACTTGGGCCTTGGGTCTCCACTCTGCACTTCCCCCTTCATTTAATATAATATATATATACACATACATATATCCATATACACATAAATACACATACATACACACACTTATATCCTTTATTTTTTTTTTTGCATGATGCCTTATATCTGGTCCCTTGGGCACCTCGTGATCGCACTGGCCGGTGTGATCTCTCTCTCTAGGCATCATCTTTATGAAAGATTGTTCTCTCTCTTGGCATCATCTTTATGAAAGAAAGATCTCTGTTTGAGCATCATCTTTATGGAAAATGTTTCTCTCACTGAGCATCATCTTTATACAAGAAGGTTCTCAGCGTGGGCATCATCTTTATGAAGGAAGGCTGTCCCTCTGGGCATCATCTTTATGAAAGAAGTTCTCACTCTGGGCAACATCTTTATGAAAGAAGGCTGTCTCTCTTGGCATCATCTTTATGAAAGAAGTTCTCTCTCTGGGCACCTTCTTTATGAAAGAAAGTTCTTTGTTTGGGCATCATCTTTATGAAAGAAGGTTCTTTCCCTGGGCATCATCTTTATGAAAGAAGGTTCTCTCTGTCGGCATCAACTTTATTAATGAAAGTTCTCTGCCTGTGCATCATATATATGAATGACAGTTGTCTCTCTGGGCATCATCTTTATGAATGAAGGTTCTCTTGACAGTTGTCTCTCTGGGCATCATCTTTATGAATGAAGGTTCTCTGCCTGGGCATCATCTTTATGAAGGAAGGCTGTCCCTCTGGGCATCATCTTTATGAAAGAAGTTCTCACTCTGGGCAACATCTTTATGAATGAAAGTTCTCTGCCTGGGCATCATCTTTATGAAAGAAGGCTGTCTCTCTTGGCATCATCTTTATGAAAGAAGTTCTCTCTCTGGGCATCTTCTTTATGAAAGAAAGTTCTTTGTTTGGGCATCATCTTTATGAAAGAAGGTTCTTTCCCTAGGCATCATCTTTATGAAAGAAGGTTCTCTCTCTCGCATCAACTTTATTAATTAAAGTTCTCTGCCTGTGCATCATCTATATGAATGAATGTTGTCTCTCTAGGCATCATCTTTATGAATGAAGGTTCTCTGCCTGGGCATCATCTTTATGAAGGAAGGCTGTCTCTCTGGGCATCATCTTTATGAAAGAAGTTCTCATTCTGGGCAACATCTTTATGAAAGAAAGTTCTCTCTCTGGGTATATTTTTTATAAATGAAGGTTCTCTGCCTGGGCATCATCTTTTAGAATGAAGGTTCTCTCTCTGGGCATCATCTATATTAAACATGGTTCTCTCTCTGCTATCATCTTGATGAATAAATGTTCTCTGGGTGGACATCATTTTTATGAATGAATGTTCTCTCTCTGGGCATAATCGTTATGAATGGATGTTCTCTGCCTGGCACCATCTTTATGAAAGAAAGCTGTCTCTCTGGGCATCATCTTTATGAAAGAAGGTTCTCTGCCTGTGCATCATCTTTATGAATGAAGGCACTCTCTCTGGGCAACATATTTATGAAAGAAGGTTCTCTCTCTGGGCATCATCTTTATGAATGAAGGTATTCTCTCTGTGCATCATCTTTATGAAACAAGGTTCTCTCTCTGGTATCATCTTTATGAATGAAAGTTCTCAGTCTGGTAATCATCTTTATGTCAAGGTTCTCTCTCTGGGCATCATCTTTATGAAACAAGTTTCTCTCTCGGGGAACATCTTTTTGAAAGAAAGTTTTCTTTTTGGGCATCATCTTTGTGAATGAAGGTTCTCTCTCTGGGCAGCATCTTTATTGAATAAAGGTTGTCTTTCTGGGCATCCTGTTTAAGAAAGAAGGGTCTCTCTCTGGGCATCATATTTATGAAAGAAGATTCTCCGTTTGGGGATGATTTTATGATAGAAGGTTCTTTTCCTGGCATCATCTTGGCGAAAGAATGTTCTCTGCCCGGGCATCATATTTGTGAATGAATGTTCCCTCTCTGGACTTCAACTTTATGAATGAAGTTTCTCTCTCTGGGCATCACCTTTATTAATGAAGGTTCTCTACCTGGGCATCATCTTTGTGAATGAAGGTTCTCTCTCTTGGCATCATCTTTATGAATGAAAGTTCTCTGCCTGGGCATAATCTTTATGAATGACGGTTCTCTCTCTGTGCATCATCTTTACGAAAGAAAGATCTCTGTTTGTGCATCATCTTTATGAATAAAGTTCTCTCTCTGGGCATCTTCTTTATGAAAGAAGGTTCTCTGTTTGGGCATCATCTTTTTGAATGAAGATTCTCTGTCTGGGAATCATCTTTGTGAATGGAGGTTCTCTCTCTGGCATCTTCTTTATGAAAGAAGGTTCTCTGTCTGGGCATCATCATTATGAAAGAAAGTTTTCTCTCTGGGCATCATCTTTATGAATTAAGGTTCTCTGCCAGATCATCATGTTTATGAATGAAGGTTCTCGGTCTGGGCATCATCTTTATGATTGAAGGTTCTCTCTCTGGGCATCATCTTTATGATTCAAGGTTTTCCCTGTGAGCATCATCTTTATGAAAGGAGGTTCACTCTCTTAGCATCCTCTTTTTGAAAGAAAGTTCTCTGCCTGGGCATCATCTTTATGAATGGAGGTACTCTCTCTGTGCATCATCTTTATGAAACAAAGTTCTCTCTCTGTTATCATCTTTATGAATGAAGGTTCTCTGCCTGCGCATCATCTTTCAAAAGAAGGATCTCTTCCTGGGCATCTTCTTTATGAAACATGTTTCTCTCTCTCTGGCATCATCTTTATTAAAGAAAATTCTCTGTTTGGGCATCATCTTTATGAAATATGATTCTCTCTCTGGGCATCATCTTTATGAAAGAACGTTCTCTGACTGGGCACCATCTTTATGAAACAAGGTTCTCTGCCTGGGCATTATCTTTACGAAAGAAGGTTCTCTGCCTGGGCATCAACTTTGTGAATGAAGGTTTTCTCTCTGGGCATCATGTTTATGAATGAAGGTTCTCTCTGTGGGTATCATCTTTATGAATGAAGGTTCTCTGCCTGGGCATAATCTTTAAGAATGACGGTTGTCTCTCTAGGCGTCATCTTTATGAATGAAGATTCTCGCTTTGGGCATCATATTTATGAAAGAATGTTCTCTGTTTGGGCATAATCTTTATGAAAGAAGGTTCTATGCCTGGGCATCATCTTTCAAAAAGAAGATTCGCTTTCTAGACATCATCTTTTTGAAACAAGGTTCTCTTCCTGGGCATCATCTTTATGAATGAAGATTCTCTCTCGAGGCATCATCCTTATGTATGAAGGTTCTCTCTCTGGGCACCTTCTTTATAAAATAAGGTTCCCTGCCTGGGAATTATCTTTTCGAATGAAGGTCCTCTCTCTGGGCATCCACTTTATAAAGAAAGTTCTCTGTTTGGACATCATCTTTATGAAAAAAAGGTTCCCTTTCTAGGTATCATCTTTATGAAAGAAGGTTCTCTGACTGGGCATCATCTTTATGAAAGAAAGTTCTCTCTCTGGGTATCATCTTTATAAATGAAGGTTCTCTGCCTGGGGATCATCTTTAGAATGAAGGTTCTCTCCCTGGGCATCATCTTAGTGAAAGAAGTTTCTCTATCTGTGCATCATCTTTATGAAAGAAGGTTCTCTGCCTGAGCATCATCTTTATGAATGAAGTCTCTCTCTCTTGGCATCATGTTTATGAAAGATTGTTCTCTCTCTTGGCATCATCTTTATGAAAGAAAGATCTCTGTTTGAGCATCATCTTTATGGAAAAAGTTTCTCTCACTGAGCATCATCTTTGTACAAGAAGGTTCTCAGCCTGGGCATCATCTTCATGAATGAAGGTTCTCCCTCTGGGCATCATCTTTATGAATGAAAGTTCTCTGCCTGGGCATCATCTTTATGAAAGAAGGCTGTCTCTTTTGGCATCATCTTTATGAAAGAAGTTCTCTCTCTGGGCATCTTCTTTATGAAAGAAAGTTCTTTGTTTGGGCAGAATCTTTATGAAAGAAGGTTCTTTCCCTGGGCATCATCTTTATGAAAGAAGTTTCTCTCTCGGCATCAACTTTATTAATGAAAATTCTTTGCCTTTGCATCATCTATATGAATGAAAGTTGTCTCTCTGGGCATCATCTTTATGAAAGTAGTTCTCACTCTGGGCAACATCTTTATGAAAGAACGTTCTCTCTCTGGGTATCATCTTTATAAATGAAGGTTCTCTGCCTGGGCATCATCTTTAATAATGAAGGTTCTCTCTCTGGGCATCATCTATATTAAACATGGTTTTCTCTCTGCTATCATCTTGATGAATAAATGTTCTCTGGGTGGAGATCATTTTTATGAATGAAGGTTCTTTGCCTGGGCATCATCTTTATGAATGAATGTTCTCTCTCTGGGCATCATCGTTATGAATGAAGGTTCTCTGCCTGGGCACCATCTTTATGAAAGAAGGCTGTCTCTCTAGGCATCATATTTATGAATGAAGGTTCTCTCTTTGGCAATCATCTTTATGAAAGAAGGTTCTCTGCCTGTGCATCACCTTTATGAATGAAGGCACTCTCTCTGGGCAACATATTTATGAAAGAAGGTTCTCTCTCGGGGCATCATCTTTATGACTGAAGGTATTCTCTCTGTGTATCATCTTTATGAAACAAGGTTCTCTCTCTGGTATCATCTTTATGAATGAAGGTTCTCTGTCTGGTAATCAAATTTATGTCAAGATTCTCTCTCTGGGCATCATCTTTATGAAACAAGTTTCTCTCTCTTGGCATCATCTTTATGAATGAAAGTTCTCTGTCTGGGCATAATCTTTAAGAATGACGGTCTCACTCTGTGCATCATCTTTACGAAAGGAAGATCTCTGCTTGTGCATCATCTTTATGAAACAAGGTTCTCCCTCTGTTATCATCTTTATGAATGAAGGTTCTCTGCCTGCGCATCATCTTTCAAAAGAAGGATTTCTTCCTGGGCATCATCTTTATGAAACAAGGTTCTCTCTGTCTCTGGCATCATCTTTATTTTAAAAAATTCTCTGTTTGGGCATCATCTTTATGAAATATGATTCTCTCTGTGGGCATCCTCTTATTAAAGAAAGTTCTCTGCCTGGGCATCATCTTCATGAATGAAGGTACTCTCTCTGTGCATCATCTTTATGAAACAAGGTTCTCTCTCTGTTATCATCTTTATGAATGAAGGTTCTCTGCCTGCGCATCATCTTTCAAAAGAAGGATCTCTTTCTGGGCATCATCTTTATGAAACAAGGTTCTCTTGCTCTGGCATCATCATTATTAAAGAAAATTCTCTGTTTGGGCATCATCTTTATGAAATATGATTCTCTCTCTGGGCATCAACTTTATGAAAGAACGTTCTCTGGCTGGGCATCATCTTAATGAAATAAGGTTCTCTGCCAGGGCATTATCTTTACGAAAGAAGGTTCTCTGCCTGGGCATCAACTTTGTGAATGAAGGATCTCTCTCTGGGCATCATGTTTATGAATGAAGGTTCTCTCTGTGGGCATCATCTTTATGAATGTAGGTTCTCTCTGTGGGCATTATCTTTATGAATGAAGGATCTCTTCCTGGGCATAATCTTTAAGAATGAAGGTTGTCTCTCTAGGCGTCATCTTTATGAATGAAGGTTCTCGCTTTGGGGATCATATTTATGAAATTATGTTCTCTGTTTGGGCATAATCTTTATGAAAGAAGGTTCTATGCCTAGGCATCATCTTTCAGAAAGAAGATTCTCTTTCTAGACATCATATTTTTGAAACAAGGTTCTCTTCCTGGGCATCATCTTTATGAATGAAGATTCTCTCTCGAGGCATCATCTTTATGTATGGAGGTTCTCTCTCTGGGCACCTCTATATAAAACAAGGTTCCCTGCCTGGGAATTATCTTTTCGAATGAAGATCCTCTCTCTGGGCATCCGCTTTATAAAGAAAGTTCTCTGTTTGGACATCATCTTTATGAAAGAATGTTCTCTGTCTCGGCATAATCTTTATCAATGAATGTTCTCTGCATGGGCATCATCTTTATGAAAAAAGGTTCCCTTTCTAGGTATCATCTTTATGAAAGAAGGTTCTCTGACTGGGCATCATCTTTAAGAAAGAAATGTCTCTCTCTGGGTATCATCTTTATAAATGAAGGTTCTCTGCCTGGGCATCATCTTTAAGAATGAAGGTTCTCTCTCTGGGCATCATCTATATTAAACATGGTTCTCTCTCTGCTATCATCTGATGAATAAATGTTCTCTGGGTGGACATCATTTTTATGAATGAAGGTTCTTTGCCTGGGCATCATCTTTATGAATGAATGTTCTCTCTCTGGGCATCATCTTTATGAAAGAAAGATCTCTGTTTGAGCATCATCTTTATGAAACAAGGTTCTCTCTGTGTTATCATCTTTATGAATGTAGGTTCTCTGCCTGCGCATCATCTTTCAAAAGAAGGATCTCTTCCTGGGCATCATCTTTATGAAACAAGGTTCTCTCTCTCTGGCATCATCTTTATTTAAAAAATTCTCTGTTTGGGCATCATCTTTATGAAATATGATTCTCTCTCTGGGCATCATCTTTATGAAAGAACGTTCTCTGGCTGGGCATCATCTTTATGAAACAAGGTTCTCGGCCTGGGCATTATCTTTATGAAAGAAGGTTCTCTGCCTGGGCATCAACTTTGTGAATGAAGGTTCTTTCTCTGGGCATCATGTTTATGAATGAAGGTTCTCTCTGTGGGCATCATCTTTATGAATGAAGGTTCTCTCTCTGGGCATTATCTTTATGAATGAAGGTTCTCTTCCTGGGCATAATCTTTAAGAATGAAGGTTGTCTCTCTAGGCGTAATCTTTATGAATGAAGGTTCTCGCTTTGGGCATCATATTTATGAAAGAATGTTCCCTCTTTGGGCATAATCTTTATTAAAGAAGGTTCTATGCCTGGGCATCATCTTTCAGAAAGAAGATTCTCTTTCTAGACATCATCTTTTTGAAACAAGGTTCTCTTCCTGGGCATCATCTTTATGAATGAAGATTCTCTCTCGAGGCATCATCTTTATGTATGAAGGTTCTCTCTCTGGGCACCTTCTATATAAAACAAGTTCCCTGCCTGGGAATTATCTTTTCGAATGAAGGTCCTCTCTCTGGGCATCCTCTTTATAAAGAAAGTTCTCTGTTTGGACATCATCTTTATGAAAGAATGTTCTCTGTCTCGGCATAATCTTTATCAATGAATGTTCTCTGCTTGGGCATCATCTTTATGAAAAAAAGGTTCCCTTTCTAGGTATCATCTTTATGAAAGAAGGTTCTCTGACTGGGCATCATCTTTAAGAAAGAAATTTCTCTCTCTGGGTATCATCTTTATAAATGAAGGTTCTCTGCCTGGGCATCATCTTTAAGAATGAAGGTTCTCTCTTTGGGCATTATCTATATTAAACATGGTTCTCTCTCTGCTATCATCTGATGAATAAATGTTCTCTGGGTGGACATCATTTTTATGAATGAAGGTTCTTTGCCTGGGCATCATCTTTATGAATGAATGTTCTCTCTCTGGGCATCATCGTTATGAATGAAGGTTCTCTGCCTGGGCACCACCTTTATGAATGAAGGTACACTCTCTGGGCATCATCTTTATGAAACAAGGTTCTCTCTTAGGTATCATCTTTGTGAAAGAAGGTTCTCTGTTTGGGCATCATCTTTACGAAGAAGGTAATCTGCCTGGGCATCATCTTTATGAATGAAGGTTCTATCTCAGGGCATCATCTTTATGAATGAAGGTTCTCTCTTTGGCAATCATCTTTATGAAAGAAGGTTCTCTGCCTGGGCATCATCTTTATGAAGGAAGGCTGTCTCTCTGGGCATCATCTTTATGAAAGAAGTTCTCACTCTGGGCAACATCTTTATGAAAGAAAGTTCTCTCTCTGGGTTTCATCTTTATAAATGAAGGTTCTCTGCCTGGGCATCTTCTTTAAGAATGAAGGTTCTCTCTCTGGGCATCATCTATATTAAACATGGTTCTCTCTCTGCTATCATCTTTATGAATAAATGTTCTCTGGGTGGACATCATTTTTATGAATGAAGGTTCTTTGCCTGGGCATCATCTTTATGAATGAATGTTCTCTCTCTGGGCATCATCGTAATGAAAGAAGGTTCTCTCTCTGGGCATCATTTTTATGAAAGAAGGCTGTCTCTCTTGGCATCATCTTTATGAATGAAGGTTCTCTCTTTGGCAATCATCTTTATGAAAGAAGGTTCTCTGCCTGATCATCATCTTTATGAATGAAGGCTCTCTCTCTAGGCATCATCTTTATGAAAGATTGTTCTCTCTCTGGGCATCATCTTTATGAAAAAAGATCTCTGTTTGAGCATCATCTTTATGGAAAAAGTTTCTCTCTCTGAGCATCATCTTCATGAATGAAGGTTCTCTCTCTGGGCATCATCTTTATGAGTGAAAGTTCTCTGCCTGGGCATCATCTTTATGAAAGAAGGCTGTCTCTCTGGGCAACAACTTTATGAAAGAAGTTCTCCCTCTGGGCATCAACTTTATGAAAGAAAATTCTCTCTCTGGGTATCATCTTTATAAATGAAGGTTCCCTGCCTGTGCATCGTCTTTAAGAATGAAGGTTCTCTCTCTGAGCATCATCTATATTAAACATGGTTCTCTCTCTGCTATCATCTTTATGAATAAATGTTCTCTGGGTGGACATCATTTTTATGAATGAAGGTTCTTTGCCTGGGCATCATCTTTATGAATGAATGTTCTCTCTCTGGGCATCATCGTTATGAAAGAAGGTTCTCTCTCTGGGCATCATTTTTATGAAAGAAGGCTGTCTCTCTTGGCATCATCTTTATGAATGAAGGTTCTCTCTTTGGCAATCATCTTTATGAAAGAAGGTTCTCTGCCTGATCATCATCTTTATGAATGAAGGCTCTCTCTCTAGGCATCATCTTTATGAAAGATTGTTCTCTCACTGGGCATCATCTTTATGAAAAAAGATCTCTGTTTGAGCATCATCTTTATGGAAAAAGTTTCTCTCTCTGAGCATCATCTTCATGAATGAAGGTTCTCTCTCTGGGCATCATCTTTATGAGTGAAAGTTCTCTGCCTGGGCATCATCTTTATGAAAGAAGGCTGTCTCTCTGGGCAACAACTTTATGAAAGAAGTTCTCCCTCTGGGCATCAACTTTATGAAAGAAAGTTCTCTCTCTGGGTATCATCTTTATAAATGAAGGTTCTCTGCTTGGGCATCATCTTTAAAAATGAAGGTTCTCTCTCTGGGCATCATCTATATTAAACGTGGTTCTCTCTCTGCTATCATCTTTATGAATAAATGTTCTCTGGGTGGACATCATTTTTATGAATTATGGTTCTTTACCTGGGCATCATCTTTATGAATGAATGACCTCTCTCTGGGCATCATCGTTATGAATGAAGGTTCTCTGCCTGGGCACCATCTTTATGAATGAAGGTACACTCTCTGGGCATCATCTTTATGAAACAAGGTTCTCTCTTAGGTATCATCTTTGTGAAAGAAGGTTCTCTGTTTGGGCATCATCTTTACGAAGAAGGTTCTCTGCCTGGGCATCATCTTTATGAATGAAGGTTCTCTCTCAAGGCATCATCTTTATGAATGAAGGTTCTCTCCCTGGGCATCATCTTTATGAAAGAAAGATCTCTGTTTGAGCATCATCTTTATGGAAAAAGTTTCTCTCACTGAGCATCATCTTTATACAAGAAGGTTCTCAGCCTGGGCATCATCTTCATGAATGAAGGTTCTCCCTCTGGGCATCATCTTTATGAAAGAAGGTTCTCTGCCTGAGCATCATCTTTATGAATGAAGTCTCTCTCTAGGCATCATCTTTATGAAAGATTGTTCTCTCTCTTGGCATCATCTTAATCAAAGAAAGATCTTTGTTTGAGCATCATCTTTATGGAAAAAGTTTCTCTCACTGAGCATCATCTTTATACAAGAAGTTTCTCAGCCTGGACATCATCTTCATGAATGAAGGTTCTCCCTCTGGGCATCATCTTTATGAATGAAAGTTCTCTGCCTGGGCATCATCTTTATTAAAGAAGGCTGTCTGCATTGGCATCATCTTTATGAAAGAAGTTCTCTCTCTGGGCATCATCTTTATGAAAGAAGGTTCTTTCCCTGGGCATCATCTTTATGAAAGAAGGTTCTCTCTCTCGGCATCAACTTTATTAATGAAAGTTCTCTGCCTGTGCATCATCTATATTAATGAAAATTGTCTCCCTGGGCATCTTCTTTATGAATGAAGGTTCTCTGCCTGGGCATCATCTTTAAGAATGAAGGTTCTCTCTCTGGGCATCATCTATATTAAACATGGTTCTCTCTCTGCTATCATCTTTATGAATAAATGTTCTCTGTGTGGACATCATTTTTATGAATGATGGTTTTTTACCTGGGCATCATCTTTATGAATGAATGTTCCCTCTCTGTGCATCATCGTTATGAATGAAGGTTCTCTGCCTGGGCACCATCTTTATGAATGAAGGTACACTCTCTGGGCATCATCTTTATGAAAGAAGGTTCTCTGCCTGAGCATCATCTTTATGAATGAAGTCTCTCTCTCTAGGCATCATCTTTATGAAAGATTGTTCTCTCTCTTGGCATCATCTTTATGAAAAAAAGATCTCTGTTTGAGCATCATCTTTATGAAACAAGGTTCTCTCTGTGTTATCATCTTTATGAATGTAGGTTCTCTGCCTGCGCATCATCTTTGAAAAGAAGGATCTCTTCCTGGGCATCATCTTTATGAAACAAGGTTCTCTCTCTCTGGCATCATCTTTATTAAAAAAATTCTCTGTTTGGGCATCATCTTTATGAAATATGATTCTCTCTCTGGGCATCATCTTTATGAAAGAACGTTCTCTGGCTGGGCATCATCTTTATGAAACAAGGTTCTCTGCCTGGGCATTATCGTTACGAAAGAAGGTTCTCTGCCTGGGCATCAACTTTGTGAATGAAGGTTCTCTCTCTGGGCATCATGTTTATGAATGAAGGTTCTCTCTCTGGGCATTATCTTTATGAATGAAGGTTCTCTTCCTGGGCATATTCTTTAAGAATGAAGGTTGTCTCTCTAGGCGTAATCTTTATGAATGAAGTTTCTCGCTTTGGGCATCATATTTATGAAAGAATGTTCTCTGTTTGGGCATAATCTTTATGAAAGAAGGTTCTATGCCTGGGCATCATCTTTCAGAAAGAAGATTCTCTTTCTAGATATCATCTTTTTGAAACAAGTTTCTCTTCCTGGGCATCATCTTTATGAATGAAGATTCTCTCTCGAGGCATCATCTTTATGTATGAAGGTTCTCTCTCTGGGCACCTTCTATATAAAACAAGGTTCCCTGCCTGGGAATTATCTTTTCGAATGAAGGTCCTCTCTCTGGGCATCCTCTTTATAAAGAAAGTTCTCTGTTTGGACATCATCTTTATGAAAGAATGTTCTCTGTCTCGGCATAATCTTTATCAATGAATGTTCTCTGCATGGGCATCATCTTTATGAAAAAAGGTTCCCTTTCTAGGTATCATCTTTATGAAAGAAGGTTCTCTGACTGGGCATCATCTTTAAGAAAGAAATTTCTCTCTCTGGGTATCATCTTTATAAATGAAGGTTCTCTGCCTGGGCATCATCTTTAAGAATGAAGGTTCTTTCTCTGGGCATCATCTATATTAAACATGGTTCTCTCTCTGCTATCATCTGATGAATAAATGTTCTCTGGGTGGACATCATTTTTATGAATGAAGGTTCTTTGCCTGGGCATCATCTTTATGAATGAATGTTCTCTCTCTGGGCATCATCTTTATGAATGAAAGATCTCTGTTTGAGCATCATCTTTATGAAAAAAGGTTCTCTCTGTGTTATCATCTTTATGAATGTAGGTTCTCTGCCTGCGCATTATCTTTCAAAAGAAGGATCTCTTCCTGGGCATCATCTTTATGAAACAAGGTTCTCTCTCTCTGGCATCATCTTTATTAAAAAATTCTCTGTTTGGACATCATCTTTATGAAATATGATTCTCTCTCTGGGCATCATCTTTATGAAAGAACGTTCTCTGGCTGGGCATCATCTTTATGAAACAAGGTTCTCTGCCTGGGCATTATCTTTACGAAAGAAGGTTCTCTGCCTGGGCATCAACTTTGTGAATGAAGGTTCTCTCTCTGGGCATCATGTTTATGAATGAAGGTTCTCTCTGTGGGCATCATCTTTATGAATGAAGGTTCTCTCTCTGGGCATTATCTTTATGAATGAAGGTTCTCTTCCTGGGCATAATCTTTAAGAATGAAGGTTGTCTCTCTAGGCGTAATCTTTATGAATGAAGGTTCTCGCTTTGGGCATCATATTTATGAAAGAATGTTCTCTCTTTGGGCATAATCTTTATGAAAGAAGGTTCTATGCCTGGGCATCATCTTTCAGAAAGAAGATTCTCTTTCTAGACATCATCTTTTTGAAACAAGGTTCTCTTCCTGGGCATCATCTTTATGAATGAAGATTCTCTCTCGAGGCATCATCTTTATCTATGAAGGTTCTCTCTCTGGGCACCTTCTATATAAAACAAGGTTCCCTGCCTGGGAATTATCTTTTCGAATGAAGGTCCTCTCTCTGGGCATCCTCTTTATAAAGAAAGTTCTCTGTTTGGACATCATCTTTATGAAAGAATGTTCTCTGTCTCGGCATAATCTTTATCAATGAATGTTCTCTGCATGGGCATCATCTTTATGAAAAAAGGTTCCCTTTCTAGGTATCATCTTTATGAAAGAAGGTTCTCTGACTGGGCATCATCTTTAAGAAAGAAATTTCTCTCTCTGGGTATCATCTTTATAAATGAAGGTTCTCTGCCTGGGCATCATCTTTAAGAATGAAGGTTCTCTCTGGGCATTATCTATATTAAACATGGTTCTCTCTCTGCTATCATCTGATGAATAAATGTTCTCTGGGTGGACATCATTTTTATGAATGAAGGTTCTTTGCCTTGGCATCATCTTTATGAATGAATGTTCTCTCTCTGGGCATCATCGTTATGAATGAAGGTTCTCTGCCTGGGCACCATCTTTATGAATGAAGGTACACTCTCTGGGCATCATCTTTATGAAACAAGGTTCTCTCTTAGGTATCATCTTTGTGAAAGAAGGTTCTCTGTTTGGGCATCATCTTTACGAAGAAGGTTCTCTGCCTAGGCATCATCTTTATGAATGAATGTTCTCTCTCAGGGCATCATCTTTATGAATGAAGGTTCTCTCTTTGGCAATCATCTTTATGAAAGAAGGTTCTCTGCCTGGGCATCATCTTTATGAAGGAAGGCTGTCTCTCTGGGCATCATCTTTATGAAAGAAGTTCTCACTCTGGGCAACATCTTTATGAAAGAAAGTTCTCTCTCTGGGTTTCATCTTTATTAATGAAGGTTCTCTGCCTGGGCATCATCTTTAAGAATGAAGGTTCTCTCTCTGGGCATCATCTATATTAAACATGGTTCTCTCTCTGCTATCATCTTTATGAATAAATGTTCTCTGGGTGGACATCATTTTTATGAATGAAGGTTCTTTGCCTGGGCATCATCTTTATGAATGAATGTTCTCTCTCTGGGCATCATCTTTATGAATGAAAGATCTCTGTTTGAGCATCATCTTTATGAAAAAAGGTTCTCTCTGTGTTATCATCTTTATGAATGTAGGTTCTCTGCCTGCGCATTATCTTTCAAAAGAAGGATCTCTTCCTGGGCATCATCTTTATGAAACAAGGTTCTCTCTCTCTGGCATCATCTTTATTAAAAAATTCTCTGTTTGGACATCATCTTTATGAAATATGATTCTCTCTCTGGGCATCATCTTTATGAAAGAACGTTCTCTGGCTGGGCATCATCTTTATGAAACAAGGTTCTCGGCCTGGGCATTATCTTTACGAAAGAAGGTTCTCTGCCTGGGCATCAACTTTGTGAATGAAGGTTCTCTCTCTGGGCATCATGTTTATGAATGAAGGTTCTCTCTGTGGGCATCATCTTTATGAATGAAGGTTCTCTCTCTGGGCATTATCTTTATGAATGAAGGTTCTCTTCCTGGGCATAATCTTTAAGAATGAAGGTTGTCTCTCTAGGCGTAATCTTTATGAATGAAGGTTCTCGCTTTGGGCATCATATTTATGAAAGAATGTTCTCTCTTTGGGCATAATCTTTATGAAAGAAGGTTCTATGCCTGGGCATCATCTTTCAGAAAGAAGATTCTCTTTCTAGACATCATCTTTTTGAAACAAGGTTCTCTTCCTGGGCATCATCTTTATGAATGAAGATTCTCTCTCGAGGCATCATCTTTATCTATGAAGGTTCTCTCTCTGGGCACCTTCTATATAAAACAAGGTTCCCTGCCTGGGAATTATCTTTTCGAATGAAGGTCCTCTCTCTGGGCATCCTCTTTATAAAGAAAGTTCTCTGTTTGGACATCATCTTTATGAAAGAATGTTCTCTGTCTCGGCATAATCTTTATCAATGAATGTTCTCTGCATGGGCATCATCT
The DNA here is from genome assembly GCF_050624435.1 of Tenrec ecaudatus. Classification (NCBI taxonomy): domain Eukaryota; kingdom Metazoa; phylum Chordata; class Mammalia; order Afrosoricida; family Tenrecidae; genus Tenrec; species Tenrec ecaudatus. Next base: position 9,863,986 of record NC_134549.1, read on the forward strand.
TTATGAAAAAAGGTTCCCTTTCTAGGTATCATCTTTATGAAAGAAGGTTCTCTGACTGGGCATCATCTTTAAGAAAGAAATTTCTCTCTCTGGGTATCATCTTTATAAATGAAGGTTCTCTGCCTGGGCATCATCTTTAAGAATGAAGGTTCTCTCTGGGCATTATCTATATTAAACATGGTTCTCTCTCTGCTATCATCTGATGAATAAATGTTCTCTGGGTGGACATCATTTTTATGAATGAAGGTTCTTTGCCTTGGCATCATCTTTATGAATGAATGTTCTCTCTCTGGGCATCATCGTTATGAATGAAGGTTCTCTGCCTGGGCACCATCTTTATGAATGAAGGTACACTCTCTGGGCATCATCTTTATGAAACAAGGTTCTCTCTTAGGTATCATCTTTGTGAAAGAAGGTTCTCTGTTTGGGCATCATCTTTACGAAGAAGGTTCTCTGCCTAGGCATCATCTTTATGAATGAATGTTCTCTCTCAGGGCATCATCTTTATGAATGAAGGTTCTCTCTTTGGCAATCATCTTTATGAAAGAAGGTTCTCTGCCTGGGCATCATCTTTATGAAGGAAGGCTGTCTCTCTGGGCATCATCTTTATGAAAGAAGTTCTCACTCTGGGCAACATCTTTATGAAAGAAAGTTCTCTCTCTGGGTTTCATCTTTATTAATGAAGGTTCTCTGCCTGGGCATCATCTTTAAGAATGAAGGTTCTCTCTCTGGGCATCATCTATATTAAACATGGTTCTCTCTCTGCTATCATCTTTATGAATAAATGTTCTCTGGGTGGACATCATTTTTATGAATGAAGGTTCTTTGCCTGGGCATCATCTTTATGAATGAATGTTCTCTCTCTGGGCATCATCTTTATGAATGAAAGATCTCTGTTTGAGCATCATCTTTATGAAAAAAGGTTCTCTCTGTGTTATCATCTTTATGAATGTAGGTTCTCTGCCTGCGCATTATCTTTCAAAAGAAGGATCTCTTCCTGGGCATCATCTTTATGAAACAAGGTTCTCTCTCTCTGGCATCATCTTTATTAAAAAATTCTCTGTTTGGACATCATCTTTATGAAATATGATTCTCTCTCTGGGCATCATCTTTATGAAAGAACGTTCTCTGGCTGGGCATCATCTTTATGAAACAAGGTTCTCGGCCTGGGCATTATCTTTACGAAAGAAGGTTCTCTGCCTGGGCATCAACTTTGTGAATGAAGGTTCTCTCTCTGGGCATCATGTTTATGAATGAAGGTTCTCTCTGTGGGCATCATCTTTATGAATGAAGGTTCTCTCTCTGGGCATTATCTTTATGAATGAAGGTTCTCTTCCTGGGCATAATCTTTAAGAATGAAGGTTGTCTCTCTAGGCGTAATCTTTATGAATGAAGGTTCTCGCTTTGGGCATCATATTTATGAAAGAATGTTCTCTCTTTGGGCATAATCTTTATGAAAGAAGGTTCTATGCCTGGGCATCATCTTTCAGAAAGAAGATTCTCTTTCTAGACATCATCTTTTTGAAACAAGGTTCTCTTCCTGGGCATCATCTTTATGAATGAAGATTCTCTCTCGAGGCATCATCTTTATCTATGAAGGTTCTCTCTCTGGGCACCTTCTATATAAAACAAGGTTCCCTGCCTGGGAATTATCTTTTCGAATGAAGGTCCTCTCTCTGGGCATCCTCTTTATAAAGAAAGTTCTCTGTTTGGACATCATCTTTATGAAAGAATGTTCTCTGTCTCGGCATAATCTTTATCAATGAATGTTCTCTGCATGGGCATCATCTTTATGAAAAAAGGTTCCCTTTCTAGGTATCATCTTTATGAAAGAAGGTTCTCTGACTGGGCATCATCTTTAAGAAAGAAATTTCTCTCTCTGGGTATCATCTTTATAAATGAAGGTTCTCTGCCTGGGCATCATCTTTAAGAATGAAGGTTCTCTCTGGGCATTATCTATATTAAACATGGTTCTCTCTCTGCTATCATCTGATGAATAAATGTTCTCTGGGTGGACATCATTTTTATGAATGAAGGTTCTTTGCCTTGGCATCATCTTTATGAATGAATGTTCTCTCTCTGGGCATCATCGTTATGAATGAAGGTTCTCTGCCTGGGCACCATCTTTATGAATGAAGGTACACTCTCTGGGCATCATCTTTATGAAACAAGGTTCTCTCTTAGGTATCATCTTTGTGAAAGAAGGTTCTCTGTTTGGGCATCATCTTTACGAAGAAGGTTCTCTGCCTAGGCATCATCTTTATGAATGAATGTTCTCTCTCAGGGCATCATCTTTATGAATGAAGGTTCTCTCTTTGGCAATCATCTTTATGAAAGAAGGTTCTCTGCCTGGGCATCATCTTTATGAAGGAAGGCTGTCTCTCTGGGCATCATCTTTATGAAAGAAGTTCTCACTCTGGGCAACATCTTTATGAAAGAAAGTTCTCTCTCTGGGTTTCATCTTTATTAATGAAGGTTCTCTGCCTGGGCATCATCTTTAAGAATGAAGGTTCTCTCTCTGGGCATCATCTATATTAAACATGGTTCTCTCTCTGCTATCATCTTTATGAATAAATGTTCTCTGGGTGGACATCATTTTTATGAATGAAGGTTCTTTGCCTGGGCATCATCTTTATGAATGAATGTTCTCTCTCTGGGCATCATCGTTATGAAAGAAGGTTCTCTCTCTGGGCATCATTTTTATGAAAGAAGGCTGTCTCTCTTGGCATCATCTTTATGAATGAAGGTTCTCTCTTTGGCAATCATCTTTATGAAAGAAGGTTCTCTGCCTGATCATCATCTTTATGAATGAAGGCTCTCTCTCTAGGCATCATCTTTATGAAAGATTGTTCTCTCTCTGGGCATCATCTTTATGAAAAAATATCTCTGTTTGAGCATCATCTTTATGGAAAAAGTTTCTCTCTCTGAGCATCATCTTCATGAATGAAGGTTCTCTCTCTGGGCATCATATTTATGATTCAAGGTTTTCCCTGTGAGCATCATCTTTATGAAAGGAGGTTCACTCTCTTAGCATCCTCTTTTTGAAAGAAAGTTCTCTGCCTGGGCATCATCTTTATGAATGGAGGTACTCTCTCTGTGCATCATCTTTATGAAACAAAGTTCTCTCTCTGTTATCATCTTTATGAATGAAGGTTCTCTGCCTGCGCATCATCTTTCAAAAGAAGGATCTCTTCCTGGGCATCTTCTTTATGAAACATGTTTCTCTCTCTCTGGCATCATCTTTATTAAAGAAAATTCTCTGTTTGGGCATCATCTTTATGAAATATGATTCTCTCTCTGGGCATCATCTTTATGAAAGAACGTTCTCTGGCTGGGCACCATCTTTATGAAACAAGGTTCTCTGCCTGGGCATTATCTTTACGAAAGAAGGTTCTCTGCCTGGGCATCAACTTTGTGAATGAAGGTTTTCTCTCTGGGCATCATGTTTATGAATGAAGGTTCTCTCTGTGGGTACCATCTTTATGAATGAAGGTTCTCTGCCTGGGCATAATCTTTAAGAATGACGGTTGTCTCTCTAGGCGTCATCTTTATGAATGAAGATTCTCGCTTTGGGCATCATATTTATGAAAGAATGTTCTCTGTTTGGGCATAATCTTTATGAAAGAAGGTTCTATGCCTGGGCATCATCTTTCAAAAAGAAGATTCGCTTTCTAGACATCATCTTTTTGAAACAAGGTTCTCTTCCTGGGCATCATCTTTATGAATGAAGATTCTCTCTCGAGGCATCATCCTTATGTATGAAGGTTCTCTCTCTGGGCACCTTCTTTATAAAATAAGGTTCCCTGCCTGGGAATTATCTTTTCGAATGAAGGTCCTCTCTCTGGGCATCCACTTTATAAAGAAAGTTCTCTGTTTGGACATCATCTTTATGAAAAAAAGGTTCCCTTTCTAGGTATCATCTTTATGAAAGAAGGTTCTCTGACTGGGCATCATCTTTATGAAAGAAAGTTCTCTCTCTGGGTATCATCTTTATAAATGAAGGTTCTCTGCCTGGGGATCATCTTTAGAATGAAGGTTCTCTCCCTGGGCATCATCTTAGTGAAAGAAGTTTCTCTATCTGTGCATCATCTTTATGAAAGAAGGTTCTCTGCCTGAGCATCATCTTTATGAATGAAGTCTCTCTCTCTTGGCATCATGTTTATGAAAGATTGTTCTCTCTCTTGGCATCATCTTTATGAAAGAAAGATCTCTGTTTGAGCATCATCTTTATGGAAAAAGTTTCTCTCACTGAGCATCATCTTTATACAAGAAGGTTCTCAGCCTGGGCATCATCTTCATGAATGAAGGTTCTCCCTCTGGGCATCATCTTTATGAATGAAAGTTCTCTGCCTGGGCATCATCTTTATGAAAGAAGGCTGTCTCTTTTGGCATCATCTTTATGAAAGAAGTTCTCTCTCTGGGCATCTTCTTTATGAAAGAAAGTTCTTTGTTTGGGCAGAATCTTTATGAAAGAAGGTTCTTTCCCTGGGCATCATCTTTATGAAAGAAGTTTCTCTCTCGGCATCAACTTTATTAATGAAAATTCTTTGCCTTTGCATCATCTATATGAATGAAAGTTGTCTCTCTGGGCATCATCTTTATGAAAGTAGTTCTCACTCTGGGCAACATCTTTATGAAAGAACGTTCTCTCTCTGGGTATCATCTTTATAAATGAAGGTTCTCTGCCTGGGCATCATCTTTAATAATGAAGGTTCTCTCTCTGGGCATCATCTATATTAAACATGGTTTTCTCTCTGCTATCATCTTGATGAATAAATGTTCTCTGGGTGGAGATCATTTTTATGAATGAAGGTTCTTTGCCTGGGCATCATCTTTATGAATGAATGTTCTCTCTCTGGGCATCATCGTTATGAATGAAGGTTCTCTGCCTGGGCACCATCTTTATGAAAGAAGGCTGTCTCTCTAGGCATCATATTTATGAATGAAGGTTCTCTCTTTGGCAATCATCTTTATGAAAGAAGGTTCTCTGCCTGTGCATCACCTTTATGAATGAAGGCACTCTCTCTGGGCAACATATTTATGAAAGAAGGTTCTCTCTCGGGGCATCATCTTTATGACTGAAGGTATTCTCTCTGTGTATCATCTTTATGAAACAAGGTTCTCTCTCTGGTATCATCTTTATGAATGAAGGTTCTCTGTCTGGTAATCAAATTTATGTCAAGATTCTCTCTCTGGGCATCATCTTTATGAAACAAGTTTCTCTCTCTTGGCATCATCTTTATGAATGAAAGTTCTCTGTCTGGGCATAATCTTTAAGAATGACGGTCTCACTCTGTGCATCATCTTTACGAAAGGAAGATCTCTGCTTGTGCATCATCTTTATGAAACAAGGTTCTCCCTCTGTTATCATCTTTATGAATGAAGGTTCTCTGCCTGCGCATCATCTTTCAAAAGAAGGATTTCTTCCTGGGCATCATCTTTATGAAACAAGGTTCTCTCTGTCTCTGGCATCATCTTTATTTTAAAAAATTCTCTGTTTGGGCATCATCTTTATGAAATATGATTCTCTCTGTGGGCATCCTCTTATTAAAGAAAGTTCTCTGCCTGGGCATCATCTTCATGAATGAAGGTACTCTCTCTGTGCATCATCTTTATGAAACAAGGTTCTCTCTCTGTTATCATCTTTATGAATGAAGGTTCTCTGCCTGCGCATCATCTTTCAAAAGAAGGATCTCTTTCTGGGCATCATCTTTATGAAACAAGGTTCTCTTGCTCTGGCATCATCATTATTAAAGAAAATTCTCTGTTTGGGCATCATCTTTATGAAATATGATTCTCTCTCTGGGCATCAACTTTATGAAAGAACGTTCTCTGGCTGGGCATCATCTTAATGAAATAAGGTTCTCTGCCAGGGCATTATCTTTACGAAAGAAGGTTCTCTGCCTGGGCATCAACTTTGTGAATGAAGGATCTCTCTCTGGGCATCATGTTTATGAATGAAGGTTCTCTCTGTGGGCATCATCTTTATGAATGTAGGTTCTCTCTGTGGGCATTATCTTTATGAATGAAGGATCTCTTCCTGGGCATAATCTTTAAGAATGAAGGTTGTCTCTCTAGGCGTCATCTTTATGAATGAAGGTTCTCGCTTTGGGGATCATATTTATGAAATTATGTTCTCTGTTTGGGCATAATCTTTATGAAAGAAGGTTCTATGCCTAGGCATCATCTTTCAGAAAGAAGATTCTCTTTCTAGACATCATATTTTTGAAACAAGGTTCTCTTCCTGGGCATCATCTTTATGAATGAAGATTCTCTCTCGAGGCATCATCTTTATGTATGGAGGTTCTCTCTCTGGGCACCTCTATATAAAACAAGGTTCCCTGCCTGGGAATTATCTTTTCGAATGAAGATCCTCTCTCTGGGCATCCGCTTTATAAAGAAAGTTCTCTGTTTGGACATCATCTTTATGAAAGAATGTTCTCTGTCTCGGCATAATCTTTATCAATGAATGTTCTCTGCATGGGCATCATCTTTATGAAAAAAGGTTCCCTTTCTAGGTATCATCTTTATGAAAGAAGGTTCTCTGACTGGGCATCATCTTTAAGAAAGAAATTTCTCTCTCTGGGTATCATCTTTATAAATGAAGGTTCTCTGCCTGGGCATCATCTTTAAGAATGAAGGTTCTCTCTCTGGGCATCATCTATATTAAACATGGTTCTCTCTCTGCTATCATCTGATGAATAAATGTTCTCTGGGTGGACATCATTTTTATGAATGAAGGTTCTTTGCCTGGGCATCATCTTTATGAATGAATGTTCTCTCTCTGGGCATCATCTTTATGAAAGAAAGATCTCTGTTTGAGCATCATCTTTATGAAACAAGGTTCTCTCTGTGTTATCATCTTTATGAATGTAGGTTCTCTGCCTGCGCATCATCTTTCAAAAGAAGGATCTCTTCCTGGGCATCATCTTTATGAAACAAGGTTCTCTCTCTCTGGCATCATCTTTATTTAAAAAATTCTCTGTTTGGGCATCATCTTTATGAAATATGATTCTCTCTCTGGGCATCATCTTTATGAAAGAACGTTCTCTGGCTGGGCATCATCTTTATGAAACAAGGTTCTCGGCCTGGGCATTATCTTTATGAAAGAAGGTTCTCTGCCTGGGCATCAACTTTGTGAATGAAGGTTCTTTCTCTGGGCATCATGTTTATGAATGAAGGTTCTCTCTGTGGGCATCATCTTTATGAATGAAGGTTCTCTCTCTGGGCATTATCTTTATGAATGAAGGTTCTCTTCCTGGGCATAATCTTTAAGAATGAAGGTTGTCTCTCTAGGCGTAATCTTTATGAATGAAGGTTCTCGCTTTGGGCATCATATTTATGAAAGAATGTTCCCTCTTTGGGCATAATCTTTATTAAAGAAGGTTCTATGCCTGGGCATCATCTTTCAGAAAGAAGACTCTCTTTCTAGACATCATCTTTTTGAAACAAGGTTCTCTTCCTGGGCATCATCTTTATGAATGAAGATTCTCTCTCGAGGCATCATCTTTATGTATGAAGGTTCTCTCTCTGGGCACCTTCTATATAAAACAAGGTTCCCTGCCTGGGAATTATCTTTTCGAATGAAGGTCCTCTCTCTGGGCATCCTCTTTATAAAGAAAGTTCTCTGTTTGGACATCATCTTTATGAAAGAATGTTCTCTGTCTCGGCATAATCTTTATCAATGAATGTTCTCTGCTTGGGCTTCATCTTTATGAAAAAAAGGTTCCCTTTCTAGGTATCATCTTTATGAAAGAAGGTTCTCTGACTGGGCATCATCTTTAAGAAAGAAATTTCTCTCTCTGGGTATCATCTTTATAAATGAAGGTTCTCTGCCTGGGCATCATCTTTAAGAATGAAGGTTCTCTCTTTGGGCATTATCTATATTAAACATGGTTCTCTCTCTGCTATCATCTGATGAATAAATGTTCTCTGGGTGGACATCATTTTTATGAATGAAGGTTCTTTGCCTGGGCATCATCTTTATGAATGAATGTTCTCTCTCTGGGCATCATCGTTATGAATGAAGGTTCTCTGCCTGGGCACCATCTTTATGAATGAAGGTACACTCTCTGGGCATCATCTTTATGAAACAAGGTTCTCTCTTAGGTATCATCTTTGTGAAAGAAGGTTCTCTGTTTGGGCATCATCTTTACGAAGAAGGTTATCTGCCTGGGCATCATCTTTATGAATGAAGGTTCTATCTCAGGGCATCATCTTTATGAATGAAGGTTCTCTCTTTGGCAATCATCTTTATGAAAGAAGGTTCTCTGCCTGGGCATCATCTTTATGAAGGAAGGCTGTCTCTCTGGGCATCATCTTTATGAAAGAAGTTCTCACTCTGGGCAACATCTTTATGAAAGAAAGTTCTCTCTCTGGGTTTCATCTTTATAAATGAAGGTTCTCTGCCTGGGCATCTTCTTTAAGAATGAAGGTTCTCTCTCTGGGCATCATCTATATTAAACATGGTTCTCTCTCTGCTATCATCTTTATGAATAAATGTTCTCTGGGTGGACATCATTTTTATGAATGAAGGTTCTTTGCCTGGGCATCATCTTTATGAATGAATGTTCTCTCTCTGGGCATCATCGTAATGAAAGAAGGTTCTCTCTCTGGGAATCATTTTTATGAAAGAAGGCTGTCTCTCTTGGCATCATCTTTATGAATGAAGGTTCTCTCTTTGGCAATCATCTTTATGAAAGAAGGTTCTCTGCCTGATCATCATCTTTATGAATGAAGGCTCTCTCTCTAGGCATCATCTTTATGAAAGATTGTTCTCTCTCTGGGCATCATCTTTATGAAAAAAGATCTCTGTTTGAGCATCATCTTTATGGAAAAAGTTTCTCTCTCTGAGCATCATCTTCATGAATGAAGGTTCTCTCTCTGGGCATCATCTTTATGAGTGAAAGTTCTCTGCCTGGGCATCATCTTTATGAAAGAAGGCTGTCTCTCTGGGCAACAACTTTATGAAAGAAGTTCTCCCTCTGGGCATCAACTTTATGAAAGAAAATTCTCTCTCTGGGTATCATCTTTATAAATGAAGGTTCCCTGCCTGTGCATCGTCTTTAAGAATGAAGGTTCTCTCTCTGAGCATCATCTATATTAAACATGGTTCTCTCTCTGCTATCATCTTTATGAATAAATGTTCTGGGTGGACATCATTTTTATGAATGAAGGTTCTTTGCCTGGGCATCATCTTTATGAATGAATGTTCTCTCTCTGGGCATCATCGTTATGAAAGAAGGTTCTCTCTCTGGGCATCATTTTTATGAAAGAAGGCTGTCTCTCTTGGCATCATCTTTATGAATGAAGGTTCTCTCTTTGGCAATCATCTTTATGAAAGAAGGTTCTCTGCCTGATCATCATCTTTATGAATGAAGGCTCTCTCTCTAGGCATCATCTTTATGAAAGATTGTTCTCTCACTGGGCATCATCTTTATGAAAAAAGATCTCTGTTTGAGCATCATCTTTATGGAAAAAGTTTCTCTCTCTGAGCATCATCTTCATGAATGAAGGTTCTCTCTCTGGGCATCATCTTTATGAGTGAAAGTTCTCTGCCTGGGCATCATCTTTATGAAAGAAGGCTGTCTCTCTGGGCAACAACTTTATGAAAGAAGTTCTCCCTCTGGGCATCAACTTTATGAAAGAAAGTTCTCTCTCTGGGTATCATCTTTATAAATGAAGGTTCTCTGCTTGGGCATCATCTTTAAAAATGAAGGTTCTCTCTCTGGGCATCATCTATATTAAACGTGGTTCTCTCTCTGCTATCATCTTTATGAATAAATGTTCTCTGGGTGGACATCATTTTTATGAATTATGGTTCTTTACCTGGGCATCATCTTTATGAATGAATGACCTCTCTCTGGGCATCATCGTTATGAATGAAGGTTCTCTGCCTGGGCACCATCTTTATGAATGAAGGTACACTCTCTGGGCATCATCTTTATGAAACAAGGTTCTCTCTTAGGTATCATCTTTGTGAAAGAAGGTTCTCTGTTTGGGCATCATCTTTACGAAGAAGGTTCTCTGCCTGGGCATCATCTTTATGAATGAAGGTTCTCTCTCAAGGCATCATCTTTATGAATGAAGGTTCTCTCCCTGGGCATCATCTTTATGAAAGAAAGATCTCTGTTTGAGCATCATCTTTATGGAAAAAGTTTCTCTCACTGAGCATCATCTTTATACAAGAAGGTTCTCAGCCTGGGCATCATCTTCATGAATGAAGGTTCTCCCTCTGGGCATCATCTTTATGAAAGAAGGTTCTCTGCCTGAGCATCATCTTTATGAATGAAGTCTCTCTCTAGGCATCATCTTTATGAAAGATTGTTCTCTCTCTTGGCATCATCTTAATCAAAGAAAGATCTTTGTTTGAGCATCATCTTTATGGAAAAAGTTTCTCTCACTGAGCATCATCTTTATACAAGAAGTTTCTCAGCCTGGACATCATCTTCATGAATGAAGGTTCTCCCTGTGGGCATCATCTTTATGAATGAAAGTTCTCTGCCTGGGCATCATCTTTATTAAAGAAGGCTGTCTGCATTGGCATCATCTTTATGAAAGAAGTTCTCTCTCTGGGCATCATCTTTATGAAAGAAGGTTCTTTCCCTGGGCATCATCTTTATGAAAGAAGGTTCTCTCTCTCGGCATCAACTTTATTAATGAAAGTTCTCTGCCTGTGCATCATCTATATTAATGAAAATTGTCTCCCTGGGCATCTTCTTTATGAATGAAGGTTCTCTGCCTGGGCATCATCTTTAAGAATGAAGGTTCTCTCTCTGGGCATCATCTATATTAAACATGGTTCTCTCTCTGCTATCATCTTTATGAATAAATGTTCTCTGTGTGGACATCATTTTTATGAATGATGGTTTTTTACCTGGGCATCATCTTTATGAATGAATGTTCCCTCTCTGTGCATCATCGTTATGAATGAAGGTTCTCTGCCTGGGCACCATCTTTATGAATGAAGGTACACTCTCTGGGCATCATCTTTATGAAAGAAGGTTCTCTGCCTGAGCATCATCTTTATGAATGAAGTCTCTCTCTCTAGGCATCATCTTTATGAAAGATTGTTCTCTCTCTTGGCATCATCTTTATGAAAAAAAGATCTCTGTTTGAGCATCATCTTTATGAAACAAGGTTCTCTCTGTGTTATCATCTTTATGAATGTAGGTTCTCTGCCTGCGCATCATCTTTGAAAAGAAGGATCTCTTCCTGGGCATCATCTTTATGAAACAAGGTTCTCTCTCTCTGGCATCATCTTTATTAAAAAAATTCTCTGTTTGGGCATCATCTTTATGAAATATGATTCTCTCTCTGGGCATCATCTTTATGAAAGAACGTTCTCTGGCTGGGCATCATCTTTATGAAACAAGGTTCTCTGCCTGGGCATTATCGTTACGAAAGAAGGTTCTCTGCCTGGGCATCAACTTTGTGAATGAAGGTTCTCTCTCTGGGCATCATGTTTATGAATGAAGGTTCTCTCTCTGGGCATTATCTTTATGAATGAAGGTTCTCTTCCTGGGCATATTCTTTAAGAATGAAGGTTGTCTCTCTAGGCGTAATCTTTATGAATGAAGTTTCTCGCTTTGGGCATCATATTTATGAAAGAATGTTCTCTGTTTGGGCATAATCTTTATGAAAGAAGGTTCTATGCCTGGGCATCATGTTTCAGAAAGAAGATTCTCTTTCTAGATATCATCTTTTTGAAACAAGTTTCTCTTCCTGGGCATCATCTTTATGAATGAAGATTCTCTCTCGAGGCATCATCTTTATGTATGAAGGTTCTCTCTCTGGGCACCTTCTATATAAAACAAGGTTCCCTGCCTGGGAATTATCTTTTCGAATGAAGGTCCTCTCTCTGGGCATCCTCTTTATAAAGAAAGTTCTCTGTTTGGACATCATCTTTATGAAAGAATGTTCTCTGTCTCGGCATAATCTTTATCAATGAATGTTCTCTGCATGGGCATCATCTTTATGAAAAAAGGTTCCCTTTCTAGGTATCATCTTTATGAAAGAAGGTTCTCTGACTGGGCATCATCTTTAAGAAAGAAATTTCTCTCTCTGGGTATCATCTTTATAAATGAAGGTTCTCTGCCTGGGCATCATCTTTAAGAATGAAGGTTCTTTCTCTGGGCATCATCTATATTAAACATGGTTCTCTCTCTGCTATCATCTGATGAATAAATGTTCTCTGGGTGGACATCATTTTTATGAATGAAGGTTCTTTGCCTGGGCATCATCTTTATGAATGAATGTTCTCTCTCTGGGCATCATCTTTATGAATGAAAGATCTCTGTTTGAGCATCATCTTTATGAAAAAAGGTTCTCTCTGTGTTATCATCTTTATGAATGTAGGTTCTCTGCCTGCGCATTATCTTTCAAAAGAAGGATCTCTTCCTGGGCATCATCTTTATGAAACAAGGTTCTCTCTCTCTGGCATCATCTTTATTAAAAAATTCTCTGTTTGGACATCATCTTTATGAAATATGATTCTCTCTCTGGGCATCATCTTTATGAAAGAACGTTCTCTGGCTGGGCATCATCTTTATGAAACAAGGTTCTCTGCCTGGGCATTATCTTTACGAAAGAAGGTTCTCTGCCTGGGCATCAACTTTGTGAATGAAGGTTCTCTCTCTGGGCATCATGTTTATGAATGAAGGTTCTCTCTGTGGGCATCATCTTTATGAATGAAGGTTCTCTTCCTGGGCATAATCTTTAAGAATGAAGGTTGTCTCTCTAGGCGTAATCTTTATGAATGAAGGTTCTCGCTTTGGGCATCATATTTATGAAAGAATGTTCTCTCTTTGGGCATAATCTTTATGAAAGAAGGTTCTATGCCTGGGCATCATCTTTCAGAAAGAAGATTCTCTTTCTAGACATCATCTTTTTGAAACAAGGTTCTCTTCCTGGGCATCATCTTTATGAATGAAGATTCTCTCTCGAGGCATCATCTTTATGTATGAAGGTTCTCTCTCTGGGCACCTTCTATATAAAACAAGGTTCCCTGCCTGGGAATTATCTTTTCGAATGAAGGTCCTCTCTCTGGGCATCCTCTTTATAAAGAAAGTTCTCTGTTTGGACATCATCTTTATGAAAGAATGTTCTCTGTCTCGGCATAATCTTTATCAATGAATGTTCTCTGCATGGGCATCATCTTTATGAAAAAAGGTTCCCTTTCTAGGTATCATCTTTATGAAAGAAGGTTCTCTGACTGGGCATCATCTTTAAGAAAGAAATTTCTCTCTCTGGGTATCATCTTTATAAATGAAGGTTCTCTGCCTGGGCATCATCTTTAAGAATGAAGGTTCTCTCTGGGCATTATCTATATTAAACATGGTTCTCTCTCTGCTATCATCTGATGAATAAATGTTCTCTGGGTGGACATCATTTTTATGAATGAAGGTTCTTTGCCTTGGCATCATCTTTATGAATGAATGTTCTCTCTCTGGGCATCATCGTTATGAATGAAGGTTCTCTGCCTGGGCACCATCTTTATGAATGAAGGTACACTCTCTGGGCATCATCTTTATGAAACAAGGTTCTCTCTTAGGTATCATCTTTGTGAAAGAAGGTTCTCTGTTTGGGCATCATCTTTACGAAGAAGGTTCTCTGCCTAGGCATCATCTTTATGAATGAATGTTCTCTCTCAGGGCATCATCTTTATGAATGAAGGTTCTCTCTTTGGCAATCATCTTTATGAAAGAAGGTTCTCTGCCTGGGCATCATCTTTATGAAGGAAGGCTGTCTCTCTGGGCATCATCTTTATGAAAGAAGTTCTCACTCTGGGCAACATCTTTATGAAAGAAAGTTCTCTCTCTGGGTTTCATCTTTATTAATGAAGGTTCTCTGCCTGGGCATCATCTTTAAGAATGAAGGTTCTCTCTCTGGGCATCATCTATATTAAACATGGTTCTCTCTCTGCTATCATCTTTATGAATAAATGTTCTCTGGGTGGACATCATTTTTATGAATGAAGGTTCTTTACCTGGGCATCATCTTTATGAATGAATGTTCTCTCTCTGGGCATCATCGTTATGAAAGAAGGTTCTCTCTCTGGGCATCATTTTTATGAAAGAAGGCTGTCTCTCTTGGCATCATCTTTATGAATGAAGGTTCTCTCTTTGGCAATCATCTTTATGAAAGAAGGTTCTCTGCCTGATCATCATCTTTATGAATGAAGGCTCTCTCTCTAGGCATCATCTTTATGAAAGATTGTTCTCTCTCTGGGCATCATCTTTATGAAAAAATATCTCTGTTTGAGCATCATCTTTATGGAAAAAGTTTCTCTCTCTGAGCATCATCTTCATGAATGAAGGTTCTCTCTCTGGGCATCATATTTATGAGTGAAAGTTCTCTGCCTGGGCATCATCTTTATGAAAGAAGGCTGTCTGTCTGGGCAACAACTTTATGAAAGAAGTTCTCCCTCTGGGCATCAACTTTATGAAAGAAAGTTCTCTCTCTGGTTATCATCTTTATAAATGAAGGTTCTCTGCTTGGGCATCATCTTTAAAAATGAAGGTTCTCTCTCTGGGCATCATCTATATTAAACGTGGTTCTCTCTCTGCTATCATCTTTATGAATAAATGTTCTCTGGGTGGACATCATTTTTATGAATTATGGTTCTTTACCTGGGCATCATCTTTAGGAATGAATGTTCTCTCTCTGGGCATCATCGTTATGAATGAAGGTTCTCTGCCTGGGCACCATCTTTATGAATGAAGGTACACTCTCTGGGCATCATCTTTATGAAACAAGGTTCTCTCTTAGGTATCATCTTGGTGAAAGAAGTTTCTCTGTTTGGGCATCATCTTTACGAAGAAGGTTCTCTCCCTGGGCATCATCTTTATGAATGAAGGTTCTCTCTCAAGGCATCATTTTTATGAATGAAGGTTCTCTCCCTGGGCATCATCTTTATGAAAGAAAGATCTCTGTTTGAGCATCATCTTTATGGAAAAAGTTTCTCTCACTGAGCATCATCTTTATACAAGAAGGTTCTCAGCCTGGGCATCATCTTCATGAATGAAGGTTCTCCCTCTGGGCGTCATCTTTATGAATGAAAGTTCTCTGCCTGAGCATCATCTTTATGAAAGAAGGCTGTCTCTCTTTGCATCATCTTTATGAAAGAAGTTCTCTCTCTGGGCATCTTCTTTATGAAAGAAAGTTCTTTGTTTGGGCATCATCTTTATGAAAGAAGGTTCTTTCCCTGGGCATCATCTTTATGAAAGTAGGTTCTCTCTGTCGGCATCAACTTTATTAATGAAAGTTCTCTGCCTGTGCATCATCTATATGAATGAAAGTTGTCTCTCTGGGCATCATCTTTATGAATGAAGGTTCTCTGCCTGGGCATCATCTTTATGAAGGAAGGCTGTCCCTCTGGGCATCATCTTTATGAAAGAAGTTCTCACTCTGGGCAACATCTTTATGAATGAAAGTTCTCTGCCTGGGCATCATCTTTATGAAAGAAGGCTGTCTCTCTTGGCATCATCTTTATGAAAGAAGTTCTCTCTCTGGGCATCTTCTTTATGAAAGAAAGTTCTTTGTTTGGGCATCATCTTTATGAAAGAAGGTTCTTTCCCTAGGCATCATCTTTATGAAAGAAGGTTCTCTGCCTGGGCATCATCTTTATGAAGGAAGGCTGTCTCTCTGGGCATCATCTTTATGAAAGAAGTTCTCACTCTGGGCAACATCTTTATGAAAGAAAATTCTCTCTCTGGGTATATTTTTTATAAATGAAGGTTCTCTGCCTGGGCATCATCTTTAAGAATGAAGGTTCTCTCTCTGGGCATCCTCTTTATAAAGAAAGTTCTCTGTTTGGACATCATCTTTATGAAAGAATGTTCTCTGTCTCGGCATAATCTTTATCAATGAATGTTCTCTGCATGGGCATCATCTTTATGAAAAAAGGTTCCCTTTCTAGGTATCATCTTTATGAAAGAAGGTTCTCTGACTGGGCATCATCTTTAAGAAAGAAATTTCTCTCTCTGGGTATCATCTTTATAAATGAAGGTTCTCTGCCTGGGCATCATCTTTAAGAATGAAGGTTCTCTCTCTGGGCATCATCTATATTAAACATGGTTCTCTCTCTGCTATCATCTGATGAATAAATGTTCTCTGGGTGGACATCATTTTTATGAATGAAGGTTCTTTGCCTGGGCATCATCTTTATGAATGAATGTTCTCTCTCTGTGCATCATCTTTATGAAAGAAGGTTCTCTGCCTGAGCATCATCTTTATGAATGAAGTCTCTCTCTCTAGGCATCATCTTTATGAAAGATTGTTCTCTCTCTTGGCATCATCTTTATGAAAGAAAGATCTCTGTTTGAGCATCATCTTTATGAAACAAGGTTCTTTCTGTGTTATCATCTTTATGAATGTAGGTTCTCTGCCTGCGCATCATCTTTCAAAAGAAGGATCTCTTCCTGGGCATCATCTTTATGAAACAAGGTTCTCTCTCTCTGGCATCATCTTTATTAAAAAAATTCTCTGTTTGGGCATCATCTTTATGAAATATGATTCTCTCTCTGGGCATCATCTTTATGAAAGAACGTTCTCTGGCTGGGCATCATCTTTATGAAACAAGGTTCTCTGCCTGGGCATTATCGTTACGAAAGAAGGTTCTCTGCCTGGGCATCAACTTTGTGAATGAAGGTTCTCTCTCTGGGCATCATGTTTATGAATGAAGGTTCTCTCTCTGGGCATTATCTTTATGAATGAACGTTCTCTTCCTGGGCATAATCTTTAAGAATGAAGGTTGTCTCTCTAGGCGTAATCTTTATGAATGAAGGTTCTCGCTTTGGGCATCATATTTATGAAAGAATGTTCTCTCTTTGGGCATAATCTTTATGAAAGAAGGTTCTATGCCTGGGCATCATCTTTCAGAAAGAAGATTCTCTTTCTAGACATCATCTTTTTGAAACAAGGTTCTCTTCCTGGGCATCATCTTTATGAATGAAGATTCTCTCTCGAGGCATCATCTTTATGTATGAAGGTTCTCTCTCTGGGCACCTTCTATATAAAACAAGGTTCCCTGCCTGGGAATTATCTTTTCGAATGAAGGTCCTCTCTCTGGGCATCCTCTTTATAAAGAAAGTTCTCTGTTTGGACATCATCTTTATGAAAGAATGTTCTCTGTCTCGGCATAATCTTTATCAATGAATGTTCTCTGCTTGGGCATCATCTTTATGAAAAAAGGTTCCCTTTCTAGGTATCATCTTTATGAAAGAAGGTTCTCTGACTGGGCATCATCTTTAAGAAAGAAATTTCTCTCTCTGGGTATCATCTTTATAAATGAAGGTTCTCTGCCTGGGCATCATCTTTAAGAATGAAGGTTCTCTCTCTGGGCATCATCTATATTAAACATGGTTCTCTCTCTGCTATCATCTGATGAATAAATGTTCTCTGGGTGGACATCATTTTTATGAATGAAGGTTCTTTGCCTGGGCATCATCTTTATGAATGAATGTTCTCTCTCTGGGTATCATCTTTATGAAAGAAAGATCTCTGTTTGAGCATCATCTTTATGAAACAAGGTTCTCTCTGTGTTATCATCTTTATGAATGTAGGTTCTCTGCCTGCGCATTATCTTTCAAAAGAAGGATCTCTTCCTGGGCATCATCTTTATGAAACAAGGTTCTCTCTCTCTGGCATCATCTTTATTAAAAAAATTCTCTGTTTGGGCATCATCTTTATGAAATATGATTCTCTCTCTGGGCATCATCTTTATGAAAGGACGTTCTCTGGCTGGGCATCATCTTTATGAAACAAGGTTCTCTGCCTGGGCATTATCTTTACGAAAGAAGGTTCTCTGCCTGGGCATCAACTTTGTGAATGAAGGTTCTCTCTCTGGGCATCATGTTTATGAATGAAGGTTCTCTCTGTGGGCATCATCTTTATGAATGAATGTTCTCTCTCTGGGCATCATCGTTATGAATGAAGGTTCTCTGCCTGGGCACCATCTTTATGAATGAAGGTACACTCTCTGGGCATCATCTTTATGAAACAAGGTTCTCTCTTAGGTATCATCTTTGTGAAAGAATGTTCTCTGTTTGGGCATCATCTTTACGAAGAAGGTTCTCTGCCTGGGCATCATCTTTATGAATGAAGGTTCTCTCTCAGGGCTTCATCTTTATGAATGAAGGTTCTCTCTTTGGCAATCATCTTTATGAAAGAAGGTTCTCTGCCTGGGCATCATCTTTATGAAGGAAGGCTGTCTCTCTGGGCATCATCTTTATGAAAGAAGTTCTCACTCTGTGCAACATCTTTATGAAAGAAAGTTCTCTCTCTGGGTTTCATCTTTATAAATGAAGGTTCTCTGCCTGGGCATCGTCTTTAAGAATGAAGGTTCTCTCTCTGGGCATCATCTATATTAAACATGGTTCTCTC
The DNA here is from genome assembly GCF_050624435.1 of Tenrec ecaudatus. Taxonomy (NCBI): domain Eukaryota; kingdom Metazoa; phylum Chordata; class Mammalia; order Afrosoricida; family Tenrecidae; genus Tenrec; species Tenrec ecaudatus. Next base: position 9,882,370 of record NC_134549.1, read on the forward strand.
TCTGCTATCATCTTTATGAATAAATGTTCTCTGGGTGGACATCATTTTTATGAATGAAGGTTCTTTGCCTGGGCATCATCTTTATGAATGAATGTTCTCTCTCTGGGCATCATCGTTATGAAAGAAGGTTCTCTCTCTGGGCATCATTTTTATGAAAGAAGGCTGTCTCTCTTGGCATCATCTTTATGAATGAAGGTTCTCTCTTTGGCAATCATCTTTATGAAAGAAGGTTCTCTGCCTGATCATCATCTTTATGAATGAAGACTCTCTCTCTAGGCATCATCTTTATGAAAGATTGTTCTCTCTCTGGGCATCATCTTTATTAAAAAAGATCTCTGTTTGAGCATCATCTTTATGGAAAAAGTTTCTCTCTCTGAGCATCATCTTCATGAATGAAGGTTCTCTCTCTGGGCATCATATTTATGAGTGAAAGTTCTCTGCCTGGGCATCATCTTTATGAAAGAAGGCTGTCTCTCTGGGCAACAACTTTATGAAAGAAGTTCTCCCTCTGGGCATCAACTTTATGAAAGAAAGTTCTCTCTCTGGTTATCATCTTTATAAATGAAGGTTCTCTGCTTGGGCATCATCTTTAAAAATGAAGGTTCTCTCTCTGGGCATCATCTATATTAAACGTGGTTCTCTCTCTGCTATCATCTTTATGAATAAATGTTCTCTGGGTGGACATCATTTTTATGAATTATGGTTCTTTACCTGGGCATCATCTTTAGGAATGAATGTTCTCTCTCTGGGCATCATCGTTATGAATGAAGGTTCTCTGCCTGGGCACCATCTTTATGAATGAAGGTACACTCTCTGGGCATCATCTTTATGAAACAAGGTTCTCCCTTAGGTATCATCTTGGTGAAAGAAGGTTCTCTGTTTGGGCATCATCTTTACGAAGAAGGTTCTCTGCCTGGGCATCATCTTTATGAATGAAGGTACTCTCCCTGGGCATCATCTTTATGAAAGAAAGATCTCTGTTTCAGCATCATCTTTATGGAAAAAGTTTCTCTCACTGAGTATCATCTTTATACAAGGAGGTTCTCAGCCTGGGCATCATCTTCATGAATGAAGGTTCTCCCTCTGGGCATCATCTTTATGAATGAAAGTTCTCTGCCTGAGCATCATCTTTATGAAAGAAGGCTGTCTCTCTTGGCATCATCTTTATGAAAGAAATTCTCTCTCTGGGCATCTTCTTTATGAAAGAAAGTTCTTTGTTTGGGCATCATCTTTATGAAAGAAGGTTCTTTCCCTAGCCATCATCTTTATGAAAGAAGGTTCTTTCCCTAGGCATCATCTTTATGAAAGAAGATGCCTAGGGATGCCTCTCTCGGCATCAACTTTATTAATGAAAGTTCTCTGTCTGTGCATCATCTATATGAATGAAAGTTGTCTCTCTGGGCATCATCTTTATGAATAAAGGTTCTCAGCCTGGGCATCATCTTTATGAAGGAAGGCTTTCTCTCTGGGCATCATCTTTATGAAAGAAGTTCTCACTCTGGGCAACATCTTTATGAAAGAAAATTCTCTCTCTGGGTATATTTTTTATAAATGAAGGTTCTCTGCCTGGGCATCATCTTTAAGAATGAAGGTTCTCTCTCTGGGCATCATCTATATTAAACATGGTTCTCTCTCTGCTATTATCTTGATGAATACATGTTCTCTGGGTGGACATCATTTTTATGAATGAATGTTCTCTCTGGGCATCATCGTTATGAATGAATGTTCTCTGCCTGGCACCATCTTTATGAAAGAAGGCTGTCTCTCTGGGCATCATCTTTATGAAAGAAGGTTCTCTGCCTGTGCATCATCTTTAAGAATGAAGGCACTCTCACTGGGCAACATATTTATAAAAGAAGGTTCTCTCTCTGGGCATCATCTTTATGAATGAAGGTATTCTCTCTGTGCATCATCTTTATGAAACAAGGTTCTCTCTCTGGGCATCATCTTTATGAATGAAGGTATTCTCTCTGTGCATCATCTTTACGAAACAAGGTTCTCTGTCTGGTAATCATCTTTATGTCAAGGTTCTCTCTCTGGGCATCATCTGCATTAAACATGGTTCTCTCTCTGCTATCATTTTGATGAATAAATGTTCTCTGGGTGGACATCATTTTTATGAATGAAGGTTCTTTGCCTGGGCATCAACTTTATGAATGAATGTTCTCTCTCTGGGCATCATCATTATGAATGAAGGTTCTCTCCCTGGGCACCATCTTTATGAAAGAAGGCTGTCTCTCTGGGCATCATCTTTATGAATGAAGGTTCTTTCTTTGGCAATCATCTTTATGAAAGAAGGTTCTCTGCCTGTGCATCATCTTTATGAATGAAGGCACTCTCCCTGGGTAACATATTTATGAAAGAAGGTTCTCTCTCTGGGCATCATCTTTATGAAAGAAGGTATTCTCTCTGTGCATCATCTTTACGAAGCAAGGTTCTCTGTCTGGTAATCATCTTTATGTCAAGGTTCTCTCTCTGGGCATCATCTTTATGAAACAAGTTTCTCTCTCTGGGTATCATCTTTTTGAAAAAAAGTTTTCATTTTGGGCATCATCTTTGTGAATGAAGGTTCTCTGCCTGGGCATCATCTTTATGAATGAAGGTTCTCTCTCTGGGCAGCATCTTTATTGAATAAAGGTTGTCTTTCTGGGCATCCTGTTTAAGAAAGAAGGGTGTCTCTCTGGGCATCATATTTATGAAAGAAGATTCTCCGTTTGGGCATGATTTTATGATAGAAGGTTCTTTTCCTGGGCATCATCTTGGCGAAAGAATGTTCTCTGCCCGGGCATCATCTTTTTGATTGAATGTTCCCTCTCTGGACATCATCTTTATGAATGAAGGTTCTCTCTCTGGGCATCACCTTTATTAATGAAGTTCTCTGCCTGGACATCATCTTTGTGAATGAAGGTTCTCTCTCTTGGCATCATCTTTATGAATAAAAGGTCTCTGACTGGGCATCATCTTTATGAATTAAGGCCGTCTCTCTGGGCACCATCTTTATGAAAGAAGGTCCTCTCTCTGGGCATCATCTTAATGAAACAAGGTTCTCTGCCTGGGCGTCATCTATATGAATGAAAGTTGTCTCTCTGGGCATCATCTTTATGAATGAACGTTCTCTGCCAGGGCATCATCTTTTTGAATGAAGGTTCTTTCTTTGGGCATCATATTTATGAATGAAGGTTCTCTCTCTGGGCATCATCTTTAAGATTGAATGTTCTCTCTCTGTACTTCATCTTTATGAATGAAGGTTCTCTCTCTGGGCATCATCTTTTTGAAAGAAAGTTTTCTTTTTGGGCATCATCTTTGTGAATGAACGTTCTCTCTCTGGGCATCATCTTTATGAATGAAGGTTCTCTACCTGGGCATCATCTTTTTGAATGAAGGCACTCTCTCTGTGCATCATCTTTATGGAACAAGGTTCTCTCTCTGGTATCATTTTTTGAATGAAGGTCTTTGTCTGGGCATCATCTTTATGATTCAAGGTTCTCTCTCTGGGCATCATCTTTAAGAAACAAGGTTCTCTGACTGTGCATCATCTATATGAATTAAAGTTCTCTCTCTGGGCATCATCTTTATGAATGAATGTCCTCTGCCTGGGCATAATCTTTATGAAAGAAGGCTGTCTCTCTTGGCATCATCTTTATGAAAGAAATTCTCTCTCTGGGCATCTTCTTTATGAAAGAACGTTCTTTGTTTGGGCATCATCTTTATGAAAGAAGGTTCATTCCATGGGCATCATCTTTATGAAAGAAGGTTCACTCTCTTGGCATCAACTTTATTAATGAAAGTTCTCTACCTGTGCATCATCTATATGAATGAGAGTTGTCTCTCTGGGCATCACCTTTATGAATGAAGGTTCTCTTCCTGGGCATCATTTTTATGAAGGAAGGCAGTCTCTCTGGGCATCATCTTTATGAAAGAAGTTCTCACTCTGGGCAACATCTTTATGAAAGAAAGTTCTCTCTCTGGGTATCATCTTTATAAATGAAGGTTCTCTGCCTGGGCACCATCTTTATGAAAGAAGGCTGTCTCTCTGGGCATCATCTTTATGAATGAAGGTTCTCTCTTTGGCATTCATCTTTATGAAAGAAGGTTCTCTGCCTGTGCATCATCTTTATGAATGAAGGCACTCTCTCTGGGCAACATATTTATGAAAGAAGGTTCTCTCTCGTGGCATCATCTTTATGAATGTAGGTATTCTCTCTGTGCATCATCTTTATGAAACAAGGTTCTCTCTCTGGTATCATCTTTATGAATGAAGGTTCTCTGTCTGGTAATCATCTTTATGTCAAATTTCTCTTCCTGGGCATCATCATTATGAATGAAGGTTCTCTCTCTGGGCAGCATCTTTATTGAATAAAGGTTGTCTTTCTGGGCATCCTGTTTAAGAAAGAAGGGTCTCTCTCTGGGCATCAAATTTATGAAAGAAGATTCTCCGTTTGGGCATGATTTTATGATAGAAGGTTCTTTTCCTGGGCATCATCTTGGCTAAAGAATGTTCTCTGCCCGGGCATCATCTTTGTGAATGAATGTTCCCTCTCTGGACATCATCTTTATGAATGAAGGTTCTCTCTCTGGGCATTACCTTTATTAATGAAGGTTCTCTGCCTGGGCATCATCTTTGTGAATGAAGATTCTCTCTCTTGGCATCATCTTTATGAATAAAATTTCTCTGTCTGGGCATCATCTTTATGAATTAAGGCCGTCTCTCTGGGCACCATCTTTATGAAAGAAGGTCCTCTCTGGGCATCATCTTAATGAAACAAGGTTCTCTGCCTGGGCGTCATCTATATGAATGAAAGTTGTCTCTCTGGGCATCATCTTTATGAATGAACGTTCTCTGCCAGGGCATCATCTTTTTGAATGAAGGTTCTTTCTTTGGGCATCATATTTATGAATGAAGGTTCTCTCTCTGTACATCATCTTTATTAATGAAGGTTCTCTGTCTGGGCATCATCTTTTTGAAAGAACGTTTTCTTTTTGGCATCATCTTTGTGAAAGAACGTTCTCTCTCTGGGCATCATCTTTATGAATGAAGGTTCTCTGCCTGAGCATCATCTTTATGAGTGAAGGCACTTTCTTTGTGCATCATCTTTATGAAACAAGGTTCTCTCTCTGGTATCATCTTTATGAATGAAGGTCTTTGTCTGGGCATCATCTTTATGATTCAAGGTTCTCCCTCTGGGCATCATCTTTAAGAAACAAGGTTCTCTGACTGTGCATCATCTATATGAATTAAAGTTGTGTCTCTGGGCATCATCTTTATGAATGAAGGTTCACTGCCTGGGCATAATCTTTATTTACGAATGTTCTCTGTCTGGTCATCATCTATATTAAACAAGGTTCTCTCTCTGATATCATCTTTATGAAATAAATGTTCTCTGGGTGGACAGCATCTTTATGACTAAATGTTCTCTCTCTGGGCATCCTCTTTATGTAGAAGGTTCTACTTCTGGGCATCATTTTTATGAATGAAGACTCTTTATCTGGGCATCATTTTATGTATAAAGGTTCTCCCTCTGGGCATTTTCTTTATGAAAGAAGGTTCTAACTCTGGGCATCATCTTTACGAAATGTTCTCTGTCCGGGCATCATCTTTATGAAGGTACTCTCTCCGGGAATCATCGTTATGAAACAAGATTCTCTCTCTGGAATTTTCTTTATAAATGCAGGTTCTCTGTCTGGGCATCATCTTTATGAATGAAGGTTCTCTATATGGGCAATACCTTTATGAAAGAAGGTTCTCTCTCTGGGCATCATCTTTATGAAACAAGGATCTCTGCCTGGGCGTCATCTATATGAATGAAAGTTGTCGCTCTGGGCATCATCTTTATGAATGAAGGTTCTCTCTCTGGGCATCATCTTTATGAAAGAAGTTTCTCTATCTGGGCATCATCTTTATGAAAGAAGGTTCTCTGTCTGGGCATCATCTATATTAAACTAGGTTCTCTCTCTGGTATCATCTTCATGGATAAAAGTTCTATCGATGAACATCATCTTTATGAAACAAGATTCTTTTCCAGTGCATCATCTTTTTGAATGAAGGATCTCTCTCTGGGCTTCATCTCTATAGAAGAAGGTTCTCTCTCTGGGCATCATCTTTATGAATGAAGGTTCTCTCCCTGGGCATCATCTTTATGAAAGAAGTTCTCACTCTGGGCAACATCTTTATGAAAGAAAGTTCTCTCTCTGGGTATCATCTTTATAAATGAAGGTTGTCTGCCTGGGTATCATCTTTAAGAAAGAAGGTTCTCTCTCTGGGCATCATCTATATTAAACATGGTTCTCTCTCTGCTATCATCTTTATGAATAAATGTTCTCTGGGTGGACATCATCTTTATGAATGAAGGTTCTCTCTTTGGCAATCATCTTTATGAAAGAAAGTTCTCTGCCTGTGCATCATCTTTATGAATGAAGGCACTCTCTCTGGGCATCATCTTTATGAATGAAGGTTCTCTCTCTGGGCAGCATCTTTATGAAAGAAGTTTCTCTATCTGGGCATCATCTTTATGAAAGAAGGTTCTCTGCCTGGGCATCATCTTTATGAATGAAGGCTCTCTCTCTAGGCATCATCTTTATGAAAGATTGTTCTTTCTCTGGGCATCATCTTTGTGAATAAAGACTCTTTTTCTGGGCATCATTTTATGTATAAAAGTTCTCTCTCTGGGCATCTTCTTTATGAAAGAAGGTTCTAACTCTGAGCATCATCTTTACGAAAGGTTCTCTGTCTGGGCATCATCTTTATGAATGAAGGTTCTCTCTCCGGGAATCATCTTTATGAAACAAGATTTTCTCTCTGGCATTATCTTTATAAATGCAGGTTCTCTGTCTGGGCATCTTCTTTATGAATGAAGGTTCTCTCTCTGGGCATCATCTTTAGGAAACAACGTTCTCTCCCTGGGCATCATCTTTATGAAAGAAGGTTCTCTGTTTGGACATCATCTTTATGAAAGGTGGTTCTCTGCCTGGGAATCATCTTTATGATTGAAGGTTCTCTCTCAGGGCATCATCATTATGAATGAAGGTTCTCTCTTTGGCAATAATCTTTATGAAAGAAGGTTCTCTGCCTGTGCATCATCTTTATGATTTAAGGCACTCTCTCTGGGCATCATATTTATGAAAGAAGTTTCTCTCTCAGGGCATCATCTTTATGAATGAAAGTTCTCTGTCTGGGCATCATCTATATTAAACTAGGTTCTCTCTCTGGTATCATCTTCATGGATAAAGGTTCTATCGATGAACATCATCTTTATGAAACAAGATTCTTTTCCAGTGCATCATCTTTTTGAATGAAGGTTCTCTCTCTGGGCTTCATCTTTATGGAAGAAGGTTCTCTCTCTGGGCATCATCTTTATGAATGAAGGTTCTCTGTCTGGACATCATCTATATTAAGGTAGGTACTCTCTCTGGTATCATTTTCATGGATAAAGGTTCTATCGATGAACATCATCTTTATGAAACAAGATTCTTTTCCAGTGCATCATCTTTTTGAATGAAAGTTCTCTCTCTGGGCTTCATCTTTATGAAAGAAGGTTCTCTCTCTGGGCATCATCTTTATGAATGAAGGCTGTTTCTCTGGGCATCATCTTTATGAAAGAAGTTCTCACTCTGGGCAACATCTTTATGAAAGAAAGTTCTCTCTCTGGGTATCATCTTTATAAATGAAGGTTCTCTGCCTGGGCTTCATCTTTAAAAATGAAGGTTCTCTCTCTGGGCATCATCTATATTAAACATGGTTCTCTCTCTGCTATCATCTTTATGAATAAATGTTTTATGGGTGCACATCATTTTTATGAATGAAGGTTCTTTGCCTGGGCATCATCTTTATGAAACAAGGTTCTCTGCCTGGGCATTATCTTTACGAAAGAAGGTTCTCTGCCTGGGCATCAACGTTGTGAATGAAGGTTCTCTCTCTGGGCATCATGTTTATGAATGAAGGTGCTCTCTGTGGGCATCATCTTTATGAATGAAGGTTCTCTCTCTGGGCATTATCTTTATGAATGAAGGTTCTCTTCCTGGGCATAATCTTTAAGAATGAAGGTTGTCTCTCTAGGCGTAATCTTTATGAATGAAGGTTCTCGCTTTGGGCATCATATTTATGAAAGAATGTTCTCTGTTTGGGCATAATCTTTATGAAAGAAGGTTCTATGCCTGGGCATCATCTTTCAGAAAGAAGATTCTCTTTCTAAACATCATCTTTTTGAAACAAGGTTCTCTTCCTGGGCATCATCTTTATGAATGAAGATTCTCTCTCGAGGCATCATCTTTATGTATGAAGGTTCTCTCTCTGGGCACCTTCTATATAAAACAAGGTTCCCTGCCTGGGAATTATCTTTTCGAATGAAGGTCCTCTCTCTGGGCATCCTCTTTATAAAGAAAGTTCTCTGTTTGGACATCATCTTTATGAAAGAATGTTTTCTGTCTCGGCATAATCTTTATCAATGAATGTTCTCTGCATGGGCATCATCTTTATGAAAAAAGGTTCCCTTTCTAGGTATCATCTTTATGAAAGAAGGTTCTCTGACTGGGCATCATCTTTAAGAAAGAAATTTCTCTCTCTGGGTATCATCTTTATAAATGAAGGTTCTCTGCCTGGGCATCATCTTTAAGAATGAAGGTTCTCTCTGGGCATTATCTATATTAAACATGGTTCTCTCTCCGCTATCATCTGATGAATAAATGTTCTCTGGGTGGACATCATTTTTATGAATGAAGGTTCTTTGCCTTGGCATCATCTTTATGAATGAATGTTCTCTCTCTGGGCATCATCGTTATGAATGAAGGTTCTCTGCCTGGGCACCATCTTTATGAATGAAGGTACACTCTATGGGCATCATCTTTATGAAACAAGGTTCTCTCTTAGGTATCATCTTTGTGAAAGAAGGTTCTCTCTTTGGGCATCATCTTTACGAAGAAGGTTCTCTGCCTGGGCATCATCTTTATGAATGAAGGATCTCTCTCAGGGCATCACCTTTATGAATGAAGGTTCTCTCTTTGGCAATCATCTTTATGAAAGAAGGTTCTCTGCCTGGGCATCATCTTTATGAAGGAAGGCTGTCTCTCTGGGCATCATCTTTATGAAAGAAGTTCTCACTCTGGGCAACATCTTTATGAAAGAAAGTTCTCTCTCTGGGTTTCATCTTTATAAATGAAGGTTCTCTGCCTGGGCATCGTCTTTAAGAATGAAGGTTCTCTCTCTGGGCATCATCTATATTAAACATGGTTCTCTCTCTGCTATCATCTTTATGAATAAATGTTCTCTGGGTGGACATCATTTTTATGAATGAAGGTTCTTTGCCTGGGCATCATCTTTATGAATGAATGTTCTCTCTCTGGGCATCATCGTTATGAAAGAAGGTTCTCTCTCTGGGCATCATTTTTATGAAAGAAGGCTGTCTCTCTTGGCATCATCTTTATGAATGAAGGTTCTCTCTTTGGCAATCATCTTTATGAAAGAAGGTTCTCTGCCTGATCATCATCTTTATGAATGAAGGCTCTCTCTCTAGGCATCATCTTTATGAAAGATTGTTCTCTCTCTGGGCATCATCTTTATGAATGAAGGTTATCTACCTGGGCATCATCTTTTTGAATGAAGGCACTCTCTCTGTGCATCATCTTTATGGAACAAGGTTCTCTCTCTGGTATCATCTTTATGAATGAAGGTCTTTGTCTGGGCATCATCTTTATGATTCAAGGTTCTCTCTCTGGGCATCATCTTTAAGAAACAAGGTTCTCTGACTGTGCATCATCTATATGAATTAAAGTTCTCTCTCTGGGCATCATCTTTATGAATGAAAGTCCTCTGCCTGGGCATAATCTTTATGAAAGAAGGCTGTCTCTCTTGGCATCATCTTTATGAAAGAAATTCTCTCTCTGGGCATCTTCTTTATGAAAGAACGTTCTTTGTTTGGGCATCATCTTTATGAAAGAAGGTTCATTCCATGGGCATCATCTTTATGAAAGAAGGTTCTCTCTCTTGGCATCAACTTTATTAATGAAAGTTCTCTACCTGTGCATCATCTATATGAATGAGAGTTGTCTCTCTGGGCATCACCTTTATGAATGAAGGTTCTCTTCCTGGGCATCATTTTTATGAAGGAAGGCAGTCTCTCTGGGCATCATCTTTATGAAAGAAGTTCTCACTCTGGGCAACATCTTTATGAAAGAAAGTTCTCTCTCTGGGTATCATCTTTATAAATGAAGGTTCTCTGCCTGGGCACCATCTTTATGAAAGAAGGCTGTCTCTCTGGGCATCATCTTTATGAATGAAGGTTCTCTCTTTGGCATTCATCTTTATGAAAGAAGGTTCTCTGCCTGTGCATCATCTTTATGAATGAAGGCACTCTCTCTGGGCAACATATTTATGAAAGAAGGTTCTCTCTCGTGGCATCATCTTTATGAATGTAGGTATTCTCTCTGTGCATCATCTTTATGAAACAAGGTTCTCTCTCTGGTATCATCTTTATGAATGAAGGTTCTCTGTCTGGTAATCATCTTTATGTCAAATTTCTCTTCCTGGGCATCATCATTATGAATGAAGGTTCTCTCTCTGGGCAGCATCTTTATTGAATAAAGGTTGTCTTTCTGGGCATCCTGTTTAAGAAAGAAGGGTCTCTCTCTGGGCATCAAATTTATGAAAGAAGATTCTCCGTTTGGGCATGATTTTATGATAGAAGGTTCTTTTCCTGGGCATCATCTTGGCTAAAGAATGTTCTCTGCCCGGGCATCATCTTTGTGAATGAATGTTCCCTCTCTGGACATCATCTTTATGAATGAAGGTTCTCTCTCTGGGCATTACCTTTATTAATGAAGGTTCTCTGCCTGGGCATCATCTTTGTGAATGAAGATTCTCTCTCTTGGCATCATCTTTATGAATAAAATTTCTCTGTCTGGGCATCATCTTTATGAATTAAGGCCGTCTCTCTGGGCACCATCTTTATGAAAGAAGGTCCTCTCTGGGCATCATCTTAATGAAACAAGGTTCTCTGCCTGGGCGTCATCTATATGAATGAAAGTTGTCTCTCTGGGCATCATCTTTATGAATGAACGTTCTCTGCCAGGGCATCATCTTTTTGAATGAAGGTTCTTTCTTTGGGCATCATATTTATGAATGAAGGTTCTCTCTCTGTACATCATCTTTATTAATGAAGGTTCTCTGTCTGGGCATCATCTTTTTGAAAGAAAGTTTTCTTTTTGGCATCATCTTTGTGAAAGAACGTTCTCTCTCTGGGCATCATCTTTATGAATGAAGGTTCTCTGCCTGGGCATCATCTTTATGAGTGAAGGCACTTTCTTTGTGCATCATCTTTATGAAACAAGGTTCTCTCTCTGGTATCATCTTTATGAATGAAGGTCTTTGTCTGGGCATCATCTTTATGATTCAAGGTTCTCCCTCTGGGCATCATCTTTAAGAAACAAGGTTCTCTGACTGTGCATCATCTATATGAATTAAAGTTGTGTCTCTGGGCATCATCTTTATGAATGAAGGTTCACTGCCTGGGCATAATCTTTATTTACGAATGTTCTCTGTCTGGTCATCATCTATATTAAACAAGGTTCTCTCTCTGATATCATCTTTATGAAATAAATGTTCTCTGGGTGGACAGCATCTTTATGACTAAATGTTCTCTCTCTGGGCATCCTCTTTATGTAGAAGGTTCTACTTCTGGGCATCATTTTTATGAATGAAGACTCTTTATCTGGGCATCATTTTATGTATAAAGGTACTCCCTCTGGGCATTTTCTTTATGAAAGAAGGTTCTAACTCTGGGCATCATCTTTACGAAATGTTCTCTGTCCGGGCATCATCTTTATGAAGGTACTCTCTCCGGGAATCATCGTTATGAAACAAGATTCTCTCTCTGGAATTTTCTTTATAAATGCAGGTTCTCTGTCTGGGCATCATCTTTATGAATGAAGGTTCTCTATATGGGCAATACCTTTATGAAAGAAGGTTCTCTCTCTGGGCATCATCTTTATGAAACAAGGATCTCTGCCTGGGCATCATCTATATGAATGAAAGTTGTCGCTCTGGTCATCATCTTTATGAATGAAGGTTCTCTCTCTGGGCATCATCTTTATGAAAGAAGTTTCTCTATCTGGGCATCATCTTTATGAAAGAAGGTTCTCTGTCTGGGGATCATCTATATTAAACTAGGTTCTCTCTCTGGTATCATCTTCATGGATAAAAGTTCTATCGATGAACATCATCTTTATGAAACAAGATTCTTTTCCAGTGCATCATCTTTTTGAATGAAGGATCTCTCTCTGGGCTTCATCTTTATAGAAGAAGGTTCTCTCTCTGGGCATCATCTTTATGAATGAAGGTTCTCTCCCTGGGCATCATCTTTATGAAAGAAGTTCTCACTCTGGGCAACATCTTTATGAAAGAAAGTTCTCTCTCTGGGTATCATCTTTACAAATGAAGGTTGTCTGCCTGGGTATCATCTTTAAGAAAGAAGGTTCTCTCTCTGGGCATCATCTATATTAAACATGGTTCTCTCTCTGCTATCATCTTTATGAATAAATGTTCTCTGGGTGGACATCATTTTTATGAATGAAGGTTCTCTCTTTGGCAATCATCTTTATGAAAGAAAGTTCTCTGCCTGTGCATCATCTTTATGAATGAAGGCACTCTCTCTGGGCATCATCTTTATGAATGAAGGTTCTCTCTCTGGGCAGCATCTTTATGAAAGAAGTTTCTCTATCTGGGCATCATCTTTATGAAAGAAGGTTCTCTGCCTGGGCATCATCTTTATGAATGAAGGCTCTCTCTCTAGGCATCATCTTTATGAAAGATTGTTCTTTCTCTGGGCATCATCTTTGTGAATAAAGACTCTTTTTCTGGGCATCATTTTATGTATAAAAGTTCTCTCTCTGGGCATCTTCTTTATGAAAGAAGGTTCTAACTCTGAGCATCATCTTTACGAAAGGTTCTCTGTCTGGGCATCATCTTTATGAATGAAGGTTCTCTCTCCGGGAATCATCTTTATGAAACAAGATTTTCTCTCTGGCATTATCTTTATAAATGCAGGTTCTCTGTCTGGGCATCTTCTTTATGAATGAAGGTTCTCTCTCTGGGCATCATCTTTAGGAAACAACGTTCTCTCCCTGGGCATCATCTTTATGAAAGAAGGTTCTCTGTTTGGACATCATCTTTATGAAAGGTGGTTCTCTGCCTGGGAATCATCTTTATGATTGAAGGTTCTCTCTCAGGGCATCATCATTATGAATGAAGGTTCTCTCTTTGGCAATAATCTTTATGAAAGAAGGTTCTCTGCCTGTGCATCATCTTTATGATTTAAGGCACTCTCTCTGGGCATCATATTTATGAAAGAAGTTTCTCTCTCAGGGCATCATCTTTATGAATGAAAGTTCTCTGTCTGGGCATCATCTATATTAAACTAGGTTCTCTCTCTGGTATCATCTTCATGGATAAAGGTTCTATCGATGAACATCATCTTTATGAAACAAGATTCTTTTCCAGTGCATCATCTTTTTGAATGAAGGTTCTCTCTCTGGGCTTCATCTTTATGGAAGAAGGTTCTCTCTCTGGGCATCATCTTTATGAATGAAGGTTCTCTGTCTGGGCATCATCTATATTAAGGTAGGTTCTCTCTCTGGTATCATTTTCATGGATAAAGGTTCTATCGATGAACATCATCTTTATGAAACAAGATTCTTTTCCAGTGCATCATCTTTTTGAATGAAAGTTCTCTCTCTGGGCTTCATCTTTATGAAAGAAGGTTCTCTCTCTGGGCATCATCTTTATGAATGAAGGCTGTCTCTCTGGGCATCATCTTTATGAAAGAAGTTCTCACTCTGGGCAACATCTTTATGAAAGAAAGTTCTCTCTCTGGGTATCATCTTTATAAATGAAGGTTCTCTGCCTGGGCTTCATCTTTAAAAATGAAGGTTCTCTCTCTGGGCATCATCTATATTAAACATGGTTCTCTCTCTGCTATCATCTTTATGAATAAATGTTTTCTGGGTGGACATCATTTTTATGAATGAAGGTTCTTTGCCTGGGCATCATCTTTATGAAACAAGGTTCTCTGCCTGGGCATTATCTTTACGAAAGAAGGTTCTCTGCCTGGGCATCAACTTTGTGAATGAAGGTTCTCTCTCTGGGCATCATGTTTATGAATGAAGGTGCTCTCTGTGGACATCATTTTATGAATGAAGGTTCTCTCTTTGGCAATCATCTTTATGAAAGAAAGTTCTCTGCCTGTGCATCATCTTTATGAATGAAGGCACTCTCTCTGGGTATCATCTTTATGAATGAAGGTTCTCTCTCTGGGCAGCATCTTTATGAAAGAAGTTTCTCTATCTGGGCATCATCTTTATGAAAGAAGGTTCTCTGCCTGGGCATCATCTTTATGAATGAAGCCTCTCTCTCTAGGCATCATCTTTATGAAAGATTGTTCTTTCTCTGGGCATCATCTTTGTGAATAAAAACTCTTTTTCTGGGCATCATTTTATGTATAAAAGTTCTCTCTCTGGGCATCTTCTTTATGAAAGAAGGTTCTAACTCTGAGCATCATCTTTACGAAAGGTTCTCTGTCTGGGCATCATCTTTATGAATGAAGGTTCTCTCTCCGGGAATCATCTTTATGAAACAAGATTTTCTCTCTGGCATTATCTTTATAAATGCAGGTTCTCTGTCTGGGCATCTTCTTTATGAATGAAGGTTCTCTCTCTGGGCATCATCTTTAGGAAACAACGTTCTCTCCCTGGGCATCATCTTTATGAAAGAAGGTTCTCTGTTTGGACATCATCTTTATGAAAGGTGGTTCTCTGCCTGGGAATCATCTTTATGATTGAAGGTTCTCTCTCAGGGCATCATCATTATGAATGAAGGTTCTCTCTTTGGCAATAATCTTTATGAAAGAAGGTTCTCTGCCTGTGCATCATCTTTATGATTTAAGGCACTCTCTCTGGGCATCATATTTATGAAAGAAGTTTCTCTCTCAGGGCATCATCTTTATGAATGAAAGTTCTCTGTCTGGGCATCATCTATATTAAACTAGGTTCTCTCTCTGGTATCATCTTCATGGATAAAGGTTCTATCGATGAACATCATCTTTATGAAACAAGATTCTTTTCCAGTGCATCATCTTTTTGAATGAAGGTTCTCTCTCTGGGCTTCATCTTTATGGAAGAAGGTTCTCTCTCTGGGCATCATCTTTATGAATGAAGGTTCTCTGTCTGGGCATCATCTATATTAAGGTAGGTTCTCTCTCTGGTATCATTTTCATGGATAAAGGTTCTATCGATGAACATCATCTTTATGAAACAAGATTCTTTTCCAGTGCATCATCTTTTTGAATGAAAGTTCTCTCTCTGGGCTTCATCTTTATGAAAGAAGGTTCTCTCTCTGGGCATCATCTTTATGAATGAAGGCTGTCTCTCTGGGCATCATCTTTATGAAAGAAGTTCTCACTCTGGGCAACATCTTTATGAAAGAAAGTTCTCTCTCTGGGTATCATCTTTATAAATGAAGGTTCTCTGCCTGGGCTTCATCTTTAAAAATGAAGGTTCTCTCTCTGGGCATCATCTATATTAAACATGGTTCTCTCTCTGCTATCATCTTTATGAATAAATGTTTTCTGGGTGGACATCATTTTTATGAATGAAGGTTCTTTGCCTGGGCATCATCTTTATGAAACAAGGTTCTCTGCCTGGGCATTATCTTTACGAAAGAAGGTTCTCTGCCTGGGCATCAACTTTGTGAATGAAGGTTCTCTCTCTGGGCATCATGTTTATGAATGAAGGTGCTCTCTGTGGACATCATTTTATGAATGAAGGTTCTCTCTTTGGCAATCATCTTTATGAAAGAAAGTTCTCTGCCTGTGCATCATCTTTATGAATGAAGGCACTCTCTCTGGGTATCATCTTTATGAATGAAGGTTCTCTCTCTGGGCAGCATCTTTATGAAAGAAGTTTCTCTATCTGGGCATCATCTTTATGAAAGAAGGTTCTCTGCCTGGGCATCATCTTTGTGAATGAAGCCTCTCTCTCTAGGCATCATCTTTATGAAAGATTGTTCTTTCTCTGGGCATCATCTTTGTGAATAAAAACTCTTTTTCTGGGCATCATTTTATGTATAAAAGTTCTCTCTCTGGGCATCTTCTTTATGAAAGAAGGTTCTAACTCTGAGCATCATCTTTACGAAAGGTTCTCTGTCTGGGCATCATCTTTATGAATGAAGGTTCTCTCTCCGGGAATCATCTTTATGAAACAAGATTTTCTCTCTGGCATTATCTTTATAAATGCAGGTTCTCTGTCTGGGCATCTTCTTTATGAATGAAGGTTCTCTCTCTGGGCATCATCTTTAGGAAACAACGTTCTCTCCCTGGGCATCATCTTTATGAAAGAAGGTTCTCTGTTTGGACATCATCTTTATGAAAGGTGGTTCTCTGCCTGGGAATCATCTTTATGATTGAAGGTTCTCTCTCAGGGCATCATCATTATGAATGAAGGTTCTCTCTTTGGCAATAATCTTTATGAAAGAAGGTTCTCTGCCTGTGCATCATCTTTATGATTTAAGGCACTCTCTCTGGGCATCATATTTATGAAAGAAGTTTCTCTCTCAGGGCATCATCTTTATGAATGAAAGTTCTCTGTCTGGGCATCATCTATATTAAACTAGGTTCTCTCTCTGGTATCATCTTCATGGATAAAGGTTCTATCGATGAACATCATCTTTATGAAACAAGATTCTTTTCCAGTGCATCATCTTTTTGAATGAAGGTTCTCTCTCTGGGCTTCATCTTTATGGAAGAAGGTTCTCTCTCTGGGCATCATCTTTATGAATGAAGGTTCTCTGTCTGGACATCATCTATATTAAGGTAGGTTCTCTCTCTGGTATCATTTTCATGGATAAAGGTTCTATCGATGAACATCATCTTTATGAAACAAGATTCTTTTCCAGTGCATCATCCTTTTGAATGAAAGTTCTCTCTCTGGGCTTCATCTTTATGAAAGAAGGTTCTCTCTCTGGGCATCATCTTTATGAATGAAGGCTGTCTCTCTGGGCATCATCTTTTTGAAAGAAGTTCTCACTCTGGGCAACATCTTTATGAAAGAAAGTTCTCTCTCTGGGTATCATCTTTATAAATGAAGGTTCTCTGCCTGGGCTTCATTTTTAAAAATGAAGGTTCTCTCTCTGGGCATCATCTATATTAAACATGGTTCTCTCTCTGCTATCATCTTTATGAATAAATGTTTTCTGGGTGGACATCATTTTTATGAATGAAGGTTCTTTGCCTGGGCATCATCTTTATGAAACAAGGTTCTCTGCCTGGGCATTATCTTTACGAAAGAAGGTTCTCTGCCTGGGCATCAACTTTGTGAATGAAGGTTCTCTCTGTGTTATCATCTTTATGAATGTAGGTTCTCTGCCTGCGCATCATCTTTCAAAAGAAGGATCTCTTCCTGGGCATCATCTTTATGAAACAAGGTTCTCTCTCTCTGGCATCATCTTTATTAAAAAAATTCTCTGTTTGGGCATCATCTTTATGAAATATGATTCTCTCTCTGGGCATCATCTTTATGAAAGAACGTTCTCTGGCTGGGCATCATCTTTATGAAACAAGGTTCTCTGCCTGGGCATTATCTTTACGAAAGAAGGTTCTCTGCCTGGGCATCAACTTTGTGAATGAAGGTTCTCTCTCTGGGCATCATGTTTATGAATGAAGGTTCTCTGCTTGGGCATCATCTTTAAAAATGAAGGTTCTCTCTCTGGGCATCATCTATATTAAACGTGGTTCTCTCTCTGCTATCATCTTTATTAATAAATGTTCTCTGGGTGGACATCATTTTTATGAATTATGGTTCTTTACCTGGGCATCATCTTTATGAATGAATGTTCTCTCTCTGGGCATCATCGTTATGAATGAAGGTTCTCTGCCTGGGCACCATCTTTATGAATGAAGGTACACTCTCTGGGCATCATCTTTATGAAACAAGGTTCTCTCTTAGGTATCAACTTGGTGAAAGAAGGTTCTCTGTTTGGGCATCATCTTTACGAAGAAGGTTCTCTGCCTGGGCATCATCTTTATGAATGAAGGTTCTCTCTCAAGGCATCATCTTTATGAATGAAGGTTCTCTCCCTGGGCATCATCTTTATGAAAGAAAGATCTCTGTTTCAGCATCATCTTTATGGAAAAAGTTTCTCTAACTGAGCATCATCTTTATACAAGAAGGTTCTCAGCCTGGGCATCATCTTCATGAATGAAGGTTCTCCCTCTGGGCATCATCTTTATGAATGAAAGTTCTCTGCCTGAGCATCATCTTTATGAAAGAAGGCTGTCTCTCTTGGCATCATCTTTATGAAAGAAGTTCTTTCTCTGGGCATCTTCTTTATGAAAGAAAGTTCTTTGTTTGGGCAGAATCTTTATGAAAGAAGGTTCTTTCCCTGGGCATCATCTTTATGAAAGAAGGTTCTCTCTGTCGGCATCAACTTTATTAATGAATGTTCTATGCCTGTGCATCATCTATATGAATGAAAGTTGTCTCTCTGGGCATCATCTTTATGAATGAAGGTTCTCTGCCTGGGCATCATCTTTATGAAGGAAGGCTGTCCCTCTGGGCATCATCTTTATGAAAGAAGTTCTCACTCTGGGCAACATCTTTATGAATGAAAGTTCTCTGCCTGGGCATCATCTTTAGGAAAGAAGGCTGTCTCTCTTGGCATCATCTTTATGAAAGAAGTTCTCTCTCTGGGCATCTTCTTTATGAAAGAAAGTTCTTTGTTTGGGCATCATCTTTATGAAAGAAGGTTCTTTCCCTAGGCATCATCTTTATGAAAGAAGGTTCTTTCCCTAGGCATCATCTTTATGAAAGAAGGTTCTCTCTCTCGGCATCAACTTTATTAATGAAAGTTCTCTGTCTGTGCATCATCTATATGAATGAAAGTTGTCTCTCTGGGCATCATCTTTATGAATAAAGGTTCTCTGCCTGGGCATCATCTTTATGAAGGAAGGCTGTCTCTCTGGGCATCATCTTTATGAAAGAAGTTCTCACTCTGGGCAACATCTTTATGAAAGAAAATTCTCTCTCTGGGTATATTTTTTTATAAATGAAGGTTCTCTGCCTGGGCATCATCTTTAAGAATGAAGGTTCTCTCTCTGGGCATCCTCTTTATAAAGAAAGTTCTCTGTTTGGACATCATCTTTATGAAAGAATGTTCTCTGTCTCGGCATAATCTTTATCAATGAATGTTCTCTGCATGGGCATCATCTTTATGCAAAAAGGTTCCCTTTCTAGGTATCATCTTTATGAAAGAAGGTTCTCTGACTGGGCATCATCTTTAAGAAAGAAATTTCTCTCTCTGGGTATCATCTTTATAAATGAAGGTTCTCTGCCTGGGCATCATCTTTATGAATGAAGGTTCTCTCTCTGGGCATCATCTATATTAAACATGGTTCTCTCTCTGCTATCATCTGATGAATAAATGTTCTCTGGGTGGACATCATTTTTATGAATGAAGGTTCTTTGCCTGGGCATCATCTTGATGAATGAATGTTCTCTCTCTGGGCATCATCTTTATGAAAGAAAGATCTCTGTTTGAGCATCATCTTTATGAAACAAGGTTCTCTCTGTGTTATCATCTTTATGAATGTAGGTTCTCTGCCTGCGCATCATCTTTCAAAAGAAGGATCTCTTCCTGGGCATCATCTTTATGAAACAAGGTTCTCTCTCTCTGGCATCATCTTTATTAAAGAAAATTCTCTGTTTGGGCATCATCTTTATGAAATATGATTCTCTCTCTGGGCATCATCTTTATGAAAGAACGTTCTCTGGCTGGGCATCATCTTTATGAAACAAGGTTCTCTGCCTGGGCATTATCTTTACGAAAGAAGGTTCTCTGCCTGGGCATCAACTTTGTGAATGAAGGTTCTCTCTCTGGGCATCATGTTTATGAATGAAGGTTCTCTCTGTGGGCATCATCTTTATGAATGAAGGTTCTCTCTCTGGGCCTTATCTTTATGAATGAAGGTTCTCTTCCTGGGCATAATCTTTAAGAATGAAGGTTGTCTCTCTAGGCGTAATCTTTATGAATGAAGGTTCTCGCTTTGGGCATCATATTTATGAAAGAATGTTCTCTGTTTGGGCATAATCTTTATGAAAGAAGGTTCTATGCCTGGGCATCATCTTTCAGAAAGAAGATTCTCTTTCTAGACATCATCTTTTTGAAACAAGGTTCTCTTCCTGGGCATCATCTTTATGAATGAAGATTCTCTCTCGAGGCATCATCTTTATGTATGAAGGTTCTCTCTCTGGGCACCTTCTATATAAAACAAGGTTCCCTGCCTGGGAATTATCTTTTCGAATGAAGGTCCTCTCTCTGGGCATCCTCTTTATAAAGAAAGTTCTCTGTTTGGACATCATCTTTATGAAAGAATGTTTTCTGTCTCGGCATAATCTTTATCAATGAATGTTCTCTGCATGGGCATCATCTTTATGAAAAAAGGTTCCCTTTCTAGGTATCATCTTTATGAAAGAAGGTTCTCTGACTGGGCATCATCTTTAAGAAAGAAATTTCTCTCTCTGGGTATCATCTTTATAAATGAAGGTTCTCTGCCTGGGCATCATCTTTAAGAATGAAGGTTCTCTCTGGGCATTATCTATATTAAACATGGTTCTCTCTCCGCTATCATCTGATGAATAAATGTTCTCTGGGTGGACATCATTTTTATGAATGAAGGTTCTTTGCCTTGGCATCATCTTTATGAATGAATGTTCTCTCTCTGGGCATCATCGTTATGAATGAAGGTTCTCTGCCTGGGCACCATCTTTATGAATGAAGGTACACTCTCTGGGCATCATCTTTATGAAACAAGGTTCTCTCTTAGGTATCATCTTTGTGAAAGAAGGTTCTCTCTTTGGGCATCATCTTTACGAAGAAGGTTCCCTGCCTGGGCATCATCTTTATGAATGAAGGATCTCTCTCAGGGCATCATCTTTATGAATGAAGGTTCTCTCTTTGGCAATCATCTTTATGAAAGAAGGTTCTCTGCCTGGGCATCATCTTTATGAAGGAAGGCTGTCTCTCTGGGCATCATCTTTATGAAAGAAGTTCTCACTCTGGGCAACATCTTTATGAAAGAAAGTTCTCTCTCTGGGTTTCATTTTTATAAATGAAGGTTCTCTGCCTGGGCATCGTCTTTAAGAATGAAGGTTCTCTCTCTGGGCATCATCTATATTAAACATGGTTCTCTCTCTGCTATCATCTTTATGAATAAATGTTCTCTGGGTGGACATCATTTTTATGAATGAAGGTTCTTTGCCTGGGCATCATCTTTATGAATGAATGTTCTCTCTCTGGGCATCATCGTTATGGAAGAAGGTTCTCTCTCTGGGCCTTATCTTTATGAATGAAGGTTCTCTTCCTGGGCATAATCTTTAAGAATGAAGGTTGTCTCTCTAGGCGTAATCTTTATGAATGAAGGTTCTCGCTTTGGGCATCATATTTATGAAAGAATGTTCTCTGTTTGGGCATAATCTTTATGAAAGAAGGTTCTATGCCTGGGCATCATCTTTCAGAAAGAAGATTCTCTTTCTAGACATCATCTTTTTGAAACAAGGTTCTCTTCCTGGGCATCATCTTTATGAATGAAGATTCTCTCTCGAGGCATCATCTTTATGTATGAAGGTTCTCTCTCTGGGCACCTTCTATATAAAACAAGGTTCCCTGCCTGGGAATTATCTTTTCGAATGAAGGTCCTCTCTCTGGGCATCCTCTTTATAAAGAAAGTTCTCTGTTTGGACATCATCTTTATGAAAGAATGTTTTCTGTCTCGGCATAATCTTTATCAATGAATGTTCTCTGCATGGGCATCATCTTTATGAAAAAAGGTTCCCTTTCTAGGTATCATCTTTATGAAAGAAGGTTCTCTGACTGGGCATCATCTTTAAGAAATAAATTTCTCTCTCTGGGTATCATCTTTATAAATGAAGGTTCTCTGCCTGGGCATCATCTTTAAGAATGAAGGTTCTCTCTGGGCATTATCTATATTAAACATGGTTCTCTCTCCGCTATCATCTGATGAATAAATGTTCTCTGGGTGGACATCATTTTTATGAATGAAGGTTCTTTGCCTTGGCATCATCTTTATGAATGAATGTTCTCTCTCTGGGCATCATCGTTATGAATGAAGGTTCTCTGCCTGGGCACCATCTTTATGAATGAAGGTACACTCTCTGGGCATCATCTTTATGAAACAAGGTTCTCTCTTAGGTATCATCTTTGTGAAAGAAGGTTCTCTCTTTGGGCATCATCTTTACGAAGAAGGTTCTCTGCCTGGGCATCATCTTTATGAATGAAGGATCTCTCTCAGGGCATCATCTTTATGAATGAAGGTTCTCTCTTTGGCAATCATCTTTATGAAAGAAGGTTCTCTGCCTGGGCATCATCTTTATGAAGGAAGGCTGTCTCTCTGGGCATCATCTTTATGAAAGAAGTTCTCACTCTGGGCAACATCTTTATGAAAGAAAGTTCTCTCTCTGGGTTTCATTTTTATAAATGAAGGTTCTCTGCCTGGGCATCGTCTTTAAGAATGAAGGTTCTCTCTCTGGGCATCATCTATATTAAACATGGTTCTCTCTCTGCTATCATCTTTATGAATAAATGTTCTCTGGGTGGACATCATTTTTATGAATGAAGGTTCTTTGCCTGGGCATCATCTTTATGAATGAATGTTCTCTCTCTGGGCATCATCGTTATGGAAGAAGGTTCTCTCTCTGGGCATCATTTTTATGAAAGAAGGCTGTCTCTCTTGGCATCATCTTTATGAATGAAGGTTCTCTCTTTGGCAATCATCTTTATGAAAGAAGGTTCTCTGCCTGATCATCATCTTTATGAATGAAGGCTCTCTCTCTAGGCATCATCTTTATGAGAGATTGTTCTCTCTCTGGGCATCATCTTTATGAAAAAAGATCTCTGTTTGAGCATCATCTTTATGGAAAAAGTTTCTCTCTCTGAGCATCATCTTCATGAATGAAGGTTCTCTCTCTGGGCATCATATTTATGAGTGAAAGTTCTCTGCCTGGGCATCATCTTTATGAAAGAAGGCTGTCTCTCTGGGTAACAACTTTATGAAAGAAGTTCTCCCTCTGGGCATCAACTTTATGAAAGAAAGTTCTCTCTCTGGTTATCATCTTTATAAATGAAGGTTCTCTGCTTGGGCATCATCTTTAAAAATGAAGGTTCTCTCTCTGGGCATCATCTATATTAAACGTGGTTCTCTCTCTGCTATCATCTTTATGAATAAATGTTCTCTGGGTGGACATCATTTTTATGAATTATGGTTCTTTACCTGGGCATCATCTTTAGGAATGAATGTTCTCTCTCTGGGCATCATCGTTATGAATGAAGGTTCTCTGCCTGGGCACCATCTTTATGAATGAAGGTACACTCTCTGGGCATCATCTTTATGAAACAAGGTTCTCTCTTAGGTATCATCTTGGTGAAAGAAGGTTCTCTGTTTGGGCATCATCTTTACGAAGAAGGTTCTCTGCCTGGGCATCATCTTTATGAATGAAAGATCTCTGTTTCAGCATCATCTTTATGGAAAAAGTTTCTCTCACTGAGCATCATCTTTATACAAGAAGGTTCTCAGCCTGGGCATCATCTTCATGAATGAAGGTTCTCCCTCTGGGCATCATCTTTATGAATGAAAGTTCTCTGCCTGAGCATCATCTTTATGAAAGAAGGCTGTCTCTCTTGGCATCATCTTTATGAAAGAAGTTCTCTCTCTGGGCATCTTCTTTATGAAAGAAAGTTCTTTGTTTGGGCATCATCTTTATGAAAGAAGGTTCTTTCCCTGGGCATCATCTTTATGAAAGAAGGTTCTCTCTGTCGGCATCAACTTTATTAATGAAAGTTCTCTGCCTGTGCATCATCTATATGAATGAAAGTTGTCTCTCTGGGCATCATCTTTATGAATGAAGGTTCTCTGCCTGGGCATCATCTTTATGAAGGAAGGCTGTCCCTCTGGGCATCATCTTTATGAAAGAAGTTCTCACTCTGGGCAACATCTTTATGAATGAAAGTTCTCTGCCTGGGCATCATCTTTAGGAAAGAAGGCTGTCTCTCTTGGCATCATCTTTATGAAAGAAGTTCTCTCTCTGGGCATCTTCTTTATGAAAGAAAGTTCTTTGTTTGGGTATCATCTTTATGAAAGAAGGTTCTTTCCCTGGGCATCATCTTTATGAAAGAAGGTTCTCTCTGTCGGCATCAACTTTATTAATGAAAGTTCTCTGCCTGTGCATCATCTATATGAATGAAAGTTGTCTCTCTGGGCATCATCTTTATGAATGAAGGTTCTCTGCCTGGGCATCATCTTTATGAAGGAAGGCTGTCCCTCTGGGCATCATCTTTATGAAAGAAGTTCTCACTCTGGGCAACATCTTTATGAATGAAAGTTCTCTGCCTGGGCATCATCTTTAGGAAAGAAGGCTGTCTCTCTTGGCATCATCTTTATGAAAGAAGTTCTCTCTCTGGGTATCTTCTTTATGAAAGAAAGTTCTTTGTTTGGGCATCATCTTTATGAAAGAAGGTTCTTTCCCTAGGCATCATCTTTATGAAAGAAGGTTCTTTCCCTAGGCATCATCTTTATGGAAGAAGGTTCTCTCTCTCGGCATCAACTTTATTAATGAAAGTTCTCTGTCTGTGCATCATCTATATGAATGAAAGTTGTCTCTCTGGGCATCATCTTTATGAATAAAGGTTCTCTGCCTGGGCATCATCTTTATGAAGGAAGGCTGTCTCTCTGGGCATCATCTTTATGAAAGAAGTTCTCACTCTGGGCAACATCTTTATGAAAGAAAATTCTCTCTCTGGGTATATTTTTTTTATAAATGAAGGTTCTCTGCCTGGGCATCATCTTTAAGAATGAAGGTTCTCTCTCTGGGCATCCTCTTTATAAAGAAAGTTCTCTGTTTGGACATCATCTTTATGAAAGAATGTTCTCTGTCTCGGCATAATCTTTATCAATGAATGTTCTCTGCATGGGCATCATCTTTATGAAAAAAGGTTCCCTTTCTAGGTATCATCTTTATGAAAGAAGATTCTCTGACTGGGCATCATCTTTAAGAAAGAAATTTCTCTCTCTGGGTATCATCTTTATAAATGAAGGTTCTCTGCCTGGGCATCATCTTTATGAATGAAGGTTCTCTCTCTGGGCATCATCTATATTAAACATGGTTCTCTCTCTGCTATCATCTGATGAATAAATGTTCTCTGGGTGGACATCATTTTTATGAATGAAGGTTCTTTGCCTGGGCATCATCTTTATGAATGAATGTTCTCTCTCTGGGCATCATCTTTATGAAAGAAAGATCTCTGTTTGAGCATCATCTTTATGAAACAAGGTTCTCTCTGTGTTATCATCTTTATGAATGTAGGTTCTCTGCCTGCGCATCATCTTTCAAAAGAAGGATCTCTTCCTGGGCATCATCTTTATGAAACAAGGTTCTCTCTCTCTGGCATCATCTTTATTAAAAAAATTCTCTGTTTGGGCATCATCTTTTGAAATATGATTCTCTCTCTGGGCATCATCTTTATGAAAGAACGTTCTCTGGCTGGGCATCATCTTTATGAAACAAGGTTCTCTGCCTGGGCATTATCTTTACGAAAGAAGGTTCTCTGCCTGGGCATCAACTTTGTGAATGAAGGTTCTCTCTCTGGGCATCATGTTTATGAATGAAGGTTCTCCCTGTGGGCATCATCTTTATGAATGAAGGTTCTCTCTCTGGGCCTTATCTTTATGAATGAAGGTTCTCTTCCTGGGCATAATCTTTAAGAATGAAGGTTGTCTCTCTAGGCGTAATCTTTATGAATGAAGGTTCTCTCTTTGGGCATCATATTTATGAAAGAATGTTCTCTGTTTGGGCATAATCTTTATGAAAGAAGGTTCTATGCCTGGGCATCATCTTTCAGAAAGAAGATTCTCTTTCTAGACATCATCTTTTTGAAACAAGGTTCTCTTCCTGGGCATCATCTATATGAATGAAGATTCTCTCTCGAGGCATCATCTTTATGTATGAAGGTTCTCTCTCTGGGCACCTTCTATATAAAACAAGGTTCCCTGCCTGGGAATTATCTTTTCGAATGAAGGTCCTCTCTCTGGGCATCCTCTTTATAAAGAAAGTTCTCTGTTTGGACATCATCTTTATGAAAGAATGTTTTCTGTCTCGGCATAATCTTTATCAATGAATGTTCTCTGCATGGGCATCATCTTTATGAAAAAAGGTTCCCTTTCTAGGTATCATCTTTATGAAAGAAGGTTCTCTGACTGGGCATCATCTTTAAGAAAGAAATTTCTCTCTCTGGGTATCATCTTTATAAATGAAGGTTCTCTGCCTGGGCATCATCTTTAAGAATGAAGGTTCTCTCTGGGCATTATCTATATTAAACATGGTTCTCTCTCCGCTATCATCTGATGAATAAATGTTCTCTGGGTGGACATCATTTTTATGAATGAAGGTTCTTTGCCTTGGCATCATCTTTATGAATGAATGTTCTCTCTCTGGGCATCATCGTTATGAATGAAGGTTCTCTGCCTGGGCACCATCTTTATGAATGAAGGTACACTCTATGGGCATCATCTTTATGAAACAAGGTTCTCTCTTAGGTATCATCTTTGTGAAAGAAGGTTCTCTCTTTGGGCATCATCTTTACGAAGAAGGTTCTCTGCCTGGGCATCATCTTTATGAATGAAGGATCTCTCTCAGGGCATCACCTTTATGAATGAAGGTTCTCTCTTTGGCAATCATCTTTATGAAAGAAGGTTCTCTGCCTGGGCATCATCTTTATGAAGGAAGGCTGTCTCTCTGGGCATCATCTTTATGAAAGAAGTTCTCACTCTGGGCAACATCTTTATGAAAGAAAGTTCTCTCTCTGGGTTTCATCTTTATAAATGAAGGTTCTCTGCCTGGGCATCGTCTTTAAGAATGAAGGTTCTCTCTCTGGGCATCATCTATATTAAACATGGTTCTCTCTCTGCTATCATCTTTATGAATAAATGTTCTCTGGGTGGACATCATTTTTATGAATGAAGGTTCTTTGCCTGGGCATCATCTTTATGAATGAATGTTCTCTCTCTGGGCATCATCGTTATGAAAGAAGGTTCTCTCTCTGGGCATCATTTTTATGAAAGAAGGCTGTCTCTCTTGGCATCATCTTTATGAATGAAGGTTCTCTCTTTGGCAATCATCTTTATGAAAGAAGGTTCTCTGCCTGATCATCATCTTTATGAATGAAGGCTCTCTCTCTAGGCATCATCTTTATGAAAGATTGTTCTCTCTCTGGGCATCATCTTTATGAATGAAGGTTATCTACCTGGGCATCATCTTTTTGAATGAAGGCACTCTCTCTGTGCATCATCTTTATGGAACAAGGTTCTCTCTCTGGTATCATCTTTATGAATGAAGGTCTTTGTCTGGGCATCATCTTTATGATTCAAGGTTCTCTCTCTGGGCATCATCTTTAAGAAACAAGGTTCTCTGACTGTGCATCATCTATATGAATTAAAGTTCTCTCTCTGGGCATCATCTTTATGAATGAAAGTCCTCTGCCTGGGCATAATCTTTATGAAAGAAGGCTGTCTCTCTTGGCATCATCTTTATGAAAGAAATTCTCTCTCTGGGCATCTTCTTTATGAAAGAACGTTCTTTGTTTGGGCATCATCTTTATGAAAGAAGGTTCATTCCATGGGCATCATCTTTATGAAAGAAGGTTCTCTCTCTTGGCATCAACTTTATTAATGAAAGTTCTCTACCTGTGCATCATCTATATGAATGAGAGTTGTCTCTCTGGGCATCACCTTTATGAATGAAGGTTCTCTTCCTGGGCATCATTTTTATGAAGGAAGGCAGTCTCTCTGGGCATCATCTTTATGAAAGAAGTTCTCACTCTGGGCAACATCTTTATGAAAGAAAGTTCTCTCTCTGGGTATCATCTTTATAAATGAAGGTTCTCTGCCTGGGCACCATCTTTATGAAAGAAGGCTGTCTCTCTGGGCATCATCTTTATGAATGAAGGTTCTCTCTTTGGCATTCATCTTTATGAAAGAAGGTTCTCTGCCTGTGCATCATCTTTATGAATGAAGGCACTCTCTCTGGGCAACATATTTATGAAAGAAGGTTCTCTCTCGTGGCATCATCTTTATGAATGTAGGTATTCTCTCTGTGCATCATCTTTATGAAACAAGGTTCTCTCTCTGGTATCATCTTTATGAATGAAGGTTCTCTGTCTGGTAATCATCTTTATGTCAAATTTCTCTTCCTGGGCATCATCATTATGAATGAAGGTTCTCTCTCTGGGCAGCATCTTTATTGAATAAAGGTTGTCTTTCTGGGCATCCTGTTTAAGAAAGAAGGGTCTCTCTCTGGGCATCAAATTTATGAAAGAAGATTCTCCGTTTGGGCATGATTTTATGATAGAAGGTTCTTTTCCTGGGCATCATCTTGGCTAAAGAATGTTCTCTGCCCGGGCATCATCTTTGTGAATGAATGTTCCCTCTCTGGACATCATCTTTATGAATGAAGGTTCTCTCTCTGGGCATTACCTTTATTAATGAAGGTTCTCTGCCTGGGCATCATCTTTGTGAATGAAGATTCTCTCTCTTGGCATCATCTTTATGAATAAAATTTCTCTGTCTGGGCATCATCTTTATGAATTAAGGCCGTCTCTCTGGGCACCATCTTTATGAAAGAAGGTCCTCTCTGGGCATCATCTTAATGAAACAAGGTTCTCTGCCTGGGCGTCATCTATATGAATGAAAGTTGTCTCTCTGGGCATCATCTTTATGAATGAACGTTCTCTGCCAGGGCATCATCTTTTTGAATGAAGGTTCTTTCTTTGGGCATCATATTTATGAATGAAGGTTCTCTCTCTGTACATCATCTTTATTAATGAAGGTTCTCTGTCTGGGCATCATCTTTTTGAAAGAAAGTTTTCTTTTTGGCATCATCTTTGTGAAAGAACGTTCTCTCTCTGGGCATCATCTTTATGAATGAAGGTTCTCTGCCTGGGCATCATCTTTATGAGTGAAGGCACTTTCTTTGTGCATCATCTTTATGAAACAAGGTTCTCTCTCTGGTATCATCTTTATGAATGAAGGTCTTTGTCTGGGCATCATCTTTATGATTCAAGGTTCTCCCTCTGGGCATCATCTTTAAGAAACAAGGTTCTCTGACTGTGCATCATCTATATGAATTAAAGTTGTGTCTCTGGGCATCATCTTTATGAATGAAGGTTCACTGCCTGGGCATAATCTTTATTTACGAATGTTCTCTGTCTGGTCATCATCTATATTAAACAAGGTTCTCTCTCTGATATCATCTTTATGAAATAAATGTTCTCTGGGTGGACAGCATCTTTATGACTAAATGTTCTCTCTCTGGGCATCCTCTTTATGTAGAAGGTTCTACTTCTGGGCATCATTTTTATGAATGAAGACTCTTTATCTGGGCATCATTTTATGTATAAAGGTACTCCCTCTGGGCATTTTCTTTATGAAAGAAGGTTCTAACTCTGGGCATCATCTTTACGAAATGTTCTCTGTCCGGGCATCATCTTTATGAAGGTACTCTCTCCGGGAATCATCGTTATGAAACAAGATTCTCTCTCTGGAATTTTCTTTATAAATGCAGGTTCTCTGTCTGGGCATCATCTTTATGAATGAAGGTTCTCTATATGGGCAATACCTTTATGAAAGAAGGTTCTCTCTCTGGGCATCATCTTTATGAAACAAGGATCTCTGCCTGGGCATCATCTATATGAATGAAAGTTGTCGCTCTGGTCATCATCTTTATGAATGAAGGTTCTCTCTCTGGGCATCATCTTTATGAAAGAAGTTTCTCTATCTGGGCATCATCTTTATGAAAGAAGGTTCTCTGTCTGGGGATCATCTATATTAAACTAGGTTCTCTCTCTGGTATCATCTTCATGGATAAAAGTTCTATCGATGAACATCATCTTTATGAAACAAGATTCTTTTCCAGTGCATCATCTTTTTGAATGAAGGATCTCTCTCTGGGCTTCATCTTTATAGAAGAAGGTTCTCTCTCTGGGCATCATCTTTATGAATGAAGGTTCTCTCCCTGGGCATCATCTTTATGAAAGAAGTTCTCACTCTGGGCAACATCTTTATGAAAGAAAGTTCTCTCTCTGGGTATCATCTTTACAAATGAAGGTTGTCTGCCTGGGTATCATCTTTAAGAAAGAAGGTTCTCTCTCTGGGCATCATCTATATTAAACATGGTTCTCTCTCTGCTATCATCTTTATGAATAAATGTTCTCTGGGTGGACATCATCTTTATGAATGAAGGTTCTCTCTTTGGCAATCATCTTTATGAAAGAAAGTTCTCTGCCTGTGCATCATCTTTATGAATGAAGGCACTCTCTCTGGGCATCATCTTTATGAATGAAGGTTCTCTCTCTGGGCAGCATCTTTATGAAAGAAGTTTCTCTATCTGGGCATCATCTTTATGAAAGAAGGTTCTCTGCCTGGGCATCATCTTTATGAATGAAGGCTCTCTCTCTAGGCATCATCTTTATGAAAGATTGTTCTTTCTCTGGGCATCATCTTTGTGAATAAAGACTCTTTTTCTGGGCATCATTTTATGTATAAAAGTTCTCTCTCTGGGCATCTTCTTTATGAAAGAAGGTTCTAACTCTGAGCATCATCTTTACGAAAGGTTCTCTGTCTGGGCATCATCTTTATGAATGAAGGTTCTCTCTCCGGGAATCATCTTTATGAAACAAGATTTTCTCTCTGGCATTATCTTTATAAATGCAGGTTCTCTGTCTGGGCATCTTCTTTATGAATGAAGGTTCTCTCTCTGGGCATCATCTTTAGGAAACAACGTTCTCTCCCTGGGCATCATCTTTATGAAAGAAGGTTCTCTGTTTGGACATCATCTTTATGAAAGGTGGTTCTCTGCCTGGGAATCATCTTTATGATTGAAGGTTCTCTCTCAGGGCATCATCATTATGAATGAAGGTTCTCTCTTTGGCAATAATCTTTATGAAAGAAGGTTCTCTGCCTGTGCATCATCTTTATGATTTAAGGCACTCTCTCTGGGCATCATATTTATGAAAGAAGTTTCTCTCTCAGGGCATCATCTTTATGAATGAAAGTTCTCTGTCTGGGCATCATCTATATTAAACTAGGTTCTCTCTCTGGTATCATCTTCATGGATAAAGGTTCTATCGATGAACATCATCTTTATGAAACAAGATTCTTTTCCAGTGCATCATCTTTTTGAATGAAGGTTCTCTCTCTGGGCTTCATCTTTATGGAAGAAGGTTCTCTCTCTGGGCATCATCTTTATGAATGAAGGTTCTCTGTCTGGGCATCATCTATATTAAGGTAGGTTCTCTCTCTGGTATCATTTTCATGGATAAAGGTTCTATCGATGAACATCATCTTTATGAAACAAGATTCTTTTCCAGTGCATCATCTTTTTGAATGAAAGTTCTCTCTCTGGGCTTCATCTTTATGAAAGAAGGTTCTCTCTCTGGGCATCATCTTTATGAATGAAGGCTGTCTCTCTGGGCATCATCTTTATGAAAGAAGTTCTCACTCTGGGCAACATCTTTATGAAAGAAAGTTCTCTCTCTGGGTATCATCTTTATAAATGAAGGTTCTCTGCCTGGGCTTCATCTTTAAAAATGAAGGTTCTCTCTCTGGGCATCATCTATATTAAACATGGTTCTCTCTCTGCTATCATCTTTATGAATAAATGTTTTCTGGGTGGACATCATTTTTATGAATGAAGGTTCTTTGCCTGGGCATCATCTTTATGAAACAAGGTTCTCTGCCTGGGCATTATCTTTACGAAAGAAGGTTCTCTGCCTGGGCATCAACTTTGTGAATGAAGGTTCTCTCTCTGGGCATCATGTTTATGAATGAAGGTGCTCTCTGTGGACATCATTTTATGAATGAAGGTTCTCTCTTTGGCAATCATCTTTATGAAAGAAAGTTCTCTGCCTGTGCATCATCTTTATGAATGAAGGCACTCTCTCTGGGTATCATCTTTATGAATGAAGGTTCTCTCTCTGGGCAGCATCTTTATGAAAGAAGTTTCTCTATCTGGGCATCATCTTTATGAAAGAAGGTTCTCTGCCTGGGCATCATCTTTATGAATGAAGCCTCTCTCTCTAGGCATCATCTTTATGAAAGATTGTTCTTTCTCTGGGCATCATCTTTGTGAATAAAAACTCTTTTTCTGGGCATCATTTTATGTATAAAAGTTCTCTCTCTGGGCATCTTCTTTATGAAAGAAGGTTCTAACTCTGAGCATCATCTTTACGAAAGGTTCTCTGTCTGGGCATCATCTTTATGAATGAAGGTTCTCTCTCCGGGAATCATCTTTATGAAACAAGATTTTCTCTCTGGCATTATCTTTATAAATGCAGGTTCTCTGTCTGGGCATCTTCTTTATGAATGAAGGTTCTCTCTCTGGGCATCATCTTTAGGAAACAACGTTCTCTCCCTGGGCATCATCTTTATGAAAGAAGGTTCTCTGTTTGGACATCATCTTTATGAAAGGTGGTTCTCTGCCTGGGAATCATCTTTATGATTGAAGGTTCTCTCTCAGGGCATCATCATTATGAATGAAGGTTCTCTCTTTGGCAATAATCTTTATGAAAGAAGGTTCTCTGCCTGTGCATCATCTTTATGATTTAAGGCACTCTCTCTGGGCATCATATTTATGAAAGAAGTTTCTCTCTCAGGGCATCATCTTTATGAATGAAAGTTCTCTGTCTGGGCATCATCTATATTAAACTAGGTTCTCTCTCTGGTATCATCTTCATGGATAAAGGTTCTATCGATGAACATCATCTTTATGAAACAAGATTCTTTTCCAGTGCATCATCTTTTTGAATGAAGGTTCTCTCTCGGGGCTTCATCTTTATGGAAGAAGGTTCTCTCTCTGGGCATCATCTTTATGAATGAAGGTTCTCTGTCTGGACATCATCTATATTAAGGTAGGTTCTCTCTCTGGTATCATTTTCATGGATAAAGGTTCTATCGATGAACATCATCTTTATGAAACAAGATTCTTTTCCAGTGCATCATCTTTTTGAATGAAAGTTCTCTCTCTGGGCTTCATCTTTATGAAAGAAGGTTCTCTCTCTGGGCATCATCTTTATGAATGAAGGCTGTCTCTCTGGGCATCATCTTTATGAAAGAAGTTCTCACTCTGGGCAACATCTTTATGAAAGAAAGTTCTCTCTCTGGGTATCATCTTTATAAATGAAGGTTCTCTGCCTGGGCTTCATCTTTAAAAATGAAGGTTCTCTCTCTGGGCATCATCTATATTAAACATGGTTCTCTCTCTGCTATCATCTTTATGAATAAATGTTTTCTGGGTGGACATCATTTTTATGAATGAAGGTTCTTTGCCTGGGCATCATCTTTATGAAACAAGGTTCTCTGCCTGGGCATTATCTTTACGAAAGAAGGTTCTCTGCCTGGGCATCAACTTTGTGAATGAAGGTTCTCTCTGTGTTATCATCTTTATGAATGTAGGTTCTCTGCCTGCGCATCATCTTTCAAAAGAAGGATCTCTTCCTGGGCATCATCTTTATGAAACAAGGTTATCTCTCTCTGGCATCATCTTTATTAAAAAAATTCTCTGTTTGGGCATCATCTTTATGAAATATGATTCTCTCTCTGGGCATCATCTTTATGAAAGAACGTTCTCTGGCTGGGCATCATCTTTATGAAACAAGGTTCTCTGCCTGGGCATTATCTTTACGAAAGAAGGTTCTCTGCCTGGGCATCAACTTTGTGAATGAAGGTTCTCTCTCTGGGCATCATGTTTATGAATGAAGGTTCTCTGCTTGGGCATCATCTTTAAAAATGAAGGTTCTCTCTCTGGGCATCATCTATATTAAACGTGGTTCTCTCTCTGCTATCATCTTTATTAATAAATGTTCTCTGGGTGGACATCATTTTTATGAATTATGGTTCTTTACCTGGGCATCATCTTTATGAATGAATGTTCTCTCTCTGGGCATCATCGTTATGAATGAAGGTTCTCTGCCTGGGCACCATCTTTATGAATGAAGGTACACTCTCTGGGCATCATCTTTATGAAACAAGGTTCTCTCTTAGGTATCATCTTGGTGAAAGAAGGTTCTCTGTTTGGGCATCATCTTTACGAAGAAGGTTCTCTGCCTGGGCATCATCTTTATGAATGAAGGTTCTCTCTCAAGGCATCATCTTTATGAATGAAGGTTCTCTCCCTGGGCATCATCTTTATGAAAGAAAGATCTCTGTTTCAGCATCATCTTTATGGAAAAAGTTTCTCTCACTGAGCATCATCTTTATACAAGAAGGTTCTCTGCCTGGGCATCATCTTCATGAATGAAGGTTCTCCCTCTGGGCATCATCTTTATGAATGAAAGTTCTCTGCCTGAGCATCATCTTTATGAAAGAAGGCTGTCTCTCTTGGCATCATCTTTATGAAAGAAGTTCTTTCTCTGGGCATCTTCTTTATGAAAGAAAGTTCTTTGTTTGGGCAGAATCTTTATGAAAGAAGGTTCTTTCCCTGGGCATCATCTTTATGAAAGAAGGTTCTCTCTGTCGGCATCAACTTTATTAATGAATGTTCTATGCCTGTGCATCATCTATATGAATGAAAGTTGTCTCTCTGGGCATCATCTTTATGAATGAAGGTTCTCTGCCTGGGCATCATCTTTATGAAGGAAGGCTGTCCTTCTGGGCATCATCTTTATGAAAGAAGTTCTCACTCTGGGCAACATCTTTATGAATGAAAGTTCTCTGCCTGGGCATCATCTTTAGGAAAGAAGGCTGTCTCTCTTGGCATCATCTTTATGAAAGAAGTTCTCTCTCTGGGCATCTTCTTTATGAAAGAAAGTTCTTTGTTTGGGCATCATCTTTATGAAAGAAGGTTCTTTCCCTAGGCATCATCTTTATGAAAGAAGGTTCTTTCCCTAGGCATCATCTTTATGAAAGAAGGTTCTCTCTCTCGGCATCAACTTTATTAATGAAAGTTCTCTGTCTGTGCATCATCTATATGAATGAAAGTTGTCTCTCTGGGCATCATCTTTATGAATAAAGGTTCTCTGCCTGGGCATCATCTTTATGAAGGAAGGCTGTCTCTCTGGGCATCATCTTTATGAAAGAAGTTCTCACTCTGGGCAACATCTTTATGAAAGAAAATTCTCTCTCTGGGTATATTTTTTTATAAATGAAGGTTCTCTGCCTGGGCATCATCTTTAAGAATGAAGGTTCTCTCTCTGGGCATCCTCTTTATAAAGAAAGTTCTCTGTTTGGACATCATCTTTATGAAAGAATGTTCTCTGTCTCGGCATAATCTTTATCAATGAATGTTCTCTGCATGGGCATCATCTTTATGCAAAAAGGTTCCCTTTCTAGGTATCATCTTTATGAAAGAAGGTTCTCTGACTGGGCATCATCTTTAAGAAAGAAATTTCTCTCTCTGGGTATCATCTTTATAAATGAAGGTTCTCTGCCTGGGCATCATCTTTATGAATGAAGGTTCTCTCTCTGGGCATCATCTATATTAAACATGGTTCTCTCTCTGCTATCATCTGATGAATAAATGTTCTCTGGGTGGACATCATTTTTATGAATGAAGGTTCTTTGCCTGGGCATCATCTTTATGAATGAATGTTCTCTCTCTGGGCATCATCTTTATGAAAGAAAGATCTCTGTTTGAGCATCATCTTTATGAAACAAGGTTCTCTCTGTGTTATCATCTTTATGAATGTAGGTTCTCTGCCTGCGCATCATCTTTCAAAAGAAGGATCTCTTCCTGGGCATCATCTTTATGAAACAAGGTTCTCTCTCTCTGGCATCATCTTTATTAAAAAAATTCTCTGTTTGGGCATCATCTTTATGAAATATGATTCTCTCTCTGGGCATCATCTTTATGAAAGAACGTTCTCTGGCTGGGCATCATCTTTATGAAACAAGGTTCTCTGCCTGGGCATTATCTTTACGAAAGAAGGTTCTCTGCCTGGGCATCAACTTTGTGAATGAAGGTTCTCTCTCTGGGCATCATGTTTATGAATGAAGGTTCTCTCTGTGGGCATCATCTTTATGAATGAAGGTTCTCTCTCTGGGCCTTATCTTTATGAATGAAGGTTCTCTTCCTGGGCATAATCTTTAAGAATGAAGGTTGTCTCTCTAGGCGTAATCTTTATGAATGAAGGTTCTCGCTTTGTGCATCATATTTATGAAAGAATGTTCTCTGTTTGGGCATAATCTTTATGAAAGAAGGTTCTATGCCTGGGCATCATCTTTCAGAAAGAAGATTCTCTTTCTAGACATCATCTTTTTGAAACAAGGTTCTCTTCCTGGGCATCATCTTTATGAATGAAGATTCTCTCTCGAGGCATCATCTTTATGTATGAAGGTTCTCTCTCTGGGCACCTTCTATATAAAACAAGGTTCCCTGCCTGGGAATTATCTTTTCGAATGAAGGTCCTCTCTCTGGGCATCCTCTTTATAAAGAAAGTTCTCTGTTTGGACATCATCTTTATGAAAGAATGTTTTCTGTCTCGGCATAATCTTTATCAATGAATGTTCTCTGCATGGGCATCATCTTTATGAAAAAAGGTTCCCTTTCTAGGTATCATCTTTATGAAAGAAGGTTCTCTGACTGGGCATCATCTTTAAGAAAGAAATTTCTCTCTCTGGGTATCATCTTTATAAATGATGGTTCTCTGCCTGGGCATCATCTTTAAGAATGAAGGTTCTCTCTGGGCATTATCTATATTAAACATGGTTCTCTCTCCGCTATCATCTGATGAATAAATGTTCTCTGGGTGGACATCATTTTTATGAATGAAGGTTCTTTGCCTTGGCATCATCTTTATGAATGAATGTTCTCTCTCTGGGCATCATCGTTATGAATGAAGGTTCTCTGCCTGGGCACCATCTTTATGAATGAAGGTACACTCTCTGGGCATCATCTTTATGAAACAAGGTTCTCTCTTAGGTATCATCTTTGTGAAAGAAGGTTCTCTCTTTGGGCATCATCTTTACGAAGAAGGTTCTCTGCCTGGGCATCATCTTTATGAATGAAGGATCTCTCTCAGGGCATCATCTTTATGAATGAAGGTTCTCTCTTTGGCAATCATCTTTATGAAAGAAGGTTCTCTGCCTGGGCATCATCTTTATGAAGGAAGGCTGTCTCTCTGGGCATCATCTTTATGAAAGAAGTTCTCACTCTGGGCAACATCTTTATGAAAGAAAGTTCTCTCTCTGGGTTTCATTTTTATAAATGAAGGTTCTCTGCCTGGGCATCGTCTTTAAGAATGAAGGTTCTCTCTCTGGGCATCATCTATATTAAACATGGTTCTCTCTCTGCTATCATCTTTATGAATAAATGTTCTCTGGGTGGACATCATTTTTATGAATGAAGGTTCTTTGCCTGGGCATCATCTTTATG
This sequence comes from Tenrec ecaudatus, assembly GCF_050624435.1. Classification (NCBI taxonomy): domain Eukaryota; kingdom Metazoa; phylum Chordata; class Mammalia; order Afrosoricida; family Tenrecidae; genus Tenrec; species Tenrec ecaudatus. The sequence goes on from NC_134549.1 coordinate 9,919,834, forward strand.
AATGAATGTTCTCTCTCTGGGCATCATCGTTATGGAAGAAGGTTCTCTCTCTGGGCATCATTTTTATGAAAGAAGGCTGTCTCTCTTGGCATCATCTTTATGAATGAAGGTTCTCTCTTTGGCAATCATCTTTATGAAAGAAGGTTCTCTGCCTGATCATCATCTTTATGAATGAAGGCTCTCTCTCTAGGCATCATCTTTATGAGAGATTGTTCTCTCTCTGGGCATCATCTTTATGAAAAAAGATCTCTGTTTGAGCATCATCTTTATGGAAAAAGTTTCTCTCTCTGAGCATCATCTTCATGAATGAAGGTTCTCTCTCTGGGCATCATATTTATGAGTGAAAGTTCTCTGCCTGGGCATCATCTTTATGAAAGAAGGCTGTCTCTCTGGGTAACAATTTTATGAAAGAAGTTCTCCCTCTGGGCATCAACTTTATGAAAGAAAGTTCTCTCTCTGGTTATCATCTTTATAAATGAAGGTTCTCTGCTTGGGCATCATCTTTAAAAATGAAGGTTCTCTCTCTGGGCATCATCTATATTAAACGTGGTTCTCTCTCTGCTATCATCTTTATGAATAAATGTTCTCTGGGTGGACATCATTTTTATGAATTATGGTTCTTTACCTGGGCATCATCTTTAGGAATGAATGTTCTCTCTCTGGGCATCATCGTTATGAATGAAGGTTCTCTGCCTGGGCACCATCTTTATGAATGAAGGTACACTCTCTGGGCATCATCTTTATGAAACAAGGTTCTCTCTTAGGTATCATCTTGGTGAAAGAAGGTTCTCTGTTTGGGCATCATCTTTACGAAGAAGGTTCTCTGCCTGGGCATCATCTTTATGAATGAAAGATCTCTGTTTCAGCATCATCTTTATGGAAAAAGTTTCTCTCACTGAGCATCATCTTTATACAAGAAGGTTCTCAGCCTGGGCATCATCTTCATGAATGAAGGTTCTCCCTCTGGGCATCATCTTTATGAATGAAAGTTCTCTGCCTGAGCATCATCTTTATGAAAGAAGGCTGTCTCTCTTGGCATCATCTTTATGAAAGAAGTTCTCTCTCTGGGCATCTTCTTTATGAAAGAAAGTTCTTTGTTTGGGCATCATCTTTATGAAAGAAGGTTCTTTCCCTGGGCATCATCTTTATGAAAGAAGGTTCTCTCTGTCGGCATCAACTTTATTAATGAAAGTTCTCTGCCTGTGCATCATCTATATGAATGAAAGTTGTCTCTCTGGGCATCATCTTTATGAATGAAGGTTCTCTGCCTGGGCATCATCTTTATGAAGGAAGGCTGTCCCTCTGGGCATCATCTTTATGAAAGAAGTTCTCACTCTGGGCAACATCTTTATGAATGAAAGTTCTCTGCCTGGGCATCATCTTTAGGAAAGAAGGCTGTCTCTCTTGGCATCATCTTTATGAAAGAAGTTCTCTCTCTGGGCATCTTCTTTATGAAAGAAAGTTCTTTGTTTGGGCATCATCTTTATGAAAGAAGGTTCTTTCCCTGGGCATCATCTTTATGAAAGAAGGTTCTCTCTGTCGGCATCAACTTTATTAATGAAAGTTCTCTGCCTGTGCATCATCTATATGAATGAAAGTTGTCTCTCTGGGCATCATCTTTATGAATGAAGGTTCTCTGCCTGGGCATCATCTTTATGAAGGAAGGCTGTCCCTCTGGGCATCATCTTTATGAAAGAAGTTCTCACTCTGGGCAACATCTTTATGAATGAAAGTTCTCTGCCTGGGCATCATCTTTAGGAAAGAAGGCTGTCTCTCTTGGCATCATCTTTATGAAAGAAGTTCTCTCTCTGGGCATCTTCTTTATGAAAGAAAGTTCTTTGTTTGGGCATCATCTTTATGAAAGAAGGTTCTTTCCCTAGGCATCATCTTTATGGAAGAAGGTTCTCTCTCTCGGCATCAACTTTATTAATGAAAGTTCTCTGTCTGTGCATCATCTATATGAATGAAAGTTGTCTCTCTGGGCATCATCTTTATGAATAAAGGTTCTCTGCCTGGGCATCATCTTTATGAAGGAAGGCTGTCTCTCTGGGCATCATCTTTATGAAAGAAGTTCTCACTCTGGGCAACATCTTTATGAAAGAAAATTCTCTCTCTGGGTATATTTTTTTTATAAATGAAGGTTCTCTGCCTGGGCATCATCTTTAAGAATGAAGGTTCTCTCTCTGGGCATCCTCTTTATAAAGAAAGTTCTCTGTTTGGACATCATCTTTATGAAAGAATGTTCTCTGTCTCGGCATAATCTTTATCAATGAATGTTCTCTGCATGGGCATCATCTTTATGAAAAAAGGTTCCCTTTCTAGGTATCATCTTTATGAAAGAAGATTCTCTGACTGGGCATCATCTTTAAGAAAGAAATTTCTCTCTCTGGGTATCATCTTTATAAATGAAGGTTCTCTGCCTGGGCATCATCTTTATGAATGAAGGTTCTCTCTCTGGGCATCATCTATATTAAACATGGTTCTCTCTCTGCTATCATCTGATGAATAAATGTTCTCTGGGTGGACATCATTTTTATGAATGAAGGTTCTTTGCCTGGGCATCATCTTTATGAATGAATGTTCTCTCTCTGGGCATCATCTTTATGAAAGAAAGATCTCTGTTTGAGCATCATCTTTATGAAACAAGGTTCTCTCTGTGTTATCATCTTTATGAATGTAGGTTCTCTGCCTGCGCATCATCTTTCAAAAGAAGGATCTCTTCCTGGGCATCATCTTTATGAAACAAGGTTCTCTCTCTCTGGCATCATCTTTATTAAAAAAATTCTCTGTTTGGGCATCATCTTTATGAAATATGATTCTCTCTCTGGGCATCATCTTTATGAAAGAACGTTCTCTGGCTGGGCATCATCTTTATGAAACAAGGTTCTCTGCCTGGGCATTATCTTTACGAAAGAAGGTTCTCTGCCTGGGCATCAACTTTGTGAATGAAGGTTCTCTCTCTGGGCATCATGTTTATGAATGAAGGTTCTCCCTGTGGGCATCATCTTTATGAATGAAGGTTCTCTCTCTGGGCCTTATCTTTATGAATGAAGGTTCTCTTCCTGGGCATAATCTTTAAGAATGAAGGTTGTCTCTCTAGGCGTAATCTTTATGAATGAAGGTTCTCTCTTTGGGCATCATATTTATGAAAGAATGTTCTCTGTTTGGGCATAATCTTTATGAAAGAAGGTTCTATGCCTGGGCATCATCTTTCAGAAAGAAGATTCTCTTTCTAGACATCATCTTTTTGAAACAAGGTTCTCTTCCTGGGCATCATCTTTATGAATGAAGATTCTCTCTCGAGGCATCATCTTTAAGTATGAAGGTTCTCTCTCTGGGCACCTTCTATATAAAACAAGGTTCCCTGCCTGGGAATTATCTTTTCGAATGAAGGTCCTCTCTCTGGGCATCCTCTTTATAAAGAAAGTTCTCTGTTTGGACATCATCTTTATGAAAGAATGTTTTCTGTCTCGGCATAATCTTTATCAATGAATGTTCTCTGCATGGGCATCATCTTTATGAAAAAAGGTTCCCTTTCTAGGTATCATCTTTATGAAAGAAGGTTCTCTGACTGGGCATCATCTTTAAGAAAGAAATTTCTCTCTCTGGGTATCATCTTTATAAATGAAGGTTCTCTGCCTGGGCATCATCTTTAAGAATGAAGGTTCTCTCTGGGCATTATCTATATTAAACATGGTTCTCTCTCCGCTATCATCTGATGAATAAATGTTCTCTGGGTGGACATCATTTTTATGAATGAAGGTTCTTTGCCTTGGCATCATCTTTATGAATGAATGTTCTCTCTCTGGGCATCATCGTTATGAATGAAGGTTCTCTGCCTGGGCACCATCTTTATGAATGAAGGTACACTCTCTGGGCATCATCTTTATGAAACAAGGTTCTCTCTTAGGTATCATCTTTGTGAAAGAAGGTTCTCTCTTTGGGCATCATCTTTACGAAGAAGGTTCTCTGCCTGGGCATCATCTTTATGAATGAAGGTTCTCTCTCAGGGCATCATCTTTATGAATGAAGGTTCTCTCTTTGGCAATCATCTTTATGAAAGAAGGTTCTCTGCCTGGGCATCATCTTTATGAAGGAAGGCAGTCTCTCTGGGCATCATCTTTATGAAAGAAGTTCTCACTCTGGGCAACATCTTTATGAAAGAAAGTTCTCTCTCTGGGTTTCATCTTTATAAATGAAGGTTCTCTGCCTGGGCATCGTCTTTAAGAATGAAGGTTCTCTCTCTGGGCATCATCTATATTAAACATGGTTCTCTCTCTGCTATCATCTTTATGAATAAATGTTCTCTGGGTGGACATCATTTTTATGAATGAAGGTTCTTTGCCTGGGCATCATCTTTATGAATGAATGTTCTCTCTCTGGGCATCATCTTTATGAAAGTAGGTTCTCTCTCTGGGCATCATTTTTATGAAAGAAGGCTGTCTCTCTTGGCATCATCTTTATGAATGAAGGTTCTCTCTTTGGCAATCATCTTTATGAAAGAAGGTTCTCTGCCTGATCATCATCTTTATGAATGAAGGCTCTCTCTCTAGGCATCATCTTTATGAAAGATTGTTCTCTCTCTGGGCATCATCTTTATGAAAAAAGATCTCTGTTTGAGCATCATCTTTATGGAAAAAGTTTCTCTCTCTGAGCATCATCTTCATGAATGAAGGTTCTCTCTCTGGGCATCATATTTATGAGTGAAAGTTCTCTGCCTGGGCATCATCTTTATGAAAGAAGGCTGTCTCTCTGGGCAACAACTTTATGAAAGAAGTTCTCCCTCTGGGCATCAACTTTATGAAAGAAAGTTCTCTCTCTGGTTATCATCTTTATAAATGAAGGTTCTCTGCTTGGGCATCATCTTTAAAAATGAAGGTTCTCTCTCTGGGCATCATCTATATTAAACGTGGTTCTCTCTCTGCTATCATCTTTATTAATAAATGTTCTCTGGGTGGACATCATTTTTATGAATTATGGTTCTTTACCTGGGCATCATCTTTATGAATGAATGTTCTCTCTCTGGGCATCATCGTTATGAATGAACGTTCTCTGCCTGGGCACCATCTTTATGAATGAAGGTACACTCTCTGGGCATCATCTTTATGAAACAAGGTTCTCTCTTAGGTATCATTTTTGTGAAAGAAGGTTCTCTCTTTGGCAATCATCTTTATGAAAGAAGGTTCTCTGCCTGGGCATCATCTTTATGAATGAAAGTTCTCTCTCAAGGCATCATCTTTATGAATGAAGGTTCTCTCCCTGGGCATCATCTTTATGAAACAAGTTTCTCTATCTGTGCATCATCTTTATGAAAGAAGCTTCTCTGCCTGAGCATCATCTTTATGAATGAAGTCTCTCTCTCTAGGCATCATCTTTATGAAAGATTGTTCTCTCTCTTGGCATCATCTTTATGAAAGAAAGATCTCTGTTTGATCATCATCTTTATGGAAAAAGATTCTCTCACTGAGCATCATCTTTATACAAGAAGGTTCTCAGCCTGGGCATCATCTTCATGAATGTAGGTTCTCCCTCTGGGCATCATCTTTATGAATGAAAGTTCTCTGCCTGAGCATCATCTTTATGAAAGAAGGCTGTCTCTCTTGGCATCATCTTTATGAAAGAAGTTCTCTCTCTGGGCATCTTCTTTATGAAAGAAAGTTCTTTGTTTGGGCATCATCTTTATGAAAGAAGGTTCTTTCCCTGGGCATCATCTTTATGAAAGAAGGTTCTCTCTGTCGGCATCAACTTTATTAATGAAAGTTCTCTGCCTGTGCATCATCTATATGAATGAAAGTTGTCTCTCTGGGCATCATCTTTATGAATGAAGGTTCTCTGCCTGGGCATCACCTTTATGAAGGAAGGCTGTCCCTCTGGGCATCATCTTTATGAAAGAAGTTCTCACTCTGGGCAACATCTTTATGAATGAAAGTTCTCTGCCTGGGCATCATCTTTAGGAAAGAAGGCTGTCTCTCTTGGCATCATCTTTATGAAAGAAGTTCTCTCTCTGGGCATCTTCTTTATGAAAGAAAGTTCTTTGTTTGGGCATCATCTTTATGAAAGAAGGTTCTTTCCCTAGGCATCATCTTTATGAAAGAAAGTTCTCTCTCTCGGCATCAACTTTATTAATGAAAGTTCTCTGCCAGTGCATCATCTATATGAATGAAAGTTGTCTCTCTGGGCATCATCTTTATGAATGAAGGTTCTCTGCCTGGGCATCATCTTTATGAAGGAAGGCAGTCTCTCTAGGCATCATCTTTATGAAAGAAGTTCTCACTCTGGGCAACATCTTTATGAAAGAAAGTTCTCTCTCTGGGTATCATCTTTATAAATGAAGGTTCCCTGCCTGGGCATCATCTTTAAGAATGAAGCTTCTCTCTCTGGGCATCATCTATATTAAACATGGTTCTCTCTCTGCTATCATCTTTATGAATAAATGTTCTCTTGGTGGACATCATTTTTATGAATGAAGGTTCTTTGCCTGGGCATCATCTTTATGAATGAATGTTTTCTCTCTGGGCATCTCGTTATGAAAGAAGGTTCTCTCTCTGGTCATCATCTTTATGAAAGAAGGCTGTCTCTCTTGGCATCATCTTTATGAATGAAGGTTCTCTCTTTGGCAATCATCTTTATGAAAGAAGGTTCTCTGCCTGATCATCATCTTATGAATGAAGGCTCTTTCTCTAGGCATCATTTTTATGAAAGATTCTTCTCTCTCTGGGCATCATATTTATGAAAAAAGATCTCTGTTTGAGCATCATCTTTATGGAAAAAGTTTCTCTCTCTGAGCATCATCTTCATGAATGAAGGTTCTCTCTCTGGGCATCATCGTTATGAATGAAGGTTCTCTGCCTGGGCACCATCTTTATGAATGAAGGTACACTCTCTGGGCATCATCTTTATGAAACAAGGTTCTCTCTTAGGTATCATCTTTGTGAAAGAAGGTTCTCTGTTTGGGCATCATCTTTACGAAGAAGGTTCTCTGCCTGGGCATCATCTTTATGAATGAAGGTTCTCTCTCAGGGCATCATCTTTATGAATGAAGGTTCTCTCTTTGGCAATCATCTTTATGAAAGAATGTTCTCTGCCTGGGCATCATCTTTATGAAGGAAGGCTGTCTCTCTGGGCATCATCTTTATGAAAGAAGTTCTCACTCTGGGCATCATCTTTATGAAAGAAAGTTCTCTCTCTGGGTATCATCTTTATAAATGAAATTCTCTTCCTGGGCATCATCTTTAAGAATGAAGGTTCTCTCTCTGGGCATCATCTATATTAAACATGGTTCTCTCTCTGCTATCATCTTTATGAATAAATGTTCTCTGGATGGACATCATTTTTATGAATGAGGGTTCTTTGCCTGGGCATCATCTTTATGAATGAATGTTCTCTCTCTGGGCATCATCTTTATGAATGAATGTTCTCTCTTTGGCAATCATCTTTATGAAAGAAAGTTCTTTGCCTGGGCATCATCTTTATGAATGAAGGTTCCCTGTCCGGGCATCATCTATATTAAACTAGCTTCTCTCGCTGGTATCATCTTCATAGATAAAGGTTCTATCGATGAACATCATCTTTATGAAACAAGATTCTTTACCGGTGCATCATCTTTTTGAATGAAGGTTCTCTCTCTGGGCTTCATCTTTATCAATGAAGGTTCTCTCCCTGGGCATCATCTTTATGAAAGAAGGCTGTCTCTCTGGGCATCATCTTTACGAATGAAGGTTCTCTCTTTGGCAATCATCTTTATGAAAGAAGGTTCTCTGCCTGTGCATCATCTTTATGAATGAAGGCACTCTCTGGGCAATATATTTATGAAAGAAGGTTCTCTCTCTGGGCATCATCTTTATGAATGAAGGTATTCTCTCTGTGCATCATCTTTATGAAACTAGGTTCTCTGTCTGGTATAATCTTTATGAATGAAGGTTCTCTGTCTGGTAATCATCTTTATGTCAAGGATCTCTCTCTGGGCATCATCTTTATGAAACAAGTTTCTCTCTCTGGGCATCATCTTTTTGAAAGAAAGTTTTCTTTTTGGGCATCATCTTTGTGAATGAAGGTTCTCTGCCTGGGCATCATCTTTATGAATGAAGGTTCTCTCTCTGGGCAGCATCTTTATTGAATAAAGGTTGTCTTTCTGGGCATCCTGTTTAAGAAAGAAGGGTCTCTCTCTGGGCATCATATTTATGAAAGAAGATTCTACGTTTGGGCATGATTTTATGATAGAATGTTCTTTTCCTTGGCATCATCTTGGCGAAAGAATGTTCTCTGCCCGGGCATCATCTTTGTGATTGAATGTTCCCTCTCTGGACATCATCTTTATGAATGAAGGTTCTCTCTCTGGGCATCACCTTTATTAATGAAGGTTCTCTGCCTGGGCATCATCTTTGTGAATGAAGGTTCTCTCTGTTGGCATCATCTTTATGAATGAAAGTTCTCTGCCTGGGCATCATCTTTATGAAAGAAGGCTGTCTCTCTTGGCATCATCATTATGAAAGAAGTTCTCTCTCTGGGCATCTTCTTTATGAAAGAAAGTTCTTTTTTGGGCATCATCTTTATGAAAGAAGCTTCTTTCCCTAGGCATCATCTTTATGAAAGAAGGTTCTCTCTCTCGGAATCAACTTTATCAAAAAGTTCTCTGCCTGTGCATCATCTATATGAATGAAAGTTGTCTCTCTGGGCATCGTCTTTATGAATGAAGGTTCTCTGCCTGGACATCATCTTTATGAAGGAAGGCTTTCTCTCTGGGCATCATCTTTATGAAAGAAGTTCTCACTCTGGGCAACATCTTTATGAAAGAAAGTTCTCTCTCTGGGTATCATCTTTATAAATGAAGGTTCTCTGCCTGGACATCATCTTTAAGAATGAAGCTTCTCTCTCTGGGCATCATCTATATTAAACATGGTTCTCTCTCTGCTATCATCTTTATGAATAAATGTTCTCTGGGTGGACATCATTTTAATGAATGAAGGTTCTCTCTCTGGGCATCATCATTATGAATGAAGGTTCTCTGCCTGTGCATCATCTTTATGAATGAAGGCACTCTCCCTGGGCAACATATTTATGAAAGAAGGTTCTCTCTCTGGGCATCATCTTTATGAATGAAGGTATTCTCTCTGTGCATCATCTTTATGAAACAAGGTTCTCTCTCTGGGCATCATCTTTATGAAACAAGTTTCTCTCTGGGCATCATCTTTTTGAAAGAAAGTTTTCTTTTTGGGCATCATCTTTGTGAATGAAGGTTCTCTGCCTGGGCATCATCTTTATGAATGAAGGTTCTCTCTCTGGGCAGCACCTTTATTGAATAAAGGTTGTCTTTCTGGGCATCCTGTTTAAGAAAGAAGGGTCTCTCTCTGGGCATCATATTCATGAAAGAAGATTCTACGTTTGGGCATGATTTTATGATAGAAGGTTCTTTTCCTGGGCATCATCTTGGCGAAAGAATGTTCTCTGCCTGGGCATCATCTTTGTGATTCAATGTTCCCTCTCTGGACATCATCTTTATGAATGAAGGTTCTCTCTCTGGGCATCACCTTTATTAATGAAGGTTCTCTGCCTGGGCATCATCTTTGTGAATGAAGGTTCTCTCTTTTGGTATCATCTTTATGAATGAAAGTTCTCTGCCTGGGCATAATCTTTATGAATGACGGTTCTCTCTCTGTGCATCATCTTTACGAAAGGAAGATCTCTGTTTGTGCATCATCTTTATGAAAGAAAGTTCTCTCTCTGGGCATCTTCTTTATGAAAGAAGGTTCTCTGTCTGGGCATCATCATTATGAAAGAAAGTTTTCTCTCTGGGCATCATCTTTATGAATTAAGGTTCTCTGCCAGATCATCATCTTTATGAATGAAGGTTCTCGGTCTGGGCATCATCTTTATGATTGAAGGTTCTCTCTCTGGGCATCATCTTTATGATTCAAGGTTTTCCCTCTGAGCATCATCTTTATGAAAGGAGGTTCTCTCTCTTGGCATCCTCTTTATGATTCAAGGTTGTCCCTCTGAGCATCATCTTTATGAAAGGAGTTTCTCTCTCTTGGCATCCTCTTTATGAAAGAAAGTTCTCTGCCAGGGCATCATCTTTATGAATGAAGGTACTCTCTCTGTGCATCATCTTTATGAAACAAGGTTCTCTCTCTGTTATCATCTTTATGAATGAAGGTTCTCGGCCTGCGCATCATCTTTCAAAAGAAGGATCTCTTCCTGGGCATCATCTTTATGAAACAAGATTCTCTCTCTCTGGCATCATCTTTAATAAAGAAAATTCTCCGTTTGGGCATCATCTTTATGAAATATGTTTCTCTCTCTGGGCATCATCTTTATGAAAGAACGTTCTCTGCCTGGGCATTATCTTTACGAAAGAAGGTTCTCTTCCTGGGCATCATCTTTGTGAATGAAGGTTCTCTCTCTGGGCATCATGTTTATGAATGAAGTTTTCTCTCTGGGCATCATCTTTATGAATGAAGGTTTCTCTGCCTGGGCATAATCTTTAAGAATGAAGGTTGTCTCTCTAGGCGTCATCTTTATGAATGAAGGTTCTCGCTTTGGGCATCATATTTATGAAAGAATGTTCTCTGTTTGGACATAATCTTTATGAAAGAAGGTTCTATGCCTGGGCATCATCTTTCAGAAAGAAGATTCTCTTTCTAGACATCACCTTTTTGAAACAAGGTTCTCTTCCTGGCCATCATGTTTATGAATGAAGATTCTCTCTCGGGGCATCAAATTATGTATGAAGGTTCTCTCTCTGGGAACCTTCTTTATAAAACAAGGTTCCCTGCCTGGGAATTATCTTTTCGAATGAAGGTCCTCTCTCTGGGCATCCTCTTTATAAAGAAAGTTCTCTGTTTGGACATCATCTTTATGAAAGAATGTTCTCTGTCTCGGCATAATCTTTATCAATGAATGTTCTCTGCTTGGGCATCATCTTTATGAAAAAAGGTTCCCTTTCTAGGTATCACCTTTATGAAAGAAGGTTCTCTTACTGGGCATCATCTTTATGAAAGAAAGTTCTCTCTCTGGGTATCATCTTTATAAATGAAGGTTCTCTGCCTGGGCATCATCTTTATGAAGGAAGGCTGTCTCTCTGGGCATCATCTTTATGAAAGAAGTTCTCACTCTGGGCAACATCTTTATGAAACAAAGTTCTCTCTCTGGGTATCATCTTTATAAATGAAGGTTCTCTGCCTGGGCATCATCTTCATGAATGAAGGTTCTCCCTCTGGGCATCATCTTTATGAATGAAAGTTCTCTGCCTGGGCATCATCTTTATGAAAGAAGGCTGTCTCTCTTGGCATCATCTTTATGAAAGAAGTTCTCTCTCTGGGCATCTTCTTTATGAAAGAAAATTCTTTGTTTGGGCATCATCTTTATGAAACAAGGTTCTCTCTTAGGTATCATCTTTGTGAAAGAACGTTCTCTGTTTGGGCATCATCTTTACGAAGAAGGTTCTCTGCCTGGGCATCATCTTTATGAATGAAGGTTCTCTCTCAGGGCATCATCTTTATGAGTGAAAGTTCTCTGCCTGGGCATCATCTTTATGAAAGAAGGCTGTCTCTCTGAGTAACATCTTTATGAAAGAAGTTCTCCATCTGGGCATCATTTTTATGAAAGAAAGTTCTCTCTCTGGGTGGACATCATTGTTATGAATGATGCTTCTCTGCCTGGGCATCATCTTCAAGAATGAAGGTTCTCTCTCTGGGCATCATCTATATTAAACATGGTTCTCTCTCTGCTATCATCTTGATGAATAAATGCTCTCTGGGTGGACATCATTTTTATGAATGACGGTTCTTTGCCTGGGTATCATCTTTATGAATGAATGTTCTCTCTCTGGCATCATCGTTATGAATGAAGGTTCTCTGCCTGGGCACCATCTTTATGAATGAAGGTACACTCTCTGGGCATCATCTTTATAAAACAAATTTCTCTCTTAGGTATCATCTTTGTGAAAGAAGGTTCTCTGTTTGGGCATCATCTTTACGAAGAAGGTTCTCTGCCTGGGCATCATCTTTATGAATGAAGGTTCTCTCTCAGGGCATCATCTTTGTGAATGAATGTTCTCTCTTTGGCAATCATCTTTATGAAAGAAGGTTCTCTGCCTGTGCATCATCTTTATGAATGAAGGCACTCTCTCTGGGCATCATCTTTATGAAAGAAGGTTCTCTCTCTGGGCATCATCTTTATGAATAATGGTTCTCTGTCTGGGCATCATCTATATTAAACAAGGTTCTCCCTCTGGTATCATCTTCATGGATAAAGGTTATATCGATGAACATCATCTTTATGGAACAAGAGTCTTTTCCAGTGCATCATCTTTTTGAATGAAGGTTCTCTCTCTGGGCTTCATCTTTATGAAAGAAGGTTTTCTCTCTGGGCATCATCTTTATGAATGAAGGTTCTCTCTCTGGGCATCTTCTTTATGAAAGAAAGTTCTTTGTTTGGGCATCATCTTTATGAAAGAAGGTTCTTTCCCTGGGCATATCTTTATGAAAGAAGGTTCTCTCTCTCGGCATCAACTTTATTAATGAAAGTTCTCTGCCTGTGCATCATCTATATGGATGAAAGTTGTCTCTCTGGGCATCTTCTTTATGAATGAAGGTTCTCTGCCTGGGCATCATCTTTATGAAGGAAGGCTGTCTCTCTGGGCATCATCTTTATGAAAGAAGTTCTCACTCTGGGCAACATCTTTATGAAAGAAAGTTCTCTCTCTGGGTATCATTTTTATAAATGAAGGTTCTCTGCCTGGGCATCATCTTTAAGAATGAAGGTTCTCTCTCTGGGCATCATCTATATTAAACATGGTTCTCTCTCTGCTATCATCTTGATGAATAAATGTTCTCTGGGTGGACATCATTTTTATGAATGAATGTTCTCTCTCTGGGCATCATCGTTATGAATGAAGGTTCTCTGCCTGGGCACCATCTTTATGAAAGAAGGCTGTCTCTCTGGGCATCATCTTATGAATGAAGGTTCTCTCTCTGGGCATCACCTTTATGAATGAAGGTTCTCTCTGGAGCATCATCTTATGAAAGAATGTACTCCTCCTGGACATAATCTTTATGAAAGAAAGTTCTCTACCTGTGCATCATCTTTATGAATGAAGTACGCTCTCTGGACATCATCTTTATGAAACATCGTTCTCTCTCTGGTAAAATCTTTATTAATGAAGGTTCTCTGTCTGGGAATCATCTTTATGATTGAAGTGTCTCTCTCTGTGCATCATCTTTATAAAACAATGTTCTCTGCCTGGCTATCATCTATATGAATGAAAGTTGTCTCTCTGGGCATCATCTATATGAATAAAGGAACTCTGCCGGGGCATCATCTTTATGAATGAAGGTTCTCTCTCTGGGCAGCATCTTATTGAATAAAGGTTCTCTCCCTGGGCATCATCTTTATGATGAAGGCTCCCTGTCTGGGCATCATAATTATGAAACAAGGTTCTCTCTCTATTGGCATCATCTTTATGAATGAAGGTTCTCTCTATGGGCATCATCTTTATGAAAGAAGGTTCTTTCTCTGGGCTTAATCTTCATGAAACAAGGTTCTCTCTCTGGAAATCATCTTTATGAATGAAGGTTCTCTCTGGCCATCATCTTTATGAAACAAGGTTCCCTACCTGGGCATCATCTATATGAATGAAGGTTCTCTCTCTGGGCATCCTCTTTAAGAAAGAAGTTCCCTCTCTGGGCATCATCTTTATGAATGACGGTTCTCTCTCTGGGCAACATCTTTATGAAAGAAGGTTCTCTGCCTGCTCATCATCTTTACGAGGAAGTTTCTCTACCTGGGCATCATCTTTATGAATGAAGGTTCTCTCTCTGTGCATCATCTTTATGAAAGAATGTTCTCTCTATGCGCATCATCTTTATGAAAGAAAGATCTCTGTTTGGGCATCATCTTTATGAATGAAAGCTCTCTCTATGTGCAACATATTTATGAAAGAAGGTTCTCTGTTTGGGCATCATTTTTATCAAAGAAGATTCTCTGCCTGGGCATTATCTTTATGAAAGAAAGTTCTCTCTCTGGGCATCATCTTTATGTAAGAAGGTTCTCTGTTTGGGCCTCATCTTTATGAATGAATGTTCTCTCTCTTGGCATCATCTTTATAAACAAAGTTCGAATTCTGGGCATCATCTATATGAATGATGGTTCTCTGCCTGGGCATCATCTATATGAAAGAAGGCTCTCTCTCTGGCATCATCTTTATGAAAGCAGGATCTCTGCCTAGGCAACACCTTTATGAATGAAGGCTCTTTCTCTGGGCAGCATATTTATGAAAGAAGTTTCTCTGTCTGGGAAACATCTTTAGAAAAATATGTTCTAGCCTGTGCATCATCTTTGTGAATGGAGGCTCTCTCTCTGGGCATCATCTTTATGAAAGCAGGTTCTCTGCCTGGGCAACATCTTTATGAATGAATGCTGTCTCTCTGGGCATCAACTTTATGAAAGAATGTTCTCTGCCTGGGCTTCATCTTTACGAAAGACAGTTCTCTACCTGGGCATCATCTTTATGAATGAAGGTTCTCTCTGGGCATCACCTTTATGAATGAAGGTTCTCTGCCTAGGCAACATCTTTATTAATGAAGGCTCTTTCTCTGTGCATCATATTTATGAAAGAAGGTTCTCTGCTTGGGAAACATCGTTATGAAAGAAGGCTATCTCCCTGGGCACCATCTTTGTGAATGAAGGTTCTCTTCCTCTGCATCATATTTAAGAAAGAAGGTTCTCTGCATGGGCATCATCTTTATGAAAGAAATTTCTCTTTCTGGACATCATCTTTATGAATGAAGGTACATTCTAGGTGTATAATCTTTATGAATGAAGTTTGTATCTCTGGGTATCATCTTTATGAAAGAAGGTTCTCTGTTTGGGCATCATCTTTATGAATGAAGGTTCTCTCTCTGGGCATCATCTTTGTAAACAGGGTTCTAATTCCGGGCATCATGTATATGAAAGAAGGCTCTCTCTCTGGGCATCATCTTTATAAAGAAATTTCTGTGTTGGGGCATCATCTTTATGAAAGAACCTTCTCTGCCACGGCATCACCTTTATGAATGATGGTACTCTCTCTGGGCATCATCTTTATGAAATTTGGTTCTCTCTCTGGGCATCATCTTTATGAAAGAAGGTTCTCTACCTGGGCATCATCTTTATGAAAGAAGGTTCTCTACCTGGGCATCATCTTTATGAATGAAGGTAAGCTCTCTGGACATCATCTTTATGAAAACATATTCTCTCTCAAGTATCATCTTTATGAATGAAAGTTCTCTGTCTGGGCATCATCTTTATGAAAGGAGGTTCTCTCTTTGGGCATCATCTTTATGAAAGAAGGTTCTCTGCCTGGGAATCATCTTTATGAATGAAGGTACTCTCTCTGTGCATCATATTTATGAAACATGGTTCTCTCACTGTGCATCATCTATATGAATGAAAGTTGTCTCTCTGTGCATCATCTTTATGAATGAAGGTTCTCTGTCTGGGCATCATCTATATTAAACAAGGTTCTCTCTCTGATATCATCTTTATGAATAAAGGTTCTCTGCGTGGACAGCATCTTTATGACTAAATGTTCTCTCTGTGGGCATCCTCTTTATTGAAGAAGGTTCTCTTTCTGGGCATCATCTTTATGAATGATGACTCTTTATCTGGGCATCATTTTATGTATAAAGGTTCTCCCTCTGGTCATCTTTTTTATTAAAGAATGTTCTAACTCTGGGCATCATCTTTACGAAAGGTTCTCTTTCTGGGCATCATCTGTATGAATGAAGGTAATCTCTCCAGGAATCATCTTTATGAAACAAGATTCTCTCTCTGGCATTATCTTTATAAATGCAGGTTCTCTGTCTGGGCATCTTGTTTATGAATGAAGGTTCTCTCTCTGGGCATCATATTTATGAAACAAGGTTCTCTCCCTGGGCATCATCTAAATAAAAGAAGGTTCTACGTTTGGACATCATCTTTATGAAAGGAGGTTCTCTGCCTGGGAATCATCTTTATGATTGAAGGTTCTCTCTCTGGGCATCATCTTTATGAAACTACGTTCTCTGCCTGGGCCTCATCCATATGAATGAAAGATGTCTCTCTTGGCATCATCTTTATGTATGAAGGTTTTCTGTCAGGGCATCATCGATATTAAAGAAGGTTCTCTCTCTGGTATCATCTTATGGATAAAGGTTCTATGGATGGACATCATCTTTATGAAAGAAGGTTCTTTTCCAGGGCATCATCTTTTTGAATGAAGGTTCTCTCTCCGGGCTTCATCTTTATGAAAGAAGGATCTCTCTCTGGGCATCATCTTTATGAATGAAGGTTCTCTCTCTGGGCATCACCTTTATGAAAGAAGGTTCTCTATCTGGGCACCATCTTTATGAAAGAATGTCCTCTCTCTGGGCATCATCTTTATGAAACAAGGTTCACTGCCTGGGCGTCATCTATATGAATGAGAGTTGTCTCTCTGGGCATCATCTTTATGAAAGAAGGTTCTCTCTCTGGGCATCATCTTTATGAATGAAGATTCTCTGTCTGGGAATCATCTATATTAAACAAGGTTCCTCTCGGGTACCATCTTTATGGATAAAGGTTCTATCGATGGACATCATCTTTATGAAACAAGGTTCTTTTCCAGTGCATCATCTTTTTGAATGAAGTTTCTCTCTCTGGGCTTCATCTTTATGAAAGAAGGTTCTCTCTCTGGGCATCATCTTAATGAATGAAGGTTCTCTCTGTGGGCATCATCTTTATAAAAGAAGGTGTTCTCTTTGGGCATCACCTTTATGAAAGAAGGTTCTTAGTTGGGCATCATCTTCATGAATGAAGGTTCTCTGGGCATCATCTTATGAATGAAGGTTCTCTCTGGGCATCATCTTTATGAATGAAGGTTCTCTCTCTGGGCATCATCTTTATGAATTAAGGTACTCTGGGCATCATCTTATGAATGAAGATGCTCTCTCTGGGCATCACCTTTATGAATGAAGTTTCTCTGCCTGGGCATTATCTTTACGAAAGAAGGTTCTCTACCTGGCCATCATCTTTATGAATGAAGGTACGCTCTCTTGGCATCATCTTATGAAACAAGGTTCTCTGCCTGGCTATCATCTATATGAATGAAAGTTGTCTCTCTGGGCATCATCATTATGAATGAAGTATTTCTGCCTAGGCACCGTCTTTATGAATGAAAGTTCTCTCTCTGGACATCATCTTTATGAATGAAGGTTCTCTGTGCATCATCTTATGAATGAAGGTTCTCTCACTGGGCATCACCTTTATGAAAGAAGGTTCTCTCTCTGGGCATCATCTTCATGAATGATGGTTCTTTCCCTGGGCATCATTTTTATGATTGAAGGTTCTCTCTCTGGGCATCATCTTTATGAATTAAGGTACTCTGGGCATCATCTTATGAATGAAGATGCTCTCTCTGGGCATCACCTTTATGAATGAAGTTTCTCTGCCTGGGCATTATCTTTACGAAAGAAGGTTCTCTACCTGGCCATCATCTTTATGAATGAAGGTACGCTCTCTTGGCATCATTTTATAAAACAAGGTTCTCTGCCTGTCTATCATCTATATGAATGAAAGTTGTCTCTCTGGGCATCATCATTATGAATGAAGTATTTCTGCCTAGGCACCGTCTTTATGAATGAAAGTTCTCTCTCTGGACATCATCTTTATGAATGAAGGTTCTCTGTGCATCATCTTATGAATGAAGGTTCTCTTACTGGGCATCACCTTTATGAAAGAAGGTTCTCTCTCTGGGCATCATCTTCATGAATGATGGTTCTCTCCCTGGGCATCATTTTTATGATTGAAGGTTCTCTCTCTGGGCATCTTCTTTATGAATGCTTGTTCTCTGTGCATCATCTTATGAATGAAGGTTCTCACTCTGGGCAACACCTTTATGTAAGAAGGTTCTTTCTCTGGGCATCATCTTCATGAATGATGGTTCTCTCTCTTGGCATCATCTTTTTTAAGTGATAGTTTCTGCCTGGGCATCATCTTTATGAAAAATGTCCTTTCTCTGTGCATCATCTTATGAATGAAGGTTCTCACTCTGGGCAACACCTTTATGTAAGAAGGTTCTTTCTCTGGGCATCATCAGCTTTGTGGGCACACACTCAAGCCGGGAACAAAGGACAGAAGAGTCCTGGGCATGCCTATCAGGTTTCTTGAGTTCTTTGCTCGGCACGGTGAAGAAGGCAGCCCAAAGCAGCATGCTATGTCACCCAGGTGGTAAGTGCATGAACTAGCTGGCAGGCAGAAGCAGGTGGAAAACAAGTGCCGCCTGAGGGCAAGAGCCCAAGAGCATGGGGTCCCCTAGGAGCCCCGGAGCTGGCACTGAGT
Source organism: Tenrec ecaudatus (assembly GCF_050624435.1). Taxonomy (NCBI): domain Eukaryota; kingdom Metazoa; phylum Chordata; class Mammalia; order Afrosoricida; family Tenrecidae; genus Tenrec; species Tenrec ecaudatus. The sequence goes on from NC_134549.1 coordinate 9,938,167, forward strand.
GGGGTACATGGGTGATGCTTGGCCCAAGAGCACAGGACTCCCTGCGGACATGGAGTATGAGAGCCGAGGCACAACATTAGGAGACTGCTTTCGTGTGACCAGGGCGTGATGGGCGGGGCCTGTCGGAGTTGGTCGGGGACGCAAGGCGGGGCTTTCTGTCTTTGTCTGCGCCTGCCCTCTCCTGGCTGGTGGTGGGGTACCCTGATGGCAAGGACCCCCAGGTGGAGAATAGGCACAGGCTTCGAAAGCTCAAAGGAGCCTCCAGATCCGTGAGCTCTCTGAGCAGCAAGGGCCTATGAGGCAGTGGCCTCCTTCACGTAGATCTCTTGAGGTCCCTGTGTCAACGCAGGAACCTTGGGAAGCGGGTGTGGGCCACTGCCCGGACCGCTTAGAGCGGGGCTACCTCGGGTAGCGGACGGTGGCCTAAAGGTTCTGGGGACCAAAACAGCCCGGGAAATCACTGTCGGCCTTAGGCCTGCCCCGTTCCAGGCCGAGGACACCACTTTCACCCCAGCCCGTCCGCTCTCTACAGGGGGACAGCAGCACGCTCTGTGAAGAACCCGTGGCCAGAGCTGGGGAGGCTCAGAGAGCCGGGCCCCACGAAGGCGCCCGGAACCATAGTTCTCACGCAAGCTGCTGGTGGGAAGGTTTTCCCGGTGCCACTTCCAGGCCGGGAGCGCTTCATGGGGGTGTGTGAGCCCGACTGGAAGCCAGACGTTGCCTTCAAGGCCCTCGAACCACCCGCATTGAGCTCAAACGTGAGGCAGCCCGGGTACAAAGGCGTATGCCAATCGGATAGATGAAAACAGACCCGACAGGACTGGGCCCGAGTGAAAGATGGTAACAGGAAGTGCCCAGGGGGAACACGTTTGGGGACGGGGGGACATCCGTTGACCGGAAGAGCCCTCGTTGGGACCTAAAAGGCACCTGTCCCTGCGTGAAATTGGTGCCCGAGAAGTATGCCACCGGATGTCCGGCTTTGAGACCGCCCCCTGATGTTGTCAGAGGATTGTCCCTGCAAGAAAGGCGACTCTGGTCCATCTGTCCACAGGTATACGGTGTGTAGTACCTCCCCTTCATGACATCAATGGACTCTCGCGGGCTGAAAGGGGACTCTGATAAATCAGTCCCCGGTTGTTCGGGTGTGTAGCACCGCCCTCATGATGTCAGCGGACTCAACTATGTGAACGGCGACTCCGATCAAGGGTCTCTGAGGTCTTCGGGATGAAGCCAACAGTGCACAGGCACACCTGTCATGGATAGCAATACAAATAGTAGGTTTCAATAAAATAAAAAACCTTAAATAACCTGGCCCATACTGCGGATGGGGCAGACCCACCAGGAATCCCGTAGTCTCAACGAAGCGGGGGATGCCTTCAAGGAAGTAGAAGGCTCAGGATGTGCCAGAATCTCATGTCGCCCCAGTGTGCTCTTTCCTTGACTGGTGAACCTACTGAATAGGGCTCAGCTGGGCGTGAGCTCCCCAGAAGTAGAATGCAACGAATGACTATTTTTACCCTCTGTATCTCTCCCTGTATCTCTCTGTGCCTCTTTAACTCTCTCTCTCTCTCTCTCTCTCTCTCTCTCTCTCTCTCTCTCTCTCTCTCTCTCTCTCTCTCTTTCTCTCTCTGCCCTCTTTGTAAATCTCTTTCCTTCTCTACGCCTTAGCTTCATCCTTTCGTTCATATGCACCTTCTTCATGTTCTTTTAAAAATTTACAGTCGGAAACCGGTCATTGTGCATTGCATGACTAGCCTGAAGCTAGGAGTTTCAAACCAGCAGTGATTTAGCTGGAGGACAATGAATCATCGTTCGCCCCCAAAGGTTTTTACAGTATCTGAAATCCACCGAGGCCAATCTCTGCTGTCCTGGGTCATAGCCATCAAGTAGAATCGATGGGACATCAGTGAGTTTGGTTTGGGGTGGTCCTCTCAGCTGCCTTAGAATACTATCTGACCGGCTAGGATATAGGTGTAGCTCTTTTTCTATGCATAATGTTTTCCCAGTGCTCTTGATTGCCACGGCCCCCACCAATATCTGCTTCTGTAGTCTTTGCACCAGCTTCTCCAGAACCATCCAGAAACCGCCCGTGTAAGCTGTCTTTCTAGACTTACCCAGTCACACACACTGACACCAGACCACTTTCTGGCCACCTTGCTCACGGGAAAGTGGTGTAATGCAACATTTTGCACTAGCGGGGATTGTCCCACCTTGCTCAGTTTCATGTCATGCCAAATCTTGCACGCCAGGAGGTGTTTGAAACGTTCCTCTTCAGGCTTTGGGGATGTGGTCTGTAGTGTTGGCTGTATGCTCCCAGGTTGTTGGAGATATTCCACCAGGCACTGACTTCTTTTCTCACGCAGGTGGTCAGGCAGGTGGGTAAAGTAGTCCTTGGTGCTCCACTAGGTGGGTAGGGAGGAACCTAGAGGGAGTTGGGGACCTCTAGTCCGCAGGCAGCACAAGGTCTTGTGGGAAGGGGATCAGGCAGGCAGGGAGTGGTTCTGAATTAGGCTAGCCAAGTGCGGACACTGGCCCCACTCAGCAGACCGGTCGGTTAGCCATTGGCTGCAGGAGCCCAGGGCTTGAAAGTCGTGTCAGGGGATAGGACTTCGGGAGCACCTTTGGCGACTGCGTTCTGACTTGCGCCGCGGCAGCTTTGTGGGCACATACTCAAGGCGGGAGCAACGGACAGAAGAGTCCTGGGAATGCCTATGAGGTTTCTTGAGTTCTTTGCTCGGCACGGTTAAGAAGGCAGGCCAAAGCAGCACGCTATGTCACCAAGGTGAGTTTGCATGAGGGAACCCGAAAGGGTCAAGTACACCTTCCTCAAAGTGGTAAGTGCAGCTTGTGCAAAGCCCGTCAAATCAACCGCCGGCCTCTCTGGGATGAACTAGCTGGCAGGCAGAAGCAGGTGGAAAACAAGGGCCGCTGAGGGCAAGAGCCCAAGAGCATGGGGTCCACTAGGAGCCCCGGAGCTGGCACTGAGTGGGGTACATGGGTGATGCTTGGCCCACGAGCACAGGACTCTCTGCGGACATGGAGCCTGAGAGCCGAGGCACAGCATTAGGAGACTGCTTGCGTGCTGCCAGGGCGTGTTGGGCGGGGCCTGTCGGAGTTGGGCGGGGCCGGAAGGCGGGGCTTCCTGTCTTTATCTTCGCCTGCCCTCTCCTGCCAGGTGGTGGGGTCCCCTGATGGCAAGGACCCCCAGGTGGAGAGTAGGCACAGGCTCCCAAAACTCAAAGGAGCCTCCAGATCCGTGAGCTCTCTGAGCAGCAAGGGCCTATGAGGCAGTGGCCTCCACGTAGATCTCTTGAGGTCCCTGTGTCAACGCAGGAACCTTGGGAAGCGGGTGTGGGAGACTGCCCGGACCGCTTAGAGCGGGGCTACCTCTGGTAGACGACGGTGGCCTAAAGGTTCTGGGGACCAAAACAGCCCGGGAAATCGCTTTCGGCCTTAGGCCTCCACACTCCCAGGCCAAGGACACCACTTTCACCCCAGCCCGTCCACTCTCTACAGGGGGACAGCAGCAGGCTCTGTGTAGAACCCGTGGCCCGAGCTGGGGAGGCTCAGAGAGCCGGGCCCCACGAAGGGGCCCGGAACCATAGTTCTCACGCAAGCTGCTGGTGGGAAGGTTTTCCCGGTGCCACTGCCGGGCCGGGAGCGCTTCATGGGGGTGTGTGAGCCCGACTACGAAGCCAGACGTTGCCTTCAAGGCCCTAGAACCACCCGCACTTGAACTCAAACGTCAGGCAGCCCGGGCAACAAAGGCGAATGCCAATCGGATAGATGAAAACAGACCCGGCAGGACTGGGCCCGAGAGAAGGGTGGTAACAGGAAGTGCCCAGGGGGGACACATTTGGGCGGGGACACCCGTTGACCGGAAGAGCCCTCGTTGGGACCTAAAAGGCACCTGTCCCTTCGTGAAATCGGTCCCCGAGAAGTATGCCACCGGATGTCCGGCTTTGAGACCGCCCCCTGATGTTGTCAGAGGACTGTCCCTGCAAGAAAGGCGACTCTGGTCCATCTGTCCACAGGTGTACGGTGTGTAGTACCTCCCCTTCATGACATCAGTGGACTCTCGCGGGGTGAAAGGGGACTCTGATAAATCAGGTCCCGGTTGTTCGGGTGCGTCGCAACGCCCTTATGATGTCAGCGGCCTCTTAACTATGTGAACGGCGATTCCGATCAAGGGTCTCTGAGGTCTTCGGGATGAAGCCAACAGTGCACAGGCACACCTGTCATGGATAGCAATACAAATAGTAGGTTTCAATAAAATAAAAAACCTTAAATAACCTGGCCCATACTGCGGATGTGGCAAACCCACCAGGAATCCCGTAGTCTCAACGAAGCGGGGGATGCCTTCAAGGAAGTAGAAGGCTCAGGATGTGCCAGAATCTCCTGTCGCCCCAGTGAGCTCTTTCCTTGACTGGTGAACCTGCTGAGTAGGGCTCAGCTGCTCGTGAGCTCCGGAGAAGAAGAATTCTACAGATGACTATTTTCTACCCTCTGTATCTCTCTGTGTCTCTCTAACTCTCTCTCTCTTTTTGTTCTCTCTCTCCCTGGCTCTCTCTATCTGCCCTCTTCGTCAATCTCTTTCCTTCTCTACGCCTTAACTTCATCCTTTCGTTCATGTGCACCTTCTTCATCTTCTTTTAAAAATTTACGGTCGGAAACCGGTCGTTGTGCATTGCATGAGTAGCCTGAAGCTAGGAGTTTCAAACCAGCAGTGATTTAGCTGGAGGACCATGAAACATCGTTCGCCCCCAAAGGTTTTCACAGTATCTGAAATCCACTGAAGGCAATCTCTGCTGTCCTGGGCAATAGCCATCAAGTGGAATCGATGGGAGATCAGGGAGTTTGGTTTGGGGTGGTCCTCTCAGCTGTCTTAGGATACAATCTGACCGGCTAGGATATAGGTGTAGCTCTTTTTCTATGCATATTGTTTTCCCGGTGCTCTTGATTGCCACGGCCCCCACCAATTCCTGCTGCTGTAGGCTCCGGACCAGCTTCTCCAGAACCATCCAGAAACAGCCCGTGTAAGCTGTCTTTCTAGACTTGCCCAGTCACACAACTGACACCAGACCACTTTCTGGCCACCTTGCTCACGGGAAGTGGTGTAATGCAACATTTTGCATTTGCGGGGATTATCCAACCTTGCTCGGTTTCATGTCATGCCAAATCTTGCAAGCCAGGAGGTGTTTGAAACTTTCCTCCTCAGGCTTTGGGGATGTGGCCTGTAGTGTTGACTGTAAGCTCCCAGGTTGATGGAGATATTCCACCAGGCACTGACTTCCTTTCTCACGCAGGAGGGCAGGCAGGTGGATAAAGGAGTCCTTGGTGCTCCACTAGGTGGGTAGGGAGGAACCTAGAGGGAGTTGGGGACCTCTAGTCCGCAGGCAGCATAAGGTCTTGTGGGAAGGGGATCAGGCAGGCAGGGAGTGAGTCTGAATTAGGTTAGCCAAGTGCGGACACTGGCCCCACTCAGCAAACCGTTCGGTCAACCATTGGGTGCAGGGGGCCAGGGCTTGAAAGTCTTGTCAGGGGAAAGGCCTGCGGGAGCACCTTTGGCGACTGCGTTCTGAGGTGCGCCGCGGCATCTTTGTGGGCACACACTCAAGGCGGGAACAACGGACAGAAAGTCCTGGGCATGCCTATGAGGTTTCTTGAGTTCTTTGCTCGGCACGGTGAAGAAGGCAGGCAAAGCAGCACGCTATCTCACCCAGGTGAGTTTGCATGAGGGAACCCGAAAGCGTCAAGTACACCTTCCTCAAAGTGATAAGTGCAGCTTGTGCAAAGCCCGCCAAGTCAGCCGCCGGCCTCGCTGGGATGAACTAGCTGGCAGGCAGAAGCAGGTGGAAAACCATTGCCACCTGAGGGCAAGAGCCCAAGAGCATGGGGTCCCCTAGGAGCCCCGGAGCTGGCACTGAGTGGGGTAAATGGGTGCTGCTTGGCCCATGAGCACAGGACTACCTGCGGACATGTAGCCTGAGAGCCGAGGCACAGCATTAGGAGATTGCTTGCCTGTGACCAGGGCGTGATGGGCGGGGCTTGTCGTAGTTGGGCGGGGCCTGAAGGCGGTGCTTCCTGTCTTTATCTGCGCCTGCCCTCTCCTGCCAGGTGGTGGGGTCCCCTGATCACAAGGATCCCCAGGTGGAGAGTAGGCACAGGCTCCCAAAGCTCAAAGGAGCCTCCAGATCCGTGAGTTGTCTGAGCAGCAAGGGCTTATGAGGCAGTGGCCTCCTTCACGTAAATCTCTTGAGGTCCCTGTGTCAAGGCAGGAACCTTGGGAAGCGGGTGTGGGAGACTGCCCGGACCGCTTAGAGCGGGGCTACCTTGGGTAGCGGACGGTGGCCTAAAGGTTCTGGGGACCAAAACAGCCCGGGAAATCGCTCTCAGCCTTAGGCCTGCCCCCTCCCAGGCCGAGGACACCACTTTCACCCCAGCCCGTCCGCTCTCTACAGGGGGACAGCAGCAGGCTCTGTGAAGAACCCGTGGCCCGTGCTGGGGAGGCTCAGAGAGCCAGGCCCCACGAAGGCGCCCGGAACCATAGTTCTCACGCAAGCTTCTGGTGGGAAGGTTTTCCCGGTCCCACAGCCGGACCGGTAGGGCTTCATGGGGGTGTGTGAGCCCGACTGCGAAGTCAGACGTTGCCTTCAAGGCCCTTGAACCACCCGCACTTGAGCTCAAACATCAGGCAGCCCGGGGAACAAATGCGAATGCCAATCGGATACATGAAAACAGACCCGGCGGGACTGGGCCCAAGAGAAGGATGGTAACAGGAAGTGCCCGGGGGGACACATTTGGGGTGGGGGGACACCCGTTGACCGGAAGAGCCCTCATTGGGACCGAAAAGGCACCTGTCCCTGCGTGAAATTGGTCCCTGAGAAGTATGCCACCAGATGTCCGGCTTTGAGACCGCCCCCTGATGTTGTCAGAGGACTGTCCCTGCAAGAGTGGCGACTCTGGTCCATCTGCCCACAGGTGTACGGTGTGTAGTACCTCCAATTCATGACATCAATGGACTCTCGCGGGCTGAAAGGGGACTCTGATAAATCAGTCCCCGGTTGTTCGGGTGCGTAGCTCCGCCCTTATGATGTCAGCAGACTCTTAACTATGTGAACGGCGACTCCGATCAAGGGTCTCCGAGGTCTTCGGGATGAAGACAACAGTGCACAGGCACACCTGTCATGGATAGCAATACAAATGGTTGGTTTCAATAAAATAAAAAACCTTAAATAACCTGGCCCATACTGCGGATGGGGCAGACCCACCAGGAATCCCGTAGTCTGAACGAAGGGGGGGATGCCTTCAAGGAAGGAGAAGTCTCAGGATGTGCCAGAATCTCCTGTCGCCCCAGTGAGCTCTTTCCTTGACTGGTGAACCTGCTGAATAGGGCTGAGCTGGGCGTGAGCTCCCCAGAAGTAGAATGCAACCAATGACTAATTTTTACTCTCTGTATCTCTCCCTGTATCTCTCGGTGTCTCTCTTTCCCTCTCTCTTCTCTTCTCTTCTCTTCTCTTCTCTTCTCTTCTCTTCTCTTCTCTCCTCTCCTCTCCTCTCCTCTCCTCTCCTCTCCTCTCCTCTCCTCTCCTCTCCTCTCCTCTCCTCTCCTCTCCTCTCCTCTCCTCTCCTCTCCTCTCCTCTCCTCTCCTCTCCTCTCCTCTCCTCTTCTCTCTCTCTCTCTCTCTCTCTCTCTCTCTCTCTCTCTCTCTCTCTCTACTGTCTGCCCTCTTTGTCAATCTCTTTCCTTCTCTACGCCTTAGCTTCGTCCTTTCGTTCATGTGCACCTTCTTCATCTTCTTTTAAAAATTTACAGTCGGAAACCGGTCGTTGTGCATTGCATGACTAGCCTGAAGCTAGGAGTCTCAAACCAGCAGTGATTTAGCTGGAGGACCATGAAACATTGTGCGCCCCCAAAGGTTTTCACAGTGTCTGAAATCCACCGAGGGCAATCTCCTTTGTCCGGGGCCTTAGCCATCAAGTGGAATCGATGGGACATCAGTGAGTTTGGTTTGGGGTGGTCCTTTCAGCTGCCTTAGAATACTATCTGACCGGCTAGGATATAGGTGTAGCTCTTTTTCTATGCATATTGTTTTCCCAGTGCTCTTGATTGCCACGTCCCCCACCAATTCCTGCTGCTGTAGGCTCCCGGACCAGCTTCTCCAGAACCATCCAGACAGCCCGTGTAAGCTGTCTTTCTAGACTTGCCCAGTCAAACACACTGACACCAGACCACTTTCTGGCCACCTTGCTCACGGGAAGGTGGTGTAATGCAACATTTTGCACTTGCGCGGATTGTCCCACCTTGCTCAGTTTCATGTCATGCCAAATCTTGCACGCCAGGAGGTGTTTGAAACTTTCCTCCTCAGGCTTTGGGGATGTGTTCTGTAGTGTTCACTGTATGCTCCCAGGTGGGTGGAGATATTCCACCAGGCACTGACTTCCTTTTTCACGCAGGAGGGCAGGCAGGTGGGTAAAGGAGTCCTTGGTGCTCCACTAGGTGGGTAGGGAGGAACCTAGAGGGAGTTGGGGACCTCTAGTCCGCAGGCAGCACAAGGTCTTGTGGGAAGGGGAACAGGCACGCAGGGAGTGAGTCTGAATTAGGCTAGCCAAGTGTGGACACTGGCCCCACTCAGCAAACCGGTCGGTTAGCCATTGGCTGCAGGAGCCCAGGGCTTGAAAGTCTTGTAAGGGGATAGGCCTGCGGGAGCACCTTTGGCTACTGCGTTCTGACTTGCGCCGCGGAAGCTTTGTGGGCACATTCTCAAGGCGGGAGCAACGGACAGAAGAGTCCTGGGAATGCCTATGAGCTTTCTTGAGTTCTTTGCTCGGCACGGTGAAGAAGGCAGCCCAAAGCAGCACGCTATGTCACCCAGGTGAGTTTGCATGAGGGAACCCGAAAGCGTCAAGTACACCTTCCTCAAAGTGATAAGTGCAGCTTGTGCAAAGCCCGTCAAATCAACCGCCGGCCTCGCTGGGATGAACTAGCTGGCAGGCAGAAGCAGGTGGAAAACAAGGGCCGCCTGAGGGGAAGAGCCCAAGAGCATGGGGTCCACTAGGAGCCCCGGACCTGGAACTGAGTGTGGTACATTGGTGCTACTTGGCCCATGAGCACAGGACTCCCTGCGGACATGGAGCCTGAGAGCCGAGGCACAGCATTAGGAGAGTGCTTGCGTGCTGCCAGAGCGTGATGGGCGGGGCCTGTCGGAGTTTCCCGGGGCCGGGAGGCGGGGCTTCCTGTCTTTATCTGCGCCTGCCTGTCCTGGCTGGTGGTGGGGCCCCTGATGGCAAGGACCCCCAGGTGGAGAGTAGGCACAGGCTCCGAAAGCTCAAAGGAGCCTCCAGATCCGTGAGCGCTCTGAGCAGCAAGGGCCTATGAGGCAGTGGCCTCCTTCACGTAGATCTCTTGAGGTCCCTGTGTCAACGCAGGAACCTTGGGAAGCGGATGTGGGAGACTGCCCGGACCGCTTAGAGCGGGGCTACCTCGGGTAGCGGACGGTGGCCTAAAGGTTCTGGGGACCAAAACAGCCCGGGAAATCGCTCTCAGCCTTAGGCCTGCCCCCTCCCAGGCCGAGGACAGCACTTTCACCCCAGCCCGTCCGCTCTCTACAGGGGGACAGCAGCAGGCTCTGTGAAGAACCCGTGGCCCGTTCTGGGGAGGCTCAGAGAGCCGGGCCCCACGAAGGCGCCCGGAACCATAGTTCTCACGCAAGCTGCTGGTGGGAAGGTTTTCCCGGTGCCACTGCCGGGCCGGGAGCGCTTCATGTGTGTGTGTGAGCCCGACTGCGAAGCCAGACGTTGCCTTCAAGGCCCTAGAACCACCCGCACTTGAGCTCAAACGTCAGGCAGCCCGGGCAACAAAGGCGTATGCCAATCGGATAGATGAAAACAGACCCGGAAAGACAGGGCCCGAGAGAGGCATGGTAACAGGAAGTGCCCAGAGGGGACACATTTGGGGGGACACCCATTGACCGGAAGAGCCCTCGTTGGGACCGAAAAGGCACCTGTCCCTGCGTGAAATTGGTCCCCGAGAAGTATGCCACCGGATGTCCGGCTTTGAGACCGCCCCCTGATGTTGTCAGAGGACTGTCCCTGCAAGAAAGGCGACTCTGGTCCATCTGTCCAGAGGTGTACGGTGTGTAGTACCTCCACTTCATGACATCAATGGACTCTCGCGGGCTGAAAGGGGACTCTGATAAATCAGGCCCCGGTTGTTCGGTGCGTAGCACCGCCCTTATTATGTCAGCGGACTCTTAACTATGTGAACGGCGACTCCGATGTAGGGTCTCTGAGGTCTTCGGGATGAAGCCAACAGTGCACAGGCACACCTGTCATGGATAGCAATACAAATAGTAGGTTTCAATAAAATAAAAAAACCTTAAATAACCTGGCCCATACTGCGGATGGGGCAGAGCCACCAGGAATCCCGTAGTCTGAACGAAGCGGTGGATGCCTTCAAGGAAGTAGAAGGCTCAGGATGTGCCAGAATCTCCTGTCGCCCCAGTGAGCTCTTTCCTTGACAGGTGAACCTGCTGAGTAGGGCTCAGCTGCTCGTGAGCTCCGGAGAAGAAGAATGCTACGGATGACTATTTTTACCCTCTGTATCTCTCCCTGTATCTCTCTGTGTCTCTCTAACTCTATCTCTCTTTGTTCTCTCGCTCTCGCCCTATCTGCCCTCCTCTTCAATCTCTTTCTTTCTCTATGCCTTAGCTTCATCCTTTCGTTCATGTGCCCTTTCTTCATCTTCTTTTAAAAATTTACGGTCGGGTGAAGAAAGCTGATGGTGCCCGGCTATCAAAAGAGATAGTGTCTGGGGTCTTAAAGGCTTGAAGGTGAACAAGCGGCCATCTAGCTCAGAAGCAAATAAGCCCACATGGAAGAAGCACACCGGCCAGTGCGATCACGAGGTGCCCAAGGGACCAGGTATAAGGCATCATGCAAAAAAAAAAAGATATGTGTGTGTATGTATGTGTATATATGTGTATATGTATATATGTATGTATATATATATATATATATATATATATATCATATTAAATGAAGGGGGAAGTGCAGAGTGGAGACCCAAGGCCCAAGTGTCGGCCAATGGAGATCCCCTCATAGAGGGGTTTAGGAGAGGAGATGGGTTAATTAGGGTGTGAGGTAGTATCGATGAAGAACACAGCTTTCCCCCAGATCCTGGATGCTTCCTCCCCCCAACTACCATGATCCGAATTCTACCTTGCAGGGCTGGATAGGACAGAGGCTGTACACTGGTACATATGAGGGTTGGAGGTACAGGGAATCCAGGGTGGATGATACCTTCAGGACCAAGGGCGTGAGGGACAATGCTGGGAGAGTGGAGGGTGAGTGGGTTGGAAAGGGGGAACTGATTACAAGGAGCCACATGTGACCTCTTCCCTGGGAGAGGGACAGCAGAGAAGGGGGGAAGGGAGACCCCGAATAGGGCAAGATATGACAAAATAACGAGGTATAAATTACCAAGGGCATATGAGGGAGGGGGGAAAAGGGAGGGAGGGGGGGGAAAAAGAGGACCTGATGCAAGGGGCTTAAGTGGAGAGCAAATGCCTTGAGAATGATTGGGGCAGGGAATGTATGGATGTGCTTTATACAATTGATGTATGTATATGTATGGATTGTGGTAAGAGTTGTTGGAGTCCCTAATAGAATGTAAAAGAAGAAAAGAGGAGAGAAAAATGATTAGGGCAAAGACTGTACAGGTTCTTGGCCTGGTCATCATCTTTACGAAAAAGGTTCTCTACCAGGGCATCATCTTTATGAATGAAGGTACGCTCTCTGAGCATCACCTTTATGAATGAAGGTTCTCTGTCTGGGAAACATATTTATGAATGAAGGCTATTTCTCTGGGCATCATATTTAGGAAAGAAGGTTCAATGCCTGGGAATCATCTTTATTAAAAAATGTTCTCTGCCTGGGCATCATCTTTGTGAATGAAAGTTCTCACTGTGTGCATCATCTTTATCAATGAAGGTTCTCTGGGTATCATCTTATGAATGAAGGTTACTCTCTGGGCATCACCTTTATGAAAGAAGGTTCTTTCTGGGCATTAACTTCATGAATGATGGTTCTCCCTGAGCATCATTTTTATGAATGAAGTTTCTCTCTGTGGGCATCATCTTTATGAATGAAAGTTCTCTGCCTGGGATCATCTTTATGAATGACGGTTCTCTCGCTGGGCATCATCTTTATGAATGAATGTTCTCTCTTTGGGCATCATCTTTATGAATGAAGGTACTCTCTCTTTGGAATCATCTTTATAAATGACGGTTCTCTCTCTGGGCATAATCTTTATGAATGAAGGCTCTCTCTCTGGGCATCACCTTTATGAATAAAAGTTTTATCTCTGGGCATCACCTTTATGAATAAAAGTTTTATCTCTGGGCATCACCTTATGAAACAAGTTTCTAAGTCTAGGCATCAACTATATGAATGAAGGTTCTCTGCCAAGGCATCATCTTTATGATAGAAGGCTATCACTCTGGGCATCATCTTTTTGAAAGCAAGTTCTCTCTTTGGGCATCATCTTTATGAAAGGAGGTTCTCTTCTAAGGCATCATCTTTATGAAACAAGGTTTTCTGCCTGGGCATCACCTTTTTGAATGAAGGTTCTCTCTCTGGGCATCTTCTTTATGAAACAAATTCCCTGCCTGTGCATTATCTATATGAATGAAGGTTCTCTCTCTGGGCATCATCTTCATAAAAAAAAGTTCTCTGTTTGGGTATCATCTTTATGAAAGAACGTTCTCTGTCTCGGCATCATCTTTATCTATGAAGCTTCTCTCTCTGGGCATCATCTTAATGAATGAAAGTTCTCTCTCTGGGCATCATCTTTATGAAAGAAGGTTCTCTGACAGGACATCATCTTACGAAAGTTTCTCTGACTGGGCATCATCGTTATGAAACAAGATTCTCTCTCTGGCATCATCTTTATACATGTAGGTTCTCTGTCTGGGCATCATCTTTATGAAAGAAGGTTCTTTCTCTGGGCATCCTCTTCATGCATGATGCTTCTCTTCCTGGGCATCATTTTTTTTTTAACAATTTATTGGCGCTGATACAATTCTTTTCACAGTTCATACATATACATACATCAATTGTATAGAGCATATCTGTACAGTCTTTGCCCTAATCATTTTTTTCTCTTTTCTTCTTTTACATTTTATTAGGGACTCCAACAACTCTTACCACAATCCATACATATACATACATCAATTGTATAAAGCACATCCATACATTCCCTGCCCCAATCATTCTCAAGGCATTTGCTCTCCACTTAAGCCCCTTGCATCAGGTCCTCTTTTTTCCCCCCCCTCCCTTCCTTTTCCCCCCTCCCTCATATGCCCTTGGTAATTTATACCTCGTTATTTTGTCATATCTTGCCCTATTCGGGGTCTCCCTTCCCCCCTTCTCTGCTGTCCCTCTCCCAGGGAAGAGGTCACATGTGGCTCCTTGTAATCAGTTCCCCCTTTCCAACCCACTCACCCTCCACTCTCCCAGCATTGTCCCTCACGCCCTTGGTCCTGAAGGTATCATCCACCCTGGATTCCCTGTACCTCCAACCCTCATATGTACCAGTGTACAGCCTCTGTCCTATCCAGCCCTGCAAGGTAGAATTCGGATCATGGTAGTTGGGGGGAGGAAGCATCCAGGATCTGGGGGAAAGCTGTGTTCTTCATCGATACTACCTCACACCCTAATTAACCCATCTCCTCTCCTAAACCCCTCTATGAGGGGATCTCCATTGGCCGACACTTGGGCCTTGGGTCTCCACTCTGCACTTCCCCCTTCATTTAATATAATATATATATACACATACATATATACATATACACATATATACACATACATACACACACTTATATCTTTTTTTTTTTTGCATGATGCCTTATATCTGGACCCTTGGGCACCTCGTGATCGCACTGGCTGGTGTGCTTCTTCCATGTGGGCTTATTTGCTTCTGAGCGAGATGGCCGCTTGTTCACCTTCAAGCCTTTAAGACCCCAGACACTATCTCTTTTGATAGCCGGGCACCATCAGCTTTCTTCACCACATTTGCTTGTGCACCCATTTGTCTTCAGCGATCCTATCATGGAGGTGTGCAGTCAATGATACGATTTTTTGTTCTTTGATGCCTGGTAACTGATCCCTTTGGGACCACTCGATCACACAGGCTGGTGTGTTCTTCCATGTGGACTTTGTTGCTTCTGAGCTAGATGGCCGCTTGTTTCTCTTCAAGCCTTTAAGACCCCAGTCACTATCTCTTTTGATAGCCGGGCACCATCAGCTTTCTTCACCACATTTACTTGTTCACCCACTTTGGCTCCAGCCGTTGTGTCGGGACAGTGAGCATCATAGAGTTCCAATTTAATAAAGAAGGTATTCATGCATAGAGGGAGTGTTTGAGTAGAGGCCCAAGGTCCTTCCGCCACCTTAATACTTGACCTATAAATATCGACACAAAGATCTATTTCCCCAACCTCCTATATATATTTGCATGTACATGTCTTTGTCTAGACCTCCATGAATGCACTTTGACTCCTACCTCTTTCCTCCATCTCCCTTGACCTTCCTCCTGGCTGGGCATCATTTGTATGAATGAAAGTTCTCTCTATGGGCTGCATCTTTATGAATGAAGGTTCTCTGCGTGGGCATCATCTTTATTAATGAAGGTTCTCTCTCTGGGTCTCATTTTTATGAATTAAGGTTCTCTGGGTATCATCTTATGAATGAAGGTTCTCTCTCTGGGCATCACTTTTTTGAATGAAGGTTCTCTCCATGGGCATCATCTTTATGAAAGAAGGCTCTTTCTCTGGACAACATATTTATGAAAGAAGGTTCTCTGCCTGGGAATCATCTTTATAAAAGAATGTTCTCTGCCTGGGCATCCTTTTTGTGAATGAAAGATCTCTCTCTGGGCATCATCTTTATGAATGAAGGTTCTCAGGCATCATCTTATGAATGAAGGTTCTCTCCCTGGGCATCACCTTTATGAAAGAAGGTTCTCTCTCGGGGCATCAACTCCATGAATGATGGTTCTCTCCCTGGGCGTCATTTTTATGAATGATGGTTCTCTCAGTGGGCATCATCTTTATGAGAGAAGGCTATCACTCTGGGCATCATATTTTGTGAGCAGGTTCTCTGCCTGGGCATCATCTTTATGAAAGAAGGTTCTCGGCCTGGGCATCATCTTTACGAAGATGGTTCTCTACCAGGGCATCATCTTTATGAATGAAGGTACGCCTTCTGGGCATGATCTTGATGAAACAAGATTCTCTCTCTGGTATCATCTTTATGAATGAAGGTTCTCTGCCTGGGCATTATCTTGATGAATGAAGGTTCTCTCTCTGGCATCACCTTTATGAATGAAGTTTCTCTGCCTGGGCAAATTCTTTATGAATGAAGGCTCTTTCTCTACGCATCATATTTATGAAAGAAGGTTCTCTGCCTGGGAAACATCTTTATGAAAGAATGTAATCTGCCTGGCCATTATTTATGTGAATGAAGATTCTCTCTCTGTGCATCATCTTTATGAATGAAGGTTCTCTTGGCATCATCTTATGAATGAAGTTTCTCTCTCTGGGCATCATCTTTATGAAAGAAGGTTCTCGGCCTGGTCATCATCTTTACGAAAAAGGTTCTCTACCAGGGCATCATCTTTAGGAATGAAGGTACGCTCTCTGGGCATCATCTTTATGAAACAAGATTCTCTCTCTGGTATCATCTTTATGAATGAAGGTTCTCTCTCTGGGCATCACCTTTATGAATGAAGGTTCTCTGCCTGGGCATGATCTTTATGAATGAAGGTTCTCTCCTTGGGCATCATGTTTATGAAAGAAGGTTCTCTCTCTGGACATCACCTTTATGAATGAAGATTCTCTGCCTTGGCAACATCTTTATGAATGAAGGCTCTTTCTCTGGGCAGCTTACTTTTGAAAGAATGTTCTCTGTCTGTGCATCATCTTTATTAAAATTATTCTCTCTCTGGGCATCATCATTATGAAAGAAGGTTCTCTTCCTGGGAATCATCTTTACGAAAGATGGTTCTGTGTCTTGACATCATCTTTACAAAAGAAGGTTCTCTCCTGGGCATAATCTTTGTGAATGAAGATACTTTCTTTGGGCATCATTATTATAAATGAAGGTTCTCTGGGCATCATCTTCATGAATGATGGATCTCTCTCTGGGCATCATCTTTATGAATGAAAATTTCTACCTGGGCATCATCTTTATGAATGAAGGTTCTCTTCAGGTCATCATGTTTATGATCAAGGCTCTCTGTCTGGGCATCATCTTTATGATAGCAGGTTCTCTCTGTGGGCATCATCTTTATGAATGAAAGTTCTCTAGCTGGGCAACCTCTTTATGAAGGACGGTTCTCTCTGTGTGCATCATCTTTATGAATGAAGGTTCTCTGCCTAGGCATCATCTTTATGAATAACGGTTCTCTCTCTGGGCATCATCTTTATGAATGAAGGCTCTCTCTCTGGGCATCATCTTTATGAATGAAGGTTCTCTGGGCATCATCTTATGAATGAAGGTTCTCTCTCTGGGCATCACATTTATGGATGAACGTTCTCTGCCTGTGCATCATCTTTATGAATGAAGGTTCTCTCTCTGGGTATCACCTTTATGAATGAAGGTTCCCTGCCTGGGGAACATCTTTATCAATGAAGGCTCTTTCTCTGGGCATCATATTTAGGAAAGAAGGTTCTCTTCCTGGGAATCATCTTTATGAAAAAATGTTCTCTCTCGGCATCATCTTTGTGAATGAAGATTCTCTCTCTGGGCATCATCTTACGAAAGTTTCTCTGACTGGGCATCATCTCTATGAAACAAGATTCTCTCTCTGGTATCATCTTTATGAATGAAGGTTCTCTCTCTGGGCATCACCTTTATGAATGAAGGTTCTCTGCCTGGGCATCATCTTTATGAATGAAGGTACGCTCTCTGGGCATCACCGTTATGAATGAAGGTTCTCTGCCTGGGAAACATATTTATGAATGAAGGCTTTTTCTCTGGGCATCATATTTAGGAAAGAAGGTTCAATGCCTGGGAATCATCTTTATTAAAAAATGTTCTCTGCCTGGGCATCATCTTTGTGAATGAAGGGTCTCTCTCTGGGCATCACCTTTATGAATAAAAGGTTTATCTCTGGGCATCACCTTATGAAAGAAGGTTCTCTCTCTGGGAATCATCTTTATGAAACAAGTTTCTAAGTCTAGGCATCAACTATATGAATGAAGGTTCTCTGCCAGGGCATCATCTTTATGATAGAAGGCTATCACTCTGGGCATCACCTTTTTCAAAGCATGTTCTCTCTTTGGGCATCATCTTTATGAAAGGAGGTTCTCTTCTAAGGCATCATCTTTATGAAACAAGGTTTTCTGCCCGGGCATCACCTTTTTGAATGAAGCATCTCTCTCTGGGCATCTTCTTTATGAAAAAAATTCCCTGCCTGTGCATTATCTATATGAATGAAGGTTCTCTCTCTGGGCATCATCTTCATAAAAAAAAGTTCTCTGTTTGGGTATCATCTTTATGAAAGAACGTTCTCTGTCTCGGCATCATCTTTATCAATGAAGCGTCTCTCTCTGGGCATCTTCTTTATGAAAGAAGGTTCTCTGACTGGGCATCATCTTACGAAAGTTTCTCTGACTGGGCATCATCTTTATGAAACAAGAATCTCTCTCTGGTACCATCTTTATGAATGAAGGTTCTCTCTCTGGGCATCACCTTTATGAATGACGGTTCTCTGCTTGGGCATCATCTTTATGAATGAAGGCTCTTTCTCTGGGTATCATATTTATGAAAGAAGATTCTCTGCCTGGGAATCATCTTTATGAAAGAATGTTCTCTGCCTGGGCATCATCTTTGTGAATGAAGGTTCTCTCTGTGTGCATCATATTTATGAATGAAAGTTCTCTGGGCATCATCTTATGAATGAAGGTTCTCTCTCTGGGTATCACCTTTATGATAAAAGGTTCTTTCTGTGGCCATCATCTCCATTAATGATGGTTTTCTCCCTGGGCATCATTTTTATGAATGAAGGTTCTCTCTGTGGGCATCATTTTTAAGAATGAATGTTCTCTGCCTGGGCATCATCTTTATGAATGACGGTTCTCTCTCTCATCATCTTTATGAATGAAGGTACGCTCTCTGGGCATTATCTTTATGAAACAAGATTCTCTCTCTGGTATCATCTTTATGAATGAAGGTTCTCTCTCTGGGCATCACCTTTATGAATGAAGGTTCTCGGCCTGGGCATGATCTTTATATATGAAGGTTCTCTCCTTGGGCATCATGTTTATGAAAGAAGGTTCTCTCTCTGGACATCACCTTTATGAATGAAGATTCTCTGCCTTGGCAACATCTTTATGAATGAAGGCTCTTTCTCTGGGCAGCTTATTTATGAAAGAATGTTCTCTGTCTGTGCATCATCTTTATTAAAAATTGTTCTCTCTCTGGGCATCATCATTATGAAAGAAGGTTCTCTTCCTGGGAATCATCTTTATGAAAGATGGTTCTATGTCTTGGCATCATCTTTACAAAAGAAGGTTCTCTGCCTGGGCATAATCTTTGTGAATGAAGATACTTTCTTTGGGCATCATTATTCTAAATGAAGGTTCTCTGGGCATCATCTTCATGAATGATGGATCTCTCTCTGGGCATCATCTTCCTTAATGATGGTTCTCTGGGAATCATCTTTATGAATGACGATTCCCTGTCTGGGCATCATCTTTATGAATGAAAGTTCTCTCTCTCTGGGCATCATCTTTATGAATGATGGTTCTCTCTCTGGGCATCACCTTTATGAATAAAAGTTTTATCTCTGGGCATCCTCTTTATGAAAGAAGGTTCTCCCTCTGGGAATCATCTTTATGAAACAAGTTTCTAAGTCTGGGCATCAACTATATGAATGAAGGTTCTCTGCCAGGGCATCATCTTTATGAGAGAAGGCTATCACTCTGGGCATCATATTTTTGAAAGCAGGTTCTCTCTTTGGGCATCATCTTTATGAAAGGATTTTCTCTTTCTAGGCATCATCTTTATGAAGCAAGGTTTTCTGCATGGGCATCTCCTTTTTGAATGAAGGTTCTCTCTCAGGGCATCTCCTTTATGAAACAAATTCACTGCCTGTGCATCATCTATATAATGAAAGTTCTATCTCTGGGCATCATCTTCATAAAGAAAGTTCTCTGTATGGGCAACATCTTTATGAAAGAACGTTCTCTGTCTCGGCATCATCCTTTTCAATGAAGGTTCTCTCTCTGGGCATCATCTTTATGAAAGAAGGTTCTCTGCCTGGACATCATCTTTACCAAGAAGGTTCTCTACCTGGCATCATCTTTATGAATGAAGGTTCTCTGACTGGGCATCATCTTATGAATGAAGGTTCTCTCTCTTAGCATCATCTTTATGAATGAAGGTTCTCTGACTGCGCATCATCTTTATGAATGAAGGTTCTCTCTCTGGGCATCATCTTTATGAATGAAAGTTCTCTCTCTGGGCATCATCTTTATGAAAGAAGGCTCTCTGACTGGGGATCATCTTACGAAAGTTTCTGTGACTGGGCATCATCTTTATGAAACAAGATTATCTCTCTGGTATCATCTTTATGAATGAAGGTTCTCTCTCTGGGCATCACCTTTATGAATGAATGTTCTCAGCCTGGGCATCATCTTTATGAATGAAGGTTCTCTCTCTGGGCATCACCTTTATGAATTAAGGTTCTCTCTATGCGCATCTTCTTTATGAATGAAGGTTCTCTCTCTGGGCATCACCTTTATGAATTAAGGTTTCTGCCTGTGGAACATCTTTATGAATGAAGGCTCTTTCTCTGGGCATCATATTTATGAAAGAAGGTTCTTTTCCTGGGAATCATCTTTATGAAAATATGTTACTTTCGTGGCAACATCTTTGTGAATGAAGGTTCTCTCTCTGGACATCATCTTTATGAATGAAGGTTCTCTTTCTGGGCATCATCTTTATGAATGAAGGTTCTCTGGGCATCATCTTATGAATGAAGGTTCTCTCTCTGGGCATCACTTTTATGTAAGTAGGTTCTCTACCTGGGCATCATCTTCTTGAATGTTGGTTCTCTCTCTTAGCATCATGTTTATTAATGAAAATTTCTGCCTGGGCATCATCTTTATGAATGACGGTTCTCTTCTGGGCATCATGTTTATGATCAAGGCTCTCTGTGTGGGCATCATCTTTATAAAAGAAGGTTCTCTGTCTGTGCATCATCTTTATGAATCAAGGTTCTCGCTTTGAGCATCATCATTTTGAATGAATGTTCTCTGTTTGTGCATCGTCTTTATTAAAGAAGGTTCTCTTCCTGGGAATCATCTTTACGAAAATGTTTCTATGCCTGGGCAACATCTTTACGTAAGAAGGTGCTCTGCCTGGGCATAATCTTTGTGAATGAAGGTACTTTCTTTAGGCATCATCATTATGAATGAAGGATCTCTTGGCATCATCTTAATGAATGAAGGTTCTCTCTCTGGGCATCATCTTTATGAATGAAGATTCTCTGACTGGGCATCACCTTACGAAAGTTTCTCTGACTGGGCATCTTCTTTATGAATGACGGTAGTCTCTCTGGCCATCGGCTTTATGAAACAATATTCTCTCTCTGGCATCATTTTTATAAATGTAAGTTCTCTGTCTGGGCATAATCTTTATGAAAGAAGGCTCTCTCTCTGGGAATCATCTTCATGAATGATGGTTCTGTACCTGGGCATCATTTTTATGAATGAAGGTTCTCGCTTTGTGCATCATCTTTATGAATGAAAGTTATCTACTTGGGCATCACCTTTTTAAATGAAGGTTCTCTCTCTGGGCCTCATCTTTATGAATTAAGTTTCTCTGGGCATCATCTTATGAATGAAGGTTCTCTCTCTGGGCATAACCTTTATGAATGAAGGTTCTCTGCCTGGGCATCATCTTTATGAATGAAGGTTCTCTCTCTGGGCATCACCTTTATGAATGAAAGTTCTCTGCCTGGTCAACATGTTTATAAATGAAGGCTCTTTCTCTGGGCATCATATTTATGAAAGAAGATTCTCTGCCTGGGAATCATCTTTATGAAAAAATGTTCTCTGCCTGGGCATCATCTTTGTGAATGAAGGTTCTCTCTCTGGGCATCATCTTAATGAATGAAGGTTCTCTGGGCATCATCTTATGAATGAAGGTTCTCTCTCTGGTCATCACCTTTATGAAAGATGGTTCTTTCTCTGGGCATCAACTCCATGAATTATTGTTCTCTCACTGGACATCATTTTTATGAATGAACGTTCTCTCTGTGGGCATCATCTTTATGAATGAAATTTCTCTGCCTGGGTATCATCTTTATGAATGACGGTTCTCTCTGTGGGCATCACCTTTAAGAATCAGGTTCTCTCTATGCGCATCATCTTTATGAATTAAGGTTCTCTCTCTGGGCTTCACCTTTATTAATGAAGGTTTGTGCCTGGGGAACTTCTTTATGAATGAAGGCTCTTTCTCTGGGCATCATATTTATGAAAGAAGGTTCTCTTCCTGGAAATCATCTTCATGAAAAAATGTTCTCTCTTGGCATCATCTTTGTGAATGTAGGTTCTCTCTCTGGACATCATCTTTATGGATGAAGGTTCTCTATCTGGGCATCAACTTTATGAATGAAGGTTCTCTGGGTATCATCTTATGAATGAAGGTTATCTCTCTGAGCATCACCTTTATGTAAGTAGGTTCTTTCCCTGGGCATCATCTTCCTGAATGATGGTTCTCTGCGAATCATCTTTATGAATGACGATTCCCTGTCTGGGCATCATCTTTATGAATGAAAGTTCTCTCTCTCTGGGCATCATCTTTATGAATGAGGGTTCTCTCTCTGGGCATCATCTTTATGAATAAAAGTTTTATCTCTGGGCATCCTCTTTATGAAAGAAGGTTCTCCCTCTGGGAATCATCTTTATGAAACAAGTTTCTAAGTCTGGGCATCAACTATATGAATGAAGGTTCTCTGCCAGGGCATCATCTTTATGAGAGAAGGCTATCACTCTGGGCATCATATTTTTGAAAGCAGGTTCTCTCTTTGGGCATCATCTTTATGAAAGAATTTTCTCTTTATAGGCATCATCTTTATGAAGCAAGGTTTTCTGCATGGGCATCTCCTTTTTGAATGAAGGTTCTCTCTCAGGGCATCTCCTTTATGAAACAAATTCACTGCCTGTGCATCATCTATATAATGAAAGTTCTCTCTCTGGGCATCATCTTCATAAAGAAAGTTCTCTGTATGGGCATCATCTTTATGAAAGAACGTTCTCTGTCTTGGCATCATCTTTATCAATGAAGGTTCTCTCTCTGGGCATCATCTTTATGAAAGAAGGTTCTCTGCCTGGGCATCATCTTTATGAATGAAGGTTCTCTCTCTGGGCATCACCTTTATGAATTAAGGTTCTCTCTATGCGCATCACCTTTATGAATGAAGGTTCTCTCTCTGGGCATCACCTTTATGAATGAAGGTTTGTGCCTGGGGAACTTCTTTATGAATGAAGGCTCTTTCTCTGGGCATCATATTTATGAAAGAAGGTTCTCTTCCTGGAAATCATCTTTATGAAAAAATGTTCTCTCTTGGCATCATCTTTGTGAATGTAGGTTCTCTCTCTGGACATCATCTTTATGGATGAAGGTCCTCTATCTGGGCATCAACTTTATGAATGAAGGTTCTCTGGGTATCATCTTATTAATGAAGGTTATCTCTCTGGGCATACCTTTATGTAAGTAGGTTCTTTCCCTGGGCATCATCTTCCTGAATGATGGTTCTCTGGGAATCATCTTTATGAATGATGATTCCCTGTCTGGGCATCATCTTTATTAATGAAAGTTCTCTCTCTCTGGGCATCATCTTTATGAATGATGGTTCTCTCTCTGGGCATCATCTTTATGAATGAAGGCTCTCTCTCTGGGCATCACCTTTATGAATAAAAGTTTTATCTCTGGGCATCCTCTTTATGAAAGAAGGTTCTCCCTCTGGGAATCATCTTTATGAAACAAGTTTCTAAGCCTGGCCATCAACTATATGAATGAAGGTTCTCTGCCAGGGCATCATCTTTATGAATGAAGGCTCTTTCTTCGGGCATCATATTTATGAAAGAAGGTTCTCTGCCTGGCCATCATCATTGTGAATGAAGGTTCTCTCTCTGTGCATCATATTTATGAATGAAGGTTCTCTGGGTATCATCTTATGAATGAAGTTTATCTCTCTTGTCATCACCTTTATGTAAGTAGGTTCTTTTTCTGGGCATCATCTTCATGAATGATGGTTCTCTCTCTGGGCATCATCTTTATGAATGAAGGCTCTCTCTCGGGCATCACCTTTATGAAAAAAGTTTTATCTCCGGGCATCCTCTATATGAAAGAAGGTTCTCTCTCTGGGAATCATCTTTATGAAACAAGTTTCTAAGTCTGTGCATCAACTATATGAATGAAGGTTCTCTGCCAGGGCATCATCTTTTTGAGAGAAGGTTATCACTCTGGGCATCATATGTTTGTAAGCAGGTTCTCTCTTTGGGCATCATCTTTATGAACGGATTTTCTATTTCTAGGCATCATCTTTATTAAGCAAGGTTCTCTTTCTGGGCATCACCTTTATGAAAGAAGGTTCTTTCTATGGCCATCATCTCGATTAATGATGGTTCTCTCCCTGGGCAACATGTTTATGAATGAAGGTTCTCTCTCTGGGCATCACCTTTATGAATGAAGGTTCTCTTCATGGGTATCATCTTTATGAAAGAAGGCTCTTTCTCTTGACAACATATTTATGAAAGAAGGTTCTCTTCCTGGGAATCATCTTTATAAAAGAATGTTCTCTGCCTGGGCATCATCTTTGTGAATGAAGGTTCTCTCTCTGGGTATCATCTTTATGAATGAAGGTTCTCTGGGCATCGTCTTATGAATGAAGTTACTCTCTCTGGGCATCACCTTTATGAAAGAAGGTTCTTTCTCGGGGCATCAACTCCATGAATGATGGTTCTCTCCCTGGGCATCATTGTTATGAATGAAGGTTCTCTCTGTGGGCATCATCTTTATGAGAGAAGGCTATCACTCTGGGCATCATATTTTTGAAAGCAGGTTTTCTCTTTGGGCATCATCTTTATGAATGAAGGTTTTCTGCCTGGGCATCATCTTTATGAAAGAAGGTTCTCTGCCTGGGCATCATCTTTATGAAGAAGGTTCTCTACCAGGGCATCATCTTTATGAATGAAGGTACGCTCTCTGGGCATCATCTTTATGAAACAAGATTCTCTCTCTGGTATCATCTTTATGAATGAATGTTCTCTGCCTGGGCATGATCTTGATGAATGAAGGTTCTCTCTCTGGGCATCACCTTTATGAATGAATTTCTCTACCTGGGCATGATCTTGATGAATGAAGGGTCTCTCTCTGGGCATCACCTTTATGAATGAAGTTTCTCTGCCTGGGCAACCTCTTTATGAAAGAAGGCTCTTTCTCTGCGCATCATATTTATGAAAGAAGGTCTCTGTCTGGGAATCATCTTTATGAAAGAATGTTCTCTGTCTGGACATCATCTTTGTGAATGAAGGTTCTCTCTCTGTGCATCATCTTTATCAATGAAGGTTCTCTGGGTATCATCTTATGAATGAAGTTTATCTCTCTTGGCATCACCTTTATGTAAGTAGGTACTTTCTCTGGGCATCATCTTCATGAATGATGGTTCTCTCTCTGGGCATCATCTTTATGCATGAAGGCTCTCTCTCGGGCATCACCTTTATGAATAAAAGTTTTATCTCTGGGCATCCTCTTTATGAAAGAAGGTTCTCTCTCTGGGAATCATCTTTATGAAACAAGTTTCTAAGTCTGGGCATCAACTATATGAATGAAGGTTCTCTGACAGGGCATCATCTTTTTGAGAGAAGGCTATCACTCTGGGCATCATATTTTTGTAAGCAGGTTCTCTCTTTGGGCATCATCTTTATGAAAGGAGGTTCTCTTTCTAGGCATCATCTTTATGAAGCAAGGTTCTCTGTATGGGCATCAACTTTTTGAATGAAGGTTCTCTCTCTGGACATCATCTTTATGAATGAAGGTTCTCTGGGCATCATCTTATGAATGAAGTTTCTCTCTCTGGGCATCACCTTTATGAAAGAAGGTTCTTTCTATGGCCATCATCTCAATTAATGATGGTTCTCTCCCTGGGCATCATTTTTATGAATGAAGGTTCTCTCTGTGGGCATCATCTTTATGAATGAAGGTTCTCTGCCTGTGCATCATCTTTTTGAATGAAGGTTCTCTCTCTGGGCATCACCTTTATGAATGAAGGTTCTCTCCATGGGTATCATCTTTATGAAAGAAGGCTCTTTCTCTGGACAACATATTTATGAAAGAAGGTTCTCTGCCTGGGAATCATCTTCATGAAAGAATGTTCTCTGCCTGGGCATCATCTTTGTGAATGAAGGTTCTCTCTCTGGGCATCATCTTTATGAATGAAGGTTCTCTGGGCATCATCTTATGAATGAAGTTTCTCTCTCTGGGCATCACCTTTATGAAAGAAGGTTCTTTCTCGGGGCATCAACTCCATGGATGATGGTTCTCTTCCTGGGCATCATTGTTATGAATGAAGGTTCTCTCTGTGGGCATCATCTTTATGAAAGAAGGCTATCAGTCTGTGCATCATATTTTTGAAAGCAGGTTTTCTCTTTGGGCATCATCTTTATGAATGAAGGTTTTCTAAATGGGCATCATCTTTATGAAAGAAGTTTTTCTGCCTGGGCATCATCTTCATGAAGAAGGTGCTCTACCAGGGCATCATCTTTATGAATGAAGGTACGCTCTCTAGGCATCAACTTTATGAAACAAGATTCTCTCTCTGGTATCATCTTTATGAATGAATGTTCTCTGCCTGGGCATGATCTTGATGAATGAAGGTTCTCTCTCCTGGCATCACCTTTATGAATGAAGTTTCTCTGCCTGGGCAACCTCTTTATGAAAGAAGGCTCTTTTCTGCGCATCATATTTATGAAAGAAGGTCTCTGTCTGGGAATCATCTTTATGAAAGAACGTTCTCTGCCTGGCCATCATCTTTGTGAATGAAGGTTCTCTCTCTGTGCATCATCTTTATGAATGAAGGTTCTATGGGTATCATCTTATGAATGAAATTTATCTCTCTTGGCATCACCTTTATGTAAGTAGGTTCTTTCTCTGGGCATCATCTTCATGAATGATGGTTCTCTCTCTGGGCATCATCTTTATGCATGAAGGCTCTCTCTCGGTCATCACCTTTATGAATAAAAGTTTTATCTCTGGGCATCCTCTTTATGAAAGAAGGTTCTCTCTCTGGGAATCATCTTTATGAAACAAGTTTCTAAGTCTGACCATCAATTATATGAATGAAGGTCCTCTGCCAGAGCATCATCTTTATGAGAGAAGTCTATCACTCTGGGCATCATATTTTTGAAAGCAGATTCTCTCTCTGTGCATCATCTTTATGAAAGAAGGTTCTCTGAAGGGAATCATCTTTATGTATGAAGGTTCTCTCTCTGGGCATCATTTTTATGAAAGAAGGTTCTCTGCCTGGACATCATCTTTACCAAGAAGGTTCTCTACCTGGCATCATCTTTATGAATGAAGGTTCTCTGACTGGGCATCATCTTATGAATGAAGGTTCTCTCTCTGAGCATCCTCTTTATGAATGAAGGTTCTCTGACTGGGCATCATCTTTATGAATGAAAGTTCTCTCTGTGAGCATCATCTTTATGAATGAAAGTTCTCTCTCTGGGCATCATCTTTATGAAACAAGGCTCTCTGACTGGGGATTATCTTACGAAAGTTTCTGTGACTGGGCATCATCTTTATGAAACAAGATTCTCTCTCTGGTATCATCTTTATGAATGAAGGTTCTCTCTGTGGGTATCACCTTTATGAATGAAGGTTCTCAGCCTGGGCATCATCTTTATGAATGAAGGTTCTCTCTGTGGGCATCACCTTTATGAATTAAGGTTCTCTATATGCGCATCATCTTTATGAATGAAGGTTCTGTCTCTGGGCATCACCTTTATGAATGAAGGTTTCTGCCTGTGGAACATCTTTATGAACGAAGGCTCTTTCTCGGGGCATCATATTTATGAAAGAAGGTTCACTTCCTGGGAATCATCTTTATGAAAATATGTTACTTTCGTGGCATCATCTTTGTGAATGAAGGTTCTCTCTCTGGACATCATCTTTATGAATGAAGATTCTCTTTCTGGGCATCTTCTTTATGTATGAAGGTTCTCTGGGCAACATCTTATGAATGAAGGTTCTCTCTATGGGCATCACTTTTATGTAAGAAGGTTCTCTACATAGGCATCATCTTCTTGAATGTTGGTTCTCTCTCTGGGCATCATCTTTATTAATGAAAATTTCTGCCTGGGCTTCATCTTTATGAATGACGGTTCTCTTCTGGGCATCATGTTTATGATCATAGCTCTCTGTGTGGGCATCATCTTTATAAAAGAAGGTTCTCTCTCTGTGCATCATCTTTATGAATCAAGGTTCTCGCTTTGAGCATCATCATTATGAATGAATGTTCTCTGTTTGTGCATCGTCTTTATGAAAGAAGTTTTCTTCCTGGGAATCATCTTTACGAAAATGGTTCTATGCCTGGTCATCATCTTTGCGTAAGAAGGTGCTCTGCCTGGGCATAATCTTTGTGAATGTAGGTACTTTCTTTAGGCATCATCATTATGAATGAAGGATCTCTTGGCATCATCTTAATGAATGACAGTTCTCTCTCTTGGCATCATCTTTATGAATGAAGGTTCTCTGACTGGGCATCATCTTACGAAAGTTTCTCTGACTGGGCATCCTCTTTATGAATGACGGTACTCTCTCTGGCCATCGGCTTTATGAAACAAGATTCTCTCTCTGGCATCATTTTTATAAATGTAAGTTCTCTGTCTGGGCATAATCTTTATGAAAGAAGGTTCTTTCTCTGGGCATCATCTTCATGAATGATGGTTCTCTACCTGGGCATCATTTTTATGAATGAAGGTTCTCGCTTTGTGCATCATCTTTATGAATGAAAGTTATCTACTTGGGCATCATCTTTTTTAATGAAGGTTCTCTCTCTGGGCCTCATCTTTATGAATTAAGGTTCTCTGGGCATCATCTCATGAATGAAGGTTCTCTCTCTGGGCATCACCTTTATGATTGAAGTTTCTCTCTCTGGGCATCTTTATGAAACAATGTTCTCTACCTGGTATCATCTATATGAATAAAGTTGTCTCTCTGGGCATCCTCTTTATGAATGAAGGATCTCTGCCTAGGCATCATCTATATGAATGAAGGTCTCTCTCTGGGCTTCATCTTTAAGAATGAAGGTTCTCTTTCTGGGCATCATGTTTATGAAAGAAGGTTCTCTCTCGGGGCATCATCTTTATGAATGACCGTTCTCTCTCTGGGCATCATCTTTATGAAAGAAAGTTCTCTGCCTCGGCATCATCTTTACGAAGAAGGTTCTCTACCTGGGCATCATCTTTATGAATGAAGGTTCTCTGCCTGGGCATGATCTTGATGAATGAAGGTTCTCTCTCTGGTATCATCTTAATGAATGAATGTTCTCTGCCTGGGAATCATCTTTATGAATGACGGTTCTCTTCTGGGCATCACCTTTATGAAAGAAGGTTCTCTGCCTGGGCAACATCTTTATGAATGAAGGCTCTTTCTCTGGGCATCACCTTTATGAATAAAAGTTTTATCTCTGGGCATCCTCTTTATTAAAGAATGTTCTCTCTCTTGGAATCATCTTTATGAATGAAGGTTCTCTACTTGGGCATCATCTTTATGAATGAAGGTTCTCTCTCTGTGCATCATCTTTATGAAAGAAGGTTCTCTGACTGGGAATCATCTTTATGTATGTAGGTTCTCTCTCTGGGCATCATCTTTATGAAAGAAGGTTCTCTGCCTGGGCATCATCTTTACCAAGAAGGTTCTCTACCTGGCATCATCTTTACGAAAGCAGGTTCTCTGCCTGGGCCTCATCTTTGTGAATGAAGGTTCTCTGCCTGGACATCATCTTTATGAATGAAGGTTCTCTCTCTGGGCATCACCTTTATGAATGAAGGTTGTCTGCCTGGGCATCATCTTTATGAATGAAAGTTCTCACTCACTGGGCATCATCTTTATGAATGATGGTTCTCTCTCTGGGCATCATCTTTATGAATGAAGGCTCTCTCTCTGGGCATCACCTTTATGAAAGATGGTTCTTTCTATGGCCATCATCTCCATTAATGATGGTTCTCTCCCTGGGCATCATTTTTATGAATGACGGTTCTCTGCCTGGGCATCATCTTTATGAATCAATGTTCTCTCTCTGGGCATCACCTTTATGAATGAAGATTCTCTGCCTAGGCAATATCATTATGAATTAAGGCTCTTTCTCTGGGCATCATCATTATGAATTAAGGTTCTATGCCCGGGCATCATCTTTATGAAAGAAGGTTCTCTGCCTGGGCATAATCTTTGTGAATGAAGGTACTTTCTTTAGGCATCATCATTATAAATGAAGTTTCTCTTGGCATCATCTTAATGAATAAAGGTTCTCTCTCTGGGCATCATTTTTATGAATGAAGGTTCTCTCTCTGGGCATCATCTTTATGAAAGAAAGTTCTCTCTCTGGGCAACATCTTTATTAATGAAAGTTCACTACCTGGGCAACATCTTTTTGAATGCAGGCTCTCTCTATGTGCATCATATTTATGAAAGAAGGTTCTCTGTTTGGGCATCATCTTTATGAAAGATGATTCTCTGCCTGGGCATCATCTTTACGATGAAGGTTCTCTGCCTGGACATCATTTTTATGAATGAAGGTTCTCTCTCTGGGCATCATCTTTATGAATGAAGGCTCTCACTCTGGGCAGCATCATTATTAAATAAAGGTTCTTTTTCTGGGCATCCTCTTTAAGAAAGAAGGTTCAATCTGTCTTGGCATCATCTTTATGAATGAAGTTTCTCTCATTGGGTACAATATTAATGAATGAAGGTTGTCTCTCTGGGCATCATCTTTATGAAAGAAGGTTCTCTGCTTAGGCAACATCTTTATCAATGAAGGCTCTTTCTCTTGGCAGCATATTTAAGAAAGAAGGTTCTCTACCTGGGAATCATCTTTAGAAAAATATGTTCTCAGCCTCGGCATCATCTATGTGAGTGGAGGTTCTCTCTCTGTGCATCATCTTTATGAATGAACGTTCTCTGGGCATCATCTTATGAATGAAGGTTCTATTTCTGGGCATCACCTTTATGTAATAAAGTTCTTTCTCGGCATCATCTTCATGAATGATGGTTCTCTCTCTGGGCATAATCTTTATGAATAAAAATTTCTCCCCGGGCATCATCTTTTTGAATGACGGTTCTCTTATGGGCATCATGTTTATGATCAAGGCTCTCTGTCTAGGCATTATATTTATGAAAGAAGGTTCTCTGTGTGGGCATCATCTTTATGAATGACGGTTCTCTCTCTGGGCATCATCTTTATTAATGAAGGTTCTCTGCCTAGGCAACATCTTTACGAATGAAGGCTCTTTCTCTGGGCAGCATATTTATGAAAGAAGGTTCTCTGCCTGGGAAACATCTTTATGAAAGAATGTTCTCTGCCTGGGCATCATCTTTGTGAATGGAGGTTCTCTCTCTGTGCATCCTCATTATGAATGTAGGTTCCCTTGGCATCATCTTAATGAATGAAGGTTCTTTCTCTCGGCATCATCTTCATGAATGATGGTTCTCTCTCAGGGCATCATCTTTATGAATGAAAGTTTCTGCCTGGGCAACATCTTTATGAATGACGGTTCTCTTCTGGGCATCATGTTTATGATGAAGGCTCTCTATCTGGGCATCATCTTCATGAAAAAGGTTCTCTCTTGGGCATCATTTTTATGAAACAAGGTTCTCTCTCTGAGCATCATCATTATGAATGAAGGCTCTCTCTCTGGGCATCAACTTCAAGAAAGAAGGTTTCTCTCTGGGAATCATCTCTATGAAAGAAATTTCTCTGTTTGAGAATCTACTTTATGAGAGAAGGTTCTCTATCTGGGCATCATCTTTATAAATGAAGGCTCTCTCTCTGGGCTTCATCTTTATGAAAGAAAGATCTCTTTTTGTGCATCATCTTTATGAAAGACGGTTCTCTCTCTGGGCAACACCTTTATGCAAGAAGGTTTTTCTCTGGCATCATCTTTTTGAATGAAGGTTCTCTCTCTGGGTATCATCTTTATGAAAGAAAGTTCTCTGACAGGGCATCATCTTTATGAATGAAGGTTCTCTCTCTGGGCATCATCTTTATGAATGAAGGTTCTCTCTCTGGGCAACATTTTTACGAAGATTGTTCTCTACCTGGGCATCATCTTTAAGAATGAAAGTACGCTCTCTAGGCATCATCATTTTTTTTTTGGTTTTTTTTTTTAATTTTAACAATTTATTGGGGCTCATACACTTCTTTTCACAGTTCATATATATACATACATCAATTGTATAAAGCACATCTGTACAGTCTTTGCCCTAATCATTTTTTTTCTCTTTTCTTCTTTTACATTTTATTAGGGACTCATACAACTCTTACCACAATCCATACATATACATACATCAATTGTATAAAGCACATCCATACATTCCCTGCCCCAATCATTCTCAAGGCATTTGCTCTCCACTTAAGCCCCTTGCATCAGGTCCTCTTTTTTTTCCCTTCCTCCCTCCCCATTCCCCCCTCCCTCATATGCCCTTGGTAATTTATACATCGTTGTTTTGTCATATCTTGCCCTATCCGGAGTCTCCCTTCCCCCCTTCTCTGCTGTCCCTCTCCCAGGGAAGAGGTCACATGTGGATCCTTGTAATCAGTTCCCCCTTTCCAACCCACTCACCCTCCACTCTCCCAGCATCGTCCCTCACACCCTTGGTCCTGAAGGTATCATCCACCCTGGATTCCCTGTACCTCCAACCCTCATATGCACCAGTGTACAGCCTCTGTCCTATCCAGCCCTGCAAGGTAGAATTCGGATCATGGTAGTTGGGGGGAGGAAGCATCCAGGATCCGGGGGAAAGCTGTGTTCTTCATCGATACTACCTCACACCCTAATTAACCCATCTCCTCTCCTAAACCCCTCTATGAGGGGATCTCCATTGGTCGACACTTGGGCCTGGGTCTCCACTCTGCACTTCCCCCTTCATTTAATATGATATATATATATATATACATACATATATACATATACACATATATACACATACATACACACACTTATATCTTTTTTTTTTCTTTGCATGATGCCTTATACCTGGTCCCTTGGGCACCTCGTGATCGCACTGGCCGGTGTGCTTCTTCCATGTGGGCTTATTTGCTTCTGAGCTAGATGGCCGCTTGTTCACCTTCAAGCCTTTAAGACCCCAGACACTATCTCTTTTGATAGCCGGGCACCATCAGCTTTCTTCACCACATTTGCTTATGCACCCATTTGTCTTCAGCGATCCTATCATGGAGGTGTGCAGTCAATGATATGATTTTTTGTTCTTTGATGCCTGGTAACCGATCCCTTTGGGACCACTCGCTCAATCAGGCTGGTTTGTTCTTCCATTTGGACTTTGTTGCTTCTGAGCTAGATGGCCGCTTGTTTATCTTCAAGCCTTTAAGACCCCAGTCACTATCTCTTTTGATAGCCGGGCACCATCAGCTTTCTTCACCACATTTACTTGTTCACCCACTTTGGCTCCAGCCGTTGTGTTGGGAGAGTGAGCATCATAGAGTTCCAATTTAGTAAAAGAAGGTATTCATGCATTGAGGGAGTGTTTGAGTAGAGGCGCAATATCCTTCTGCCACCTTAATACTTGACCTAAAAATATAGACACATAGATCTATTTCCCCATCCTCCTATATATATTTGCATGTACATGTCTTTGTCTAGACCTCCATGAATGCCCTTTGACTCCTAGCTCTTTCCTCCATCTCCCTTGACTTTCCTCCTGCCCTACTACCATGCTTCATCGCCACCTGGGCTAGAGTATACCTCTTCTCTAAGCAACCTTACCCTTGATCATTTCCCACCAGGCCTGCCACTCCCCCTTCTCTACCATTTGGCGTCCCATGTTTTTCCCTTGTCCCTGGGTTTGTTAACACCACTTCCTTACCCCCTCTACGCCCCACCCCAAGTCCCCCCGGAACTGTCGGTCCCGTTGTTTTTCCTCCAGATAGTTTATCCAGCCTGTCCTATTCAGACAGACCTGTGGAGTCACTAACATGCACGAAAACAAGACAGAGGAAAACAAAGCAACAGTATACAACCAGACAACAAAACAACAAAAATAAACCACTGACAAAGAACAGAACAAAACAGTTCACAAGAGAAAAGCTTGTAGTTAGTTCAGGGATCGTTTGCTGGCCCTTAGGAGAGTTTTCCAGTCCAGTCTGTTGGGGCACCACGCCCTGGCCCCAAAGTCCACTTTCAGCATTCCCTGGAGACCTTGCCACTCCATTCCCTTGCTGTTCTGCTGCACTCCCCCAGTGATTTGCCTGGGTGTGGTGGGATCAGGTCAGGTGCAATTCCCACACTGTGTCTCTGGTGCTGTACCCTGTATCGCCCTTAGTCACGGAGGCGCATCATGTCTCATAGTGGGGCCAGCCATGTTGTTCTCTCTGTGGACTGGCTGCTCTACTCAGGAACATCATCATCACAGCCTGGTGGGCCAAGCTGTGCTCCACTCTCTCCTCCTGCCCCTTCATCTGCTCCCGTGTGCTCTGATCAGATATGTCCATCTCCCGGAGCTGCAGAGTCAATGTCGTCCTTTGGCATCCTCCTTATTAAAGAAGGTTCTCTCTCTAGGCATCATCTTTATGAAACAAGTTTCTAAGTCTGGGCATCAACTATGTGAATGAAGTTTCTCTGCCAGGGCATCATCTTTATGAGAGAAGGCTATCACTCTGGGCATCATCTTTTTGAAAGCAGGTTCTCCTTTTGGGCATCATATTTATGAAAGGAGGTTCTCTGTTTGGGCATCATCTTTATGAAAGGAGGTTCTCTTTCTAGGCATCATCTTTATGAAACAAGGTTCTTTGCCTGGGCATCACCTTAGTGAATGAAGGTTCTCTCTCTGGTCATCTTCTTTATGAAACAAATTCCCTGTCTGTGCATCATCTATATGAATGAAGGTTCTCTCTCTGGGCATCATCTCTAAAAGAAAGTTCTCTGTTTGGGCATCATCTTTATGAATGAAGGTGCTCTGGGCATCATCTTATGAATGAACTTTCTCTCTCTGGGCATCACCTTTATGAATGAAGTTTCTCACTCTGGGCATCATCTTTATGAATGAAGGTTCTCTCTCTGGGCACCATCTTTATGAAAGAAGGTTCCCTGTCTGGACATCATCTTTACGAAAGAAGGTTCTCTACCTGGGCATCATCTTTATGAATGAAGGTACGCTCTCTGGGCATCATCTTTATGAAACAAGGTTCTCTCTCTGGTATCAGCTTTATGAATGAAGGTTCTCTGTCTGGGAATCATCTTTATGATTGAAATTTCTCTCTCTGGGCATCATCTTTATGAAACAAGGTTCTCTGCCTGGCTATCATCTATATGAATAAAAGTTGTATCTCTGGGCATCCTCTTTATGAATGAAGGTTCTCTCTCTGGGCATCATCTTTATGAAAGAAGGTTCCCTGCCTGGACATCTTCTTTACGAAAGAAGGTTCTCTACCTGGCCATCATCTTTATGAATGAAGGTACGCTCTCTGGACATCATCTTTAAGAAACAAGGTTCTCTCTTGGGGCATCATCTTTATGAATGGAGGTTCTCTCTCTGAGCATCATCTTTATGAAAGAAGGTTCTCTGACTTGGCATCATCTTTGTGAATAAAGGTTCTCTCTCTGGGCATCATCTTTATGAATGAAGGTTCTCTCTCTGGGCATCATCTTTATGAAAGAAAGTTCTCTGCCTGGGCATCATCTTTTTTTTTTTTCATTAGAAGGATTTTATTGAGGTTGTTTGACAGGGTAAACCGTATGTCACCATCAAAAAAAACCAAACCACACTTGTTACCACAGAGTCAATACTAACTCATAGGGCCCCTATTGGACAGAGTAGAAATGTCCCTTTAATTTTCCAAGATTTAAACATTTTACAGACGTTGACAACCTTATGGCTTCAAACTGCTGATCTTGTGGCTAGAAGTTCAATGGATAAACCACTATCATATATTAAACTGATCCCTCAAGGAAAAATGGGTGATGGTCTACAAAGTTCTCTCCAGACAGGTCACCAAATCCTTATCCCTCTTGACTCATGACCTGGCTTCATATATCAGTGAGTACATATTTTCTAAATTATACCCTTGTGCTCTCATGATATGTGGGTTCACTTTTATACATATCTATCCCTTTCTCTGTCTCTTTTACTTTTTTTTACATTTTATTAGGGGCTCATACAACTCTTATCACAATCCATACATATACATACATCAATTGTATAAAGCAAATCCGTACATTCTTTGCCCTAATCATTTTCTTTCTTTTTTTAAAATCTTTTTATTGGGGCTCATAAGGCTCTTATCACAATCTGTGCATACATCAAATGAGCAAAGCACCCTAATACATTCGTTGCACTCGTCACTCTCATAATTCACCTTCCACTTGGGTTCCCGGAATCAGCTCGGTTTCCATTTTTTTCCCCCATCTCCCTCCCTCCCCGATCCCACCCCTGGTCCCTTGATAGTTTATAAATAATTATTATATCTTATCTTACACTCCCCGGCATCTCCCCTCACCCGCCTCCCCATTGACAATCTCCCAGAGAGGAGGTTACACATAGATCTCCGAGATAGGTTCTCCCTTTCTACATGCCCTTCCCTCCTGGTGTCGCCTCTCCCAAAGCTGGTGTTGAAGGGTTCGTCTGTCCTAGATTCCCTGTGCCTCCAGATCCCCACTGCACCGCTGTACATCCTCTGGTACAACCAGGACTGCAAGGCAAGGTAGGATTGGGGTCATGATGATTGGGAGGGGAGGAAGCGTTCAGGAACTAGAGGAAGGTTTTGAGTTTCATTGTTACACTGAACCCTGTGTGGCCCATCTCCTCCTCACTACCCCTCTGGAAGGGGTGTTCAGCTCTCTACAGGTGGGCATTGGGTCCCCATCATGCACTCCCCCTCTTTCACGGTGATGTGATTCTCACCACCACCCCACCTTTGATGTTGGAGACCTGGTCTCCTCTGTCTTCATGGTCACCTATGTTGGTGTGCTGCTTCCGTGTGGGCTCGGTTGCTTCTGGGCTAGATGGCCGCTTGTTTGCTTTCAAGCCTTTAAGTCCCCAGACGCTATATCTCTCAGTAGCCGGGCACCATCCGCCTTCTTCACCACACCTGCTTATGCACACTTTCGTCTTCAGCCATTATGTGAGGAAGGTGATCACACAATGATTGTTTTTGTTCCTTTGTATCTGCTACATGGTCCATTCAACACCTTGTGTTCGCTTAGGCCGTGTGCTTCTTCTCTGTGGGCTTTGTTGCTTCTGAGCTAGATGGCCGCTTATTTGCCTTCAAGCCTTTAAGACCCCAGACGCTATATCTTTTTTTGATAGCCGGGCACCATCAGCTTTCTTCAGCACATTTGCTTACACACACGGCTGTCTTCAGTGATCATGTCGGGAAGATGGGTATCCTGCAATGGCTGCTTAGCAGGGCGTGGTGCTATTGTATTGGGGGATTATGCATGAGGAGGCCCAATGTCCATCTGCTACCCTACTACTGAACCTATAAATATATGCGTATAAATCTATTGCCCCCATAAACATAAATATATTTACATATGTACTTGTCTGTATTTAGGCTTCTCTGTATGCACTTTGCCTCCTACTCCTTTCCTCTATTTCCTTTCGCTTTCCTCCCGACCCATTACCATGTTTGGCCTTCATTCTGGATTCAGTAGTTCCTCTCAGTTACCTTGCTCTTGGTCACTCCCTTCCAGTCCTCCCCTCCCCTCCCTCCTCTGGTTTAGAACCATTCGCTGTTCCCTTGTTTCTGTGTTGGGCGACACCTCCTCCCTTCCCCTACCTCCCACGCTCTCATGTCCCTCCAGGACCGTTGGTCCTGTTGTTTTCTTCTCTCATTTTTTGTCCAGCCTATCTTGTCTAGGTGGACCTGCTGACATAGCAATATGTGCATACAAATGGATATGACTTTGACTGTACCCAAGTGGCCCATAAGAACATGGCTTTGACAGAAGCAACATCGACACGCTGATAAGCAGAAAAGCCACTAACATACAAAATTTACAAGGTAAAAAACAAAACAAATTAAAAAAGACTAAGCAAAAAGATAGCAAATATTAAAAGAAAAATTGCTAGTAGTTCAAGGTCCTTTCGTTGGCCTGTAGACCATCCTTTATACTCCCTCGGGCTCCCTCTGCTCTGCTTCCTCCGCTGCTCCATTGCACGCCCCAGTGTTTGCCTCAGTGTGGCGGGGTCAGCTCAGTCGCCAATCCCCCATTGTGTCTCAGGTGCTGTCCCATGTAGGGCCATGTGTTGGTGCAGGATGTCGTATCTCGTAGTGTGGTCAGCTGAATGGTCCTCTCTGTATGACGGGCCCTTCTAGCTGGTCTATCGACTTTGGGCTTGGTGGACCCAGGTGTACTCCACTACGTCCTTTCTCCTTCTTTTGTTTCAGCTTCCTTCTGGATGTGGTGTGGTGAGTCAGTTCCTTTCCCACACCAGACGATCTATTTTTGTTTTTTGTGTATTCCCTTTGAGTGTGGGGGTCGGCCTAATTCTGGTTTGGGCCGGCTTGTCGTCCAGCCTCTTTGTGTAGACCTCTGTACTTTGCGTTGTCCTCCTTGTTTGGTGTGTCGTGTTGGGGTCCGTATGCATGTTCCAGATCTGTGGGGACACAACTGATACTCTTCCCCGGGTGGGTTAGTACCCTGTCAACCCCCCCCATACCATCCATTCAGATTGTCCCCCTCCCGGTTCTCCCTCTCTCTACCCCACTACTCATTCTTTATGCTGGGCTCTCATGTACCTCCCTAGGTGTGGCCTGTCCTCCCTCCAACTATCTATGCTTCCTCCCGTTTATTGTGGGATGGATGTTTATTCTTCTATTTATGTCATGCTGATTGTACTTACCTCAGGGGACTCATGGTGTACCTGTGTCTTTGGGTCTGGCTTACCTCGCTTAACATAATTCCTTCCATCTCTTCCCATGAAATAACGTGTTTCATGTGCTCATCGGTGCTTTTCAGTGCTGCATAATACTCCATTGTGTGTATGTGCCAAAGTTTGCTAATCCACTCGTCTATCGATGGAAACTTAGGCTGTTTCCAAGTCTTTGCTATTGTGAATTGTGCCGCAATAAACATTGGAGCGCATATGACTGGTCGTGTTTTATTTGCTGCTTCAACCGGGCATATGCCCAGCAGAGGGATGACTGGGTCATAAGGTATCGCCAGATTGCTTTCCACAGTGTCTGTACAAATCTGCACGACCACCAGCAGTGGAGGAGGGTTCCTACTTCACCACAGCCCCTCCAACACTTGTTGCTCTCTGATTTACTGATCTGGGCTAGCCTCAGGGGTGTTAGGGGGTATCTCATGGTTGTTTTGATTTGCATTTCTCTTATGGCAAGGGACTTCGAGCACTTTCTCATATGTTTTTTGGCCATATTGATCTCCTCTCCAGTGAAAGTTCTTCTCATTTCTTTTGCCCACTTCCTTAGGTGGTTAACTGTTTTTCCTCTATTTGCAGGTCACGATGGTGTTGTAGATTTTAGTAATGAGCCCTTTGTCTGACGTGTCATTACTAAAAATCTTCTCCCAGTCTGTGGGTTGCCTTGTCACCCTCTTGGCAAAGTCTTTTGAGGTGCACAGGTGTTTTATTCTTATTAGATCCCATTTGTCGATTTCCAGTTCACCTGTGTGTGTCCCCTTCCCTGTTGCAGTGAGTCTATGTGCTCCCTGGGCCAGTGCACTGAGATTAGTCCCGATTCCCTCCTTAATGGTCCTGATGGTTTGGGGTTTGACTTCTAGATCTGTGATCCACCTTGAGTGTATTCTTGTGCATGGGGTGAGGTAGACATCTTGTTTCAACTTTCTACATGTGGATATCCATTGTTTCCAGCACCACTTATTAAAGAGGGCATCTGCTTCCCACTTGACGTTTTTGGGACCCTTGTCGAAGATCAGTTGTCTATATGCTGATGATTTTACTCCTGGGCTTTCTATTCTTTTCCACTGGTCTGAGTGTCTATCATTGTGCCAGTACCATGCTGTTTTGACCACTGTAGCTGTGTAGTAGGCATTAAAATCAGGTAAGGCGAGTCCTCCAATTGTGTCCTTCTTCTTGAGGAGTTCTCTGCCAATTCTGGGTTTCTTCCCTATCCATATGAAGTTGGTGGTCAATTTTTCCAATTCTCTGAAGAAGGTTGATGGTAATTGGATTGGTATAGCATTGAACTTGTAGAGTGCTTGAGGAAGAACTGTCATCTTTACTATGTTCAGCCTACCTAACCATTTGTGAAGGTCACTTTTGGTTTCCTGTAATAGGGTTTTATAATTATGCTTATAAACGTCTTTAGTATTTTTTGTTAAATATATTCCTAGGTATTTCAGTTTGTTCTTGGCTACTGTGAAGGGTACTTCCCTCTTAATCGCCTCTTCCATGGCCCTGTCCGATGTGTATAGAAACCCTACCGACTTCTGTTTATTGATCTTGTATCCTGCTACTCTTCCGTATTCCTCTATTGCTGTAAGTATTCCAACTGTGGAGTTTTGGGGGTCTTCAATGTATAGGATTATGTCATCTGCAAATAACGATAGTTTCACTCCCTCCTCTCCCAACTGGATCCCTTTGATGTCCTTCCGCTGTCTTATGTTGTTAGCCAGAACCTCCAAAACGATATTGAATAGAAGAGGGGACAGGGGGCATCCT
Source organism: Tenrec ecaudatus (assembly GCF_050624435.1). Classification (NCBI taxonomy): domain Eukaryota; kingdom Metazoa; phylum Chordata; class Mammalia; order Afrosoricida; family Tenrecidae; genus Tenrec; species Tenrec ecaudatus. The sequence continues at coordinate 9,978,118 of NC_134549.1, forward strand.
TGTCTTGTACCCTTTTTCAGTGGTATTGTTCTTGTCTTTTCTCCATTGACTATGATGTTGGCTGTTGGTCTTTCATAGATGGCTTGTATGAGCTTGAGGAACTTACCTTCCAATATTCAGTATGCTAAGTGCTTCCTGGTTTACTGAGCCTTTGAGCATTATGTAGTGTCCCCCTTTGTCTCTTTTTATGTTTTGGATCTTGAAATCCCTTTTGTCGGAGATTAAGATAGCCACTCCTGCCTTCTTGGAGTTACCATTTGCTTGGTAAACTTTCTGCCAGCCCTTTATTCTCAGCATATGTTTGTCTGCTCGCTTAAGGTGTGTCTCTTGCAGGCAGCAGATTGATGGGTTATGTTTTCTAATCCAATCCTCCAGCCTCTTTCTTTTAACGTATGAATTGAGCCCATTTGTATTCAGAGTGATTATTACTATCTCTGGCTTCATGGTTGCCATATTCTGTTTTGTGTTTTGGGTCTTTGCCTATCTTCCTTCATATCAGTGTACTGTGTTTGAGTGGAGGGTTTCTATCCTGTCCTCTTTTCCATCTGAGACCCTGTTGTCCTGGTATGTGTTGCTGGCATGTTGGCTTCTAGATGGAGATGGGCTATATGGTGGTCTCCTGGTGGTTCTAGTTGGAGCTTGATCTTCTGGCCTAATGAGTCAGCCAGAATGTTCTGCAGGGTCGGGTGACTTGCAGTATATATTTTGAGTTCTTCCTTGTCCTGGAAGACCCTTATCTTACCCTCTATCTTAGTGGATAACTTGGCAGGGTATAGTATTCTGGGGGAGGCATTTTTATCTTTCAGTTTTTGGAAGATGTTGCTCCATTCTCTCCTCCTCTTCATGGTTTCTGCTGATAAGTCTGAGCATATTCTTACCTGCGCTCCTTTGTATGTGACTTCCTTTCTCTTGATGCTCGTAAAATTTTCTCTTTTTCCTCTAAGTTGGATAATTTTACAATTATATGTCTTGGCGTGTTCTTCTTGGTGTTTAGCTTAGCCAGCGTCCTCTCTGCTTCCTGTATGAGAGTCGGATTCTCCTTTGTTAGGTTGGGGAAATTTTCTTCCAGAAATTCCTTTGCTATCTTGGCTGTCGATTTGTGTGTTATGTTGTGTTCCGGTAGACCGATTATTCGAATATTATTCCTCTTCATAGCATCTGTCATTGATCTCAGGCTGTCTTCTGTTTCTTTAATTTTCCTATCTGATTGTTTTTCTCGCTTGCTTCGTTTGGTTTGAGCGTCCTCGAGTTCACTGATACGGTTCTCATCCTCCTCAAGCCTAGATATAGCTTCTGTGACCTTTTGTGTGGCCTCTGCTACCTCCTCTGTTAGTTTCTGCAGTTCCTTTTGGTGGATAGTATTCATCCCCTCTATTGTGGACTTCATCCCCTCTATTGTGCATTTCATCCCTTCTATCGTTCCATCCTTATTTTGGTTTGCTTCTCTTAGCTCCTGTATTACTGCAAGCAGAGTTCTGAAGATTTCCTTTTGTGGCTGATCTATATCTGTTTCTTCTATGAGTGACGTTAGGTCTGTTAAAGTGCCTCGTTTTTCTGATTTTTTTGTTGGGAGTGATGTGGTCTGTTGATTTTTCCTTGATCCTTTCATAGGCCCCATGCTTCTGAGAGACAGGAGTAACCTTATATATGTTATGGTTAAGGATTCTTTCAGGCGATTGCCTATGACCTACTGTAAGGGTGGGTCAGACTGCTTTGTAGACCGAGTTCCCTGTCGGGCTGGTGGCCCGCAGTGCAGAGATGTTTCAGCAGCTGGAGTGGGGGCTGGGGCCTCAGTGAGTGCCCTCAGGCTGCTTTGACCAGGTGTGACAAGGTACCCTTAGCAGCCCCCTTTATGAGGAGGGGGCTTAGTAATAAAAAGGATTTAAAAGGTTAATGATATAAAAATAGTTGTTAACATAATATTGGGCAGAGGAAGAAAAAATTGGGGGGAGAGGGAAGAGAATCTATAATAGAAGAGGGACAAGCTGTGATACTAGTAGAGGTGGAAGGAGAAGAAAGAAAAGAGAGAGAAGGAGAATCTATAGAAAAGGGGCAGAAGAGAAGTACAAGCATTAATGAAAAAGTAGGAAGGAAGGAGAGAGAATACAGCGCAGACAGTAAAAGAAAGGGAAGAAGGAATAAAAAACAAAACAAACAAAAAACACCCAAAAGGCAAAAAACAAAAAGACAGGAAAAAAAACAACAAAAAACACACACACACACACAAAAACAGAAAAAAACCTATGCTAGTTGGAGGATGTGTAGATGTGAGTGTCTGAAAATTTCCCCCTTTCCCTCTAAGTGCTGGTGATGCCTAATAGAGCGCAGAAGTGGCTGAGTTCGCATTGTCCCAAGATGTGGTGCTGATCTATGTGTTGTTGGGAATGCTCTTCAGCTCAGCAAGCCCTCCCAGGTCCAGCCTCTCCCCACTGGAGGTCCTCGTGCTTTAACTGGGAAGTGCTAGGGCAGCTAAGGGTACTGTGTGGAGGCTCAGGCCACCGTGCTGTCTCCTGGGGTGGCTGGGGCGGGCTGCGGCAGGCTTAGGGCTGGCACTGGGGACCCCACAGGGCCCCCAGGTGGTGAGAGCTGGCTGGAGCTCACCAAGGGCTCCTCAGGGACTGCAAAGCCGAGTCCCAGGCTCCGCTGCAGGTGGAATGTTTGATCTGCCTGGGCTGTTAGCAGGCGCGGGGAGGCCCCTTTGACAGCTGCGCAGACAGCGGCACACACTGCAGGGAACAATGGTGTTCGCCCTCCGCCCCACTCTGAGCTCAGAACCCCGCGGACAGTAGTGGCTTGGCGCAAAACCGCAGTGGGTAATGGCGCCCATCCTCCGCTCAGGTTCAGAGTCGCGGCCGCCGGGGTCCCCGCAGCACCCTGGGGAGGGCACCTACTCTTGTGCCTTGCGCAGGGAGGGGCCCTTGGCGGTCAGACTCAGCAACGTGGGCCGCAGCGCTCCGCGGAAACTCAGGGTCTGGAACAGACGAGGGTTGGGCTATGGCTCCTGTCGGCGGGAAGTGCTCAGTGCAGGGTCCAGGCCAGGAGTGGAGCTGGCGCTAGGCTGCCAGGTGCGGGCGGGGGCTGGCGGGGATGGGAGGCTGGCGCACGCAGGTGGAGAGGTCCGTGGCAGCGGTGCGGGTGGATGGTCCCCCGTGGGGGTCGCCAGACAACCTGTGGGTCCGCTCCCTGGAGCTTGGATGAATGGAGGGAGGGACGCGGGCCTGAGGGCAGATCGCTTCCCTGTGGGGAGAGGGGAACCGCTGGAGAGGAAAGCTTCTCTCCCAGTGGGGATCCTAGAGTGGGCCACTGGTGTAGGGGAGCATGACCTGCTGCGCCTGTCTAGGAAGGGCAGGCAAGCGACTCTGGGCTCGGGTCAGGTTTTGGGATTGAGCCTAGGCCAATCGTCAGTGAGCTCTCAGCAGCTTAGTGACCAGAGATGTCCCACAAGTCTGGTCCTCTTTCACCTAGACCCCTGCTCAGGACAAATACATGGGGTGGAAAAGGGGTGCTGTCCCAGGGGGATATTTCACTCACCAGACTCCTACTATTCAGCTACTTAGTCGCCAAGGCCGCTTTGTTTGGAGGAGTTCTCAGAGTATGCGGGTGTCCCTGTCGGCCATCTTCCCGGACTCCTACGAAAGGTTCTCTGCCTGGGAAACATCTTTATGAATGAAGGTACTCTCTCTGGGCATCATCTTTATGAAATAAGGTTCTGTCTCTGGTATCATCTTTATGAATGAAGGTTCTCCCTCTGGACATCAACTTCATGAATGAAGGTTCTCTGTCTGGCATCATCTATATGAATGAAGGTTCTCTGCCTGGGCATCATCTTTATGAATGAAGGTACACTCTCTGGGCATCATCTTTATGAAACAAGGTTCTGTCTCTGGTATCATCTTTATGAATGAAGGTTCTCTTTCTGGGCATCATCTTTATTAATGAAGGTTCTCTGCCTGGGCATCATCTTTATGAAAGAAGGTTCTCCCTCTGGGCATCATCTTTATGAAACAAGATTCTCTGTCTGGGCATCATATATATGAATGAAGTATCTCTCTCTGGGCATCATCTTTATGAAAGAAGGATTTCTGCCTGGGCATCATCTTTATGAAAGAAGGTTCTCTGCCTGTGCATCATCTTTAAGAAAGAAGGTCTCTCCCTGTGCATCATCTATATGAATGAATGTTCTCTGCCTTGGCATCATCTTTACGAAAGGTTATCTGCCTGGGCATCATCTTTATGAATGAAGGTTCTCTCTCTGGGCATCATCTTTATGAAACAAGATTCTCTGTCTGGGCATCATATATATGAATGAAGTATCTCTCTCTGGGCATCATCTTTATAAAAGTAGATTTTCTGCCTGGGCATCATCTTACGAAAGTACTTTCTCTGCCTGGGAATCATCTTTATGAATTAAGGTACTCTGTGGGTATGATCTTTATGAAACAAGATTCTCTGGTGGACATAATCTTTATGAATGAATGTCCTCTGGCTGGGAATCATCTTTATGAATGAAGGTTCTCTGACTGGGCACCATGTTTATGAATGAAGGTTCTCTGCCTGGGCATCATCTTTACGAATGAAGGTTCTCTGCCTGGACACCTTCTTTATGAATGAAGGCTCTCTCTCTGGGCATCCTCTTTATGAAAAAAGGTTCTCTGCCTTGGCATCATCTTTACGAAAGGTTCTCTGCCAGGGGATCATCTTTATGAATGAAGGTTCCATCTCTCGGCATCAACATTATGAAACAAGATTCTCTGTCTGGGCTCATATATATGAATGAAGTATCTCTCTCTGGGCATCATCTTTATGAAAGAAAGTTTTCTGCCTGGGCATCATCTTTATGAAAGTACTTTCTCTGCCTGGGCATCATCTTTATGAATGAAGGTACTCTCTCTGGGTATTATCTTTATGAAACAAGGTTCTCTCTCCGGTATAATCGTTATGAATGAAGGTTCTCTCTCTGGGCATCATTTTATGAATGTAGGTTCTCTGGGCATCATGTTTATGAATGAAGGTTCTCTCTCACGGCACCATCTTTATGAACCAAGGTTCTCTCTCTGGGCATTATCTTTATTTAATATGGTTCTCTGTATGCCCATCATCTTTATGAAAGAAGGTTCAATCTCTGGGCATCATATTTATGAAAGAATGTTCTCTGTCTCGGTATCATCATTATGGAAGTAGGTTCTCTGTCTGGGCATCATCTTTATGAATGAAAGTTCTCCCTCTAGGCATCATCTTGATGAATGAAGGTTCTCTCTCTGGGCCTCATCTTTATGAATGAAGTTTCTCTCTCTGGGCATCCTCTTTATGAAATAAGGTTCTAGGTCTTGGCATCATCTTTACGAAACATTCTCTGCCTGGGCATCATCTTTATGAAAGAAGATTCTCTCTCTGGGCATCAACTTCATGAATGAAGTTTCTCACTCGGGGCATCATCTTTATGAAAGCAGGTTTTCTCTCTTGACATCATCTTCATGAATGAAGGTTCTCTCTCTGGGAATCATCTTTATGAAAAACGGTTCTCTCTCTTGACATCATCTTCATTAATGAATGTTCTCCCTATTGGCATCATCTTTATGAAAGAATCTTCTCTGATTTGGCATCATCGTTATGAATGAAGGTTCCCTGCCTGGGCATCATCTTTATGAAAGAAGGTTCTCTCATGTGCATCATCTTCATGAAAGAAGGTCTCTTTCTCGGCATCAACTTCATAAATGAAGGTTCTCATTCTGGGCATCATCTTTATGAAAGAAGGCTCTCTCTCTTGACATCTTCTTCATGAATGAAAGTTATCTGCTTCAGCATCATTTTTACGAAAGGTTCTCTGCCTGGGCATCATCTTTATGAATGAAAATTCTCTCTGGGCATCACCTTAATGAAACCAGGTTCTCTCTCTGGGCATGATCTTTATGAAAGAAGGTTTTCTGCCTGTGCATCATCTTTATGAAAGTACTTTCTCTGGCTGGGCATCATCTCTAAGAATGAAGGTACTCTCTGGGTATTATCTTTATGAAAAAATGTTCTCTCTCCGGTATAATCGTTATGAATGAAGGTTCTCTGCCTGGGTATCATGGTTATGAATGAAGGTTCACTCTCTGGGCATCATCTCTATGAATGAAGGTTCTCTCTATTGGCATCATCTTTATGAATGAAGGTTCTCTCTTGGGCATCAACTTATGAAAGAATATTTTCTCTCGGAGCATCAACTTTATGAAAGAAGGTTCTCTCTTAGGCATCAACTAATGAAAGAAGGTTCTCTCTCTGGGCCTCATCTTTATGAATGAAGGTTCTCTCTCTGGGCATCCTCTTTATGAAATAAGGTTCTAGGTCTGGGCATCATCTTTACGAAACGTTCTCTCTCTGGGCATCAACTTTATGAAAGAAGGTTCTCTCTCTTGACATCATCTTCATGAATGAAGGTTCTCTCTCTGGGCATCATCTTAATGAATGAAGGTACTCTCTGGGTAATATCTTTATGAAAACAGGTTCTCTCTCCTGTATAATCGTTAAAATGAAGGTTCTCTGCCTGGGCATCATATTTATGAACGAAGGTTCTCTCTCTGGGCATCATCTTTATGAAAGAATGTTCTCTCTTTGGGCATCATCTTTATGATTAAATGTTCTCTCTCTGGGCATCATCTTTATGAGTGAAGGTTCTCTCTCTGGGCATCATCTTTAAGACAGAAGGTTCTCCCTATTGGCATCATGTATATGAAAGAAGCTTCTCTGACTTGGCATCATCGTTATGAATGAAGGTTCTCTCTCTGGGCATCATCTTAATAAAACAAGGTTCTCTCTCTGGGATGATCTTTATGAAAGAAGGTTTTCTGCCTGGGCATCACCTTTACGAAACTACTTTCTCTGCCTGGGCATCATGTTTATGAATGAAGGTTCTCTCTCTGCGCATCATCTTTATGAATGAAGGTTCTCTCTTGGGCATCAACTTATGAAAGAATGTTTTCTCTCTGGGCATCAACTTTATGATTAAATGTTCTCTCTCTGGGCATCATATTTATGAAATAAGGTTCTAGGTCTGGGCATCATCTTTACGAAACATTCTCTCTCTGGGCATCATCTTTATGAAAGAAGGTTCTCTCTCTGGACATCATCTTTATGAGTGAAGGTTCTCTCTCTGGGCATCATCTTTAAGACAGAAGGTTCTCCCTATTGGCATCATGTATATGAATGAAGCTTCTCTGACTTGGCATCATCGTTATGAATGAAGGTTCTCTCTCTGGGCATCATCTTAATAAAACAAGGTTCTCTCTCTGGCATGATCTTTATGAAAGAAGGTTTTCTGCCTGGGCATCATCTTTACGAAACTACTTTCTCTGCCTGGGCATCATCTTTATGAACGAAGGTTCTCTCTCTGCGCATCATCTTTATGAATGAAGGTTCTCTCTTGGGCATCAACTTATGAAAGAATGTTTTCTCTCTGGGCATCAACTTTATGAAAGAAGCTTCTCTCTTGGGCATCAACTTATGAAAGAACATTTTCTCTCTGGGCATCAACTTTATGAATGAAGGTACTCTTTCTTGGTATCATCTTTATGAAACGAGGTTCTCTCTCTGGACATCATCTTTATGAAAGAAGGTTCTCTCTCTGGGCATTATCTTTATGAATGAAGGTTCTCTCTCTGTGCATCATCATTTTGAATGAAGGTTCTCTCTCTGGGCATCATCTTTATTGATGAAGGGTCTCCCTCTGGGCATCATTTTATGTATGTAGGTTCTCTGGGCATCATGTTTATGAATGAAGGTTCTCTCTCAGGGCATCATCTTTATGAAAGAATGTTCTCTCTCTGGGCATCATCTTTATGATTAAATGTTCTCTCTCTGGGCATCCTATTTATGAAATAAGGTTCTAGATCTGGGCATCATCTTTACGAAACATTCTCTCTCTGGGCATCATCTTTATGAAAGAGGTTCTCTCTCTGGACATCATCTTCATGAATGAAGGTTCTCTCTCTGGGCATCATCTTTATGAGTGAAGGTTCTCTCCCTGGGCATCATCTTTAAGACAGAAGGTTCTCCCTATTGGCATCATGTATATGAAAGAAGCTTCTCTGACTTGGCATCATCGTTATGAATGAAGGTTCTCTCTCTGGGCATCATCGTAATAAAACAAGGTTCTCTCTCTAGGCATGATCTTTATGAAAGAAGGTTTTCTGCCTGGGCATCATCGTTACGAAAGTACTTTCTGTGCCTGGGCATCATCTTTATGAATGAAGCTACTCTCTCTGGGTATTATCATTATGAAACAAGGTTTTCTCTCCGGTATAATCGTTATGAATGAAGGTTCTCTGCCTGGGCATCATGTTTATGAATGAAGGTTCACTCTCTGGGCATCATCTCTATGAAAGAAGGTTCTCTCCCTGGGCATCATCTTTATGATTGAAGGTTCTCCTTCTGTGCATCATCTTTATGAATGAAGGTTCTCTGTTGGGCATCAACTAATGAAAGAATGTTTTCTCTCTGGGCATCAACTTTCTGAATGAAGGTTCTCTCTCTTGGCATCACCTTTATGAAACAAGGTTCTCTCTCTGGGCATCATCTTTATGAATGAAGGTTCTCCCTCTAAGCATCATCTTTATGAATGAAGGTTCTCTCCCTGGGCATCATCTTTCAGAAAAAAGTTCTCTCTCTGGGCATCATCTTTCTGAAAGAAGGTTCCCTGTTTGGGCATCATCTTTATGAATGAAGGTTTTCTCTCTGTCCATCATCTTTATGAAACAAGGTTCTCTGCCGGGCATCATCTATTTGAATGAATGTTCCTTCTCTGTGCAACATCTTTATGAATGGAGGCTCTCTCTCTGGGCATCATCTTCAGAAAGAAGGTTCTCTCTCTGGGCATCATCTTTATGAAAGAAAGTTCACTGTTTGGGGATCATCTTTATGAAAGATACTTCTCCCTCGGGGAATCATCTTTATGAATGTAGGTTCTCTTTCTGGCCATCATCTTTATCAATGAAGGTTCTCTCTCTGGGCATCATCTTTATGAAAGAAAGTTCACTGTTTGGGGATCATCTTTATGAAAGAAATTTCTCTCTCGGGGAATTATCTTTATGAATAAAGATTCTCTTTCTGGCCATCATCTTTTCAATGAAGGTTCTCTCTCTGGGCATCATGTTTATGAATGAAGGTTCATCCTCAGGGCATCATCTTTATGAAAGAATGTTCTCTGCTGGGCATCATCTTTATGATTAAAGGTTCTCTCTATGAGCATCCTATTTATGAAATAAGGTTCTAGGTCTGGGCATCATCTTTACGAAACATTCTCTCTCTGGGCATCATCTTTATTAAAGAAGGTTCTCTCTCTGGAAATCATCTTCATGAATGTAGGTTCTCTTTCTGGCCATCATCTTTACCAATGACGGTTCTCTCTCTGGGCATCATCTTTATGAAAGAAAGTTCACTGTTTGGGGATCATCTTTATGAAAGAAATTTCTCTCTCGGGGAATTATCTTTATTAATAAAGATTCTCTTTCTGGCCATCATCTTTTCTTTTTTTTTGTATTTTATTTTATTTTATTAGGGGCTCATACAACTCTTATCACAATCCATACATATACATACATCAATTGTATAAAACACATCTGTACATTCTTTGCCCTAATCATTTTCTATTTTTTTATCTTTTTTTTTTAATTTTTTTTTTAACATTTTATTGGGGCTGATACAATTCTTTTCACAGTTCATACATATACATACATCAATTGTATAAAGCACATCTGTACAGTCTTTGCCCTAATCATTTTTTTTCTCTTTTCTTCTTTTACATTTTATTAGGGACTCAAACAACTCTTACCACAATCCATACATATACATACATCAATTGAATAAAGCACATCCATACATTCCCTGCCCCAATCATTCTCAAGGGATTTGCTCTCCACTTCAGCCCCTTGCATCAGGTCCTCTTTTATTTTTCCCACCCTCCCTCCCCTTTCCCCCTTCCCTCATATGCCCTTGGTAATTTATACCTCGTTATTTTGTCATATCTTGCCCTACCCGGGGACTCCCTTCCCCCCTTCTCTGCTGTCCCTCTCCCAGGGAAGAGGTCACATGTGGATCCTTGAAATCAGTTCCCCCTTTCCAACCCACTCACCCTCCACTCTCCCAGCATCGTCCCTCACACCCTTGGTCCTTAAGGTATCATCCACCGTGGATTCCCTGTACCTCCAACCCTCATATGTACCAGTGTACAGCCTCTGTCCTATCCAGCACTGCAAGGTAGAATTCGGATCATGGTAGTTGGGGGGAGGAAGCATCCAGGATCTGGGGGAAAGTTGTGTTCTTCATCGATACTACCTCACACCCTAATTAACCCATCTCCTCTCCTAAGCACCTCTATGAGTGGATCTCCATTGGCCGACACTTGGGCCTTGGGTCTCCATTCTGCACTTCCCCCTTCATTTAATATAATATATATATACACATACATATATACATATACACATATATACACATACATACACACACTTATATCTTTTTTTTTTTGCATGATGCCTTATATCTGGTCCCTTGGGCACCTCGTGATCGCACTGGCCGGTGTGCATCTTCCATGTGGGCTTATTTGCTTCTGAGCTAGATGGCCGCTTGTTCACCTTCAAGCCTTTAAGACCCCAGACACTATCTCTTTTGATAGGCGGGCACCATCAGCTTTCTTCACCACATTTGCTTGTGCACCCATTTTTCTTCAGCGATCCTATCATGGAGGTGTGCAGTTAATGATATGATTTTTCTGTTCTTTGATGCCTGGTAACTGATCCCTTTGGGACCACTCGATCACACAGGCTGGTGTGTTCTTCCATGTGGACTTTGTTGCTTCTGAGCTAGATGGCCGCTTGTTTATCTTCAAGCCTTTAAGACCCCAGTCACTATCTCTTTTGATAGCCGGGCACCATCAGCTTTCTTCACCACATTTACTTGTTCACCCATTTTGGCTCCAGCTGTTGTGTCGGGAGAGTGAGCATCATAGAGTTCCAATTTAATAAAAGAAGGTATTCATGCATAGAGGGAGTGTTTGAGTAGAGGCCCAAGGTCCTTCCGCCACCTTAATACTTGACCTATAAATATAGACACAAAGATCTATTTCCCCAACCTCCTATATATATTTGCATGTACATGTCTTTGTCTAGACCTCCATGAATGCCCCTTGACTCCTAGCTCTTTCCTCCATCTCCCTTGACCTTCCTCCTGCCCTACTACCATGCTTCATCGCCACCTGCGCTAGAGTATACCTCTTCTCTAAGCAACCTTACCCTTGATCATTTCCCACCAGGCCTGCCACTCCCCCTTCTCTACCATTTGGGGTCCCATGTTTTTCCCTTGTCCCTGGGTTTGTTAACACCACTTCCTTACCCCCCCTACCCCCCACCCCAAGTCCCCCCGGAACTGTCGGTCCCGTTGTTTTTCATCCAGATAGTTCATCCAGCCTGTCCTATTCAGACAGACCTTTGGAGTCACTAACATGCACGAAAACTAGACAGAGGAACACAAAGCAACAGTATACAACCAGACAACAAAACAACCAAAACAAACCACTGAAAAAGAACAGAACAAAACAGTTCACAAGAGAAAAGCTTGTAGTTAGTTCAGGGATCTTTGCTGGCCCTTAGGAGCGTTTTCCAGTCCAGTCTGTTGGGGCACTACGCCCTGGCCCCAAAGTCCACTTTCAGCATTCCCTGGGGACCTTGCCACTCCATTCCCTTGCTGTTCCGCTGCACTCCCCCAGTGATTTGCCTCGGTGTGGTGGGATCAGGTCAGGTGCAATTCCCACACTGTGTCTCCGATGCTGTCCCCTGTATCGCCCATAGTCACTGAGGGGCATCATGTCTCATAGTAGGGCCAGCCATGTTGTTCTCTCTGTGGACTGGCTGCTCTACTCAGGAACATCATCATCACGGCCTGGTGGGCCAGGCTGTGCTCCACTCTCTCCTCCTGCCCCTTCATCTTTTCCCGTGTGCTCTGATCAAATATGTCCATCTCCCATAAGTGCAGAGTCAATGTCGTCCTTTGGAACAAATTCTTTTTGGGGGAGGGGCAGGAATCCACTTATTTTATGGTGCTGGGGCCAGGTTCTCTGCCTGGGCATAATCTTTATGAATGAAGGTTCTCTCTCTGGGCATCACCTTTATGAATGAAAGTTCTCTCTCTCTGGGCATCATCTTTATGAATGAAGTTTCTCTCTCTGGGAATCATCTTAATGAAACAAGTTTCTAAGTCTGGGCATCAACTACATGAATGAAGGTTCTCTGCCAGGGCATCATCTTTATGAGAGAAGGCTATCACTCTGGGCATCATCTTTTTGAAAGCAGGTTCTCTCTTTGGGCATCATCATTATGAAAGGAGGTTCTCTTTCTAGGCATCATCTTTATGAAACTAGGTTCTCTGCCTGGGCATCACTTTTTTGAATGAAGGTTCTCTCTCTGGGCATCACCTTTATGAATGAATGTTCTCTGCCTGGGGAACATCTTTATGAATGAAGGCTCTTTCTCTGGGCATCATATTTATGAAAGAAAGTTTCTTCTTGGGAATCATCTTTATGAAAAAATGTTCTCTCTTGGCATCATCTTTGTGATTGAAGGTTCTCTCTCTGGGCATCACCTTTATGAAGGAAGGTTCTCTCTTGGGCATCAACTTATGAAAGAATGTTTTCTCTCTGGGCATCATCTTTATGAATGAAAGTTCTCGCTCTCTTTGACATCATCTTTATAAATGACTGTTCTCTCTCTGGGAATCATCTTTATGAATGAAAGTTTTCTCTCTCTGGGCATCATCTTTATGAATGACGGTTCTCTCTCTGGGCATCATCTTTATGAATGAAGGCTCTCTCTCTGGGCATGACCTTTATGAATAAATGTTTTATTTCTAGGCATCCTCTTTATGAAAGAAGGTTCTCTCTCTGGGAATCATCTTTATGAAACAAGTTTCTAATTCTCGCATTAACTATATAAATGAAGCTTCTCTGCAAGGGCATCATCTTTATGAGAGAAGGCTATCACTCTGGGCATCATCTTTTTGAATGCAGGTTCTCTCTTTGGGCATCATCTTTATGAAAGGAGGTTCTCTTTCTAGGCATCATCTTTATGAAACAAGGTTCTCTGCCTGGGCATCACCTTTTTGAATGAAGGTTCTCTGTCTGGGCATCTTCTTTATGAAACAAATTCCCTGCCTGTGCATCATCTCCATGAATGATGGTTCTCTCCCCCGCCATCATTTTTATGAATGAAGGTTCTCTCTGTGGGCATCATCTTTATGAATGAAAGTACTCTGCCTGGCATCATCTTTATGAATGACAGTTTTCTCCCTGGGCAACACCTTTATGAATGAAGGTTCTCTGCCTGGGGAACATCTTTATAAATGAAGGCTCTTTCTCTGGGCATCATATTTATGAAAAATGTTCTCTTCCTTGGAATCATCTTTATGAAAAAATGTTCTCTCTCTGGGCATCACCTTTATGAATGAAGGTTCTCTGCCTGGGCATCATCTTTATTAATAACGGTTCTCTCTCTGGGCATCATCTTATGAATGAAGGTTATCTCTCTGGGAATCATCTTAATGAAACAAGTTTCTAAGTCTGGGCATCAACTATATGAATGAAGGTGCTCTGCCAGGGCATCATCTTTATGAGAGAAGGCTATCACTCTGGGCATCATCTTTTTGAAAGCAGGTTCTCTCTTTGGGCATCATCATTATGAAAGGAGGTTCTCTTTCTAGGCATCATCTTTATGAAACAAGGTTCTCTGCCTGGGCATCACCTTTTTGAATGAAGGTTCTCTCTCTGGGCATCACCTTTATGAATGAATGTTCTCTGCCTGGGGAACATCTTTATGAATGAAGGCTCTTTCTCTGGGCATCATATTTATGAAAGAAAGTTTCTTCTTGGGAATCATCTTTATGAAAAAATGTTCTCTCTCGGCATCATCTTTTTGAATGAAGGTTCTCTGCCTGGGCATCATCTTATGAATGAAGGTTATCTCTCTGGGAATCACCTTTATGTAAGTAGGTTCTTTCTCTTGGCATCATCTTCATGAATGATGGTTCTCTCTCTGGGAATCATCTTTATGAATGACGATTCTTCTCTGGGCCTCATCTTTATGAATGAAAGTTCTCTCTCTCTGGGCATCATCTTTATGAATAACGTTTCTCTCTGGGCATCATCTTTATGAAAGAAGGTTCTCTCTCTGGGAATCATCTTTATGAAACAAATTTCTAAGTCTGGGCATCAACTATATGAATGAAGGTTCTCTGCCAGGGCATCATCTTTATGAGAGAAGGCTATCAATCTGGGCATCATCTTTTTGAAAGCAGGTTCTCTCTTTTGGCATTATCTTTATGAAAGGAGGTATTCTTTCTAGGCATCATCTTTATGAAACAAAGTTCTCTGCCTGGGCATCACCTTTTTGAATGAAGGTTCTCTCTCTGGGCTTCTTCTATATGAAAAAAATTCCCTGCGTGTGCATCATCTATATATATGAAGGTTCTCTCTCTGGGTATCATCTTCATAAAGAAAGTTCTCTGTTTGGGCATCATCTTTATGAAAGAACGTTCTCTGTCTCGGCATCATCTTTATCAATGAAGGTTCTCTTTCTGGGCATCATCTTTATGAAAGAAGGTTCTCTGACTGGGCATCATCTTACGAAAGTTTCTCTCACTGGGCATCCTCTTTATGAATGACGGTACTCTCTCTGGGCATCATCTTTATGAAACAAGATTCTCTTTCTGGCATCATCTTTATAAATGTAAGTTCTCTGTCTGGACATCATCTTTATGACAGAAGGTTCTTTCTCTGGGCATCTTCTTTGTGAATGAAGGATCTCTCTGTACATCAACTTTATGATTGAAGGTTCTCTGGGCATCATCTTATGAATGAAGTTTCTCTCTCTGGGCATCACCTTTATGGAAGAAGGTTCTTTCTCTGGGCATCATCTCCATGAATGATGGTTCTCTCCCTGGGCATCATTTTTAGTAATGAAGTTTCTCCCTGTGTGCATCATCTTTAAGAATGAATGTTCTCTGGCTGCGCATCATCATTATGAATGAATGTTCTCTGCCTGGGCATCATCTTTATGAATGACGGTTTTCTCTCTGGACATCATCTTTATGAATGAAGGTTCCCTATCTGGGCATCACCTTTGTGAATTAAGGTTCTCTCAATGCGCATCACCTTTTTGTATTAAGGTTCTCTCTCTGCGCATCACCTTTATGATTGAAGGTTCTCTGCCTGGGCATCATCTTTATGAATGAAGGTTCTCACTCTGGGCATCACCTTTATGAATGAAGGTTCTCTGCCTGGGCAAACAGTCTCCTAATGCTGTGCCTCGGCTCTCAGGGTCATGTCTGCGGGGAGTCCTGTGCTCTTGGTCCAAGCAGCACCCATGTACCCCACTCAGTGCCAGCTCCGGGGCTCCTAGCGGACCCCATGCCCTTGGGCTCTTGCCCTCAGGCGGCTCTTGTTTTCCACCTGTTTCTTCCTGCCAGCTAGTTCATCCCATCGAGTCTGGCGGTTGACTTGGCCGGCTTTGCCCAAGCTGCACTTACCACTTTGTGGAAGGTGCACTTGACCCTTTCGGGTTCCCTCATGCAAACTCACCTGGGAGACATAGCATGCTGCTTTGGGCTGCCTTCTTCACCGTGCCGAGCAAAGAACTCAAGAAACCTCATAGGCATTCCCAGGACTCTCCTGTCCGTTTCTCCCGACTTTAGTGCGTGACGGCAAAGCTCCCGCGGCGCACCTCAGAACGCAGTCGCCAAAGGTGCTCCCGCAGGCCTTTCCCCTGACAAGACTTTCAAGCCCTGGGCTCTTGCAGCCAAGGCTGACCGACCGGTTTGCTGAGTGGGGCTAGTGTCCGCATTGGCTAGCCTAATTCAGACTCACTCCCTGCCTGCCTGATCCCCTTCCCACAAGACCTTGTGCTGCCTGCGGACTAGAGGTCCCCAACTCCCTCTAGGTACGTCCCTACCCACATAGTGGAGCACCAGGGCCTCCTTTACCCACCTGCGTGCCCTCCTGGGTGAGAAAGGAAGTCAGTGCCTGGTGCAATATCTCCATCAACCTGGAAGCATATAGTCAACACTGCAGACCACATCCCCAAAGCCTGAGGAGGAAAGTTTCAAGCACCTCCTGGCGTGCAAGATTTGGTATGACATGAAACTGAGCAAGGTTGGCCAATCCCCGCAAGTGCAAAATGTTGCATTACACCACTTTCCCGTGAGCAAGGTGGCCAGAAAGTGGTCAGGTGTCAGTGTGTGTGACTGGGCAAGTCTAGAAAGACAGCTTACACGGGCAGCTTCTGGATAGTTCTGGAGAAGCTGGTCCGGGACCCTACAGCAGCAGGAATTGGTGGGGGCCGTGGCAATCAAGAGCACTGGGAAAACAATATGCATAGAAAAAGAGCTACACCTATATACTACCGGTCAGATAGTATCCTAAGACAGCTGAGAGGACCACTCCAAACCAAAATCACTGATCTCCCATCGATTCCACTTGATGGCTACGACCCAGGACAGCAGAGATTGCCCTCGCTGGATTTCAGACACTGTGAAAACCTTTGGGGGTGAACGATATTTCATGGTCCTCCAGCTAAATCACTGCTGGTTTGAAACTCCTAGCTTCAGGCTAGTCATGCAATGCACAACGACCGGTTTCTGACCTTAAATTTTTAAAAGAAGATGAAGAAGGTGCACATGAACGAAAGGATGAAGCTAAGGCGTAGCGAAGGAAAGAGATTGACGAAGAGGGCAGATAGAGAGAGCCAGGGAGAGAGAGAACAAAGAGAGATAGAGTTAGAGAAACACAGAGAGATACAGAGGGTAGAAAATAGTCATCCGTAGCATTCTTCTTCTCCGGAGCTCACGCCCAGCTGAGCCCTATTCAGCAGGTTCACCAGTCAAGGAAAGAGCTCACTGGGGTGACAGGAGATTCTGGCACATCCTGAGCCTTCTACTTCCTTGAAGGCATCCCCCGCTTCGTTCAGACTATGGGATTCCTGGTGGCTCTGCCCCATCCGCAGTATGGGCCAGGTTATTTAAGGTTTTTTATTTTATTGAAACCTACTATTTGTATTGCTATCCATGACAGGTGTGCCTGTGCACTGTTGGCTTCATCCTCAAGACCTCAGAGACCCTTGATCGGAATCGCCGTTCACATAGTTGAGTCCGCCGACATCATAAGGGCGGTGCTACTCACCCGAACAACCGGGGCCTGATTTATCAGAGTCCCCTTTCAGCCCGCGAGAGTCCATTGATGTCATGAAGGGGAGGTACTACACACCGTACACCTGTGGACAGATGGACCAGAGTCGCCTTTCTTGCAGGGACAGTCCTCTGACAACATCAGGGGGCGGTCTCAAAGCCGGACATCCGGTGAAATACTTCTCGGGGACCAATTTCACGCAGGGACAGGTGCCTTTTAGGTCCCAACGAGGGCTCTTCCGGTCAATGGGTGTCCCCCCAAATGTGTCCCCTCTGGGCACTTCCTGTTACCATGCCTCTCTCGGGCTCTGTCTTTCCGGGTCTGTTTTCATCTATCCGATTGGCATACGCCTTTGTTGCCCGGGCTGCCTGACGTTTGAGCTCAAGTGCGGGTGGTTCTAGGGCCTTGAAGGCAACGTCGGGCTTCGCATTCGGGCTCACACACCCCGATGAAGCGCTCACCGCCCGGCAGTGGCACCGGGAAAACCTTCCCACTAGCAGCTTGCGTGAGAACTATGGTTCCGGTCGCCTTCGTGGGGCCCGGCACTCTGAGCCTCCCCAGCTCGGGCCACGGGTTCTTCACAGAGCCTGCTGCTGTCCCCCTGTAGAGAGCGGACGGGCTGGGGTGAAAGTGGTGTCCTCGGCCTGGGACGGGGCAGGCCTAAGGCTGAAAGCGATTTCCCGGGCTGTTTTGGTCCCCAGAACCTTTAGGCCACCGTCCGCTACCCGAGGTAGCCCCGCTCTAAGCGGTGCGGGCAGTCTCCCACACCCGCTTCCCAAGGTTCCTGCGTTGACACAGGGACCTCAAGAGATCTATGTGAAGGAGGCCACTGCCTCATAGGCCCTTGCTGCTCAGAGAGCTCACGGATCTGGAGGCTCCTTTGAGCTTTGGAAGCCCCTGCGTACTCTCCACCTGGGGGTCCTTGCCATCAGGGGACCCCACCACCTGGCAGGAGAGGGCAGGCGCAGATAAAGACAAGAAGGCCCGCCTCCAGGCCCCGCCCAACTCCGACAGGCCCCGCCCATCACGCCCTGGTCACACGCAAGCAGTCCCCTAATGCTGTGCCTCGGCTCTCAGGCTCCATGTCTGCGGGGAGTCCTGTGCTCGTGGGCCAAGCAGCACCCATGTACCCCACTCAGTGCCAGCTCCGGGGCTCCTAGGGGACCCCATGCTCTTGGGCTCTTGCCCTCAGGCGGCCCTTTTTTTCCACCTGTTTCTGCCTGCCAGCTAGTTCATCCCAGCGAGGCCGGCGGTTGATTTGACGGGCTTTGCACAAGCTGCACTTATCACTTTGAGGAAGGTGTACTTGACGCTTTCGGGTTCCCTCATGCAAACTCACCTGGGTGACATAGCGTGCTGCTTTGGGCTGCCTTCTTCACCGTGCCGAACAAAGAACTCAAGAAACCTCATAGGCATTCCCAGGACTCTTCTGTCCGTTGCTCTCGACTTTAGTGCGTGCAGGCAAAGCTCCCGCGGCGCACCTCAGAACGCAGTCGCCAAAGGTGCTCCCGCAGGCCTTTCCCCTGACAAGACTTCCAAGCCGTGGGCCCCTGCAGCCAATGGCTGACTGCACGGTTTGCTGAGTGGGGCCAGTGTCCGCACTTGGCTAGCCTAATTCAGACTCACTCCCTGCCTGCCTGATCCCCTTCCCACAAGACCTTGTGCTGCCTGCGGACTAGAGGTCCCCAACTCCCTCTAGGTTCCTCCCTACCCACCTAGAGGAGCACCAAGGACTGCTTTACCCACCTGCCTGCCCTCCTGCGTGAGAAAGGAAGTCAGTGCCTGGTGGAATATCTCCATCAACCTGGGAGCATACAGTCAACACTACAGGCCACATCCCCAAAGCCTGAGGAGGAAAGTTTCAAACACCTCCTGGTGTGCAAGATTTGGCATGACATGAAACTGAGCAAGGTGGGATAATCCCCACAAGTGCAAAATGTTGCATTACACCACTTTCACCTGATCAAGGTGGCCAGAGAGTGGTCTGGTGTCAGTGTGTGTGACTGGGCAAGTCTAGAAAGACAGCTTACACGGGCTGCTTCTGGATGGTTCTGGAGAAGCTTGTCCGGGAGCCTACAGCAGCAGGATATGGTGGGGGCCATGGCAATCAAGAGCACTGGGAAAACAATATGCATAGAAAAAGAGCTACACCTATATGCTAGCCGGTCAGATAGTATCCCAAGACAGCTGAGAGGACCACCCCAAACCAAACTCACTGATCTCCCATCGATTCCACTTGATGGCTATGGCCCCGGACAGCAGAGATTGCCTTCAGTGGATTTCAGATACTGTGAAAACCTTTGGGGGCGAACGATGTTTCATGGTCCTCCAGCTAAATCACTGCTGGTTTGTAATTCCTAGCTTCAGGCTAGTCATGCAATGCACAACGATCAGGTTTCCGACCGTAAATTATTAAAAGAAGATGAAGAAGGGGCACATGAACGAAAGGATGAAGCTAAGGCATAGAGAAGGAAAGAGATTGACAAAGAGGGCAGAGAGAGAGAGAGAGAGAGAGAGAGAGAGAGAGAGAGAGAGAGAGAGAGAGAGAGAGAGAGAGAGTTAGAGAAACACAGAGAGATACAGAGGGTAAAAATAGTCATCCGTTGCATTCTTCTTCTCCGGAGCTCACGAGCAGCTGAGCCCTACTCAGCAGGTTCACCAGTCAAGGAAAGAGCTCACTGGGGCGACAGGAGATTCTGGCACATCCTGAGCCTTCTACTTCCTTGAAGGCATCCACCGCTTCGTTCAGACTACGGGATTCCTGGTGGCTCTGCCCCATCCGCAGTATGGGCCAGGTTATTTAAGGTTTTTTATTTTATTGAAACCTACTATTTGTATTGCTATCCATGACAGGTGTGCCTGTGCACTGCTGGCTTCATCCCGAAGACCACAGAGACCCTTGATCGGAGTCGCCGTTCACATAGTTGAGTCCGCTGATATCATAAGGGCGGTGCTACACACCCGAACAACCGGGGACTGATTTATCAGAGTCCCCTTTCAGCCCGCGAGAGTCCACTGATGTCATGAAGTGGAGGTACTACACACCGTACACCTGTGGACAGATGGACCAGAGTCGCCTTTCTTGCAGGGACAGTCCTCTGACAACATCAGGGGACGGTCTCAAAGCCGGACATCCGGTGGCATACTTCACGGTGACCAATTTCACGCAGGGACAGGTGCCTTTTCGGTCCCAACGAGGGCTCTTCCGGTCAACGGGTGTCACCCCCAAATGTGTCCCCCCCTGGGCACTTCCTATTACCCTCTTTCTCTCGGGCCCAGTCCTGCCGGGTCCGTTTTCATCTATCCGATTGGCATACGCCTTTGTTGCCCTTGCTGCCTGACGTTTGAGCTCAAGTGCGGGTGGTTCTAGGGCCTTGAAGGCAACGTCGGGCTTCGTAGTCGGGCTCACACACCCCCATGAAGCGCTCCCGGCCCGGCAGTGGCACCGGGAAAACCTTCCCACTAGCAGCTTGCGTGAGAACTATGGTTCCGGACGCCGCTTAGGGCCCGGATCTCTGAGCCTCCCCAGCTCGGGCCACGGGTTCTTCACAGAGCCTGCTGCTGTCCCCCTGTAGAGAGCGGACGGGCTGGGGTGAAAGTGGTGTCCTCGGCCTGGAACGGGGCAGGCCTAAGGCCGACAGCGATTTCCCGGGCTGTTTTGGTCCCCAGAACCTTTAGGCCACCGTCCGCTACCCGAGGTAACCCCGCTCTAAGCGGTCCGGGCAGTCTCCCACACCCGCTTCCGAAGGTTCCTGCGTTGACACAGGGATTTCAAGAGATCTACGCGAAGGAGGCCACTGCCTCATAGGCCCTTGCTGCTCAGAGAGCTCTCGGACGTGGAGGCTCCTTTGAGCTTTCGAAGCCTGTGCCTACTCTCCAGCTGGGGGGTCCTTGCCATCAGGGGACCCCACCACCAGCCAGGACAGGCAGGCGCAGATAAAGACAGGAAGCCGCGCCTTCAGGCCCCGCCCAACTCCGACAGGCCCCGCCCATCACGCCCTGGTCACACGCAAGCAGTCTCCTAATGCTGTGCCTCGGCTCTCAGGCTCCATGTCTGCGGGGAGTCCTGTGCTCATGGGCCAAGCAGCACCCATGTACCCCACTCAGTGCCAGCTCCGGAGCTCCTAGGGGACCCCATGCTCTTGGGCTCTTGCCCTCAGGCAGCTCTTGTGTTCCACCTGCTTCTGCCTGCCAGCTAGTTCATGTCAGCGAGGCTGGCGGTTGACTTGGCGGGCTTTGCACAAGCTGCACTTAGCACTTTGAGGAAGGTGTACTTGACCCTTTCGGGTTCCCTCATGCAAACTCACCTGGGTGACATAGCGTGCTGCTTTGGGCTGCCTTCTTCACCGTGCCGAGCAAAGAACTCAAGAAACCTCATAGGCATTCCAAGGACTCTTCTGTCCGTTGCTCCCGCCTTGAGTCTGCGCCTGCAAAGCTGCCGCGACGCACCTCAGAACCCAGTCGCCAAAGGTGCTCCCGCAGACCTTTCCTCTGACAAGACTTTCAAGCCCTGGGCACGGCAGCCATGGCTGACCGACCGGTTTGCTGAGTGGGGCCAGTGTCCGCACTTGGCTAGCCTAATTCAGACTCACTCCCTGCCTGCCTGATCCCCTTCCCACAAGACCTTGTGCGACCTGCGGACTATAGGTCCCCAACTCCCACTAGGTTCCTCCCTACCCACCTAGTGGAGCACCAAGGACTTCTTTACCCACCTCCCTGCCCTCCTGCGTGAGAAAGGAAGTCAGTGCCTAGTGGAATATCTCCATCAACCTGGGAGCATACAGTCAACACTACAGAACACATCCCCAAAGCCTGAGGAGGAAAGTTTCAAACACCTCCTGGCATGCAAGGTTTGCGATGACATGAAACTTAGCAAGGTTGGACAATCCCCGCAAGTGCAAAATGTTGCATTACACTACTTTCCCATTAGCAAGGTGGCCAGACAGTGGTCTGGTGTCAGTGTGTGTGACTGGGCAAGTCTAGAAAGACAGCTTACACGGGCTGCTTCTGTATGGTTCTGGAGAAACTGGTCCGAGAGCCTACAGCACCAGGAATTGGTGGGGGCCATGGCAATCAAGAGCACTGGGAAAACAATATGCATAGAAAAAGAGCTACACCTAAATCTAGCCGGTCAGATAGTATCCTAAGACAGCTGAGAGGACCACCGCATACCAAATTCACTGATCTCCCATCGATTCCACTTGATGGCTATGGCCCAGGACAGCAGAGATTGCCTTCAGTGGATTTCAGATACTGTGAAAACCTTTGGGGCCGAACGATGTTTCATGGTCCTCCAGCTAAATCACTGCTGGTTTAAAACTCCTAGCTTCAGGCTAGTCATGCAATGCACAACGACCGGTTTCTGACCGTAAATTATTAAAAGAAGATGAAGAAGGGGCACATGAACGAAAGGATGAAGCTAAGGCTTAGCGAAGGAAAGAGATTGACGAAGAGGGCAGATAGAGAGAGCCAGGGAGAGAGAGAACAAAGAGAGATAGAGTTAGAGAGACACAGAGAGATACAGAGGGTAGAAAATAGTCATCCGTAGCATTCTTCTTCTCCGGAGCTCACGAGCAGCTGAGCCCTACTCAGCAGGTTCACCAGTCAAGGAAAGAGCTCACTGGGGCGACAGGAGATTCTGGCACATCCTGAGCCTTCTACTTCCTTGAAGGCATCCACCGCTTCGTTCAGACTACGGGATTCCTGGTGGCTCTGCCCCATCCGCAGTATGGGCCAGGTTATTTAAGGTTTTTTTATTTTATTGAAACCTACTATTTGTATTGCTATCCATGACAGGTGTGCCTGTGCACTGCTGGCTTCATCCCGAAGACCACAGAGACCCTTGATCGGAGTCGCCGTTCACATAGTTGAGTCCGCTGACATCATAAGGGCGGTGCTACTCACCCGAACAACCGGGGCCTGATTTATCAGAGTCCCCTTTCAGCCCGCGAGAGTCCATTGATGTCATGAAGGGGAGGTACTACACACCGTACACCTGTGGACAGATGGACCAGAGTCGCCTTTCTTGCAGGGACAGTCCTCTGACAACATCAGGGGGCGGTCTCAAAGCCGGACATCCGGTGGCATACTTCTCGGGGACCAATTTCACGCAGGGACAGGTGCCTTTTAGGTCCCAACGAGGGCTCTTCCGGTCAATGGGTGTCCCCCCAAATGTGTCCCCTCTGGGCACTTCCTGTTACCATGCCTCTCTCGGGCCCTGTCTTTCCGGGTCTGTTTTCATCTATCCGATTGGCATACGCCTTTGTTGCCCGGGCTGCCTGACGTTTGAGCTCAAGTGCGGGTGGTTCTAGGGCCTTGAAGGCAACGTCGGGCTTCGCATTCGGGCTCACACACCCCGAGGAAGCGCTCACCGCCCGGCAGTGGCACCGGGAAAACCTTCCCACTAGCAGCTTGCGTGAGAACTATGGTTCCGGTCGCCTTCGTGGGGCCCGGCACTCTGAGCCTCCCCAGCTCGGGCCACGGGTTCTTCACAGAGCCTGCTGCTGTCCCCCTGTAGAGAGCGGACGGGCTGGGGTGAAAGTGGTGTCCTCGGCCTGGGACGGGGCAGGCCTAAGGCTGAAAGCGATTTCCCGGGCTGTTTTGGTCCCCAGAACCTTTAGGCCACCGTCCGCTACCCGAGGTAGCCCCGCTCTAAGCGGTGCGGGCAGTCTCCCACACCCGCTTCCCAAGGTTCCTGCGTTGACACAGGGACCTCAAGAGATCTATGTGAAGGAGGCCACTGCCTCATAGGCCCTTGCTGCTCAGAGAGCTCACGGATCTGGAGGCTCCTTTGAGCTTTGGAAGCCCCTGCGTACTCTCCACCTGGGGGTCCTTGCCATCAGGGGACCCCACCACCTGGCAGGAGAGGGCAGGCGCAGATAAAGACAAGAAGCCCCGCCTCCAGGCCCCGCCCAACTCCGACAGGCCCCGCCCATCACGCCCTGGTTACACGCAAGCAGTCCCCTAATGCTGTGCCTCGGCTCTCAGGCTCCATGTCTGCGGGGAGTCCTGTGCTCGTGGGCCAAGCAGCACCCATGTACCCCACTCAGTGCCAGCTCCGGGCCTCCTAGGGGACCCCATGCTCTTGGGCTCTTGCCCTCAGGCGGCCCTTTTTTCCCACCTGTTTCTGCCTGCCAGCTAGTTCATCCCAGCGAGGCCGGCGGTTGATTTGACGGGCTTTGCACAAGCTGCACTTATCACTTTGAGGAAGGTGTACTTGACGCTTTCGGGTTCCCTCATGCAAACTCACCTGGGTGACATAGCGTGCTGCTTTGGGCTGCCTTCTTCACCGTGCCGAACAAAGAACTCAAGAAACCTCATAGGCATTCCCAGGACTCTTCTGTCCGTTGCTCTCGACTTTAGTGCGTGCAGGCAAAGCTCCCGCGACGCACCTCAGAACGCAGTCGCCAAAGGTGCTCCCGCAGGCCTTTCCCCTGACAAGACTTCCAAGCCGTGGGCCCCTGCAGCCAATGGCTGACTGCACGGTTTGCTGAGTGGGGCCAGTGTCCGCACTTGGCTAGCCTAATTCAGAATCACTCCCTGCCTGCCTGATCCCCTTCCCACAAGACCTTGTGCTGCCTGCGGACTAGAGGTCCCCAACTCCCTCTAGGTTCCTCCCTACCCACCTAGTGGAGCACCAAGGACTGCTTTACCCACCTGCCTGCCCTCCTGCGTGAGAAAGGAAGTCAGTGCCTGGTGGAATATCTCCATCAACCTGGGAGCATACAGTCAACACTACAGGCCACATCCCCAAAGCCTGAGGAGGAAAGTTTCAAACACCTCCTGGTGTGCAACATTTGGCATGACATGAAACTGAGCAAGGTGGGATAATCCCCACAAGTGCAAAATGTTGCATTACACCACTTTCACCTGATCAAGGTGGCCAGAGAGTGGTCTGGTGTCAGTGTGTGTGCCTGGGCAAGTCTAGAAAGACAGCTTACACGGGCTGCTTCTGGATGGTTCTGGAGAAGCTTGTCCGGGAGCCTACAGCAGCAGGATTTGGTGGGGGCCATGGCAATCAAGAGCACTGGGAAAACAATATGCATAGAAAAAGAGCTACACCTATATGCTAGCCGGTCAGATAGTATCCCAAGACAGCTGAGAGGACCACCCCAAACCAAACTCACTGATCTCCCATCGATTCCACTTGATGGCTATGGCCGCGGACAGCAGAGATTGCCTTCAGTGGATTTCAGATACTGTGAAAACCTTTGGGGGCGAACGATGTTTCATGGTCCTCCAGCTAAATCACTGCTGGTTTGTAATTCCTAGCTTCAGGCTAGTCATGCAATGCACAACGATCAGGTTTCCGACCGTAAATTATTAAAAGAAGATGAAGAAGGGGCACATGAACGAAAGGATGAAGCTAAGGCATAGAGAAGGAAAGAGATTGACAAAGAGGGCAGAGAGAGAGAGAGAGAGAGAGAGAGAGAGAGAGAGAGAGAGTTAGAGAAACACAGAGAGATACAGAGGGTAAAAATAGTCATCCGTTGCATTCTTCTTCTCCGGAGCTCACGAGCAGCTGAGCCCTACTCAGCAGGTTCACCAGTCAAGGAAAGAGCTCACTGGGGCGACAGGAGATTCTGGCACATCCTGAGCCTTCTACTTCCTTGAAGGCATCCACCGCTTCGTTCAGACTACGGGATTCCTGGTGGCTCTGCCCCATCCGCAGTATGGGCCAGGTTATTTAAGGTTTTTTATTTTATTGAAACCTACTATTTGTATTGCTATCCATGACAGGTGTGCCTGTGCACTGCTGGCTTCATCCCGAAGACCACAGAGACCCTTGATCGGAGTCGCCGTTCACATAGTTGAGTCCGCTGATATCATAAGGGCGGTGCTACACACCCGAACAACCGGGGACTGATTTATCAGAGTCCCCTTTCAGCCCGCGAGAGTCCACTGATGTCATGAAGTGGAGGTACTACACACCGTACACCTGTGGACAGATGGACCAGAGTCGCCTTTCTTGCAGGGACAGTCCTCTGACAACATCAGGGGACGGTCTCAAAGCCGGACATCCGGTGGCATACTTCACGGTGACCAATTTCACGCAGGGACAGGTGCCTTTTCGGTCCCAACGAGGGCTCTTCCGGTCAACGGGTGTCACCCCCAAATGTGTCCCCCCCTGGGCACTTCCTATTACCCTCTTTCTCTCGGGCCCAGTCCTGCCGGGTCCGTTTTCATCTATCCGATTGGCATACGCCTTTGTTGCCCTTGCTGCCTGACGTTTGAGCTCAAGTGCGGGTGGTTCTAGGGCCTTCCAGGCAACGTTGGGCTTCGTAGTCGGGCTCACACACCCCCATGAAGCGCTCCCGGCCCGGCAGTGGCACCGGGAAAACCTTCCCACTAGCAGCTTGCGTGAGAACTATGGTTCCGGACGCCGCTTAGGGCCCGGCACTCTGAGCCTCCCCAGCTCGGGCCACGGGTTCTTCACAGAGCCTGCTGCTGTCCCCCTGTAGAGAGCGGACGGGCTGGGGTGAAAGTGGTGTCCTCGGCCTGGAACGGGGCAGGCCTAAGGCCGACAGCGATTTCCCGGGCTGTTTTGGTCCCCAGAACCTTTAGGCCACCGTCCGCTACCCGAGGTAACCCCGCTCTAAGCGGTCCGGGCAGTCTCCCACACCCGCTTCCGAAGGTTCCTGCGTTGACACAGGGATTTCAAGAGATCTACGCGAAGGAGGCCACTGCCTCATAGGCCCTTGCTGCTCAGAGAGCTCTCGGACGTGGAGGCTCCTTTGAGCTTTCGAAGCCTGTGCCTACTCTCCAGCTGGGGGGTCCTTGCCATCAGGGGACCCCACCACCAGCCAGGACAGGCAGGCGCAGATAAAGACAGGAAGCCGCGCCTTCAGGCCCCGCCCAACTCCGACAGGCCCCGCCCATCACGCCCTGGTCACACGCAAGCAGTCTCCTAATGCTGTGCCTCGGCTCTCAGGCTCCATGTCTGCGGGGAGTCCTGTGCTCATGGGCCAAGCAGCACCCATGTACCCCACTCAGTGCCAGCTCCGGAGCTCCTAGGGGACCCCATGCTCTTGGGCTCTTGCCCTCAGGCAGCTCTTGTGTTCCACCTGCTTCTGCCTGCCAGCTAGTTCATGTCAGCGAGGCTGGCGGTTGACTTGGCGGGCTTTGCACAAGCTGCACTTAGCACTTTGAGGAAGGTGTACTTGACGCTTTCGGGTTCCCTCATGCAAACTCACCTGGGTGACATAGCGTGCTGCTTTGGGCTGCCTTCTTCACCGTGCCGAACAAAGAACTCAAGAAACCTCATAGGCATTCCCAGGACTCTTCTGTCCGTTGCTCTCGACTTTAGTGCGTGCAGGCAAAGCTCCCGCGGCGCACCTCAGAACGCAGTCGCCAAAGGTGCTCCCGCAGGCCTTTCCCCTGACAAGACTTCCAAGGCGTGGGCCCCTGCAGCCAATGGCTGACTGCACGGTTTGCTGAGTGGGGCCAGTGTCCGCACTTGGCTAGCCTAATTCAGACTCACTCCCTGCCTGCCTGATCCCCTTCCCACAAGACCTTGTGCTGCCTGCGGACTAGAGGTCCCCAACTCCCTCTAGGTTCCTCCCTACCCACCTAGTGGAGCACCAAGGACTCCTTTACCCACCTGCCTGCCCTCCTGCGTGAGAAAGGAAGTCAGTGCCTGGTGGAATATCTCCATCAACCTGGGAGCATACAGTCAACACTACAGGCCACATCCCCAAAGCCTGAGGAGGAAAGTTTCAAACACCTCCTGGTGTGCAAGATTTGGCATGACATGAAACTGAGCAAGGTGGGACAATCCCCACAAGTGCAAAATGTTGCATTACACCACTTTCACCTGATCAAGGTGGCCAGAGAGTGGTCTGGTGTCAGTGTGTGTGACTGGGCAAGTCTAGAAAGACAGCTTACACGGGCTGCTTCTGGATGGTTCTGGAGAAGCTTGTCCGGGAGCCTACAGCAGCAGGATTTGGTGGGGGCCATGGCAATCAAGAGCACTGGGAAAACAATATGCATAGAAAAAGAGCTACACCTATATGCTAGCCGGTCAGATAGTATCCCAAGACAGCTGAGAGGACCACCCCAAACCAAACTCACTGATCTCCCATCGATTCCACTTGATGGCTATGGCCCCGGACAGCAGAGATTGCCTTCAGTGGATTTCAGATACTGTGAAAACCTTTGGGGGCGAACGATGTTTCATGGTCCTCCAGCTAAATCACTGCTGGTTTGTAATTCCTAGCTTCAGGCTAGTCATGCAATGCACAACGATCAGGTTTCCGACCGTAAATTATTAAAAGAAGATGAAGAAGGGGCACATGAACGAAAGGATGAAGCTAAGGCATAGAGAAGGAAAGAGATTGACAAAGAGGGCAGAGAGAGAGAGAGAGAGAGAGAGAGAGAGAGAGAGAGAGAGAGAGAGAGAGAGAGAGAGAGAGAGAGAGAGTTAGAGAAACACAGAGAGATACAGAGGGTAAAAATAGTCATCCGTTGCATTCTTCTTCTCCGGAGCTCACGAGCAGCTGAGCCCTACTCAGCAGGTTCACCAGTCAAGGAAAGAGCTCACTGGGGCGACAGGAGATTCTGGCACATCCTGAGCCTTCTACTTCCTTGAAGGCATCCGCCGCTTCGTTCAGACTACGGGATTCCTGGTGGCTCTGCCCCATCCGCAGTATGGGCCAGGTTATTTAAGGTTTTTTATTTTATTGAAACCTACTATTTGTATTGCTATCCATGACAGGTGTGCCTGTGCACTGCTGGCTTCATCCCGAAGACCACAGAGACCCTTGATCGGAGTCGCCGTTCACATAGTTAAGAGTCTGCCAACATCATAAGGGCGGTGCTACTCACCCGAACAACCGGGGCCTGATTTATCAGAGTCCCCTTTCAGCCCGCGAGAGTCCACTGATGTCATGAAGTGGAGGTACTACACACCGTACACCTGTGGACAGATGGACCAGAGTCGCCTTTCTTGCAGGGACAGTCCTCTGACAACATCAGGGGACGGTCTCAAAGCCGGACATCCGGTGGCATACTTCTCGGGGACCAATTTCACGCAGGGACAGGTGCCTTTTAGGTCCCAACGAGGGCTCTTCCGGTCAATGGGTGTCCCCCCAAATGTGTCCCCTCTGGGCACTTCCTGTTACCATGCCTCTCTCGGGCCCTGTCTTTCCGGGTCTGTTTTCATCTATCCGATTGGCATACGCCTTTGTTGCCCGGGCTGCCTGACGTTTGAGCTCAAGTGCGGGTGGTTCTAGGGCCTTGAAGGCAACGTCGGGCTTCGCATTCGGGCTCACACACCCCGATGAAGCGCTCACCGCCCGGCAGTGGCACCGGGAAAACCTTCCCACTAGCAGCTTGCGTGAGAACTATGGTTCCGGTCGCCTTCGTGGGGCCCGGCACTCTGAGCCTCCCCAGCTCGGGCCACGGGTTCTTCACAGAGCCTGCTGCTGTCCCCCTGTAGAGAGCGGACGGGCTGGGGTGAAAGTGGTGTCCTCGGCCTGGGACGGGGCAGGCCTAAGGCTGAAAGCGATTTCCCGGGCTGTTTTGGTCCCCAGAACCTTTAGGCCACCGTCCGCTACCCGAGGTAGCCCCGCTCTAAGCGGTGCGGGCAGTCTCCCACACCCGCTTCCCAAGGTTCCTGCGTTGACACAGAGACCTCAAGAGATCTATGTGAAGGAGGCCACTGCCTCATAGGCCCTTGCTGCTCAGAGAGCTCACGGATCTGGAGGCTCCTTTGAGCTTTGGAAGCCCCTGCGTACTCTCCACCTGGGGGTCCTTGCCATCAGGGGACCCCACCACCTGGCAGGAGAGGGCAGGCGCAGATAAAGACAAGAAGCCCCGCCTCCAGGCCCCGCCCAACTCCGACAGGCCCCGCCCATCACGCCCTGGTTACACGCAAGCAGTCCCCTAATGCTGTGCCTCGGCTCTCAGGCTCCATGTCTGCGGGGAGTCCTGTGCTCGTGGGCCAAGCAGCACCCATGTACCCCACTCAGTGCCAGCTCCGGGCCTCCTAGGGGACCCCATGCTCTTGGGCTCTTGCCCTCAGGCGGCCCTTTTTTCCCACCTGTTTCTGCCTGCCAGCTAGTTCATCCCAGCGAGGCCGGCGGTTGATTTGACGGGCTTTGCACAAGCTGCACTTATCACTTTGAGGAAGGTGTACTTGACGCTTTCGGGTTCCCTCATGCAAACTCACCTGGGTGACATAGCGTGCTGCTTTGGGCTGCCTTCTTCACCGTGCCGAACAAAGAACTCAAGAAACCTCATAGGCATTCCCAGGACTCTTCTGTCCGTTGCTCTCGACTTTAGTGCGTGCAGGCAAAGCTCCCGCGGCGCACCTCAGAACGCAGTCGCCAAAGGTGCTCCCGCAGGCCTTTCCCCTGACAAGACTTCCAAGCCGTGGGCCCCTGCAGCCAATGGCTGACTGCACGGTTTGCTGAGTGGGGCCAGTGTCCGCACTTGGCTAGCCTAATTCAGACTCACTCCCTGCCTGCCTGATCCCCTTCCCACAAGACCTTGTGCTGCCTGCGGACTAGAGGTCCCCAACTCCCTCTAGGTTCCTCCCTACCCACCTAGTGGAGCACCAAGGACTGCTTTACCCACCTGCCTGCCCTCCTGCGTGAGAAAGGAAGTCAGTGCCTAGTGGAATATCTCCATCAACCTGGGAGCATACAGTCAACACTACAGAACACATCCCCAAAGCCTGAGGAGGAAAGTTTCAAACACCTCCTGGCATGCAAGGTTTGCGATGACATGAAACTTAGCAAGGTTGGACAATCCCCGCAAGTGCAAAATGTTGCATTACACTACTTTCCCATTAGCAAGGTGGCCAGACAGTGGTCTGGTGTCAGTGTGTGTGACTGGGCAAGTCTAGAAAGACAGCTTACACGGGCTGCTTCTGGATGGTTCTGGAGAAACTGGTCCGAGAGCCTACAGCACCAGGAATTGGTGGGGGCCATGGCAATCAAGAGCACTGGGAAAACAATATGCATAGAAAAAGAGCTACACCTATATCCTAGCCGGTCAGATAGTATCCTAAGACAGCTGAGAGGACCACCGCAAACCAAATTCACTGATCTCCCATCGATTCCACTTGATGGCTATGGCCCAGGACAGCAGAGATTGCCTTCAGTGGATTTCAGATACTGTGAAAACCTTTGGGGCCGAACGATGTTTCATGGTCCTCCAGCTAAATCACTGCTGGTTTAAAACTCCTAGCTTCAGGCTAGTCATGCAATGCACAACGACCGGTTTCTGACCTTAAATTTTTAAAAGAAGATGAAGAAGGTGCACATGAACGAAAGGATGAAGCTAAGGCGTAGCGAAGGAAAGAGATTGACGAAGAGGGCAGATAGAGAGAGCCAGGGAGAGAGAACAAAGAGAGATAGAGTTAGAGAGACACAGAGAGATACAGAGGGTAGAAAATAGTCATCCGTAGCATTCTTCTTCTCCGGAGCTCACGAGCAGCTGAGCCCTACTCAGCAGGTTCACCAGTCAAGGAAAGAGCTCACTGGGGCGACAGGAGATTCTGGCACATCCTGAGCCTTCTACTTCCTTGAAGGCATCCACCGCTTCGTTCAGACTACGGGATTCCTGGTGGCTCTGCCCCATCCGCAGTATGGGCCAGGTTATTTAAGGTTTTTTTATTTTATTGAAACCTACTATTTGTATTGCTATCCATGACAGGTGTGCCTGTGCACTGCTGGCTTCATCCCGAAGACCACAGAGACCCTTGATCGGAGTCGCCGTTCACATAGTTGAGTCCGCTGACATCATAAGGGCGGTGCTACTCACCCGAACAACCGGGGCCTGATTTATCAGAGTCCCCTTTCAGCCCGCGAGAGTCCATTGATGTCATGAAGGGGAGGTACTACACACCGTACACCTGTGGACAGATGGACCAGAGTCGCCTTTCTTGCAGGGACAGTCCTCTGACAACATCAGGGGGCGGTCTCAAAGCCGGACATCCGGTGGCATACTTCTCGGGGACCAATTTCACGCAGGGACAGGTGCCTTTTAGGTCCCAACGAGGGCTCTTCCGGTCAATGGGTGTCCCCCCAAATGTGTCCCCTCTGGGCACTTCCTGTTACCATGCCTCTCTCGGGCCCTGTCTTTCCGGGTCTGTTTTCATCTATCCGATTGGCATACGCCTTTGTTGCCCGGGCTGCCTGACGTTTGAGCTCAAGTGCGGGTGGTTCTAGGGCCTTGAAGGCAACGTCTGGCTTCGCAGTCGGGCTCACACACCCCCATGAAGCGCTCCCGGCCAGGCCGTGGGACCGGGAAAACCTTCCCACTAGCAGCTTGCGTGAGAACTATGGTTCCGGTCGCCTTCGTGGGGCCCGGCACTCTGAGCCTCCCCAGCTCGGGCCACGGGTTCTTCACAGAGCCTGCTGCTGTCCCCCTGTAGAGAGCGGACGGGCTGGGGTGAAAGTGGTGTCCTCGGCCTGGGACGGGGCAGGCCTAAGGCTGAAAGCGATTTCCCGGGCTGTTTTGGTCCCCAGAACCTTTAGGCCACCGTCCGCTACCCGAGGTAGCCCCGCTCTAAGCGGTGCGGGCAGTCTCCCACACCCGCTTCCCAAGGTTCCTGCGTTGACACAGGGACCTCAAGAGATCTATGTGAAGGAGGCCACTGCCTCATAGGCCCTTGCTGCTCAGAGAGCTCACGGATCTGGAGGCTCCTTTGAGCTTTGGAAGCCCCTGCGTACTCTCCACCTGGGGGTCCTTGCCATCAGGGGACCCCACCACCTGGCAGGAGAGGGCAGGCGCAGATAAAGACAAGAAGCCCCGCCTCCAGGCCCCGCCCAACTCCGACAGGCCCCGCCCATCACGCCCTGGTCACACGTAAGCAGTCCCCTAATGCTGTGCCTCGGCTCTCAGGCTCCATGTCTGCGGGGAGTCCTGTGCTCGTGGGCCAAGCAGCACCCATGTACCCCACTCAGTGCCAGCTCCGGGGCTCCTAGGGGACCCCATGCTCTTGGGCTCTTGCCCTCAGGCGGCCCTTTTTTTCCACCTGTTTCTGCCTGCCAGCTAGTTCATCCCAGCGAGGCCGGCGGTTGATTTGACGGGCTTTGCACAAGCTGCACTTATCACTTTGAGGAAGGTGTACTTGACGCTTTCGGGTTCCCTCATGCAAACTCACCTGGGTGACATAGCGTGCTGCTTTGGGCTGCCTTCTTCACCGTGCCGAACAAAGAACTCAAGAAACCTCATAGGCATTCCCAGGACTCTTCTGTCCGTTGCTCTCGACTTTAGTGCGTGCAGGCAAAGCTCCCGCGGCGCACCTCAGAACGCAGCCGCCAAAGGTGCTCCCGCAGGCCTTTCCCCTGACAAGACTTCCAAGCCGTGGGCCCCTGCAGCCAATGGCTGACTGCACGGTTTGCTGAGTGGGGCCAGTGTCCGCACTTGGCTAGCCTAATTCAGACTCACTCCCTGCCTGCCTGATCCCCTTCCCACAAGACCTTGTGCTGCCTGCGGACTAGAGGTCCCCAACTCCCTCTAGGTTCCTCCCTACCCACCTAGTGGAGCACCAAGGACTCCTTTACCCACCTGCCTGCCCTCCTGCGTGAGAAAGGAAGTCAGTGCCTGGTGGAATATCTCCATCAACCTGGGAGCATACTGTCAACACTACAGGCCACATCCCCAAAGCCTGAGGAGGAAAGTTTCAAACACCTCCTGGTGTGCAAGATTTGGCATGACATGAAACTGAGCAAGGTGGGACAATCCCCACAAGTGCAAAATGTTGCATTACACCACTTTCACCTGATCAAGGTGGCCAGAGAGTGGTCTGGTGTCAGTGTGTGTGACTGGGCAAGTCTAGAAAGACAGCTTACACGGGCTGCTTCTGGATGGTTCTGGAGAAGCTTGTCCGGGAGCCTACAGCAGCAGGATTTGGTGGGGGCCATGGCAATCAAGAGCACTGGGAAAACAATATGCATAGAAAAAGAGCTACACCTATATGCTAGCCGGTCAGATAGTATCCCAAGACAGCTGAGAGGACCACCCCAAACCAAACTCACTGATCTCCCATCGATTCCACTTGATGGCTATGGCCCCGGACAGCAGAGATTGCCTTCAGTGGATTTCAGATACTGTGAAAACCTTTGGGGGCGAACGATGTTTCATGGTCCTCCAGCTAAATCACTGCTGGTTTGTAATTCCTAGCTTCAGGCTAGTCATGCAATGCACAACGATCAGGTTTCCGACCGTAAATTATTAAAAGAAGATGAAGAAGGGGCACATGAACGAAAGGATGAAGCTAAGGCATAGAGAAGGAAAGAGATTGACAAAGAGGGCAGAGAGAGAGAGAGAGAGAGAGAGAGAGAGAGAGAGAGTTAGAGAAACACAGAGAGATACAGAGGGTAAAAATAGTCATCCGTTGCATTCTTCTTCTCCGGAGCTCACGAGCAGCTGAGCCCTACTCAGCAGGTTCACCAGTCAAGGAAAGAGCTCACTGGGGCGACAGGAGATTCTGGCACATCCTGAGCCTTCTACTTCCTTGAAGGCATCCACCGCTTCGTTCAGACTACGGGATTCCTGGTGGCTCTGCCCCATCCGCAGTATGGGCCAGGTTATTTAAGGTTTTTTATTTTATTGAAACCTACTATTTGTATTGCTATCCATGACAGGTGTGCCTGTGCACTGCTGGCTTCATCCCGAAGACCACAGAGACCCTTGATCGGAGTCGCCGTTCACATAGTTGAGTCCGCTGACATCATAAGGGCGGTGCTACACACCCGAACAACCGGGGACTGATTTATCAGAGTCCCCTTTCAGCCCGCGAGAGTCCACTGATGTCATGAAGTGGAGGTACTACACACCGTACACCTGTGGACAGATGGACCAGAGTCGCCTTTCTTGCAGGGACAGTCCTCTGACAACATCAGGGGACGGTCT
Organism: Tenrec ecaudatus; assembly: GCF_050624435.1. Taxonomy (NCBI): domain Eukaryota; kingdom Metazoa; phylum Chordata; class Mammalia; order Afrosoricida; family Tenrecidae; genus Tenrec; species Tenrec ecaudatus. The sequence continues at coordinate 10,013,183 of NC_134549.1, forward strand.
CAAAGCCGGACATCCGGTGGCATACTTCTCGGGGACCAATTTCACGCAGGGACAGGTGCCTTTTAGGTCCCAACGAGGGCTCTTCCGGTCAATGGGTGTCCCCCCAAATGTGTCCCCTCTGGGCACTTCCTGTTACCATGCCTCTCTCGGGCCCTGTCTTTCCGGGTCTGTTTTCATCTATCCGATTGGCATACGCCTTTGTTGCCCGGGCTGCCTGACGTTTGAGCTCAAGTGCGGGTGGTTCTAGGGCCTTGAAGGCAACGTCGGGCTTCGCATTCGGGCTCACACACCCCGATGAAGCGCTCACCGCCCGGCAGTGGCACCGGGAAAACCTTCCCACTAGCAGCTTGCGTGAGAACTATGGTTCCGGTCGCCTTCGTGGGGCCCGGCACTCTGAGCCTCCCCAGCTCGGGCCACGGGTTCTTCACAGAGCCTGCTGCTGTCCCCCTGTAGAGAGCGGACGGGCTGGGGTGAAAGTGGTGTCCTCGGCCTGGGACGGGGCAGGCCTAAGGCTGAAAGCGATTTCCCGGGCTGTTTTGGTCCCCAGAACCTTTAGGCCACCGTCCGCTACCCGAGGTAGCCCCGCTCTAAGCGGTCCGGGCAGTGGCCCACACCCGCTTCCCAAGGTTCCTGCGTTGACACAGGGACCTCAAGAGATCTATGTGAAGGAGGCCACTGCCTCATAGGCCCTTGCTGCTCAGAGAGCTCACGGATCTGGAGGCTCCTTTGAGCTTTGGAAGCCCCTGCGTACTCTCCACCTGGGGGTCCTTGCCATCAGGGGACCCCACCACCTGGCAGGAGAGGGCAGGCGCAGATAAAGACAAGAAGCCCCGCCTCCAGGCCCCGCCCAACTCCGACAGGCCCCGCCCATCACGCCCTGGTTACACGCAAGCAGTCCCCTAATGCTGTGCCTCGGCTCTCAGGCTCCATGTCTGCGGGGAGTCCTGTGCTCGTGGGCCAAGCAGCACCCATGTACCCCACTCAGTGCCAGCTCCGGGCCTCCTAGGGGACCCCATGCTCTTGGGCTCTTGCCCTCAGGCGGCCCTTTTTTTCCACCTGTTTCTGCCTGCCAGCTAGTTCATCCCAGCGAGGCCGGCGGTTGATTTGACGGGCTTTGCACAAGCTGCACTTATCACTTTGAGGAAGGTGTACTTGACGCTTTCGGGTTCCCTCATGCAAACTCACCTGGGTGACATAGCGTGCTGCTTTGGGCTGCCTTCTTCACCGTGCCGAACAAAGAACTCAAGAAACCTCATAGGCATTCCCAGGACTCTTCTGTCCGTTGCTCTCGACTTTAGTGCGTGCAGGCAAAGCTCCCGCGGCGCACCTCAGAACGCAGTCGCCAAAGGTGCTCCCGCAGGCCTTTCCCCTGACAAGACTTCCAAGGCGTGGGCCCCTGCAGCCAATGGCTGACTGCACGGTTTGCTGAGTGGGGCCAGTGTCCGCACTTGGCTAGCCTAATTCAGACTCACTCCCTGCCTGCCTGATCCCCTTCCCACAAGACCTTGTGCTGCCTGCGGACTAGAGGTCCCCAACTCCCTCTAGGTTCCTCCCTACCCACCTAGTGGAGCACCAAGGACTGCTTTACCCACCGGCCTGCCCTCCTGCGTGAGAAAGGAAGTCAGTGCCTGGTGGAATATCTCCATCAACCTGGGAGCATACAGTCAACACTACAGGCCACATCCCCAAAGCCTGAGGAGGAAAGTTTCAAACACCTCCTGGTGTGCAAGATTTGGCATGACATGAAACTGAGCAAGGTGGGATAATCCCCACAAGTGCAAAATGGTGCATTACACCACTTTCACCTGATCAAGGTGGCCAGAGAGTGGTCTGGTGTCAGTGTGTGTGACTGGGCAAGTCTAGAAAGACAGCTTACACGGGCTGCTTCTGGATGGTTCTGGAGAAGCTTGTCCGGGAGCCTACAGCAGCAGGATTTGGTGGGGGCCATGGCAATCAAGAGCACTGGGAAAACAATATGCATAGAAAAAGAGCTACACCTATATGCTAGCCGGTCAGATAGTATCCCAAGACAGCTGAGAGGACCACCCCAAACCAAACTCACTGATCTCCCATCGATTCCACTTGATGGCTATGGCCCCGGACAGCAGAGATTGCCTTCAGTGGATTTCAGATACTGTGAAAACCTTTGGGGGCGAACGATGTTTCATGGTCCTCCAGCTAAATCACTGCTGGTTTGTAATTCCTAGCTTCAGGCTAGTCATGCAATGCACAACGATCAGGTTTCCGACCGTAAATTATTAAAAGAAGATGAAGAAGGGGCACATGAACGAAAGGATGAAGCTAAGGCATAGAGAAGGAAAGAGATTGACAAAGAGGGCAGAGAGAGAGAGAGAGAGAGAGAGAGAGAGAGAGAGAGAGAGAGAGAGAGAGAGAGAGTTAGAGAAACACAGAGAGATACAGAGGGTAAAAATAGTCATCCGTTGCATTCTTCTTCTCCGGAGCTCACGAGCAGCTGAGCCCTACTCAGCAGGTTCACCAGTCAAGGAAAGAGCTCACTGGGGCGACAGGAGATTCTGGCACATCCTGAGCCTTCTACTTCCTTGAAGGCATCCACCGCTTCGTTCAGACTACGGGATTCCTGGTGGCTCTGCCCCATCCGCAGTATGGGCCAGGTTATTTAAGGTTTTTTATTTTATTGAAACCTACTATTTGTATTGCTATCCATGACAGGTGTGCCTGTGCACTGCTGGCTTCATCCCGAAGACCACAGAGACCCTTGATCGGAGTCGCCGTTCACATAGTTGAGTCCGCTGATATCATAAGGGCGGTGCTACACACCCGAACAACCGGGGACTGATTTATCAGAGTCCCCTTTCAGCCCGCGAGAGTCCACTGATGTCATGAAGTGGAGGTACTACACACCGTACACCTGTGGACAGATGGACCAGAGTCGCCTTTCTTGCAGGGACAGTCCTCTGACAACATCAGGGGACGGTCTCAAAGCCGGACATCCGGTGGCATACTTCACGGTGACCAATTTCACGCAGGGACAGGTGCCTTTTCGGTCCCAACGAGGGCTCTTCCGGTCAACGGGTGTCACCCCCAAATGTGTCCCCCCCTGGGCACTTCCTATTACCCTCTTTCTCTCGGGCCCAGTCCTGCCGGGTCCGTTTTCATCTATCCGATTGGCATACGCCTTTGTTGCCCTTGCTGCCTGACGTTTGAGCTCAAGTTCGGGTGGTTCTAGGGCCTTGAAGGCAACGTCGGGCTTCGTAGTCGGGCTCACACACCCCCATGAAGCGCTCCCGGTCCGGCAGTGGCACCGGGAAAACCTTCCCACTAGCAGCTTGCGTGAGAACTATGGTTCCGGACGCCGCTTAGGGCCCGGCACTCTGAGCCTCCCCAGCTCGGGCCACGGGTTCTTCACAGAGCCTGCTGCTGTCCCCCTGTAGAGAGCGGACGGGCTGGGGTGAAAGTGGTGTCCTCGGCCTGGAACGGGGCAGGCCTAAGGCCGACAGCGATTTCCCGGGCTGTTTTGGTCCCCAGAACCTTTAGGCCACCGTCCGCTACCCGAGGTAACCCCGCTCTAAGCGGTCCGGGCAGTCTCCCACACCCGCTTCCGAAGGTTCCTGCGTTGACACAGGGATTTCAAGAGATCTACGCGAAGGAGGCCACTGCCTCATAGGCCCTTGCTGCTCAGAGAGCTCTCGGACGTGGAGGCTCCTTTGAGCTTTCGAAGCCTGTGCCTACTCTCCAGCTGGGGGGTCCTTGCCATCAGGGGACCCCACCACCAGCCAGGACAGGCAGGCGCAGATAAAGACAGGAAGCCGCGCCTTCAGGCCCCGCCCAACTCCGACAGGCCCCGCCCATCACGCCCTGGTCACACGCAAGCAGTCTCCTAATGCTGTGCCTCGGCTCTCAGGCTCCATGTCTGCGGGGAGTCCTGTGCTCATGGGCCAAGCAGCACCCATGTACCCCACTCAGTGCCAGCTCCGGAGCTCCTAGGGGACCCCATGCTCTTGGGCTCTTGCCCTCAGGCAGCTCTTGTGTTCCACCTGCTTCTGCCTGCCAGCTAGTTCATGTCAGCGAGGCTGGCGGTTGACTTGGCGGGCTTTGCACAAGCTGCACTTAGCACTTTGAGGAAGGTGTACTTGACGCTTTCGGGTTCCCTCATGCAAACTCACCTGGGTGACATAGCGTGCTGCTTTGGGCTGCCTTCTTCACCGTGCCGAACAAAGAACTCAAGAAACCTCATAGGCATTCCCAGGACTCTTCTGTCCGTTGCTCTCGACTTTAGTGCGTGCAGGCAAAGCTCCCGCGGCGCACCTCAGAACGCAGTCGCCAAAGGTGCTCCCGCAGGCCTTTCCCCTGACAAGACTTCCAAGGCGTGGGCCCCTGCAGCCAATGGCTGACTGCACGGTTTGCTGAGTGGGGCCAGTGTCCGCACTTGGCTAGCCTAATTCAGACTCACTCCCTGCCTACCTGATCCCCTTCCCACAAGACCTTGTGCTGCCTGCGGACTAGAGGTCCCCAACTCCCTCTAGGTTCCTCCCTACCCACCTAGTGGAGCACCAAGGACTCCTTTACCCACCTGCCTGCCCTCCTGCGTGAGAAAGGAAGTCAGTGCCTGGTGGAATATCTCCATCAACCTGGGAGCATACAGTCAACACTACAGGCCACATCCCCAAAGCCTGAGGAGGAAAGTTTCAAACACCTCCTGGTGTGCAAGATTTGGCATGACATGAAACTGAGCAAGGTGGGACAATCCCCACAAGTGCAAAATGGTGCATTACACCACTTTCACCTGATCAAGGTGGCCAGAGAGTGGTCTGGTGTCAGTGTGTGTGACTGGGCAAGTCTAGAAAGACAGCTTACACGGGCTGCTTCTGGATGGTTCTGGAGAAGCTTGTCCGGGAGCCTACAGCAGCAGGATTTGGTGGGGGCCATGGCAATCAAGAGCACTGGGAAAACAATATGCATAGAAAAAGAGCTACACCTATATGCTAGCCGGTCAGATAGTATCCCAAGACAGCTGAGAGGACCACCCCAAACCAAACTCACTGATCTCCCATCGATTCCACTTGATGGCTATGGCCCCGGACAGCAGAGATTGCCTTCAGTGGATTTCAGATACTGTGAAAACCTTTGGGGGCGAACGATGTTTCATGGTCCTCCAGCTAAATCACTGCTGGTTTGTAATTCCTAGCTTCAGGCTAGTCATGCAATGCACAACGATCAGGTTTCCGACCGTAAATTATTAAAAGAAGATGAAGAAGGGGCACATGAACGAAAGGATGAAGCTAAGGCATAGAGAAGGAAAGAGATTGACAAAGAGGGCAGAGAGAGAGAGAGAGAGAGAGAGAGAGAGAGAGAGAGAGAGAGAGAGTTAGAGAAACACAGAGAGATACAGAGGGTAAAAATAGTCATCCGTTGCATTCTTCTTCTCCGGAGCTCACGAGCAGCTGAGCCCTACTCAGCAGGTTCACCAGTCAAGGAAAGAGCTCACTGGGGCGACAGGAGATTCTGGCACATCCTGAGCCTTCTACTTCCTTGAAGGCATCCACCGCTTCGTTCAGACTACGGGATTCCTGGTGGCTCTGCCCCATCCGCAGTATGGGCCAGGTTATTTAAGGTTTTTTATTTTATTGAAACCTACTATTTGTATTGCTATCCATGACAGGTGTGCCTGTGCACTGCTGGCTTCATCCCGAAGACCACAGAGACCCTTGATCGGAGTCGCCGTTCACATAGTTGAGTCCGCTGATATCATAAGGGCGGTGCTACACACCCGAACAACCGGGGACTGATTTATCAGAGTCCCCTTTCAGCCCGCGAGAGTCCACTGATGTCATGAAGTGGAGGTACTACACACCGTACACCTGTGGACAGATGGACCAGAGTCGCCTTTCTTGCAGGGACAGTCCTCTGACAACATCAGGGGACGGTCTCAAAGCCGGACATCCGGTGGCATACTTCACGGTGACCAATTTCACGCAGGGACAGGTGCCTTTTCGGTCCCAACGAGGGCTCTTCCGGTCAACGGGTGTCACCCCCAAATGTGTCCCCCCCTGGGCACTTCCTATTACCCTCTTTCTCTCGGGCCCAGTCCTGCCGGGTCCGTTTTCATCTATCCGATTGGCATACGCCTTTGTTGCCCTTGCTGCCTGACGTTTGAGCTCAAGTTCGGGTGGTTCTAGGGCCTTGAAGGCAACGTCGGGCTTCGTAGTCGGGCTCACACACCCCCATGAAGCGCTCCCGGTCCGGCAGTGGCACCGGGAAAACCTTCCCACTAGCAGCTTGCGTGAGAACTATGGTTCCGGACGCCGCTTAGGGCCCGGCACTCTGAGCCTCCCCAGCTCGGGCCACGGGTTCTTCACAGAGCCTGCTGCTGTCCCCCTGTAGAGAGCGGACGGGCTGGGGTGAAAGTGGTGTCCTCGGCCTGGAACGGGGCAGGCCTAAGGCCGACAGCGATTTCCCGGGCTGTTTTGGTCCCCAGAACCTTTAGGCCACCGTCCGCTACCCGAGGTAACCCCGCTCTAAGCGGTCCGGGCAGTCTCCCACACCCGCTTCCGAAGGTTCCTGCGTTGACACAGGGATTTCAAGAGATCTACGCGAAGGAGGCCACTGCCTCATAGGCCCTTGCTGCTCAGAGAGCTCTCGGACGTGGAGGCTCCTTTGAGCTTTCGAAGCCTGTGCCTACTCTCCAGCTGGGGGGTCCTTGCCATCAGGGGACCCCACCACCAGCCAGGACAGGCAGGCGCAGATAAAGACAGGAAGCCGCGCCTTCAGGCCCCGCCCAACTCCGACAGGCCCCGCCCATCACGCCCTGGTCACACGCAAGCAGTCTCCTAATGCTGTGCCTCGGCTCTCAGGCTCCATGTCTGCGGGGAGTCCTGTGCTCATGGGCCAAGCAGCACCCATGTACCCCACTCAGTGCCAGCTCCGGAGCTCCTAGGGGACCCCATGCTCTTGGGCTCTTGCCCTCAGGCAGCTCTTGTGTTCCACCTGCTTCTGCCTGCCAGCTAGTTCATGTCAGCGAGGCTGGCGGTTGACTTGGCGGGCTTTGCACAAGCTGCACTTAGCACTTTGAGGAAGGTGTACTTGACGCTTTCGGGTTCCCTCATGCAAACTCACCTGGGTGACATAGCGTGCTGCTTTGGGCTGCCTTCTTCACCGTGCCGAACAAAGAACTCAAGAAACCTCATAGGCATTCCCAGGACTCTTCTGTCCGTTGCTCTCGACTTTAGTGCGTGCAGGCAAAGCTCCCGCGGCGCACCTCAGAACGCAGTCGCCAAAGGTGCTCCCGCAGGCCTTTCCCCTGACAAGACTTCCAAGGCGTGGGCCCCTGCAGCCAATGGCTGACTGCACGGTTTGCTGAGTGGGGCCAGTGTCCGCACTTGGCTAGCCTAATTCAGACTCACTCCCTGCCTACCTGATCCCCTTCCCACAAGACCTTGTGCTGCCTGCGGACTAGAGGTCCCCAACTCCCTCTAGGTTCCTCCCTACCCACCTAGTGGAGCACCAAGGACTCCTTTACCCACCTGCCTGCCCTCCTGCGTGAGAAAGGAAGTCAGTGCCTGGTGGAATATCTCCATCAACCTGGGAGCATACAGTCAACACTACAGGCCACATCCCCAAAGCCTGAGGAGGAAAGTTTCAAACACCTCCTGGTGTGCAAGATTTGGCATGACATGAAACTGAGCAAGGTGGGACAATCCCCACAAGTGCAAAATGGTGCATTACACCACTTTCACCTGATCAAGGTGGCCAGAGAGTGGTCTGGTGTCAGTGTGTGTGACTGGGCAAGTCTAGAAAGACAGCTTACACGGGCTGCTTCTGGATGGTTCTGGAGAAGCTTGTCCGGGAGCCTACAGCAGCAGGATTTGGTGGGGGCCATGGCAATCAAGAGCACTGGGAAAACAATATGCATAGAAAAAGAGCTACACCTATATGCTAGCCGGTCAGATAGTATCCCAAGACAGCTGAGAGGACCACCCCAAACCAAACTCACTGATCTCCCATCGATTCCACTTGATGGCTATGGCCCCGGACAGCAGAGATTGCCTTCAGTGGATTTCAGATACTGTGAAAACCTTTGGGGGCGAACGATGTTTCATGGTCCTCCAGCTAAATCACTGCTGGTTTGTAATTCCTAGCTTCAGGCTAGTCATGCAATGCACAACGATCAGGTTTCCGACCGTAAATTATTAAAAGAAGATGAAGAAGGGGCACATGAACGAAAGGATGAAGCTAAGGCATAGAGAAGGAAAGAGATTGACAAAGAGGGCAGAGAGAGAGAGAGAGAGAGAGAGAGAGAGAGAGAGAGAGAGAGAGAGAGAGAGAGAGAGAGAGAGAGAAAGAGTTAGAGAAACACAGAGAGATACAGAGGGTAAAAATAGTCATCCGTTGCATTCTTCTTCTCCGGAGCTCACGAGCAGCTGAGCCCTACTCAGCAGGTTCACCAGTCAAGGAAAGAGCTCACTGGGGCGACAGGAGATTCTGGCACATCCTGAGCCTTCTACTTCCTTGAAGGCATCCACCGCTTCGTTCAGACTACGGGATTCCTGGTGGCTCTGCCCCATCCGCAGTATGGGCCAGGTTATTTAAGGTTTTTTATTTTATTGAAACCTACTATTTGTATTGCTATCCATGACAGGTGTGCCTGTGCACTGCTGGCTTCATCCCGAAGACCACAGAGACCCTTGATCGGAGTCGCCGTTCACATAGTTGAGTCCGCTGACATCATAAGGGCGGTGCTACACACCCGAACAACCGGGGACTGATTTATCAGAGTCCCCTTTCAGCCCGCGAGAGTCCACTGATGTCATGAAGTGGAGGTACTACACACCGTACACCTGTGGACAGATGGACCAGAGTCGCCTTTCTTGCAGGGACAGTCCTCTGACAACATCAGGGGACGGTCTCAAAGCCGGACATCCGGTGGCATACTTCTCGGGGACCAATTTCACGCAGGGACAGGTGCCTTTTAGGTCCCAACGAGGGCTCTTCCGGTCAATGGGTGTCCCCCCAAATGTGTCCCCTCTGGGCACTTCCTGTTACCATGCCTCTCTCGGGCCCTGTCTTTCCGGGTCTGTTTTCATCTATCCGATTGGCATACGCCTTTGTTGCCCGGGCTGCCTGACGTTTGAGCTCAAGTGCGGGTGGTTCTAGGGCCTTGAAGGCAACGTCGGGCTTCGCATTCGGGCTCACACACCCCGATGAAGCGCTCACCGCCCGGCAGTGGCACCGGGAAAACCTTCCCACTAGCAGCTTGCGTGAGAACTATGGTTCCGGTCGCCTTCGTGGGGCCCGGCACTCTGAGCCTCCCCAGCTCGGGCCACGGGTTCTTCACAGAGCCTGCTGCTGTCCCCCTGTAGAGAGCGGACGGGCTGGGGTGAAAGTGGTGTCCTCGGCCTGGGACGGGGCAGGCCTAAGGCTGAAAGCGATTTCCCGGGCTGTTTTGGTCCCCAGAACCTTTAGGCCACCGTCCGCTACCCGAGGTAGCCCCGCTCTAAGCGGTGCGGGCAGTCTCCCACACCCGCTTCCCAAGGTTCCTGCGTTGACACAGGGACCTCAAGAGATCTATGTGAAGGAGGCCACTGCCTCATAGGCCCTTGCTGCTCAGAGAGCTCACGGATCTGGAGGCTCCTTTGAGCTTTGGAAGCCCCTGCGTACTCTCCACCTGGGGGTCCTTGCCATCAGGGGACCCCACCACCTGGCAGGAGAGGGCAGGCGCAGATAAAGACAAGAAGCCCCGCCTCCAGGCCCCGCCCAACTCCGACAGGCCCCGCCCATCACGCCCTGGTTACACGCAAGCAGTCCCCTAATGCTGTGCCTCGGCTCTCAGGCTCCATGTCTGCGGGGAGTCCTGTGCTCGTGGGCCAAGCAGCACCCATGTACCCCACTCAGTGCCAGCTCCGGGTTTTCTAGGGGACCCCATGCTCTTGGGCTCTTGCCCTCAGGCGGCCCTTTTTTTCCACCTGTTTCTGCCTGCCAGCTAGTTCATCCCAGCGAGGCCGGCGGTTGATTTGACGGGCTTTGCACAAGCTGCACTTATCACTTTGAGGAAGGTGTACTTGACGCTTTCGGGTTCCCTCATGCAAACTCACCTGGGTGACATAGCGTGCTGCTTTGGGCTGCCTTCTTCACCGTGCCGAACAAAGAACTCAAGAAACCTCATAGGCATTCCCAGGACTCTTCTGTCCGTTGCTCTCGACTTTAGTGCGTGCAGGCAAAGCTCCCGCGGCGCACCTCAGAACGCAGTCGCCAAAGGTGCTCCCGCAGGCCTTTCCCCTGACAAGACTTCCAAGCCGTGGGCCCCTGCAGCCAATGGCTGACTGCACGGTTTGCTGAGTGGGGCCAGTGTCCGCACTTGGCTAGCCTAATTCAGACTCACTCCCTGCCTGCCTGATCCCCTTCCCACAAGACCTTGTGCTGCCTGCGGACTAGAGGTCCCCAACTCCCTCTAGGTTCCTCCCTACCCACCTAGTGGAGCACCAAGGACTGCTTTACCCACCGGCCTGCCCTCCTGCGTGAGAAAGGAAGTCAGTGCCTGGTGGAATATCTCCATCAACCTGGGAGCATACAGTCAACACTACAGGCCACATCCCCAAAGCCTGAGGAGGAAAGTTTCAAACACCTCCTGGTGTGCAAGATTTGGCATGACATGAAACTGAGCAAGGTGGGACAATCCCCACAAGTGCAAAATGGTGCATTACACCACTTTCACCTGATCAAGGTGGCCAGAGAGTGGTCTGGTGTCAGTGTGTGTGACTGGGCAAGTCTAGAAAGACAGCTTACACGGGCTGCTTCTGGATGGTTCTGGAGAAGCTTGTCCGGGAGCCTACAGCAGCAGGATTTGGTGGGGGCCATGGCAATCAAGAGCACTGGGAAAACAATATGCATAGAAAAAGAGCTACACCTATATGCTAGCCGGTCAGATAGTATCCCAAGACAGCTGAGAGGACCACCCCAAACCAAACTCACTGATCTCCCATCGATTCCACTTGATGGCTATGGCCCCGGACAGCAGAGATTGCCTTCAGTGGATTTCAGATACTGTGAAAACCTTTGGGGGTGAACGATGTTTCATGGTCCTCCAGCTAAATCACTGCTGGTTTGTAATTCCTAGCTTCAGGCTAGTCATGCAATGCACAACGATCAGGTTTCCGACCGTAAATTATTAAAAGAAGATGAAGAAGGGGCACATGAACGAAAGGATGAAGCTAAGGCATAGAGAAGGAAAGAGATTGACAAAGAGGGCAGAGAGAGAGAGAGAGAGAGAGAGAGAGTTAGAGAAACACAGAGAGATACAGAGGGTAAAAATAGTCATCCGTTGCATTCTTCTTCTCCGGAGCTCACGAGCAGCTGAGCCCTACTCAGCAGGTTCACCAGTCAAGGAAAGAGCTCACTGGGGCGACAGGAGATTCTGGCACATCCTGAGCCTTCTACTTCCTTGAAGGCATCCACCGCTTCGTTCAGACTACGGGATTCCTGGTGGCTCTGCCCCATCCGCAGTATGGGCCAGGTTATTTAAGGTTTTTTATTTTATTGAAACCTACTATTTGTATTGCTATCCATGACAGGTGTGCCTGTGCACTGCTGGCTTCATCCCGAAGACCACAGAGACCCTTGATCGGAGTCGCCGTTCACATAGTTGAGTCCGCTGACATCATAAGGGCGGTGCTACACACCCGAACAACCGGGGACTGATTTATCAGAGTCCCCTTTCAGCCCGCGAGAGTCCACTGATGTCATGAAGTGGAGGTACTACACACCGTACACCTGTGGACAGATGGACCAGAGTCGCCTTTCTTGCAGGGACAGTCCTCTGACAACATCAGGGGACGGTCTCAAAGCCGGACATCCGGTGGCATACTTCTCGGGGACCAATTTCACGCAGGGACAGGTGCCTTTTAGGTCCCAACGAGGGCTCTTCCGGTCAATGGGTGTCCCCCCAAATGTGTCCCCTCTGGGCACTTCCTGTTACCATGCCTCTCTCGGGCCCTGTCTTTCCGGGTCTGTTTTCATCTATCCGATTGGCATACGCCTTTGTTGCCCGGGCTGCCTGACGTTTGAGCTCAAGTGCGGGTGGTTCTAGGGCCTTGAAGGCAACGTCGGGCTTCGCATTCGGGCTCACACACCCCGATGAAGCGCTCACCGGCGGCAGTGGCACCGGGAAAACCTTCCCACTAGCAGCTTGCGTGAGAACTATGGTTCCGGTCGCCTTCGTGGGGCCCGGCACTCTGAGCCTCCCCAGCTCGGGCCACGGGTTCTTCACAGAGCCTGCTGCTGTCCCCCTGTAGAGAGCGGACGGGCTGGGGTGAAAGTGGTGTCCTCGGCCTGGGACGGGGCAGGCCTAAGGCTGAAAGCGATTTCCCGGGCTGTTTTGGTCCCCAGAACCTTTAGGCCACCGTCCGCTACCCGAGGTAGCCCCGCTCTAAGCGGTGCGGGCAGTCTCCCACACCCGCTTCCCAAGGTTCCTGCGTTGACACAGGGACCTCAAGAGATCTATGTGAAGGAGGCCACTGCCTCATAGGCCCTTGCTGCTCAGAGAGCTCACGGATCTGGAGGCTCCTTTGAGCTTTGGAAGCCCCTGCGTACTCTCCACCTGGGGGTCCTTGCCATCAGGGGACCCCACCACCTGGCAGGAGAGGGCAGGCGCAGATAAAGACAAGAAGCCCCGCCTCCAGGCCCCGCCCAACTCCGACAGGCCCCGCCCATCACGCCCTGGTTACACGCAAGCAGTCCCCTAATGCTGTGCCTCGGCTCTCAGGCTCCATGTCTGCGGGGAGTCCTGTGCTCGTGGGCCAAGCAGCACCCATGTACCCCACTCAGTGCCAGCTCCGGGCCTCCTAGGGGACCCCATGCTCTTGGGCTCTTGCCCTCAGGCGGCCCTTTTTTTCCACCTGTTTCTGCCTGCCAGCTAGTTCATCCCAGCGAGGCCGGCGGTTGATTTGACGGGCTTTGCACAAGCTGCACTTATCACTTTGAGGAAGGTGTACTTGACGCTTTCGGGTTCCCTCATGCAAACTCACCTGGGTGACATAGCGTGCTGCTTTGGGCTGCCTTCTTCACCGTGCCGAACAAAGAACTCAAGAAACCTCATAGGCATTCCCAGGACTCTTCTGTCCGTTGCTCTCGACTTTAGTGCGTGCAGGCAAAGCTCCCGCGGCGCACCTCAGAACGCAGTCGCCAAAGGTGCTCCCGCAGGCCTTTCCCCTGACAAGACTTCCAAGGCGTGGGCCCCTGCAGCCAATGGCTGACTGCACGGTTTGCTGAGTGGGGCCAGTGTCCGCACTTGGCTAGCCTAATTCAGACTCACTCCCTGCCTGCCTGATCCCCTTCCCACAAGACCTTGTGCTGCCTGCGGACTAGAGGTCCCCAACTCCCTCTAGGTTCCTCCCTACCCACCTAGTGGAGCACCAAGGACTGCTTTACCCACCTGCCTGCCCTCCTGCGTGAGAAAGGAAGTCAGTGCCTGGTGGAATATCTCCATCAACCTGGGAGCATACAGTCAACACTACAGGCCACATCCCCAAAGCCTGAGGAGGAAAGTTTCAAACACCTCCTGGTGTGCAAGATTTGGCATGACATGAAACTGAGCAAGGTGGGACAATCCCCACAAGTGCAAAATGTTGCATTACACCACTTTCACCTGATCAAGGTGGCCAGAGAGTGGTCTGGTGTCAGTGTGTGTGACTGGGCAAGTCTAGAAAGACAGCTTACACGGGCTGCTTCTGGATGGTTCTGGAGAAGCTTGTCCGGGAGCCTACAGCAGCAGGATTTGGTGGGGGCCATGGCAATCAAGAGCACTGGGAAAACAATATGCATAGAAAAAGAGCTACACCTATATGCTAGCCGGTCAGATAGTATCCCAAGACAGCTGAGAGGACCACCCCAAACCAAACTCACTGATCTCCCATCGATTCCACTTGATGGCTATGGCCCCGGACAGCAGAGATTGCCTTCAGTGGATTTCAGATACTGTGAAAACCTTTGGGGGTGAACGATGTTTCATGGTCCTCCAGCTAAATCACTGCTGGTTTGTAATTCCTAGCTTCAGGCTAGTCATGCAATGCACAACGATCAGGTTTCCGACCGTAAATTATTAAAAGAAGATGAAGAAGGGGCACATGAACGAAAGGATGAAGCTAAGGCATAGAGAAGGAAAGAGATTGACAAAGAGGGCAGAGAGAGAGAGAGAGAGAGAGAGAGAGAGAGAGAGAGAGAGAGAGTTAGAGAAACACAGAGAGATACAGAGGGTAAAAATAGTCATCCGTTGCATTCTTCTTCTCCGGAGCTCACGAGCAGCTGAGCCCTACTCAGCAGGTTCACCAGTCAAGGAAAGAGCTCACTGGGGCGACAGGAGATTCTGGCACATCCTGAGCCTTCTACTTCCTTGAAGGCATCCACCGCTTCGTTCAGACTACGGGATTCCTGGTGGCTCTGCCCCATCCGCAGTATGGGCCAGGTTATTTAAGGTTTTTTATTTTATTGAAACCTACTATTTGTATTGCTATCCATGACAGGTGTGCCTGTGCACTGCTGGCTTCATCCCGAAGACCACAGAGACCCTTGATCGGAGTCGCCGTTCACATAGTTGAGTCCGCTGACATCATAAGGGCGGTGCTACACACCCGAACAACCGGGGACTGATTTATCAGAGTCCCCTTTCAGCCCGCGAGAGTCCACTGATGTCATGAAGTGGAGGTACTACACACCGTACACCTGTGGACAGATGGACCAGAGTCGCCTTTCTTGCAGGGACAGTCCTCTGACAACATCAGGGGACGGTCTCAAAGCCGGACATCCGGTGGCATACTTCTCGGGGACCAATTTCACGCAGGGACAGGTGCCTTTTAGGTCCCAACGAGGGCTCTTCCGGTCAATGGGTGTCCCCCCAAATGTGTCCCCTCTGGGCACTTCCTGTTACCATGCCTCTCTCGGGCCCTGTCTTTCCGGGTCTGTTTTCATCTATCCGATTGGCATACGCCTTTGTTGCCCGGGCTGCCTGACGTTTGAGCTCAAGTGCGGGTGGTTCTAGGGCCTTGAAGGCAACGTCGGGCTTCGCATTCGGGCTCACACACCCCGATGAAGCGCTCACCGCCCGGCAGTGGCACCGGGAAAACCTTCCCACTAGCAGCTTGCGTGAGAACTATGGTTCCGGTCGCCTTCGTGGGGCCCGGCACTCTGAGCCTCCCCAGCTCGGGCCACGGGTTCTTCACAGAGCCTGCTGCTGTCCCCCTGTAGAGAGCGGACGGGCTGGGGTGAAAGTGGTGTCCTCGGCCTGGGACGGGGCAGGCCTAAGGCTGAAAGCGATTTCCCGGGCTGTTTTGGTCCCCAGAACCTTTAGGCCACCGTCCGCTACCCGAGGTAGCCCCGCTCTAAGCGGTGCGGGCAGTCTCCCACACCCGCTTCCCAAGGTTCCTGCGTTGACACAGGGACCTCAAGAGATCTATGTGAAGGAGGCCACTGCCTCATAGGCCCTTGCTGCTCAGAGAGCTCACGGATCTGGAGGCTCCTTTGAGCTTTGGAAGCCCCTGCGTACTCTCCACCTGGGGGTCCTTGCCATCAGGGGACCCCACCACCTGGCAGGAGAGGGCAGGCGCAGATAAAGACAAGAAGCCCCGCCTCCAGGCCCCGCCCAACTCCGACAGGCCCCGCCCATCACGCCCTGGTTACACGCAAGCAGTCCCCTAATGCTGTGCCTCGGCTCTCAGGCTCCATGTCTGCGGGGAGTCCTGTGCTCGTGGGCCAAGCAGCACCCATGTACCCCACTCAGTGCCAGCTCCGGGCCTCCTAGGGGACCCCATGCTCTTGGGCTCTTGCCCTCAGGCGGCCCTTTTTTTCCACCTGTTTCTGCCTGCCAGCTAGTTCATCCCAGCGAGGCCGGCGGTTGATTTGACGGGCTTTGCACAAGCTGCACTTATCACTTTGAGGAAGGTGTACTTGACGCTTTCGGGTTCCCTCATGCAAACTCACCTGGGTGACATAGCGTGCTGCTTTGGGCTGCCTTCTTCACCGTGCCGAACAAAGAACTCAAGAAACCTCATAGGCATTCCCAGGACTCTTCTGTCCGTTGCTCTCGACTTTAGTGCGTGCAGGCAAAGCTCCCGCGGCGCACCTCAGAACGCAGTCGCCAAAGGTGCTCCCGCAGGCCTTTCCCCTGACAAGACTTCCAAGCCGTGGGCCCCTGCAGCCAATGGCTGACTGCACGGTTTGCTGAGTGGGGCCAGTGTCCGCACTTGGCTAGCCTAATTCAGACTCACTCCCTGCCTGCCTGATCCCCTTCCCACAAGACCTTGTGCTGCCTGCGGACTAGAGGTCCCCAACTCCCTCTAGGTTCCTCCCTACCCACCTAGTGGAGCACCAAGGACTGCTTTACCCACCTGCCTGCCCTCCTGCGTGAGAAAGGAAGTCAGTGCCTAGTGGAATATCTCCATCAACCTGGGAGCATACAGTCAACACTACAGAACACATCCCCAAAGCCTGAGGAGGAAAGTTTCAAACACCTCCTGGCATGCAAGGTTTGCGATGACATGAAACTTAGCAAGGTTGGACAATCCCCGCAAGTGCAAAATGTTGCATTACACTACTTTCCCATTAGCAAGGTGGCCAGACAGTGGTCTGGTGTCAGTGTGTGTGACTGGGCAAGTCTAGAAAGACAGCTTACACGGGCTGCTTCTGGATGGTTCTGGAGAAACTGGTCCGAGAGCCTACAGCACCAGGAATTGGTGGGGGCCATGGCAATCAAGAGCACTGGGAAAACAATATGCATAGAAAAAGAGCTACACCTATATCCTAGCCGGTCAGATAGTATCCTAAGACAGCTGAGAGGACCACCGCAAACCAAATTCACTGATCTCCCATCGATTCCACTTGATGGCTATGGCCCAGGACAGCAGAGATTGCCTTCAGTGGATTTCAGATACTGTGAAAACCTTTGGGGCCGAACGATATTTCATGGTCCTCCAGCTAAATCACTGCTGGTTTAAAACTCCTAGCTTCAGGCTAGTCATGCAATGCACAACGACCGGTTTCTGACCTTAAATTTTTAAAAGAAGATGAAGAAGGTGCACATGAACGAAAGGATGAAGCTAAGGCGTAGCGAAGGAAAGAGATTGACGAAGAGGGCAGATAGAGAGAGCCAGGGAGAGAGAACAAAGAGAGATAGAGTTAGAGAGACACAGAGAGATACAGAGGGTAGAAAATAGTCATCCGTAGCATTCTTCTTCTCCGGAGCTCACGAGCAGCTGAGCCCTACTCAGCAGGTTCACCAGTCAAGGAAAGAGCTCACTGGGGCGACAGGAGATTCTGGCACATCCTGAGCCTTCTACTTCCTTGAAGGCATCCACCGCTTCGTTCAGACTACGGGATTCCTGGTGGCTCTGCCCCATCCGCAGTATGGGCCAGGTTATTTAAGGTTTTTTTATTTTATTGAAACCTACTATTTGTATTGCTATCCATGACAGGTGTGCCTGTGCACTGCTGGCTTCATCCCGAAGACCACAGAGACCCTTGATCGGAGTCGCCGTTCACATAGTTGAGTCCGCTGACATCATAAGGGCGGTGCTACTCACCCGAACAACCGGGGCCTGATTTATCAGAGTCCCCTTTCAGCCCGCGAGAGTCCATTGATGTCATGAAGGGGAGGTACTACACACCGTACACCTGTGGACAGATGGACCAGAGTCGCCTTTCTTGCAGGGACAGTCCTCTGACAACATCAGGGGGCGGTCTCAAAGCCGGACATCCGGTGGCATACTTCTCGGGGACCAATTTCACGCAGGGACAGGTGCCTTTTAGGTCCCAACGAGGGCTCTTCCGGTCAATGGGTGTCCCCCCAAATGTGTCCCCTCTGGGCACTTCCTGTTACCATGCCTCTCTCGGGCCCTGTCTTTCCGGGTCTGTTTTCATCTATCCGATTGGCATACGCCTTTGTTGCCCGGGCTGCCTGACGTTTGAGCTCAAGTGCGGGTGGTTCTAGGGCCTTGAAGGCAACGTCGGGCTTCGCATTCGGGCTCACACACCCCGATGAAGCGCTCACCGCCCGGCAGTGGCACCGGGAAAACCTTCCCACTAGCAGCTTGCGTGAGAACTATGGTTCCGGTCGCCTTCGTGGGGCCCGGCACTCTGAGCCTCCCCAGCTCGGGCCACGGGTTCTTCACAGAGCCTGCTGCTGTCCCCCTGTAGAGAGCGGACGGGCTGGGGTGAAAGTGGTGTCCTCGGCCTGGGACGGGGCAGGCCTAAGGCTGAAAGCGATTTCCCGGGCTGTTTTGGTCCCCAGAACCTTTAGGCCACCGTCCGCTACCCGAGGTAGCCCCGCTCTAAGCGGTGCGGGCAGTCTCCCACACCCGCTTCCCAAGGTTCCTGCGTTGACACAGGGACCTCAAGAGATCTATGTGAAGGAGGCCACTGCCTCATAGGCCCTTGCTGCTCAGAGAGCTCACGGATCTGGAGGCTCCTTTGAGCTTTGGAAGCCCCTGCGTACTCTCCACCTGGGGGTCCTTGCCATCAGGGGACCCCACCACCTGGCAGGAGAGGGCAGGCGCAGATAAAGACAAGAAGCCCCGCCTCCAGGCCCCGCCCAACTCCGACAGGCCCCGCCCATCACGCCCTGGTCACACGTAAGCAGTCCCCTAATGCTGTGCCTCGGCTCTCAGGCTCCATGTCTGCGGGGAGTCCTGTGCTCGTGGGCCAAGCAGCACCCATGTACCCCACTCAGTGCCAGCTCCGGGCCTCCTAGGGGACCCCATGCTCTTGGGCTCTTGCCCTCAGGCGGCCCTTTTTTTCCACCTGTTTCTGCCTGCCAGCTAGTTCATCCCAGCGAGGCCGGCGGTTGATTTGACGGGCTTTGCACAAGCTGCACTTATCACTTTGAGGAAGGTGTACTTGACGCTTTCGGGTTCCCTCATGCAAACTCACCTGGGTGACATAGCGTGCTGCTTTGGGCTGCCTTCTTCACCGTGCCGAACAAAGAACTCAAGAAACCTCATAGGCATTCCCAGGACTCTTCTGTCCGTTGCTCTCGACTTTAGTGCGTGCAGGCAAAGCTCCCGCGGCGCACCTCAGAACGCAGCCGCCAAAGGTGCTCCCGCAGGCCTTTCCCCTGACAAGACTTCCAAGGCGTGGGCCCCTGCAGCCAATGGCTGACTGCACGGTTTGCTGAGTGGGGCCAGTGTCCGCACTTGGCTAGCCTAATTCAGACTCACTCCCTGCCTGCCTGATCCCCTTCCCACAAGCCCTTGTGCTGCCTGCGGACTAGAGGTCCCCAACTCCCTCTAGGTTCCTCCCTACCCACCTAGTGGAGCACCAAGGACTCCTTTACCCACCTGCCTGCCCTCCTGCGTGAGAAAGGAAGTCAGTGCCTGGTGGAATATCTCCATCAACCTGGGAGCATACTGTCAACACTACAGGCCACATCCCCAAAGCCTGAGGAGGAAAGTTTCAAACACCTCCTGGTGTGCAAGATTTGGCATGACATGAAACTGAGCAAGGTGGGACAATCCCCACAAGTGCAAAATGTTGCATTACACCACTTTCACCTGATCAAGGTGGCCAGAGAGTGGTCTGGTGTCAGTGTGTGTGACTGGGCAAGTCTAGAAAGACAGCTTACACGGGCTGCTTCTGGATGGTTCTGGAGAAGCTTGTCCGGGAGCCTACAGCAGCAGGATTTGGTGGGGGCCATGGCAATCAAGAGCACTGGGAAAACAATATGCATAGAAAAAGAGCTACACCTATATGCTAGCCGGTCAGATAGTATCCCAAGACAGCTGAGAGGACCACCCCAAACCAAACTCACTGATCTCCCATCGATTCCACTTGATGGCTATGGCCCCGGACAGCAGAGATTGCCTTCAGTGGATTTCAGATACTGTGAAAACCTTTGGGGGCGAACGATGTTTCATGGTCCTCCAGCTAAATCACTGCTGGTTTGTAATTCCTAGCTTCAGGCTAGTCATGCAATGCACAACGATCAGGTTTCCGATCGTAAATTATTAAAAGAAGATGAAGAAGGGGCACATGAACGAAAGGATGAAGCTAAGGCATAGAGAAGGAAAGAGATTGACAAAGAGGGCAGAGAGAGAGAGAGAGAGAGAGAGAGAGAGTTAGAGAAACACAGAGAGATACAGAGGGTAAAAATAGTCATCCGTTGCATTCTTCTTCTCCGGAGCTCACGAGCAGCTGAGCCCTACTCAGCAGGTTCACCAGTCAAGGAAAGAGCTCACTGGGGCGACAGGAGATTCTGGCACATCCTGAGCCTTCTACTTCCTTGAAGGCATCCACCGCTTCGTTCAGACTACGGGATTCCTGGTGGCTCTGCCCCATCCGCAGTATGGGCCAGGTTATTTAAGGTTTTTTATTTTATTGAAACCTACTATTTGTATTGCTATCCATGACAGGTGTGCCTGTGCACTGCTGGCTTCATCCCGAAGACCACAGAGACCCTTGATCGGAGTCGCCGTTCACATAGTTGAGTCCGCTGACATCATAAGGGCGGTGCTACACACCCGAACAACCGGGGACTGATTTATCAGAGTCCCCTTTCAGCCCGCGAGAGTCCACTGATGTCATGAAGTGGAGGTACTACACACCGTACACCTGTGGACAGATGGACCAGAGTCGCCTTTCTTGCAGGGACAGTCCTCTGACAACATCAGGGGACGGTCTCAAAGCCGGACATCCGGTGGCATACTTCTCGGGGACCAATTTCACGCAGGGACAGGTGCCTTTTAGGTCCCAACGAGGGCTCTTCCGGTCAATGGGTGTCCCCCCAAATGTGTCCCCTCTGGGCACTTCCTGTTACCATGCCTCTCTCGGGCCCTGTCTTTCCGGGTCTGTTTTCATCTATCCGATTGGCATACGCCTTTGTTGCCCGGGCTGCCTGACGTTTGAGCTCAAGTGCGGGTGGTTCTAGGGCCTTGAAGGCAACGTCGGGCTTCGCATTCGGGCTCACACACCCCGATGAAGCGCTCACCGCCCGGCAGTGGCACCGGGAAAACCTTCCCACTAGCAGCTTGCGTGAGAACTATGGTTCCGGTCGCCTTCGTGGGGCCCGGCACTCTGAGCCTCCCCAGCTCGGGCCACGGGTTCTTCACAGAGCCTGCTGCTGTCCCCCTGTAGAGAGCGGACGGGCTGGGGTGAAAGTGGTGTCCTCGGCCTGGGACGGGGCAGGCCTAAGGCTGAAAGCGATTTCCCGGGCTGTTTTGGTCCCCAGAACCTTTAGGCCACCGTCCGCTACCCGAGGTAGCCCCGCTCTAAGCGGTGCGGGCAGTCTCCCACACCCGCTTCCCAAGGTTCCTGCGTTGACACAGGGACCTCAAGAGATCTATGTGAAGGAGGCCACTGCCTCATAGGCCCTTGCTGCTCAGAGAGCTCACGGATCTGGAGGCTCCTTTGAGCTTTGGAAGCCCCTGCGTACTCTCCACCTGGGGGTCCTTGCCATCAGGGGACCCCACCACCTGGCAGGAGAGGGCAGGCGCAGATAAAGACAAGAAGCCCCGCCTCCAGGCCCCGCCCAACTCCGACAGGCCCCGCCCATCACGCCCTGGTCACACGTAAGCAGTCCCCTAATGCTGTGCCTCGGCTCTCAGGCTCCATGTCTGCGGGGAGTCCTGTGCTCGTGGGCCAAGCAGCACCCATGTACCCCACTCAGTGCCAGCTCCGGGCCTCCTAGGGGACCCCATGCTCTTGGGCTCTTGCCCTCAGGCGGCCCTTTTTTTCCACCTGTTTCTGCCTGCCAGCTAGTTCATCCCAGCGAGGCCGGCGGTTGATTTGACGGGCTTTGCACAAGCTGCACTTATCACTTTGAGGAAGGTGTACTTGACGCTTTCGGGTTCCCTCATGCAAACTCACCTGGGTGACATAGCGTGCTGCTTTGGGCTGCCTTCTTCACCGTGCCGAACAAAGAACTCAAGAAACCTCATAGGCATTCCCAGGACTCTTCTGTCCGTTGCTCTCGACTTTAGTGCGTGCAGGCAAAGCTCCCGCGGCGCACCTCAGAACGCAGCCGCCAAAGGTGCTCCCGCAGGCCTTTCCCCTGACAAGACTTCCAAGGCGTGGGCCCCTGCAGCCAATGGCTGACTGCACGGTTTGCTGAGTGGGGCCAGTGTCCGCACTTGGCTAGCCTAATTCAGACTCACTCCCTGCCTGCCTGATCCCCTTCCCACAAGCCCTTGTGCTGCCTGCGGACTAGAGGTCCCCAACTCCCTCTAGGTTCCTCCCTACCCACCTAGTGGAGCACCAAGGACTCCTTTACCCACCTGCCTGCCCTCCTGCGTGAGAAAGGAAGTCAGTGCCTGGTGGAATATCTCCATCAACCTGGGAGCATACTGTCAACACTACAGGCCACATCCCCAAAGCCTGAGGAGGAAAGTTTCAAACACCTCCTGGTGTGCAAGATTTGGCATGACATGAAACTGAGCAAGGTGGGACAATCCCCACAAGTGCAAAATGTTGCATTACACCACTTTCACCTGATCAAGGTGGCCAGAGAGTGGTCTGGTGTCAGTGTGTGTGACTGGGCAAGTCTAGAAAGACAGCTTACACGGGCTGCTTCTGGATGGTTCTGGAGAAGCTTGTCCGGGAGCCTACAGCAGCAGGATTTGGTGGGGGCCATGGCAATCAAGAGCACTGGGAAAACAATATGCATAGAAAAAGAGCTACACCTATATGCTAGCCGGTCAGATAGTATCCCAAGACAGCTGAGAGGACCACCCCAAACCAAACTCACTGATCTCCCATCGATTCCACTTGATGGCTATGGCCCCGGACAGCAGAGATTGCCTTCAGTGGATTTCAGATACTGTGAAAACCTTTGGGGGCGAACGATGTTTCATGGTCCTCCAGCTAAATCACTGCTGGTTTGTAATTCCTAGCTTCAGGCTAGTCATGCAATGCACAACGATCAGGTTTCCGACCGTAAATTATTAAAAGAAGATGAAGAAGGGGCACATGAACGAAAGGATGAAGCTAAGGCATAGAGAAGGAAAGAGATTGACAAAGAGGGCAGAGAGAGAGAGAGAGAGAGAGAGAGAGAGTTAGAGAAACACAGAGAGATACAGAGGGTAAAAATAGTCATCCGTTGCATTCTTCTTCTCCGGAGCTCACGAGCAGCTGAGCCCTACTCAGCAGGTTCACCAGTCAAGGAAAGAGCTCACTGGGGCGACAGGAGATTCTGGCACATCCTGAGCCTTCTACTTCCTTGAAGGCATCCACCGCTTCGTTCAGACTACGGGATTCCTGGTGGCTCTGCCCCATCCGCAGTATGGGCCAGGTTATTTAAGGTTTTTTATTTTATTGAAACCTACTATTTGTATTGCTATCCATGACAGGTGTGCCTGTGCACTGCTGGCTTCATCCCGAAGACCACAGAGACCCTTGATCGGAGTCGCCGTTCACATAGTTGAGTCCGCTGACATCATAAGGGCGGTGCTACACACCCGAACAACCGGGGACTGATTTATCAGAGTCCCCTTTCAGCCCGCGAGAGTCCACTGATGTCATGAAGTGGAGGTACTACACACCGTACACCTGTGGACAGATGGACCAGAGTCGCCTTTCTTGCAGGGACAGTCCTCTGACAACATCAGGGGACGGTCTCAAAGCCGGACATCCGGTGGCATACTTCTCGGGGACCAATTTCACGCAGGGACAGGTGCCTTTTAGGTCCCAACGAGGGCTCTTCCGGTCAATGGGTGTCCCCCCAAATGTGTCCCCTCTGGGCACTTCCTGTTACCATGCCTCTCTCGGGCCCTGTCTTTCCGGGTCTGTTTTCATCTATCCGATTGGCATACGCCTTTGTTGCCCGGGCTGCCTGACGTTTGAGCTCAAGTGCGGGTGGTTCTAGGGCCTTGAAGGCAACGTCGGGCTTCGCATTCGGGCTCACACACCCCGATGAAGCGCTCACCGCCCGGCAGTGGCACCGGGAAAACCTTCCCACTAGCAGCTTGCGTGAGAACTATGGTTCCGGTCGCCTTCGTGGGGCCCGGCACTCTGAGCCTCCCCAGCTCGGGCCACGGGTTCTTCACAGAGCCTGCTGCTGTCCCCCTGTAGAGAGCGGACGGGCTGGGGTGAAAGTGGTGTCCTCGGCCTGGGACGGGGCAGGCCTAAGGCTGAAAGCGATTTCCCGGGCTGTTTTGGTCCCCAGAACCTTTAGGCCACCGTCCGCTACCCGAGGTAGCCCCGCTCTAAGCGGTGCGGGCAGTCTCCCACACCCGCTTCCCAAGGTTCCTGCGTTGACACAGGGACCTCAAGAGATCTATGTGAAGGAGGCCACTGCCTCATAGGCCCTTGCTGCTCAGAGAGCTCACGGATCTGGAGGCTCCTTTGAGCTTTGGAAGCCCCTGCGTACTCTCCACCTGGGGGTCCTTGCCATCAGGGGACCCCACCACCTGGCAGGAGAGGGCAGGCGCAGATAAAGACAAGAAGCCCCGCCTCCAGGCCCCGCCCAACTCCGACAGGCCCCGCCCATCACGCCCTGGTTACACGCAAGCAGTCCCCTAATGCTGTGCCTCGGCTCTCAGGCTCCATGTCTGCGGGGAGTCCTGTGCTCGTGGGCCAAGCAGCACCCATGTACCCCACTCAGTGCCAGCTCCGGGCCTCCTAGGGGACCCCATGCTCTTGGGCTCTTGCCCTCAGGCGGCCCTTTTTTCCACCTGTTTCTGCCTGCCAGCTAGTTCATCCCAGCGAGGCCGGCGGTTGATTTGACGGGCTTTGCACAAGCTGCACTTATCACTTTGAGGAAGGTGTACTTGACGCTTTCGGGTTCCCTCATGCAAACTCACCTGGGTGACATAGCGTGCTGCTTTGGGCTGCCTTCTTCACCGTGCCGAACAAAGAACTCAAGAAACCTCATAGGCATTCCCAGGACTCTTCTGTCCGTTGCTCTCGACTTTAGTGCGTGCAGGCAAAGCTCCCGCGGCGCACCTCAGAACGCAGTCGCCAAAGGTGCTCCCGCAGGCCTTTCCCCTGACAAGACTTCCAAGCCGTGGGCCCCTGCAGCCAATGGCTGACTGCACGGTTTGCTGAGTGGGGCCAGTGTCCGCACTTGGCTAGCCTAATTCAGACTCACTCCCTGCCTGCCTGATCCCCTTCCCACAAGACCTTGTGCTGCCTGCGGACTAGAGGTCCCCAACTCCCTCTAGGTTCCTCCCTACCCACCTAGTGGAGCACCAAGGACTGCTTTACCCACCGGCCTGCCCTCCTGCGTGAGAAAGGAAGTCAGTGCCTGGTGGAATATCTCCATCAACCTGGGAGCATACAGTCAACACTACAGGCCACATCCCCAAAGCCTGAGGAGGAAAGTTTCAAACACCTCCTGGTGTGCAAGATTTGGCATGACATGAAACTGAGCAAGGTGGGATAATCCCCACAAGTGCAAAATGTTGCATTACACCACTTTCACCTGATCAAGGTGGCCAGAGAGTGGTCTGGTGTCAGTGTGTGTGACTGGGCAAGTCTAGAAAGACAGCTTACACGGGCTGCTTCTGGATGGTTCTGGAGAAGCTTGTCCGGGAGCCTACAGCAGCAGGATTTGGTGGGGGCCATGGCAATCAAGAGCACTGGGAAAACAATATGCATAGAAAAAGAGCTACACCTATATGCTAGCCGGTCAGATAGTATCCCAAGACAGCTGAGAGGACCACCCCAAACCAAACTCACTGATCTCCCATCGATTCCACTTGATGGCTATGGCCCCGGACAGCAGAGATTGCCTTCAGTGGATTTCAGATACTGTGAAAACCTTTGGGGGTGAACGATGTTTCATGGTCCTCCAGCTAAATCACTGCTGGTTTGTAATTCCTAGCTTCAGGCTAGTCATGCAATGCACAACGATCAGGTTTCCGACCGTAAATTATTAAAAGAAGATGAAGAAGGGGCACATGAACGAAAGGATGAAGCTAAGGCATAGAGAAGGAAAGAGATTGACAAAGAGGGCAGAGAGAGAGAGAGAGAGAGAGAGAGAGAGAGAGAGAGAGAGAGAGAGAGAGTGAGAGTTAGAGAAACACAGAGAGATACAGAGGGTAAAAATAGTCATCCGTTGCATTCTTCTTCTCCGGAGCTCACGAGCAGCTGAGCCCTACTCAGCAGGTTCACCAGTCAAGGAAAGAGCTCACTGGGGCGACAGGAGATTCTGGCACATCCTGAGCCTTCTACTTCCTTGAAGGCATCCACCGCTTCGTTCAGACTACGGGATTCCTGGTGGCTCTGCCCCATCCGCAGTATGGGCCAGGTTATTTAAGGTTTTTTATTTTATTGAAACCTACTATTTGTATTGCTATCCATGACAGGTGTGCCTGTGCACTGCTGGCTTCATCCCGAAGACCACAGAGACCCTTGATCGGAGTCGCCGTTCACATAGTTGAGTCCGCTGACATCATAAGGGCGGTGCTACACACCCGAACAACCGGGGACTGATTTATCAGAGTCCCCTTTCAGCCCGCGAGAGTCCACTGATGTCATGAAGTGGAGGTACTACACACCGTACACCTGTGGACAGATGGACCAGAGTCGCCTTTCTTGCAGGGACAGTCCTCTGACAACATCAGGGGACGGTCTCAAAACCGGACATCCGGTGGCATACTTCACGGTGACCAATTTCACGCAGGGACAGGTGCCTTTTCGGTCCCAACGAGGGCTCTTCCGGTCAACGGGTGTCACCCCCAAATGTGTCCCCCCCTGGGCACTTCCTATTACCCTCTTTCTCTCGGGCCCAGTCCTGCCGGGTCCGTTTTCATCTATCCGATTGGCATACGCCTTTGTTGCCCTTGCTGCCTGACGTTTGAGCTCAAGTGCGGGTGGTTCTAGGGCCTTGAAGGCAACGTCGGGCTTCGTAGTCGGGCTCACACACCCCCATGAAGCGCTCCCGGCCCGGCAGTGGCACCGGGAAAACCTTCCCACTAGCAGCTTGCGTGAGAACTATGGTTCCGGACGCCGCTTAGGGCCCGGATCTCTGAGCCTCCCCAGCTCGGGCCACGGGTTCTTCACAGAGCCTGCTGCTGTCCCCCTGTAGAGAGCGGACGGGCTGGGGTGAAAGTGGTGTCCTCGGCCTGGAACGGGGCAGGCCTAAGGCCGACAGCGATTTCCCGGGCTGTTTTGGTCCCCAGAACCTTTAGGCCACCGTCCGCTACCCGAGGTAACCCCGCTCTAAGCGGTCCGGGCAGTCTCCCACACCCGCTTCCGAAGGTTCCTGCGTTGACACAGGGATTTCAAGAGATCTACGCGAAGGAGGCCACTGCCTCATAGGCCCTTGCTGCTCAGAGAGCTCTCGGACGTGGAGGCTCCTTTGAGCTTTCGAAGCCTGTGCCTACTCTCCAGCTGGGGGGTCCTTGCCATCAGGGGACCCCACCACCAGCCAGGACAGGCAGGCGCAGATAAAGACAGGAAGCCGCGCCTTCAGGCCCCGCCCAACTCCGACAGGCCCCGCCCATCACGCCCTGGTCACACGCAAGCAGTCTCCTAATGCTGTGCCTCGGCTCTCAGGCTCCATGTCTGCGGGGAGTCCTGTGCTCATGGGCCAAGCAGCACCCATGTACCCCACTCAGTGCCAGCTCCGGAGCTCCTAGGGGACCCCATGCTCTTGGGCTCTTGCCCTCAGGCAGCTCTTGTGTTCCACCTGCTTCTGCCTGCCAGCTAGTTCATGTCAGCGAGGCTGGCGGTTGACTTGGCGGGCTTTGCACAAGCTGCACTTAGCACTTTGAGGAAGGTGTACTTGACGCTTTCGGGTTCCCGCATGCAAACTCACCTGGGTGACATAGCGTGCTGCTTTGGGCTGCCTTCTTCACCGTGCCGAACAAAGAACTCAAGAAACCTCATAGGCATTCCCAGGACTCTTCTGTCCGTTGCTCTCGACTTTAGTGCGTGCAGGCAAAGCTCCCGCGGCGCACCTCAGAACGCAGTCGCCAAAGGTGCTCCCGCAGGCCTTTCCCCTGACAAGACTTCCAAGCCGTGGGCCCCTGCAGCCAATGGCTGACTGCACGGTTTGCTGAGTGGGGCCAGTGTCCGCACTTGGCTAGCCTAATTCAGACTCACTCCCTGCCTGCCTGATCCCCTTCCCACAAGACCTTGTGCTGCCTGCGGACTAGAGGTCCCCAACTCCCTCTAGGTTCCTCCCTACCCACCTAGTGGAGCACCAAGGACTCCTTTACCCACCTGCCTGCCCTCCTGCGTGAGAAAGGAAGTCAGTGCCTGGTGGAATATCTCCATCAACCTGGGAGCATACAGTCAACACTACAGGCCACATCCCCAAAGCCTGAGGAGGAAAGTTTCAAACACCTCCTGGTGTGCAAGATTTGGCATGACATGAAACTGAGCAAGGTGGGACAATCCCCACAAGTGCAAAATGTTGCATTACACCACTTTCACCTGATCAAGGTGGCCAGAGAGTGGTCTGGTGTCAGTGTGTGTGACTGGGCAAGTCTAGAAAGACAGCTTACACGGGCTGCTTCTGGATGGTTCTGGAGAAGCTTGTCCGGGAGCCTACAGCAGCAGGATTTGGTGGGGGCCATGGTAATCAAGAGCACTGGGAAAACAATATGCATAGAAAAAGAGCTACACCTATATGCTAGCCGGTCAGATAGTATCCCAAGACAGCTGAGAGGACCACCCCAAACCAAACTCACTGATCTCCCATCGATTCCACTTGATGGCTATGGCCCCGGACAGCAGAGATTGCCTTCAGTGGATTTCAGATACTGTGAAAACCTTTGGGGGCGAACGATGTTTCATGGTCCTCCAGCTAAATCACTGCTGGTTTGTAATTCCTAGCTTCAGGCTAGTCATGCAATGCACAACGATCAGGTTTCCGACCGTAAATTATTAAAAGAAGATGAAGAAGGGGCACATGAACGAAAGGATGAAGCTAAGGCATAGAGAAGGAAAGAGATTGACAAAGAGGGCAGAGAGAGAGAGAGAGAGAGAGAGAGAGAGTTAGAGAAACACAGAGAGATACAGAGGGTAAAAATAGTCATCCGTTGCATTCTTCTTCTCCGGAGCTCACGAGCAGCTGAGCCCTACTCAGCAGGTTCACCAGTCAAGGAAAGAGCTCACTGGGGCGACAGGAGATTCTGGCACATCCTGAGCCTTCTACTTCCTTGAAGGCATCCACCGCTTCGTTCAGACTACGGGATTCCTGGTGGCTCTGCCCCATCCGCAGTATGGGCCAGGTTATTTAAGGTTTTTTATTTTATTGAAACCTACTATTTGTATTGCTATCCATGACAGGTGTGCCTGTGCACTGCTGGCTTCATCCCGAAGACCACAGAGACCCTTGATCGGAGTCGCCGTTCACATAGTTGAGTCCGCTGACATCATAAGGGCGGTGCTACACACCCGAACAACCGGGGACTGATTTATCAGAGTCCCCTTTCAGCCCGCGAGAGTCCACTGATGTCATGAAGTGGAGGTACTACACACCGTACACCTGTGGACAGATGGACCAGAGTCGCCTTTCTTGCAGGGACAGTCCTCTGACAACATCAGGGGACGGTCTCAAAGCCGGACATCCGGTGGCATACTTCTCGGGGACCAATTTCACGCAGGGACAGGTGCCTTTTAGGTCCCAACGAGGGCTCTTCCGGTCAATGGGTGTACCCCCAAATGTGTCCCCTCTGGGCACTTCCTGTTACCATGCCTCTCTCGGGCCCTGTCTTTCCGGGTCTGTTTTCATCTATCCGATTGGCATACGCCTTTGTTGCCCGGGCTGCCTGACGTTTGAGCTCAAGTGCGGGTGGTTCTAGGGCCTTGAAGGCAACGTCGGGCTTCGCATTCGGGCTCACACACCCCGATGAAGCGCTCACCGCCCGGCAGTGGCACCGGGAAAACCTTCCCACTAGCAGCTTGCGTGAGAACTATGGTTCCGGTCGCCTTCGTGGGGCCCGGCACTCTGAGCCTCCCCAGCTCGGGCCACGGGTTCTTCACAGAGCCTGCTGCTGTCCCCCTGTAGAGAGCGGACGGGCTGGGGTGAAAGTGGTGTCCTCGGCCTGGGACGGGGCAGGCCTAAGGCTGAAAGCGATTTCCCGGGCTGTTTTGGTCCCCAGAACCTTTAGGCCACCGTCCGCTACCCGAGGTAGCCCCGCTCTAAGCGGTGCGGGCAGTCGCCCACACCCGCTTCCCAAGGTTCCTGCGTTGACACAGGGACCTCAAGAGATCTATGTGAAGGAGGCCACTGCCTCATAGGCCCTTGCTGCTCAGAGAGCTCACGGATCTGGAGGCTCCTTTGAGCTTTGGAAGCCCCTGCGTACTCTCCACCTGGGGGTCCTTGCCATCAGGGGACCCCACCACCTGGCAGGAGAGGGCAGGCGCAGATAAAGACAAGAAGCCCCGCCTCCAGGCCCCGCCCAACTCCGACAGGCCCCGCCCATCACGCCCTGGTTACACGCAAGCAGTCCCCTAATGCTGTGCCTCGGCTCTCAGGCTCCATGTCTGCGGGGAGTCCTATGCTCGTGGGCCAAGCAGCACCCATGTACCCCACTCAGTGCCAGCTCCGGGCCTCCTAGGGGACCCCATGCTCTTGGGATCTTGCCCTCAGGCGGCCCTTTTTTTCCACCTGTTTCTGCCTGCCAGCTAGTTCATCCCAGCGAGGCCGGCGGTTGATTTGACGGGCTTTGCACAAGCTGCACTTATCATTTTGAGGAAGGTGTACTTGACGCTTTCGGGTTCCCTCATGCAAACTCACCTGGGTGACATAGCGTGCTGCTTTGGGCTGCCTTCTTCACCGTGCCGAACAAAGAACTCAAGAAACCTCATAGGCATTCCCAGGACTCTTCTGTCCGTTGCTCTCGACTTTAGTGCGTGCAGGCAAAGCTCCCGCGGCGCACCTCAGAACGCAGTCGCCAAAGGTGCTCCCGCAGGCCTTTCCCCTGACAAGACTTCCAAGCCGTGGGCCCCTGCAGCCAATGGCTGACTGCACGGTTTGCTGAGTGGGGCCAGTGTCCGCACTTGGCTAGCCTAATTCAGACTCACTCCCTGCCTGCCTGATCCCCTTCCCACAAGACCTTGTGCTGCCTGCGGACTAGAGGTCCCCAACTCCCTCTAGGTTCCTCCCTACCCACCTAGTGGAGCACCAGGATTGCTTTACCCACCTGCCTGCTCTCCTGCGTGAGAAAGGAAGTCAGTGCCTGGTGGAATATCTCCATCAACCTGGGAGCATACAGTCAACACTACAGGCCACATCCCCAAAGCCTGAGGAGGAAAGTTTCAAACACCTCCTGGTGTGCAAGATTTGGCATGACATGAAACAGCAAGGTGGGATAATCCCCACAAGTGCAAAATGTTGCATTACACCACTTTCACCTGATCAAGGTGGCCAGAGAGTGGTCTGGTGTCAGTGTGTGTGACTGGGCAAGTCTAGAAAGACAGCTTACACGGGCTGCTTCTGGATGGTTCTGGAGAAGCTTGTCCGGGAGCCTACAGCAGCAGGATTTGGTGGGGGCCATGGCAATCAAGAGCACTGGGAAAACAATATGCATAGAAAAAGAGCTACACCTATATGCTAGCCGGTCAGATAGTATCCCAAGACAGCTGAGAGGACCACCCCAAACCAAACTCACTGATCTCCCATCGATTCCACTTGATGGCTATGGCCCCGGACAGCAGAGATTGCCTTCAGTGGATTTCAGATACTGTGAAAACCTTTGGGGGTGAACGATGTTTCATGGTCCTCCAGCTAAATCACTGCTGGTTTGTAATTCCTAGCTTCAGGCTAGTCATGCAATGCACAACGATCAGGTTTCCGACCGTAAATTATTAAAAGAAGATGAAGAAGGGGCACATGAACGAAAGGATGAAGCTAAGGCATAGAGAAGGAAAGAGATTGACAAAGAGGGCAGAGAGAGAGAGAGAGAGAGAGAGAGAGAGAGAGAGAGAGAGAGAGAGAGAGTTAGAGAAACACAGAGAGATACAGAGGGTAAAAATAGTCATCCGTTGCATTCTACTTCTGGGGAGCTCACGAGCAGCTGAGCCCTACTCAGCAGGTTCACCAGTCAAGGAAAGAGCTCACTGGGGCGACAGGAGATTCTGGCACATCCTGAGCCTTCTACTTCCTTGAAGGCATCCACCGCTTCGTTCAGACTACGGGATTCCTGGTGGCTCTGCCCCATCCGCAGTATGGGCCAGGTTATTTAAGGTTTTTTATTTTATTGAAACCTACTATTTGTATTGCTATCCATGACAGGTGTGCCTGTGCACTGCTGGCTTCATCCCGAAGACCACAGAGACCCTTGATCGGAGTCGCCGTTCACATAGTTGAGTCCGCTGATATCATAAGGGCGGTGCTACACACCCGAACAACCGGGGACTGATTTATCAGAGTCCCCTTTCAGCCCGCGAGAGTCCACTGATGTCATGAAGTGGAGGTACTACACACCGTACACCTGTGGACAGATGGACCAGAGTCGCCTTTCTTGCAGGGACAGTCCTCTGACAACATCAGGGGACGGTCTCAAAGCCGGACATCCGGTGGCATACTTCACGGTGACCAATTTCACGCAGGGACAGGTGCCTTTTCGGTCCCAACGAGGGCTCTTCCGGTCAACGGGTGTCACCCCCAAATGTGTCCCCCCCTGGGCACTTCCTATTACCCTCTTTCTCTCGGGCCCAGTCCTGCCGGGTCCGTTTTCATCTATCCGATTGGCATACGCCTTTGTTGCCCTTGCTGCCTGACGTTTGAGCTCAAGTGCGGGTGGTTCTAGGGCCTTGAAGGCAACGTCGGGCTTCGTAGTCGGGCTCACACACCCCCATGAAGCGCTCCCGGCCCGGCAGTGGCACCGGGAAAACCTTCCCACTAGCAGCTTGCGTGAGAACTATGGTTCCGGACGCCGCTTAGGGCCCGGATCTCTGAGCCTCCCCAGCTCGGGCCACGGGTTCTTCACAGAGCCTGCTGCTGTCCCCCTGTAGAGAGCGGACGGGCTGGGGTGAAAGTGGTGTCCTCGGCCTGGAACGGGGCAGGCCTAAGGCCGACAGCGATTTCCCGGGCTGTTTTGGTCCCCAGAACCTTTAGGCCACCGTCCGCTACCCGAGGTAACCCCGCTCTAAGCGGTCCGGGCAGTCTCCCACACCCGCTTCCCAAGGTTCCTGCGTTGACACAGGGATTTCAAGAGATCTACGCGAAGGAGGCCACTGCCTCATAGGCCCTTGCTGCTCAGAGAGCTCTCGGACGTGGAGGCTCCTTTGAGCTTTCGAAGCCTGTGCCTACTCTCCAGCTGGGGGGTCCTTGCCATCAGGGGACCCCACCACCAGCCAGGACAGGCAGGCGCAGATAAAGACAGGAAGCCGCGCCTTCAGGCCCCGCCCAACTCCGACAGGCCCCGCCCATCACGCCCTGGTCACACCCAAGCAGTCTCCTAATGCTGTGCCTCGGCTCTCAGGCTCCATGTCTGCGGGGAGTCCTGTGCTCATGGGCCAAGCAGCACCCATGTACCCCACTCAGTGCCAGCTCCGGAGCTCCTAGGGGACCCCATGCTCTTGGGCTCTTGCCCTCAGGCAGCTCTTGTGTTCCACCTGCTTCTGCCTGCCAGCTAGTTCATGTCAGCGAGGCTGGCGGTTGACTTGGCGGGCTTTGCACAAGCTGCACTTAGCACTTTGAGGAAGGTGTACTTGACGCTTTCGGGTTCCCTCATGCAAACTCACCTGGGTGACATAGCGTGCTGCTTTGGGCTGCCTTCTTCACCGTGCCGAACAAAGAACTCAAGAAACCTCATAGGCATTCCCAGGACTCTTCTGTCCGTTGCTCTCGACTTTAGTGCGTGCAGGCAAAGCTCCCGCGGCGCACCTCAGAACGCAGTCGCCAAAGGTGCTCCCGCAGGCCTTTCCCCTGACAAGACTTCCAAGCCGTGGGCCCCTGCAGCCAATGGCTGACTGCACGGTTTGCTGAGTGGGGCCAGTGTCCGCACTTGGCTAGCCTAATTCAGACTCACTCCCTGCCTGCCTGATCCCCTTCCCACAAGACCTTGTGCTGCCTGCGGACTAGAGGTCCCAAACTCCCTCTAGGTTCCTCCCCACCCACCTAGAGGAGCACCAAGGACTGCTTTACCCACCTGCCTGCCCTCCTGCGTGAGAAAGGAAGTCAGTGCCTGGTGGAATATCTCCATCAACCTGGGAGCATACAGTCAACACTACAGGCCACATCCCCAAAGCCTGAGGAGGAAAGTTTCAAACACCTCCTGGTGTGCAAGATTTGGCATGACATGAAACTGAGCAAGGTGGGATAATCCCCACAAGTGCAAAATGTTGCATTACACCACTTTCACCTGATCAAGGTGGCCAGAGAGTGGTCTGGTGTCAGTGTGTGTGACTGGGCAAGTCTAGAAAGACAGCTTACACGGGCTGCTTCTGGATGGTTCTGGAGAAGCTTGTCCGGGAGCCTACAGCAGCAGGATTTGGTGGGGGCCATGGCAATCAAGAGCACTGGGAAAACAATATGCATAGAAAAAGAGCTACACCTATATGCTAGCCGGTCAGATAGTATCCCAAGACAGCTGAGAGGACCACCCCAAACCAAACTCACTGATCTCCCATCGATTCCACTTGATGGCTATGGCCCCGGACAGCAGAGATTGCCTTCAGTGGATTTCAGATACTGTGAAAACCTTTGGGGGCGAACGATGTTTCATGGTCCTCCAGCTAAATCACTGCTGGTTTGTAATTCCTAGCTTCAGGCTAGTCATGCAATGCACAACGATCAGGTTTCCGACCGTAAATTATTAAAAGAAGATGAAGAAGGGGCACATGAACGAAAGGATGAAGCTAAGGCATAGAGAAGGAAAGAGATTGACAAAGAGGGCAGAGAGAGAGAGAGAGAGAGAGAGAGAGAGAGAGAGAGAGAGAGAGAGAGAGAGAGAGTTAGAGAAACACAGAGAGATACAGAGGGTAAAAATAGTCATCCGTTGCATTCTTCTTCTCCGGAGCTCACGAGCAGCTGAGCCCTACTCAGCAGGTTCACCAGTCAAGGAAAGAGCTCACTGGGGCGACAGGAGATTCTGGCACATCCTGAGCCTTCTACTTCCTTGAAGGCATCCACCGCTTCGTTCAGACTACGGGATTCCTGGTGGCTCTGCCCCATCCGCAGTATGGGCCAGGTTATTTAAGGTTTTTTATTTTATTGAAACCTACTATTTGTATTGCTATCCATGACAGGTGTGCCTGTGCACTGCTGGCTTCATCCCGAAGACCACAGAGACCCTTGATCGGAGTCGCCGTTCACATAGTTGAGTCCGCTGACATCATAAGGGCGGTGCTACACACCCGAACAACCGGGGACTGATTTATCAGAGTCCCCTTTCAGCCCGCGAGAGTCCACTGATGTCATGAAGTGGAGGTACTACACACCGTACACCTGTGGACAGATGGACCAGAGTCGCCTTTCTTGCAGGGACAGTCCTCTGACAACATCAGGGGACGGTCTCAAAGCCGGACATCCGGTGGCATACTTCACGGTGACCAATTTCACGCAGGGACAGGTGCCTTTTAGGTCCCAACGAGGGCTCTTCCGGTCAATGGGTGTCCCCCCAAATGTGTCCCCTCTGGGCACTTCCTGTTACCATGCCTCTCTCGGGCCCTGTCTTTCCGGGTCTGTTTTCATCTATCCGATTGGCATACGCCTTTGTTGCCCGGGCTGCCTGACGTTTGAGCTCAAGTGCGGGTGGTTCTAGGGCCTTGAAGGCAACGTCGGGCTTCGCATTCGGGCTCACACACCCCGATGAAGCGCTCACCGCCCGGCAGTGGCACCGGGAAAACCTTCCCACTAGCAGCTTGCGTGAGAACTATGGTTCCGGTCGCCTTCGTGGGGCCCGGCACTCTGAGCCTCCCCAGCTCGGGCCACGGGTTCTTCACAGAGCCTGCTGCTGTCCCCCTGTAGAGAGCGGACGGGCTGGGGTGAAAGTGGTGTCCTCGGCCTGGGACGGGGCAGGCCTAAGGCTGAAAGCGATTTCCCGGGCTGTTTTGGTCCCCAGAACCTTTAGGCCACCGTCCGCTACCCGAGGTAGCCCCGCTCTAAGCGGTGCGGGCAGTCTCCCACACCCGCTTCCCAAGGTTCCTGCGTTGACACAGGGACCTCAAGAGATCTATGTGAAGGAGGCCACTGCCTCATAGGCCCTTGCTGCTCAGAGAGCTCTCGGACGTGGAGGCTCCTTTGAGCTTTCGAAGCCTGTGCCTACTCTCCAGCTGGGGGGTCCTTGACATCAAGGGACCCCACCACCAGCCAGGACAGGCAGGCGCAGATAAAGACAGGAAGCCGCGCCTTCAGGCCCCGCCCAACTCCGACAGGCCCCGCCCATCACGCCCTGGTCACACGCAAGCAGTCTCCTAATGCTGTGCCTCGGCTCTCAGGCTCCATGTCTGCGGGGAGTCCTGTGCTCATGGGCCAAGCAGCACCCATGTACCCCACTCAGTGCCAGCTCCGGAGCTCCTAGGGGACCCCATGCTCTTGGGCTCTTGCCCTCAGGCAGCTCTTGTGTTCCACCTGCTTCTGCCTGCCAGCTAGTTCATGTCAGCGAGGCTGGCGGTTGACTTGGCGGGCTTTGCACAAGCTGCACTTAGCACTTTGAGGAAGGTGTACTTGACGCTTTCGGGTTCCCTCATGCAAACTCACCTGGGTGACATAGCGTGCTGCTTTGGGCTGCCTTCTTCACCGTGCCGAACAAAGAACTCAAGAAACCTCATAGGCATTCCCAGGACTCTTCTGTCCGTTGCTCTCAACTTTAGTGCGTGCAGGCAAAGCTCCCGCGGCGCACCTCAGAACGCAGTCGCCAAAGGTGCTCCCGCAGGCCTTTCCCCTGACAAGACTTCCAAGCCGTGGGCCCCTGCAGCCAATGGCTGACTGCACGGTTTGCTGAGTGGGGCCAGTGTCCGCACTTGGCTAGCCTAATTCAGACTCACTCCCTGCCTGCCTGATCCCCTTCCCACAAGACCTTGTGCTGCCTGCGGACTAGAGGTCCCCAACTCCCTCTAGGTTCCTCCCTACCCACCTAGTGGAGCACCAAGGACTGCTTTACCCACCTGCCTGCCCTCCTGCGTGAGAAAGGAAGTCAGTGCCTGGTGGAATATCTCCATCAACCTGGGAGCATACAGTCAACACTACAGGCCACATCCCCAAAGCCTGAGGAGGAAAGTTTCAAACACCTCCTGGTGTGCAAGATTTGGCATGACATGAAACTGAGCAAGGTGGGACAATCCCCACAAGTGCAAAATGTTGCATTACACCACTTTCACCTGATCAAGGTGGCCAGAGAGTGGTCTGGTGTCAGTGTGTGTGACTGGGCAAGTCTAGAAAGACAGCTTACACGGGCTGCTTCTGGATGGTTCTGGAGAAGCTTGTCCGGGAGCCTACAGCAGCAGGATTTGGTGGGGGCCATGGCAATCAAGAGCACTGGGAAAACAATATGCATAGAAAAAGAGCTACACCTATATGCTAGCCGGTCAGATAGTATCCCAAGACAGCTGAGAGGACCACCCCAAACCAAACTCACTGATCTCCCATCGATTCCACTTGATGGCTATGGCCCCGGACAGCAGAGATTGCCTTCAGTGGATTTCAGATACTGTGAAAACCTTTGGGGGCGAACGATGTTTCATGGTCCTCCAGCTAAATCACTGCTGGTTTGTAATTCCTAGCTTCAGGCTAGTCATGCAATGCACAACGATCAGGTTTCCGACCGTAAATTATTAAAAGAAGATGAAGAAGGGGCACATGAACGAAAGGATGAAGCTAAGGCATAGAGAAGGAAAGAGATTGACAAAGAGGGCAGAGAGAGAGAGAGAGAGAGAGAGAGAGAGAGAGAGAGAGAGAGAGTTAGAGAAACACAGAGAGATACAGAGGGTAAAAATAGTCATCCGTTGCATTCTTCTTCTCCGGAGCTCACGAGCAGCTGAGCCCTACTCAGCAGGTTCACCAGTCAAGGAAAGAGCTCACTGGGGCGACAGGAGATTCTGGCACATCCTGAGCCTTCTACTTCCTTGAAGGCATCCACCGCTTCGTTCAGACTACGGGATTCCTGGTGGCTCTGCCCCATCCGCAGTATGGGCCAGGTTATTTAAGGTTTTTTATTTTATTGAAACCTACTATTTGTATTGCTATCCATGACAGGTGTGCCTGTGCACTGCTGGCTTCATCCCGAAGACCACAGAGACCCTTGATCGGAGTCGCCGTTCACATAGTTGAGTCCGCTGATATCATAAGGGCGGTGCTACACACCCGAACAACCGGGGACTGATTTATCAGAGTCCCCTTTCAGCCCGCGAGAGTCCACTGATGTCATGAAGTGGAGGTACTACACACCGTACACCTGTGGACAGATGGACCAGAGTCGCCTTTCTTGCAGGGACAGTCCTCTGACAACATCAGGGGACGGTCTCAAAGCCGGACATCCGGTAGCATACTTCTCGGGGACCAATTTCACGCAGGGACAGGTGCCTTTTCGGTCCCAACGAGGGCTCTTCCCGTCAACGGGTGTCACCCCCAAATGTGTCCCCCCCTGGGCACTTCCTATTACCCTCTTTCTCTCGGGCCCAGTCCTGCTGGGTCCGTTTTCATCTATCCGATTGGCATACGCCTTTGTTGCCCTTGCTGCCTGACGTTTGAGCTCAAGTGCGGGTGGTTCTAGGGCCTTGAAGGCAACGTCGGGCTTCGTAGTCGGGCTCACACACCCCCATGAAGCGCTCCCGGTCCGGCAGTGGCACCGGGAAAACCTTCCCACTAGCAGCTTGCGTGAGAACTATGGTTCCGGACGCCGCTTAGGGCCCGGATCTCTGAGCCTCCCCAGCTCGGGCCACGGGTTCTTCACAGAGCCTGCTGCTGTCCCCCTGTAGAGAGCGGACGGGCTGGGGTGAAAGTGGTGTCCTCGGCCTGGAACGGGGCAGGCCTAAGGCCGACAGCGATTTCCCGGGCTGTTTTGGTCCCCAGAACCTTTAGGCCACCGTCCGCTACCCGAGGTAACCCCGCTCTAAGCGGTCCGGGCAGTCTCCCACACCCGCTTCCGAAGGTTCCTGCGTTGACACAGGGATTTCAAGAGATCTACGCGAAGGAGGCCACTGCCTCATAGGCCCTTGCTGCTCAGAGAGCTCTCGGACGTGGAGGCTCCTTTGAGCTTTCGAAGCCTGTGCCTACTCTCCAGCTGGGGGGTCCTTGCCATCAGGGGACCCCACCACCAGCCAGGACAGGCAGGCGCAGATAAAGACAGGAAGCCGCGCCTTCAGGCCCCGCCCAACTCCGACAGGCCCCGCCCATCACGCCCTGGTCACACGCAAGCAGTCTCCTAATGCTGTGCCTCGGCTCTCAGGCTCCATGTCTGCGGGGAGTCCTGTGCTCATGGGCCAAGCAGCACCCATGTACCCCACTCAGTGCCAGCTCCGGAGCTCCTAGGGGACCCCATGCTCTTGGGCTCTTGCCCTCAGGCAGCTCTTGTGTTCCACCTGCTTCTGCCTGCCAGCTAGTTCATGTCAGCGAGGCTGGCGGTTGACTTGGCGGGCTTTGCACAAGCTGCACTTAGCACTTTGAGGAAGGTGTACTTGACGCTTTCGGGTTCCCTCATGCAAACTCACCTGGGTGACATAGCGTGCTGCTTTGGGCTGCCTTCTTCACCGTGCCGAACAAAGAACTCAAGAAACCTCATAGGCATTCCCAGGACTCTTCTGTCCGTTGCTCTCGACTTTAGTGCGTGCAGGCAAAGCTCCCGCGGCGCACCTCAGAACGCAGTCGCCAAAGGTGCTCCCGCAGGCCTTTCCCCTGACAAGACTTCCAAGCCGTGGGCCCCTGCAGCCAATGGCTGACTGAACGGTTTGCTGAGTGGGGCCAGTATCCGCACTTGGCTAGCCTAATTCAGACTCACTCCCTGCCTGCCTGATCCCCTTCCCACAAGACCTTGTGCTGCCTGCGGACTAGAGGTCCCCAACTCCCTCTAGGTTCCTCCCTACCCACCTAGTGGAGCACCAAGGACTCCTTTACCCACCTGCCTGCCCTCCTGCGTGAGAAAGGAAGTCAGTGCCTGGTGGAATATCTCCATCAACCTGGGAGCATACAGTCAACACTACAGGCCACATCCCCAAAGCCTGAGGAGGAAAGTTTCAAACACCTCCTGGTGTGCAAGATTTGGCATGACATGAAACTGAGCAAGGTGGGACAATCCCCACAAGTGCAAAATGTTGCATTACACCACTTTCACCTGATCAAGGTGGCCAGAGAGTGGTCTGGTGTCAGTGTGTGTGACTGGGCAAGTCTAGAAAGACAGCTTACACGGGCTGCTTCTGGATGGTTCTGGAGAAGCTTGTCCGGGAGCCTACAGCAGCAGGATTTGGTGGGGGCCATGGCAATCAAGAGCACTGGGAAAACAATATGCATAGAAAAAGAGCTACACCTATATGCTAGCCGGTCAGATAGTATCCCAAGACAGCTGAGAGGACCACCCCAAACCAAACTCACTGATCTCCCATCGATTCCACTTGATGGCTATGGCCCCGGACAGCAGAGATTGCCTTCAGTGGATTTCAGATACTGTGAAAACCTTTGGGGCCGAACGATGTTTCATGGTCCTCCAGCTAAATCACTGCTGGTTTGTAATTCCTAGCTTCAGGCTAGTCATGCAATGCACAACGATCAGGTTTCTTACCGTAAATTATTAAAAGAAGATGAAGAAGGGGCACATGAACGAAAGGATGAAGCTAAGGCATAGAGAAGGAAAGAGATTGACAAAGAGGGCAGAGAGAGAGAGAGAGAGAGAGAGAGAG
The DNA here is from genome assembly GCF_050624435.1 of Tenrec ecaudatus. NCBI lineage: Eukaryota > Metazoa > Chordata > Mammalia > Afrosoricida > Tenrecidae > Tenrec > Tenrec ecaudatus. Next base: position 10,053,863 of record NC_134549.1, read on the forward strand.
AGAGAGAGAGTTAGAGAAACACAGAGAGATACAGAGGGTAAAAATAGTCATCCGTTGCATTCTTCTTCTCCGGAGCTCACGAGCAGCTGAGCCCTACTCAGCAGGTTCACCAGTCAAGGAAAGAGCTCACTGGGGCGACAGGAGATTCTGGCACATCCTGAGCCTTCTACTTCCTTGAAGGCATCCACCGCTTCGTTCAGACTACGGGATTCCTGGTGGCTCTGCCCCATCCGCAGTATGGGCCAGGTTATTTAAGGTTTTTTATTTTATTGAAACCTACTATTTGTATTGCTATCCATGACAGGTGTGCCTGTGCACTGCTGGCTTCATCCCGAAGACCACAGAGACCCTTGATCGGAGTCGCCGTTCACATAGTTGAGTCCGCTGACATCATAAGGGCGGTGCTACACACCCGAACAACCGGGGACTGATTTATCAGAGTCCCCTTTCAGCCCGCGAGAGTCCACTGATGTCATGAAGTGGAGGTACTACACACCGTACACCTGTGGACAGATGGACCAGAGTCGCCTTTCTTGCAGGGACAGTCCTCTGACAACATCAGGGGACGGTCTCAAAGCCGGACATCCGGTGGCATACTTCTCGGGGACCAATTTCACGCAGGGACAGGTGCCTTTTAGGTCCCAACGAGGGCTCTTCCGGTCAATGGGTGTCCCCCCAAATGTGTCCCCTCTGGGCACTTCCTGTTACCATGCCTCTCTCGGGCCCTGTCTTTCCGGGTCTGTTTTCATCTATCTGATTGGCATACGCCTTTGTTGCCCGGGCTGCCTGACGTTTGAGCTCAAGTGCGGGTGGTTCTAGGGCCTTGAAGGCAACGTCGGGCTTCGCATTAGGGCTCACACACCCCGATGAAGCGCTCACCGCCCGGCAGTGGCACCGGGAAAACCTTCCCACTAGCAGCTTGCGTGAGAACTATGGTTCCGGTCGCCTTCGTGGGGCCCGGCACTCTGAGCCTCCCCAGCTCGGGCCACGGGTTCTTCACAGAGCCTGCTGCTGTCCCCCTGTAGAGAGCGGACGGGCTGGGGTGAAAGTGGTGTCCTCGGCCTGGGACGGGGCAGGCCTAAGGCTGAAAGCGATTTCCCGGGCTGTTTTGGTCCCCAGAACCTTTAGGCCACCGTCCGCTACCCGAGGTAGCCCCGCTCTAAGCGGTGCGGGCAGTCTCCCACACCCGCTTCCCAAGGTTCCTGGGTTGACACAGGGACCTCAAGAGATCTATGTGAAGGAGGCCACTGCCTCATAGGCCCTTGCTGCTCAGAGAGCTCACGGATCTGGAGGCTCCTTTGAGCTTTGGAAGCCCCTGCGTACTCTCCACCTGGGGGTCCTTGCCATCAGGGGACCCCACCACCTGGCAGGAGAGGGCAGGCGCAGATAAAGACAAGAAGCCCCGCCTCCAGGCCCCGCCCAACTCCGACAGGCCCCGCCCATCACGCCCTGGTTACACGCAAGCAGTCCCCTAATGCTGTGCCTCGGCTCTCAGGCTCCATGTCTGCGGGGAGTCCTGTGCTCGTGGGCCAAGCAGCACCCATGTACCCCACTCAGTGCCAGCTCCGGGCCTCCTAGGGGACCCCATGCTCTTGGGCTCTTGCCCTCAGGCGGCCCTTTTTTTCCACCTGTTTCTGCCTGCCAGCTAGTTCATCCCAGCGAGGCCGGCGGTTGATTTGACGGGCTTTGCACAAGCTGCACTTATCACTTTGAGGAAGGTGTACTTGACGCTTTCGGGTTCCCTCATGCAAACTCACCTGGGTGACATAGCGTGCTGCTTTGGGCTGCCTTCTTCACCGTGCCGAACAAAGAACTCAAGAAACCTCATAGGCATTCCCAGGACTCTTCTGTCCGTTGCTCTCGACTTTAGTGCGTGCAGGCAAAGCTCCCGCGGCGCACCTCAGAACGCAGTCGCCAAAGGTGCTCCCGCAGGCCTTTCCCCTGACAAGACTTCCAAGCCGTGGGCCCCTGCAGCCAATGGCTGACTGCACGGTTTGCTGAGTGGGGCCAGTGTCCGCACTTGGCTAGCCTAATTCAGACTCACTCCCTGCCTGCCTGATCCCCTTCCCACAAGACCTTGTGCTGCCTGCGGACTAGAGGTCCCCAACTCCCTCTAGGTTCCTCCCTACCCACCTAGTGGAGCACCAAGGACTGCTTTACCCACCTGCCTGCCCTCCTGCGTGAGAAAGGAAGTCAGTGCCTAGTGGAATATCTCCATCAACCTGGGAGCATACAGTCAACACTACAGAACACATCCCCAAAGCCTGAGGAGGAAAGTTTCAAACACCTCCTGGCATGCAAGGTTTGCGATGACATGAAACTTAGCAAGGTTGGACAATCCCCGCAAGTGCAAAATGTTGCATTACACTACTTTCCCATTAGCAAGGTGGCCAGACAGTGGTCTGGTGTCAGTGTGTGTGACTGGGCAAGTCTAGAAAGACAGCTTACACGGGCTGCTTCTGGATGGTTCTGGAGAAACTGGTCCGAGAGCCTACAGCACCAGGAATTGGTGGGGGCCATGGCAATCAAGAGCACTGGGAAAACAATATGCATAGAAAAAGAGCTACACCTATATCCTAGCCGGTCAGATAGTATCCTAAGACAGCTGAGAGGACCACCGCAAACCAAATTCACTGATCTCCCATCGATTCCACTTGATGGCTATGGCCCAGGACAGCAGAGATTGCCTTCAGTGGATTTCAGATACTGTGAAAACCTTTGGGGATGAACGATGTTTCATGGTCCTCCAGCTAAATCACTGCTGGTTTAAAACTCCTAGCTTCAGGCTAGTCATGCAATGCACAACGACCGGTTTCTGACCTTAAATTTTTAAAAGAAGATGAAGAAGGTGCACATGAACGAAAGGATGAAGCTAAGGCGTAGCGAAGGAAAGAGATTGACGAAGAGGGCAGATAGAGAGAGCCAGGGAGAGAGAGAACAAAGAGAGATAGAGTTAGAGAGACACAGAGAGATACAGAGGGTAGAAAATAGTCATCCGTAGCATTCTTCTTCTCCGGAGCTCACGAGCAGCTGAGCCCTACTCAGCAGGTTCACCAGTCAAGGAAAGAGCTCACTGGGGCGACAGGAGATTCTGGCACATCCTGAGCCTTCTACTTCCTTGAAGGCATCCACCGCTTCGTTCAGACTACGGGATTCCTGGTGGCTCTGCCCCATCCGCAGTATGGGCCAGGTTATTTAAGGTTTTTTTATTTTATTGAAACCTACTATTTGTATTGCTATCCATGACAGGTGTGCCTGTGCACTGCTGGCTTCATCCCGAAGACCACAGAGACCCTTGATGGGAGTCGCCGTTCACATAGTTGAGTCCGCTGACATCATAAGGGCGGTGCTACTCACCCGAACAACCGGGGCCTGATTTATCAGAGTCCCCTTTCAGCCCGCGAGAGTCCATTGATGTCATGAAGGGGAGGTACTACACACCGTACACCTGTGGACAGATGGACCAGAGTCGCCTTTCTTGCAGGGACAGTCCTCTGACAACATCAGGGGACGGTCTCAAAGCCGGACATCCGGTGGCATACTTCTCGGGGACCAATTTCACGCAGGGACAGGTGCCTTTTAGGTCCCAACGAGGGCTCTTCCGGTCAATGGGTGTCCCCCCAAATGTGTCCCCTCTGGGCACTTCCTGTTACCATGCCTCTCTCGGGCCCTGTCTTTCCGGGTCTGTTTTCATCTATCCGATTGGCATACGCCTTTGTTGCCCGGGCTGCCTGACGTTTGAGCTCAAGTGCGGGTGGTTCTAGGGCCTTGAAGGCAACGTCGGGCTTCGCATTCGGGCTCACACACCCCGATGAAGCGCTCACCGCCCGGCAGTGGCACCGGGAAAACCTTCCCACTAGCAGCTTGCGTGAGAACTATGGTTCCGGTCGCCTTCGTGGGGCCCGGCACTCTGAGCCTCCCCAGCTCGGGCCACGGGTTCTTCACAGAGCCTGCTGCTGTCCCCCTGTAGAGAGCGGACGGGCTGGGGTGAAAGTGGTGTCCTCGGCCTGGGACGGGGCAGGCCTAAGGCTGAAAGCGATTTCCCGGGCTGTTTTGGTCCCCAGAACCTTTAGACCACCGTCCGCTACCCGAGGTAGCCCCGCTCTAAGCGGTGCGGGCAGTCTCCCACACCCGCTTCCCAAGGTTCCTGCGTTGACACAGGGACCTCAAGAGATCTATGTGAAGGAGGCCACTGCCTCATAGGCCCTTGCTGCTCAGAGAGCTCACGGATCTGGAGGCTCCTTTGAGCTTTGGAAGCCCCTGCGTACTCTCCACCTGGGGGTCCTTGCCATCAGGGGACCCCACCACCTGGCAGGAGAGGGCAGGCGCAGATAAAGACAAGAAGCCCCGCCTCCAGGCCCCGCCCAACTCCGACAGGCCCCGCCCATCACGCCCTGGTTACACGCAAGCAGTCCCCTAATGCTGTGCCTCGGCTCTCAGGCTCCATGTCTGCGGGGAGTCCTGTGCTCGTGGGCCAAGCAGCACCCATGTACCCCACTCAGTGCCAGCTCCGGGGCTCCTAGGGGACCCCATGCTCTTGGGCTCTTGCCCTCAGGCGGCCCTTTTTTTCCACCTGTTTCTGCCTGCCAGCTAGTTCATCCCAGCGAGGCCGGCGGTTGATTTGACGGGCTTTGCACAAGCTGCACTTAGCACTTTGAGGAAGGTGTACTTGACGCTTTCGGGTTCCCTCATGCAAACTCACCTGGGTGACATAGCGTGCTGCTTTGGGCTGCCTTCTTCACCGTGCCGAACAAAGAACTCAAGAAACCTCATAGGCATTCCCAGGACTCTTCTGTCCGTTGCTCTCGACTTTAGTGCGTGCAGGCAAAGCTCCCGCGGCGCACCTCAGAACGCAGTCGCCAAAGGTGCTCCCGCAGGCCTTTCCCCTGACAAGACTTCCAAGGCGTGGGCCCCTGCAGCCAATGGCTGACTGCACGGTTTGCTGAGTGGGGCCAGTGTCCGCACTTGGCTAGCCTAATTCAGACTCACTCCCTGCCTGCCTGGTCCCCTTCCCACAAGACCTTGTGCTGCCTGCGGACTAGAGGTCCCCAACTCCCTCTAGGTTCCTCCCTACCCACCTAGTGGAGCACCAAGGACTCCTTTACCCACCTGCCTGCCCTCCTGCGTGAGAAAGGAAGTCAGTGCCTGGTGGAATATCTCCATCAACCTGGGAGCATACAGTCAACACTACAGGCCACATCCCCAAAGCCTGAGGAGGAAAGTTTCAAACACCTCCTGGTGTGCAAGATTTGGCATGACATGAAACTGAGCAAGGTGGGACAATCCCCACAAGTGCAAAATGGTGCATTACACCACTTTCACCTGATCAAGGTGGCCAGAGAGTGGTCTGGTGTCAGTGTGTGTGACTGGGCAAGTCTAGAAAGACAGCTTACACGGGCTGCTTCTGGATGGTTCTGGAGAAGCTTGTCCGGGAGCCTACAGCAGCAGGATTTGGTGGGGGCCATGGCAATCAAGAGCACTGGGAAAACAATATGCATAGAAAAAGAGCTACACCTATATGCTAGCCGGTCAGATAGTATCCCAAGACAGCTGAGAGGACCACCCCAAACCAAACTCACTGATCTCCCATCGATTCCACTTGATGGCTATGGCCCCGGACAGCAGAGATTGCCTTCAGTGGATTTCAGATACTGTGAAAACCTTTGGGGGCGAACGATGTTTCATGGTCCTCCAGCTAAATCACTGCTGGTTTGTAATTCCTAGCTTCAGGCTAGTCATGCAATGCACAACGATCAGGTTTCCGACCGTAAATTATTAAAAGAAGATGAAGAAGGGGCACATGAACGAAAGGATGAAGCTAAGGCATAGAGAAGGAAAGAGATTGACAAAGAGGGCAGAGAGAGAGAGAGAGAGAGAGAGAGAGAGAGAGAGAGAGAGAGAGAGAGAGAGAGAGAGAGAGTTAGAGAAACACAGAGAGATACAGAGGGTAAAAATAGTCATCCGTTGCATTCTTCTTCTCCGGAGCTCACGAGCAGCTGAGCCCTACTCAGCAGGTTCACCAGTCAAGGAAAGAGCTCACTGGGGCGACAGGAGATTCTGGCACATCCTGAGCCTTCTACTTCCTTGAAGGCATCCACCGCTTCGTTCAGACTACGGGATTCCTGGTGGCTCTGCCCCATCCGCAGTATGGGCCAGGTTATTTAAGGTTTTTTATTTTATTGAAACCTACTATTTGTATTGCTATCCATGACAGGTGTGCCTGTGCACTGCTGGCTTCATCCCGAAGACCACAGAGACCCTTGATCGGAGTCGCCGTTCACATAGTTGAGTCCGCTGATATCATAAGGGCGGTGCTACACACCCGAACAACCGGGGACTGATTTATCAGAGTCCCCTTTCAGCCCGCGAGAGTCCACTGATGTCATGAAGTGGAGGTACTACACACCGTACACCTGTGGACAGATGGACCAGAGTCGCCTTTCTTGCAGGGACAGTCCTCTGACAACATCAGGGGACGGTCTCAAAGCCGGACATCCGGTGGCATACTTCACGGTGACCAATTTCACGCAGGGACAGGTGCCTTTTCGGTCCCAACGAGGGCTCTTCCGGTCAACGGGTGTCACCCCCAAATGTGTCCCCCCCTGGGCACTTCCTATTACCCTCTTTCTCTCGGGCCCAGTCCTGCCGGGTCCGTTTTCATCTATCCGATTGGCATACGCCTTTGTTGCCCTTGCTGCCTGACGTTTGAGCTCAAGTGCGGGTGGTTCTAGGGCCTTGAAGGCAACGTCGGGCTTCGTAGTCGGGCTCACACACCCCCATGAAGCGCTCCCGGTCCGGCAGTGGCACCGGGAAAACCTTCCCACTAGCAGCTTGCGTGAGAACTATGGTTCCGGACGCCGCTTAGGGCCCGGCACTCTGAGCCTCCCCAGCTCGGGCCACGGGTTCTTCACAGAGCCTGCTGCTGTCCCCCTGTAGAGAGCGGACGGGCTGGGGTGAAAGTGGTGTCCTCGGCCTGGAACGGGGCAGGCCTAAGGCCGACAGCGATTTCCCGGGCTGTTTTGGTCCCCAGAACCTTTAGGCCACCGTCCGCTACCCGAGGTAACCCCGCTCTAAGCGGTCCGGGCAGTCTCCCACACCCGCTTCCGAAGGTTCCTGCGTTGACACAGGGATTTCAAGAGATCTACGCGAAGGAGGCCACTGCCTCATAGCCTCATAGGCCCTTGCTGCTCAGAGAGCTCTCGGACGTGGAGGCTCCTTTGAGCTTTCGAAGCCTGTGCCTACTCTCCAGCTGGGGGGTCCTTGCCATCAGGGGACCCCACCACCAGCCAGGACAGGCAGGCGCAGATAAAGACAGGAAGCCGCGCCTTCAGGCCCCGCCCAACTCCGACAGGCCCCGCCCATCACGCCCTGGTCACACGCAAGCAGTCTCCTAATGCTGTGCCTCGGCTCTCAGGCTCCATGTCTGCGGGGAGTCCTGTGCTCATGGGCCAAGCAGCACCCATGTACCCCACTCAGTGCCAGCTCCGGAGCTCCTAGGGGACCCCATGCTCTTGGGCTCTTGCCCTCAGGCAGCTCTTGTGTTCCACCTGCTTCTGCCTGCCAGCTAGTTCATGTCAGCGAGGCTGGCGGTTGACTTGGCGGGCTTTGCACAAGCTGCACTTAGCACTTTGAGGAAGGTGTACTTGACGCTTTCGGGTTCCCTCATGCAAACTCACCTGGGTGACATAGCGTGCTGCTTTGGGCTGCCTTCTTCACCGTGCCGAACAAAGAACTCAAGAAACCTCATAGGCATTCCCAGGACTCTTCTGTCCGTTGCTCTCGACTTTAGTGCGTGCAGGCAAAGCTCCCGCGGCGCACCTCAGAACGCAGTCGCCAAAGGTGCTCCCGCAGGCCTTTCCCCTGACAAGACTTCCAAGGCGTGGGCCCCTGCAGCCAATGGCTGACTGCACGGTTTGCTGAGTGGGGCCAGTGTCCGCACTTGGCTAGCCTAATTCAGACTCACTCCCTGCCTACCTGATCCCCTTCCCACAAGACCTTGTGCTGCCTGCGGACTAGAGGTCCCCAACTCCCTCTAGGTTCCTCCCTACCCACCTAGTGGAGCACCAAGGACTCCTTTACCCACCTGCCTGCCCTCCTGCGTGAGAAAGGAAGTCAGTGCCTGGTGGAATATCTCCATCAACCTGGGAGCATACAGTCAACACTACAGGCCACATCCCCAAAGCCTGAGGAGGAAAGTTTCAAACACCTCCTGGTGTGCAAGATTTGGCATGACATGAAACTGAGCAAGGTGGGACAATCCCCACAAGTGCAAAATGGTGCATTACACCACTACCTGATCAAGGTGGCCAGAGAGTGGTCTGGTGTCAGTGTGTGTGACTGGGCAAGTCTAGAAAGACAGCTTACACGGGCTGCTTCTGGATGGTTCTGGAGAAGCTTGTCCGGGAGCCTACAGCAGCAGGATTTGGTGGGGGCCATGGCAATCAAGAGCACTGGGAAAACAATATGCATAGAAAAAGAGCTACACCTATATGCTAGCCGGTCAGATAGTATCCCAAGACAGCTGAGAGGACCACCCCAAACCAAACTCACTGATCTCCCATCGATTCCACTTGATGGCTATGGCCCCGGACAGCAGAGATTGCCTTCAGTGGATTTCAGATACTGTGAAAACCTTTGGGGGCGAACGATGTTTCATGGTCCTCCAGCTAAATCACTGCTGGTTTGTAATTCCTAGCTTCAGGCTAGTCATGCAATGCACAACGATCAGGTTTCCGACCGTAAATTATTAAAAGAAGATGAAGAAGGGGCACATGAACGAAAGGATGAAGCTAAGGCATAGAGAAGGAAAGAGATTGACAAAGAGGGCGAGAGAGAGAGAGAGAGAGAGAGAGAGAGAGAGAGAGAGAGAGAGAGAGAGAGAGTTAGAGAAACACAGAGAGATACAGAGGGTAAAAATAGTCATCCGTTGCATTCTTCTTCTCCGGAGCTCACGAGCAGCTGAGCCCTACTCAGCAGGTTCACCAGTCAAGGAAAGAGCTCACTGGGGCGACAGGAGATTCTGGCACATCCTGAGCCTTCTACTTCCTTGAAGGCATCCACCGCTTCGTTCAGACTACGGGATTCCTGGTGGCTCTGCCCCATCCGCAGTATGGGCCAGGTTATTTAAGGTTTTTTATTTTATTGAAACCTACTATTTGTATTGCTATCCATGACAGGTGTGCCTGTGCACTGCTGGCTTCATCCCGAAGACCACAGAGACCCTTGATCGGAGTCGCCGTTCACATAGTTGAGTCCGCTGATATCATAAGGGCGGTGCTACACACCCGAACAACCGGGGACTGATTTATCAGAGTCCCCTTTCAGCCCGCGAGAGTCCACTGATGTCATGAAGTGGAGGTACTACACACCGTACACCTGTGGACAGATGGACCAGAGTCGCCTTTCTTGCAGGGACAGTCCTCTGACAACATCAGGGGACGGTCTCAAAGCCGGACATCCGGTGGCATACTTCACGGTGACCAATTTCACGCAGGGACAGGTGCCTTTTCGGTCCCAACGAGGGCTCTTCCGGTCAACGGGTGTCACCCCCAAATGTGTCCCCCCCCGGGGACACTTCCTATTACCCTCTTTCTCTCGGGCCCAGTCCTGCCGGGTCCGTTTTCATCTATCCGATTGGCATACGCCTTTGTTGCCCTTGCTGCCTGACGTTTGAGCTCAAGTTCGGGTGGTTCTAGGGCCTTGAAGGCAACGTCGGGCTTCGTAGTCGGGCTCACACACCCCCATGAAGCGCTCCCGGTCCGGCAGTGGCACCGGGAAAACCTTCCCACTAGCAGCTTGCGTGAGAACTATGGTTCCGGACGCCGCTTAGGGCCCGGCACTCTGAGCCTCCCCAGCTCGGGCCACGGGTTCTTCACAGAGCCTGCTGCTGTCCCCCTGTAGAGAGCGGACGGGCTGGGGTGAAAGTGGTGTCCTCGGCCTGGAACGGGGCAGGCCTAAGGCCGACAGCGATTTCCCGGGCTGTTTTGGTCCCCAGAACCTTTAGGCCACCGTCCGCTACCCGAGGTAACCCCGCTCTAAGCGGTCCGGGCAGTCTCCCACACCCGCTTCCGAAGGTTCCTGCGTTGACACAGGGATTTCAAGAGATCTACGCGAAGGAGGCCACTGCCTCATAGGCCCTTGCTGCTCAGAGAGCTCTCGGACGTGGAGGCTCCTTTGAGCTTTCGAAGCCTGTGCCTACTCTCCAGCTGGGGGGTCCTTGCCATCAGGGGACCCCACCACCAGCCAGGACAGGCAGGCGCAGATAAAGACAGGAAGCCGCGCCTTCAGGCCCCGCCCAACTCCGACAGGCCCCGCCCATCACGCCCTGGTCACACGCAAGCAGTCTCCTAATGCTGTGCCTCGGCTCTCAGGCTCCATGTCTGCGGGGAGTCCTGTGCTCATGGGCCAAGCAGCACCCATGTACCCCACTCAGTGCCAGCTCCGGAGCTCCTAGGGGACCCCATGCTCTTGGGCTCTTGCCCTCAGGCAGCTCTTGTGTTCCACCTGCTTCTGCCTGCCAGCTAGTTCATGTCAGCGAGGCTGGCGGTTGACTTGGCGGGCTTTGCACAAGCTGCACTTAGCACTTTGAGGAAGGTGTACTTGACGCTTTCGGGTTCCCTCATGCAAACTCACCTGGGTGACATAGCGTGCTGCTTTGGGCTGCCTTCTTCACCGTGCCGAACAAAGAACTCAAGAAACCTCATAGGCATTCCCAGGACTCTTCTGTCCGTTGCTCTCGACTTTAGTGCGTGCAGGCAAAGCTCCCGCGGCGCACCTCAGAACGCAGTCGCCAAAGGTGCTCCCGCAGGCCTTTCCCCTGACAAGACTTCCAAGGCGTGGGCCCCTGCAGCCAATGGCTGACTGCACGGTTTGCTGAGTGGGGCCAGTGTCCGCACTTGGCTAGCCTAATTCAGACTCACTCCCTGCCTACCTGATCCCCTTCCCACAAGACCTTGTGCTGCCTGCGGACTAGAGGTCCCCAACTCCCTCTAGGTTCCTCCCTACCCACCTAGTGGAGCACCAAGGACTCCTTTACCCACCTGCCTGCCCTCCTGCGTGAGAAAGGAAGTCAGTGCCTGGTGGAATATCTCCATCAACCTGGGAGCATACAGTCAACACTACAGGCCACATCCCCAAAGCCTGAGGAGGAAAGTTTCAAACACCTCCTGGTGTGCAAGATTTGGCATGACATGAAACTGAGCAAGGTGGGACAATCCCCACAAGTGCAAAATGGTGCATTACACCACTTTCACCTGATCAAGGTGGCCAGAGAGTGGTCTGGTGTCAGTGTGTGTGACTGGGCAAGTCTAGAAAGACAGCTTACACGGGCTGCTTCTGGATGGTTCTGGAGAAGCTTGTCCGGGAGCCTACAGCAGCAGGATTTGGTGGGGGCCATGGCAATCAAGAGCACTGGGAAAACAATATGCATAGAAAAAGAGCTACACCTATATGCTAGCCGGTCAGATAGTATCCCAAGACAGCTGAGAGGACCACCCCAAACCAAACTCACTGATCTCCCATCGATTCCACTTGATGGCTATGGCCCCGGACAGCAGAGATTGCCTTCAGTGGATTTCAGATACTGTGAAAACCTTTGGGGGCGAACGATGTTTCATGGTCCTCCAGCTAAATCACTGCTGGTTTGTAATTCCTAGCTTCAGGCTAGTCATGCAATGCACAACGATCAGGTTTCCGACCGTAAATTATTAAAAGAAGATGAAGAAGGGGCACATGAACGAAAGGATGAAGCTAAGGCATAGAGAAGGAAAGAGATTGACAAAGAGGGCAGAGAGAGAGAGAGAGAGAGAGAGAGAGAGAGAGAGAGAGAGAGAGAGAGAGAGAGAGAGAGAAAGAGTTAGAGAAACACAGAGAGATACAGAGGGTAAAAATAGTCATCCGTTGCATTCTTCTTCTCCGGAGCTCACGAGCAGCTGAGCCCTACTCAGCAGGTTCACCAGTCAAGGAAAGAGCTCACTGGGGCGACAGGAGATTCTGGCACATCCTGAGCCTTCTACTTCCTTGAAGGCATCCACCGCTTCGTTCAGACTACGGGATTCCTGGTGGCTCTGCCCCATCCGCAGTATGGGCCAGGTTATTTAAGGTTTTTTATTTTATTGAAACCTACTATTTGTATTGCTATCCATGACAGGTGTGCCTGTGCACTGCTGGCTTCATCCCGAAGACCACAGAGACCCTTGATCGGAGTCGCCGTTCACATAGTTGAGTCCGCTGACATCATAAGGGCGGTGCTACACACCCGAACAACCGGGGACTGATTTATCAGAGTCCCCTTTCAGCCCGCGAGAGTCCACTGATGTCATGAAGTGGAGGTACTACACACCGTACACCTGTGGACAGATGGACCAGAGTCGCCTTTCTTGCAGGGACAGTCCTCTGACAACATCAGGGGACGGTCTCAAAGCCGGACATCCGGTGGCATACTTCTCGGGGACCAATTTCACGCAGGGACAGGTGCCTTTTAGGTCCCAACGAGGGCTCTTCCGGTCAATGGGTGTCCCCCCAAATGTGTCCCCTCTGGGCACTTCCTGTTACCATGCCTCTCTCGGGCCCTGTCTTTCCGGGTCTGTTTTCATCTATCCGATTGGCATACGCCTTTGTTGCCCGGGCTGCCTGACGTTTGAGCTCAAGTGCGGGTGGTTCTAGGGCCTTGAAGGCAACGTCGGGCTTCGCATTCGGGCTCACACACCCCGATGAAGCGCTCACCGCCCGGCAGTGGCACCGGGAAAACCTTCCCACTAGCAGCTTGCGTGAGAACTATGGTTCCGGTCGCCTTCGTGGGGCCCGGCACTCTGAGCCTCCCCAGCTCGGGCCACGGGTTCTTCACAGAGCCTGCTGCTGTCCCCCTGTAGAGAGCGGACGGGCTGGGGTGAAAGTGGTGTCCTCGGCCTGGGACGGGGCAGGCCTAAGGCTGAAAGCGATTTCCCGGGCTGTTTTGGTCCCCAGAACCTTTAGGCCACCGTCCGCTACCCGAGGTAGCCCCGCTCTAAGCGGTGCGGGCAGTCTCCCACACCCGCTTCCCAAGGTTCCTGCGTTGACACAGGGACCTCAAGAGATCTATGTGAAGGAGGCCACTGCCTCATAGGCCCTTGCTGCTCAGAGAGCTCACGGATCTGGAGGCTCCTTTGAGCTTTGGAAGCCCCTGCGTACTCTCCACCTGGGGGTCCTTGCCATCAGGGGACCCCACCACCTGGCAGGAGAGGGCAGGCGCAGATAAAGACAAGAAGCCCCGCCTCCAGGCCCCGCCCAACTCCGACAGGCCCCGCCCATCACGCCCTGGTTACACGCAAGCAGTCCCCTAATGCTGTGCCTCGGCTCTCAGGCTCCATGTCTGCGGGGAGTCCTGTGCTCGTGGGCCAAGCAGCACCCATGTACCCCACTCAGTGCCAGCTCCGGGTTTTCTAGGGGACCCCATGCTCTTGGGCTCTTGCCCTCAGGCGGCCCTTTTTTTCCACCTGTTTCTGCCTGCCAGCTAGTTCATCCCAGCGAGGCCGGCGGTTGATTTGACGGGCTTTGCACAAGCTGCACTTATCACTTTGAGGAAGGTGTACTTGACGCTTTCGGGTTCCCTCATGCAAACTCACCTGGGTGACATAGCGTGCTGCTTTGGGCTGCCTTCTTCACCGTGCCGAACAAAGAACTCAAGAAACCTCATAGGCATTCCCAGGACTCTTCTGTCCGTTGCTCTCGACTTTAGTGCGTGCAGGCAAAGCTCCCGCGGCGCACCTCAGAACGCAGTCGCCAAAGGTGCTCCCGCAGGCCTTTCCCCTGACAAGACTTCCAAGCCGTGGGCCCCTGCAGCCAATGGCTGACTGCACGGTTTGCTGAGTGGGGCCAGTGTCCGCACTTGGCTAGCCTAATTCAGACTCACTCCCTGCCTGCCTGATCCCCTTCCCACAAGACCTTGTGCTGCCTGCGGACTAGAGGTCCCCAACTCCCTCTAGGTTCCTCCCTACCCACCTAGTGGAGCACCAAGGACTGCTTTACCCACCGGCCTGCCCTCCTGCGTGAGAAAGGAAGTCAGTGCCTGGTGGAATATCTCCATCAACCTGGGAGCATACAGTCAACACTACAGGCCACATCCCCAAAGCCTGAGGAGGAAAGTTTCAAACACCTCCTGGTGTGCAAGATTTGGCATGACATGAAACTGAGCAAGGTGGGACAATCCCCACAAGTGCAAAATGTTGCATTACACCACTTTCACCTGATCAAGGTGGCCAGAGAGTGGTCTGGTGTCAGTGTGTGTGACTGGGCAAGTCTAGAAAGACAGCTTACACGGGCTGCTTCTGGATGGTTCTGGAGAAGCTTGTCCGGGAGCCTACAGCAGCAGGATTTGGTGGGGGCCATGGCAATCAAGAGCACTGGGAAAACAATATGCATAGAAAAAGAGCTACACCTATATGCTAGCCGGTCAGATAGTATCCCAAGACAGCTGAGAGGACCACCCCAAACCAAACTCACTGATCTCCCATCGATTCCACTTGATGGCTATGGCCCCGGACAGCAGAGATTGCCTTCAGTGGATTTCAGATACTGTGAAAACCTTTGGGGGTGAACGATGTTTCATGGTCCTCCAGCTAAATCACTGCTGGTTTGTAATTCCTAGCTTCAGGCTAGTCATGCAATGCACAACGATCAGGTTTCCGACCGTAAATTATTAAAAGAAGATGAAGAAGGGGCACATGAACGAAAGGATGAAGCTAAGGCATAGAGAAGGAAAGAGATTGACAAAGAGGGCAGAGAGAGAGAGAGAGAGAGAGAGAGAGAGTTAGAGAAACACAGAGAGATACAGAGGGTAAAAATAGTCATCCGTTGCATTCTTCTTCTCCGGAGCTCACGAGCAGCTGAGCCCTACTCAGCAGGTTCACCAGTCAAGGAAAGAGCTCACTGGGGCGACAGGAGATTCTGGCACATCCTGAGCCTTCTACTTCCTTGAAGGCATCCACCGCTTCGTTCAGACTACGGGATTCCTGGTGGCTCTGCCCCATCCGCAGTATGGGCCAGGTTATTTAAGGTTTTTTATTTTATTGAAACCTACTATTTGTATTGCTATCCATGACAGGTGTGCCTGTGCACTGCTGGCTTCATCCCGAAGACCACAGAGACCCTTGATCGGAGTCGCCGTTCACATAGTTGAGTCCGCTGACATCATAAGGGCGGTGCTACACACCCGAACAACCGGGGACTGATTTATCAGAGTCCCCTTTCAGCCCGCGAGAGTCCACTGATGTCATGAAGTGGAGGTACTACACACCGTACACCTGTGGACAGATGGACCAGAGTCGCCTTTCTTGCAGGGACAGTCCTCTGACAACATCAGGGGACGGTCTCAAAGCCGGACATCCGGTGGCATACTTCTCGGGGACCAATTTCACGCAGGGACAGGTGCCTTTTAGGTCCCAACGAGGGCTCTTCCGGTCAATGGGTGTCCCCCCAAATGTGTCCCCTCTGGGCACTTCCTGTTACCATGCCTCTCTCGGGCCCTGTCTTTCCGGGTCTGTTTTCATCTATCCGATTGGCATACGCCTTTGTTGCCCGGGCTGCCTGACGTTTGAGCTCAAGTGCGGGTGGTTCTAGGGCCTTGAAGGCAACGTCGGGCTTCGCATTCGGGCTCACACACCCCGATGAAGCGCTCACCGGCGGCAGTGGCACCGGGAAAACCTTCCCACTAGCAGCTTGCGTGAGAACTATGGTTCCGGTCGCCTTCGTGGGGCCCGGCACTCTGAGCCTCCCCAGCTCGGGCCACGGGTTCTTCACAGAGCCTGCTGCTGTCCCCCTGTAGAGAGCGGACGGGCTGGGGTGAAAGTGGTGTCCTCGGCCTGGGACGGGGCAGGCCTAAGGCTGAAAGCGATTTCCCGGGCTGTTTTGGTCCCCAGAACCTTTAGGCCACCGTCCGCTACCCGAGGTAGCCCCGCTCTAAGCGGTGCGGGCAGTCTCCCACACCCGCTTCCCAAGGTTCCTGCGTTGACACAGGGACCTCAAGAGATCTATGTGAAGGAGGCCACTGCCTCATAGGCCCTTGCTGCTCAGAGAGCTCACGGATCTGGAGGCTCCTTTGAGCTTTGGAAGCCCCTGCGTACTCTCCACCTGGGGGTCCTTGCCATCAGGGGACCCCACCACCTGGCAGGAGAGGGCAGGCGCAGATAAAGACAAGAAGCCCCGCCTCCAGGCCCCGCCCAACTCCGACAGGCCCCGCCCATCACGCCCTGGTTACACGCAAGCAGTCCCCTAATGCTGTGCCTCGGCTCTCAGGCTCCATGTCTGCGGGGAGTCCTGTGCTCGTGGGCCAAGCAGCACCCATGTACCCCACTCAGTGCCAGCTCCGGGCCTCCTAGGGGACCCCATGCTCTTGGGCTCTTGCCCTCAGGCGGCCCTTTTTTTCCACCTGTTTCTGCCTGCCAGCTAGTTCATCCCAGCGAGGCCGGCGGTTGATTTGACGGGCTTTGCACAAGCTGCACTTATCACTTTGAGGAAGGTGTACTTGACGCTTTCGGGTTCCCTCATGCAAACTCACCTGGGTGACATAGCGTGCTGCTTTGGGCTGCCTTCTTCACCGTGCCGAACAAAGAACTCAAGAAACCTCATAGGCATTCCCAGGACTCTTCTGTCCGTTGCTCTCGACTTTAGTGCGTGCAGGCAAAGCTCCCGCGGCGCACCTCAGAACGCAGTCGCCAAAGGTGCTCCCGCAGGCCTTTCCCCTGACAAGACTTCCAAGGCGTGGGCCCCTGCAGCCAATGGCTGACTGCACGGTTTGCTGAGTGGGGCCAGTGTCCGCACTTGGCTAGCCTAATTCAGACTCACTCCCTGCCTGCCTGATCCCCTTCCCACAAGACCTTGTGCTGCCTGCGGACTAGAGGTCCCCAACTCCCTCTAGGTTCCTCCCTACCCACCTAGTGGAGCACCAAGGACTGCTTTACCCACCTGCCTGCCCTCCTGCGTGAGAAAGGAAGTCAGTGCCTGGTGGAATATCTCCATCAACCTGGGAGCATACAGTCAACACTACAGGCCACATCCCCAAAGCCTGAGGAGGAAAGTTTCAAACACCTCCTGGTGTGCAAGATTTGGCATGACATGAAACTGAGCAAGGTGGGACAATCCCCACAAGTGCAAAATGTTGCATTACACCACTTTCACCTGATCAAGGTGGCCAGAGAGTGGTCTGGTGTCAGTGTGTGTGACTGGGCAAGTCTAGAAAGACAGCTTACACGGGCTGCTTCTGGATGGTTCTGGAGAAGCTTGTCCGGGAGCCTACAGCAGCAGGATTTGGTGGGGGCCATGGCAATCAAGAGCACTGGGAAAACAATATGCATAGAAAAAGAGCTACACCTATATGCTAGCCGGTCAGATAGTATCCCAAGACAGCTGAGAGGACCACCCCAAACCAAACTCACTGATCTCCCATCGATTCCACTTGATGGCTATGGCCCCGGACAGCAGAGATTGCCTTCAGTGGATTTCAGATACTGTGAAAACCTTTGGGGGTGAACGATGTTTCATGGTCCTCCAGCTAAATCACTGCTGGTTTGTAATTCCTAGCTTCAGGCTAGTCATGCAATGCACAACGATCAGGTTTCCGACCGTAAATTATTAAAAGAAGATGAAGAAGGGGCACATGAACGAAAGGATGAAGCTAAGGCATAGAGAAGGAAAGAGATTGACAAAGAGGGCAGAGAGAGAGAGAGAGAGAGAGAGAGAGAGAGAGAGAGAGAGAGAGAGAGTTAGAGAAACACAGAGAGATACAGAGGGTAAAAATAGTCATCCGTTGCATTCTTCTTCTCCGGAGCTCACGAGCAGCTGAGCCCTACTCAGCAGGTTCACCAGTCAAGGAAAGAGCTCACTGGGGCGACAGGAGATTCTGGCACATCCTGAGCCTTCTACTTCCTTGAAGGCATCCACCGCTTCGTTCAGACTACGGGATTCCTGGTGGCTCTGCCCCATCCGCAGTATGGGCCAGGTTATTTAAGGTTTTTTATTTTATTGAAACCTACTATTTGTATTGCTATCCATGACAGGTGTGCCTGTGCACTGCTGGCTTCATCCCGAAGACCACAGAGACCCTTGATCGGAGTCGCCGTTCACATAGTTGAGTCCGCTGACATCATAAGGGCGGTGCTACACACCCGAACAACCGGGGACTGATTTATCAGAGTCCCCTTTCAGCCCGCGAGAGTCCACTGATGTCATGAAGTGGAGGTACTACACACCGTACACCTGTGGACAGATGGACCAGAGTCGCCTTTCTTGCAGGGACAGTCCTCTGACAACATCAGGGGACGGTCTCAAAGCCGGACATCCGGTGGCATACTTCTCGGGGACCAATTTCACGCAGGGACAGGTGCCTTTTAGGTCCCAACGAGGGCTCTTCCGGTCAATGGGTGTCCCCCCAAATGTGTCCCCTCTGGGCACTTCCTGTTACCATGCCTCTCTCGGGCCCTGTCTTTCCGGGTCTGTTTTCATCTATCCGATTGGCATACGCCTTTGTTGCCCGGGCTGCCTGACGTTTGAGCTCAAGTGCGGGTGGTTCTAGGGCCTTGAAGGCAACGTCGGGCTTCGCATTCGGGCTCACACACCCCGATGAAGCGCTCACCGCCCGGCAGTGGCACCGGGAAAACCTTCCCACTAGCAGCTTGCGTGAGAACTATGGTTCCGGTCGCCTTCGTGGGGCCCGGCACTCTGAGCCTCCCCAGCTCGGGCCACGGGTTCTTCACAGAGCCTGCTGCTGTCCCCCTGTAGAGAGCGGACGGGCTGGGGTGAAAGTGGTGTCCTCGGCCTGGGACGGGGCAGGCCTAAGGCTGAAAGCGATTTCCCGGGCTGTTTTGGTCCCCAGAACCTTTAGGCCACCGTCCGCTACCCGAGGTAGCCCCGCTCTAAGCGGTGCGGGCAGTCTCCCACACCCGCTTCCCAAGGTTCCTGCGTTGACACAGGGACCTCAAGAGATCTATGTGAAGGAGGCCACTGCCTCATAGGCCCTTGCTGCTCAGAGAGCTCACGGATCTGGAGGCTCCTTTGAGCTTTGGAAGCCCCTGCGTACTCTCCACCTGGGGGTCCTTGCCATCAGGGGACCCCACCACCTGGCAGGAGAGGGCAGGCGCAGATAAAGACAAGAAGCCCCGCCTCCAGGCCCCGCCCAACTCCGACAGGCCCCGCCCATCACGCCCTGGTTACACGCAAGCAGTCCCCTAATGCTGTGCCTCGGCTCTCAGGCTCCATGTCTGCGGGGAGTCCTGTGCTCGTGGGCCAAGCAGCACCCATGTACCCCACTCAGTGCCAGCTCCGGGCCTCCTAGGGGACCCCATGCTCTTGGGCTCTTGCCCTCAGGCGGCCCTTTTTTTCCACCTGTTTCTGCCTGCCAGCTAGTTCATCCCAGCGAGGCCGGCGGTTGATTTGACGGGCTTTGCACAAGCTGCACTTATCACTTTGAGGAAGGTGTACTTGACGCTTTCGGGTTCCCTCATGCAAACTCACCTGGGTGACATAGCGTGCTGCTTTGGGCTGCCTTCTTCACCGTGCCGAACAAAGAACTCAAGAAACCTCATAGGCATTCCCAGGACTCTTCTGTCCGTTGCTCTCGACTTTAGTGCGTGCAGGCAAAGCTCCCGCGGCGCACCTCAGAACGCAGTCGCCAAAGGTGCTCCCGCAGGCCTTTCCCCTGACAAGACTTCCAAGCCGTGGGCCCCTGCAGCCAATGGCTGACTGCACGGTTTGCTGAGTGGGGCCAGTGTCCGCACTTGGCTAGCCTAATTCAGACTCACTCCCTGCCTGCCTGATCCCCTTCCCACAAGACCTTGTGCTGCCTGCGGACTAGAGGTCCCCAACTCCCTCTAGGTTCCTCCCTACCCACCTAGTGGAGCACCAAGGACTGCTTTACCCACCTGCCTGCCCTCCTGCGTGAGAAAGGAAGTCAGTGCCTAGTGGAATATCTCCATCAACCTGGGAGCATACAGTCAACACTACAGAACACATCCCCAAAGCCTGAGGAGGAAAGTTTCAAACACCTCCTGGCATGCAAGGTTTGCGATGACATGAAACTTAGCAAGGTTGGACAATCCCCGCAAGTGCAAAATGTTGCATTACACTACTTTCCCATTAGCAAGGTGGCCAGACAGTGGTCTGGTGTCAGTGTGTGTGACTGGGCAAGTCTAGAAAGACAGCTTACACGGGCTGCTTCTGGATGGTTCTGGAGAAACTGGTCCGAGAGCCTACAGCACCAGGAATTGGTGGGGGCCATGGCAATCAAGAGCACTGGGAAAACAATATGCATAGAAAAAGAGCTACACCTATATCCTAGCCGGTCAGATAGTATCCTAAGACAGCTGAGAGGACCACCGCAAACCAAATTCACTGATCTCCCATCGATTCCACTTGATGGCTATGGCCCAGGACAGCAGAGATTGCCTTCAGTGGATTTCAGATACTGTGAAAACCTTTGGGGCCGAACGATATTTCATGGTCCTCCAGCTAAATCACTGCTGGTTTAAAACTCCTAGCTTCAGGCTAGTCATGCAATGCACAACGACCGGTTTCTGACCTTAAATTTTTAAAAGAAGATGAAGAAGGTGCACATGAACGAAAGGATGAAGCTAAGGCGTAGCGAAGGAAAGAGATTGACGAAGAGGGCAGATAGAGAGAGCCAGGGAGAGAGAACAAAGAGAGATAGAGTTAGAGAGACACAGAGAGATACAGAGGGTAGAAAATAGTCATCCGTAGCATTCTTCTTCTCCGGAGCTCACGAGCAGCTGAGCCCTACTCAGCAGGTTCACCAGTCAAGGAAAGAGCTCACTGGGGCGACAGGAGATTCTGGCACATCCTGAGCCTTCTACTTCCTTGAAGGCATCCACCGCTTCGTTCAGACTACGGGATTCCTGGTGGCTCTGCCCCATCCGCAGTATGGGCCAGGTTATTTAAGGTTTTTTTATTTTATTGAAACCTACTATTTGTATTGCTATCCATGACAGGTGTGCCTGTGCACTGCTGGCTTCATCCCGAAGACCACAGAGACCCTTGATCGGAGTCGCCGTTCACATAGTTGAGTCCGCTGACATCATAAGGGCGGTGCTACTCACCCGAACAACCGGGGCCTGATTTATCAGAGTCCCCTTTCAGCCCGCGAGAGTCCATTGATGTCATGAAGGGGAGGTACTACACACCGTACACCTGTGGACAGATGGACCAGAGTCGCCTTTCTTGCAGGGACAGTCCTCTGACAACATCAGGGGGCGGTCTCAAAGCCGGACATCCGGTGGCATACTTCTCGGGGACCAATTTCACGCAGGGACAGGTGCCTTTTAGGTCCCAACGAGGGCTCTTCCGGTCAATGGGTGTCCCCCCAAATGTGTCCCCTCTGGGCACTTCCTGTTACCATGCCTCTCTCGGGCCCTGTCTTTCCGGGTCTGTTTTCATCTATCCGATTGGCATACGCCTTTGTTGCCCGGGCTGCCTGACGTTTGAGCTCAAGTGCGGGTGGTTCTAGGGCCTTGAAGGCAACGTCGGGCTTCGCATTCGGGCTCACACACCCCGATGAAGCGCTCACCGCCCGGCAGTGGCACCGGGAAAACCTTCCCACTAGCAGCTTGCGTGAGAACTATGGTTCCGGTCGCCTTCGTGGGGCCCGGCACTCTGAGCCTCCCCAGCTCGGGCCACGGGTTCTTCACAGAGCCTGCTGCTGTCCCCCTGTAGAGAGCGGACGGGCTGGGGTGAAAGTGGTGTCCTCGGCCTGGGACGGGGCAGGCCTAAGGCTGAAAGCGATTTCCCGGGCTGTTTTGGTCCCCAGAACCTTTAGGCCACCGTCCGCTACCCGAGGTAGCCCCGCTCTAAGCGGTGCGGGCAGTCTCCCACACCCGCTTCCCAAGGTTCCTGCGTTGACACAGGGACCTCAAGAGATCTATGTGAAGGAGGCCACTGCCTCATAGGCCCTTGCTGCTCAGAGAGCTCACGGATCTGGAGGCTCCTTTGAGCTTTGGAAGCCCCTGCGTACTCTCCACCTGGGGGTCCTTGCCATCAGGGGACCCCACCACCTGGCAGGAGAGGGCAGGCGCAGATAAAGACAAGAAGCCCCGCCTCCAGGCCCCGCCCAACTCCGACAGGCCCCGCCCATCACGCCCTGGTCACACGTAAGCAGTCCCCTAATGCTGTGCCTCGGCTCTCAGGCTCCATGTCTGCGGGGAGTCCTGTGCTCGTGGGCCAAGCAGCACCCATGTACCCCACTCAGTGCCAGCTCCGGGCCTCCTAGGGGACCCCATGCTCTTGGGCTCTTGCCCTCAGGCGGCCCTTTTTTTCCACCTGTTTCTGCCTGCCAGCTAGTTCATCCCAGCGAGGCCGGCGGTTGATTTGACGGGCTTTGCACAAGCTGCACTTATCACTTTGAGGAAGGTGTACTTGACGCTTTCGGGTTCCCTCATGCAAACTCACCTGGGTGACATAGCGTGCTGCTTTGGGCTGCCTTCTTCACCGTGCCGAACAAAGAACTCAAGAAACCTCATAGGCATTCCCAGGACTCTTCTGTCCGTTGCTCTCGACTTTAGTGCGTGCAGGCAAAGCTCCCGCGGCGCACCTCAGAACGCAGCCGCCAAAGGTGCTCCCGCAGGCCTTTCCCCTGACAAGACTTCCAAGGCGTGGGCCCCTGCAGCCAATGGCTGACTGCACGGTTTGCTGAGTGGGGCCAGTGTCCGCACTTGGCTAGCCTAATTCAGACTCACTCCCTGCCTGCCTGATCCCCTTCCCACAAGCCCTTGTGCTGCCTGCGGACTAGAGGTCCCCAACTCCCTCTAGGTTCCTCCCTACCCACCTAGTGGAGCACCAAGGACTCCTTTACCCACCTGCCTGCCCTCCTGCGTGAGAAAGGAAGTCAGTGCCTGGTGGAATATCTCCATCAACCTGGGAGCATACTGTCAACACTACAGGCCACATCCCCAAAGCCTGAGGAGGAAAGTTTCAAACACCTCCTGGTGTGCAAGATTTGGCATGACATGAAACTGAGCAAGGTGGGACAATCCCCACAAGTGCAAAATGTTGCATTACACCACTTTCACCTGATCAAGGTGGCCAGAGAGTGGTCTGGTGTCAGTGTGTGTGACTGGGCAAGTCTAGAAAGACAGCTTACACGGGCTGCTTCTGGATGGTTCTGGAGAAGCTTGTCCGGGAGCCTACAGCAGCAGGATTTGGTGGGGGCCATGGCAATCAAGAGCACTGGGAAAACAATATGCATAGAAAAAGAGCTACACCTATATGCTAGCCGGTCAGATAGTATCCCAAGACAGCTGAGAGGACCACCCCAAACCAAACTCACTGATCTCCCATCGATTCCACTTGATGGCTATGGCCCCGGACAGCAGAGATTGCCTTCAGTGGATTTCAGATACTGTGAAAACCTTTGGGGGCGAACGATGTTTCATGGTCCTCCAGCTAAATCACTGCTGGTTTGTAATTCCTAGCTTCAGGCTAGTCATGCAATGCACAACGATCAGGTTTCCGATCGTAAATTATTAAAAGAAGATGAAGAAGGGGCACATGAACGAAAGGATGAAGCTAAGGCATAGAGAAGGAAAGAGATTGACAAAGAGGGCAGAGAGAGAGAGAGAGAGAGAGAGAGAGAGTTAGAGAAACACAGAGAGATACAGAGGGTAAAAATAGTCATCCGTTGCATTCTTCTTCTCCGGAGCTCACGAGCAGCTGAGCCCTACTCAGCAGGTTCACCAGTCAAGGAAAGAGCTCACTGGGGCGACAGGAGATTCTGGCACATCCTGAGCCTTCTACTTCCTTGAAGGCATCCACCGCTTCGTTCAGACTACGGGATTCCTGGTGGCTCTGCCCCATCCGCAGTATGGGCCAGGTTATTTAAGGTTTTTTATTTTATTGAAACCTACTATTTGTATTGCTATCCATGACAGGTGTGCCTGTGCACTGCTGGCTTCATCCCGAAGACCACAGAGACCCTTGATCGGAGTCGCCGTTCACATAGTTGAGTCCGCTGACATCATAAGGGCGGTGCTACACACCCGAACAACCGGGGACTGATTTATCAGAGTCCCCTTTCAGCCCGCGAGAGTCCACTGATGTCATGAAGTGGAGGTACTACACACCGTACACCTGTGGACAGATGGACCAGAGTCGCCTTTCTTGCAGGGACAGTCCTCTGACAACATCAGGGGACGGTCTCAAAGCCGGACATCCGGTGGCATACTTCTCGGGGACCAATTTCACGCAGGGACAGGTGCCTTTTAGGTCCCAACGAGGGCTCTTCCGGTCAATGGGTGTCCCCCCAAATGTGTCCCCTCTGGGCACTTCCTGTTACCATGCCTCTCTCGGGCCCTGTCTTTCCGGGTCTGTTTTCATCTATCCGATTGGCATACGCCTTTGTTGCCCGGGCTGCCTGACGTTTGAGCTCAAGTGCGGGTGGTTCTAGGGCCTTGAAGGCAACGTCGGGCTTCGCATTCGGGCTCACACACCCCGATGAAGCGCTCACCGCCCGGCAGTGGCACCGGGAAAACCTTCCCACTAGCAGCTTGCGTGAGAACTATGGTTCCGGTCGCCTTCGTGGGGCCCGGCACTCTGAGCCTCCCCAGCTCGGGCCACGGGTTCTTCACAGAGCCTGCTGCTGTCCCCCTGTAGAGAGCGGACGGGCTGGGGTGAAAGTGGTGTCCTCGGCCTGGGACGGGGCAGGCCTAAGGCTGAAAGCGATTTCCCGGGCTGTTTTGGTCCCCAGAACCTTTAGGCCACCGTCCGCTACCCGAGGTAGCCCCGCTCTAAGCGGTGCGGGCAGTCTCCCACACCCGCTTCCCAAGGTTCCTGCGTTGACACAGGGACCTCAAGAGATCTATGTGAAGGAGGCCACTGCCTCATAGGCCCTTGCTGCTCAGAGAGCTCACGGATCTGGAGGCTCCTTTGAGCTTTGGAAGCCCCTGCGTACTCTCCACCTGGGGGTCCTTGCCATCAGGGGACCCCACCACCTGGCAGGAGAGGGCAGGCGCAGATAAAGACAAGAAGCCCCGCCTCCAGGCCCCGCCCAACTCCGACAGGCCCCGCCCATCACGCCCTGGTCACACGTAAGCAGTCCCCTAATGCTGTGCCTCGGCTCTCAGGCTCCATGTCTGCGGGGAGTCCTGTGCTCGTGGGCCAAGCAGCACCCATGTACCCCACTCAGTGCCAGCTCCGGGCCTCCTAGGGGACCCCATGCTCTTGGGCTCTTGCCCTCAGGCGGCCCTTTTTTTCCACCTGTTTCTGCCTGCCAGCTAGTTCATCCCAGCGAGGCCGGCGGTTGATTTGACGGGCTTTGCACAAGCTGCACTTATCACTTTGAGGAAGGTGTACTTGACGCTTTCGGGTTCCCTCATGCAAACTCACCTGGGTGACATAGCGTGCTGCTTTGGGCTGCCTTCTTCACCGTGCCGAACAAAGAACTCAAGAAACCTCATAGGCATTCCCAGGACTCTTCTGTCCGTTGCTCTCGACTTTAGTGCGTGCAGGCAAAGCTCCCGCGGCGCACCTCAGAACGCAGCCGCCAAAGGTGCTCCCGCAGGCCTTTCCCCTGACAAGACTTCCAAGGCGTGGGCCCCTGCAGCCAATGGCTGACTGCACGGTTTGCTGAGTGGGGCCAGTGTCCGCACTTGGCTAGCCTAATTCAGACTCACTCCCTGCCTGCCTGATCCCCTTCCCACAAGCCCTTGTGCTGCCTGCGGACTAGAGGTCCCCAACTCCCTCTAGGTTCCTCCCTACCCACCTAGTGGAGCACCAAGGACTCCTTTACCCACCTGCCTGCCCTCCTGCGTGAGAAAGGAAGTCAGTGCCTGGTGGAATATCTCCATCAACCTGGGAGCATACTGTCAACACTACAGGCCACATCCCCAAAGCCTGAGGAGGAAAGTTTCAAACACCTCCTGGTGTGCAAGATTTGGCATGACATGAAACTGAGCAAGGTGGGACAATCCCCACAAGTGCAAAATGTTGCATTACACCACTTTCACCTGATCAAGGTGGCCAGAGAGTGGTCTGGTGTCAGTGTGTGTGACTGGGCAAGTCTAGAAAGACAGCTTACACGGGCTGCTTCTGGATGGTTCTGGAGAAGCTTGTCCGGGAGCCTACAGCAGCAGGATTTGGTGGGGGCCATGGCAATCAAGAGCACTGGGAAAACAATATGCATAGAAAAAGAGCTACACCTATATGCTAGCCGGTCAGATAGTATCCCAAGACAGCTGAGAGGACCACCCCAAACCAAACTCACTGATCTCCCATCGATTCCACTTGATGGCTATGGCCCCGGACAGCAGAGATTGCCTTCAGTGGATTTCAGATACTGTGAAAACCTTTGGGGGCGAACGATGTTTCATGGTCCTCCAGCTAAATCACTGCTGGTTTGTAATTCCTAGCTTCAGGCTAGTCATGCAATGCACAACGATCAGGTTTCCGACCGTAAATTATTAAAAGAAGATGAAGAAGGGGCACATGAACGAAAGGATGAAGCTAAGGCATAGAGAAGGAAAGAGATTGACAAAGAGGGCAGAGAGAGAGAGAGAGAGAGAGAGAGAGAGTTAGAGAAACACAGAGAGATACAGAGGGTAAAAATAGTCATCCGTTGCATTCTTCTTCTCCGGAGCTCACGAGCAGCTGAGCCCTACTCAGCAGGTTCACCAGTCAAGGAAAGAGCTCACTGGGGCGACAGGAGATTCTGGCACATCCTGAGCCTTCTACTTCCTTGAAGGCATCCACCGCTTCGTTCAGACTACGGGATTCCTGGTGGCTCTGCCCCATCCGCAGTATGGGCCAGGTTATTTAAGGTTTTTTATTTTATTGAAACCTACTATTTGTATTGCTATCCATGACAGGTGTGCCTGTGCACTGCTGGCTTCATCCCGAAGACCACAGAGACCCTTGATCGGAGTCGCCGTTCACATAGTTGAGTCCGCTGACATCATAAGGGCGGTGCTACACACCCGAACAACCGGGGACTGATTTATCAGAGTCCCCTTTCAGCCCGCGAGAGTCCACTGATGTCATGAAGTGGAGGTACTACACACCGTACACCTGTGGACAGATGGACCAGAGTCGCCTTTCTTGCAGGGACAGTCCTCTGACAACATCAGGGGACGGTCTCAAAGCCGGACATCCGGTGGCATACTTCTCGGGGACCAATTTCACGCAGGGACAGGTGCCTTTTAGGTCCCAACGAGGGCTCTTCCGGTCAATGGGTGTCCCCCCAAATGTGTCCCCTCTGGGCACTTCCTGTTACCATGCCTCTCTCGGGCCCTGTCTTTCCGGGTCTGTTTTCATCTATCCGATTGGCATACGCCTTTGTTGCCCGGGCTGCCTGACGTTTGAGCTCAAGTGCGGGTGGTTCTAGGGCCTTGAAGGCAACGTCGGGCTTCGCATTCGGGCTCACACACCCCGATGAAGCGCTCACCGCCCGGCAGTGGCACCGGGAAAACCTTCCCACTAGCAGCTTGCGTGAGAACTATGGTTCCGGTCGCCTTCGTGGGGCCCGGCACTCTGAGCCTCCCCAGCTCGGGCCACGGGTTCTTCACAGAGCCTGCTGCTGTCCCCCTGTAGAGAGCGGACGGGCTGGGGTGAAAGTGGTGTCCTCGGCCTGGGACGGGGCAGGCCTAAGGCTGAAAGCGATTTCCCGGGCTGTTTTGGTCCCCAGAACCTTTAGGCCACCGTCCGCTACCCGAGGTAGCCCCGCTCTAAGCGGTGCGGGCAGTCTCCCACACCCGCTTCCCAAGGTTCCTGCGTTGACACAGGGACCTCAAGAGATCTATGTGAAGGAGGCCACTGCCTCATAGGCCCTTGCTGCTCAGAGAGCTCACGGATCTGGAGGCTCCTTTGAGCTTTGGAAGCCCCTGCGTACTCTCCACCTGGGGGTCCTTGCCATCAGGGGACCCCACCACCTGGCAGGAGAGGGCAGGCGCAGATAAAGACAAGAAGCCCCGCCTCCAGGCCCCGCCCAACTCCGACAGGCCCCGCCCATCACGCCCTGGTTACACGCAAGCAGTCCCCTAATGCTGTGCCTCGGCTCTCAGGCTCCATGTCTGCGGGGAGTCCTGTGCTCGTGGGCCAAGCAGCACCCATGTACCCCACTCAGTGCCAGCTCCGGGCCTCCTAGGGGACCCCATGCTCTTGGGCTCTTGCCCTCAGGCGGCCCTTTTTTCCACCTGTTTCTGCCTGCCAGCTAGTTCATCCCAGCGAGGCCGGCGGTTGATTTGACGGGCTTTGCACAAGCTGCACTTATCACTTTGAGGAAGGTGTACTTGACGCTTTCGGGTTCCCTCATGCAAACTCACCTGGGTGACATAGCGTGCTGCTTTGGGCTGCCTTCTTCACCGTGCCGAACAAAGAACTCAAGAAACCTCATAGGCATTCCCAGGACTCTTCTGTCCGTTGCTCTCGACTTTAGTGCGTGCAGGCAAAGCTCCCGCGGCGCACCTCAGAACGCAGTCGCCAAAGGTGCTCCCGCAGGCCTTTCCCCTGACAAGACTTCCAAGCCGTGGGCCCCTGCAGCCAATGGCTGACTGCACGGTTTGCTGAGTGGGGCCAGTGTCCGCACTTGGCTAGCCTAATTCAGACTCACTCCCTGCCTGCCTGATCCCCTTCCCACAAGACCTTGTGCTGCCTGCGGACTAGAGGTCCCCAACTCCCTCTAGGTTCCTCCCTACCCACCTAGTGGAGCACCAAGGACTGCTTTACCCACCGGCCTGCCCTCCTGCGTGAGAAAGGAAGTCAGTGCCTGGTGGAATATCTCCATCAACCTGGGAGCATACAGTCAACACTACAGGCCACATCCCCAAAGCCTGAGGAGGAAAGTTTCAAACACCTCCTGGTGTGCAAGATTTGGCATGACATGAAACTGAGCAAGGTGGGATAATCCCCACAAGTGCAAAATGTTGCATTACACCACTTTCACCTGATCAAGGTGGCCAGAGAGTGGTCTGGTGTCAGTGTGTGTGACTGGGCAAGTCTAGAAAGACAGCTTACACGGGCTGCTTCTGGATGGTTCTGGAGAAGCTTGTCCGGGAGCCTACAGCAGCAGGATTTGGTGGGGGCCATGGCAATCAAGAGCACTGGGAAAACAATATGCATAGAAAAAGAGCTACACCTATATGCTAGCCGGTCAGATAGTATCCCAAGACAGCTGAGAGGACCACCCCAAACCAAACTCACTGATCTCCCATCGATTCCACTTGATGGCTATGGCCCCGGACAGCAGAGATTGCCTTCAGTGGATTTCAGATACTGTGAAAACCTTTGGGGGTGAACGATGTTTCATGGTCCTCCAGCTAAATCACTGCTGGTTTGTAATTCCTAGCTTCAGGCTAGTCATGCAATGCACAACGATCAGGTTTCCGACCGTAAATTATTAAAAGAAGATGAAGAAGGGGCACATGAACGAAAGGATGAAGCTAAGGCATAGAGAAGGAAAGAGATTGACAAAGAGGGCAGAGAGAGAGAGAGAGAGAGAGAGAGAGAGAGAGAGAGAGAGAGAGAGAGAGAGAGAGTGAGAGTTAGAGAAACACAGAGAGATACAGAGGGTAAAAATAGTCATCCGTTGCATTCTTCTTCTCCGGAGCTCACGAGCAGCTGAGCCCTACTCAGCAGGTTCACCAGTCAAGGAAAGAGCTCACTGGGGCGACAGGAGATTCTGGCACATCCTGAGCCTTCTACTTCCTTGAAGGCATCCACCGCTTCGTTCAGACTACGGGATTCCTGGTGGCTCTGCCCCATCCGCAGTATGGGCCAGGTTATTTAAGGTTTTTTATTTTATTGAAACCTACTATTTGTATTGCTATCCATGACAGGTGTGCCTGTGCACTGCTGGCTTCATCCCGAAGACCACAGAGACCCTTGATCAGAGTCGCCGTTCACATAGTTGAGTCCGCTGACATCATAAGGGCGGTGCTACACACCCGAACAACCGGGGACTGATTTATCAGAGTCCCCTTTCAGCCCGCGAGAGTCCACTGATGTCATGAAGTGGAGGTACTACACACCGTACACCTGTGGACAGATGGACCAGAGTCGCCTTTCTTGCAGGGACAGTCCTCTGACAACATCAGGGGACGGTCTCAAAACCGGACATCCGGTGGCATACTTCACGGTGACCAATTTCACGCAGGGACAGGTGCCTTTTCGGTCCCAACGAGGGCTCTTCCGGTCAACGGGTGTCACCCCCAAATGTGTCCCCCCCTGGGCACTTCCTATTACCCTCTTTCTCTCGGGCCCAGTCCTGCCGGGTCCGTTTTCATCTATCCGATTGGCATACGCCTTTGTTGCCCTTGCTGCCTGACGTTTGAGCTCAAGTGCGGGTGGTTCTAGGGCCTTGAAGGCAACGTCGGGCTTCGTAGTCGGGCTCACACACCCCCATGAAGCGCTCCCGGCCCGGCAGTGGCACCGGGAAAACCTTCCCACTAGCAGCTTGCGTGAGAACTATGGTTCCGGACGCCGCTTAGGGCCCGGATCTCTGAGCCTCCCCAGCTCGGGCCACGGGTTCTTCACAGAGCCTGCTGCTGTCCCCCTGTAGAGAGCGGACGGGCTGGGGTGAAAGTGGTGTCCTCGGCCTGGAACGGGGCAGGCCTAAGGCCGACAGCGATTTCCCGGGCTGTTTTGGTCCCCAGAACCTTTAGGCCACCGTCCGCTACCCGAGGTAACCCCGCTCTAAGCGGTCCGGGCAGTCTCCCACACCCGCTTCCGAAGGTTCCTGCGTTGACACAGGGATTTCAAGAGATCTACGCGAAGGAGGCCACTGCCTCATAGGCCCTTGCTGCTCAGAGAGCTCTCGGACGTGGAGGCTCCTTTGAGCTTTCGAAGCCTGTGCCTACTCTCCAGCTGGGGGGTCCTTGCCATCAGGGGACCCCACCACCAGCCAGGACAGGCAGGCGCAGATAAAGACAGGAAGCCGCGCCTTCAGGCCCCGCCCAACTCCGACAGGCCCCGCCCATCACGCCCTGGTCACACGCAAGCAGTCTCCTAATGCTGTGCCTCGGCTCTCAGGCTCCATGTCTGCGGGGAGTCCTGTGCTCATGGGCCAAGCAGCACCCATGTACCCCACTCAGTGCCAGCTCCGGAGCTCCTAGGGGACCCCATGCTCTTGGGCTCTTGCCCTCAGGCAGCTCTTGTGTTCCACCTGCTTCTGCCTGCCAGCTAGTTCATGTCAGCGAGGCTGGCGGTTGACTTGGCGGGCTTTGCACAAGCTGCACTTAGCACTTTGAGGAAGGTGTACTTGACGCTTTCGGGTTCCCGCATGCAAACTCACCTGGGTGACATAGCGTGCTGCTTTGGGCTGCCTTCTTCACCGTGCCGAACAAAGAACTCAAGAAACCTCATAGGCATTCCCAGGACTCTTCTGTCCGTTGCTCTCGACTTTAGTGCGTGCAGGCAAAGCTCCCGCGGCGCACCTCAGAACGCAGTCGCCAAAGGTGCTCCCGCAGGCCTTTCCCCTGACAAGACTTCCAAGCCGTGGGCCCCTGCAGCCAATGGCTGACTGCACGGTTTGCTGAGTGGGGCCAGTGTCCGCACTTGGCTAGCCTAATTCAGACTCACTCCCTGCCTGCCTGATCCCCTTCCCACAAGACCTTGTGCTGCCTGCGGACTAGAGGTCCCCAACTCCCTCTAGGTTCCTCCCCACCCACCTAGTGGAGCACCAAGGACTCCTTTACCCACCTGCCTGCCCTCCTGCGTGAGAAAGGAAGTCAGTGCCTGGTGGAATATCTCCATCAACCTGGGAGCATACAGTCAACACTACAGGCCACATCCCCAAAGCCTGAGGAGGAAAGTTTCAAACACCTCCTGGTGTGCAAGATTTGGCATGACATGAAACTGAGCAAGGTGGGACAATCCCCACAAGTGCAAAATGTTGCATTACACCACTTTCACCTGATCAAGGTGGCCAGAGAGTGGTCTGGTGTCAGTGTGTGTGACTGGGCAAGTCTAGAAAGACAGCTTACACGGGCTGCTTCTGGATGGTTCTGGAGAAGCTTGTCCGGGAGCCTACAGCAGCAGGATTTGGTGGGGGCCATGGTAATCAAGAGCACTGGGAAAACAATATGCATAGAAAAAGAGCTACACCTATATGCTAGCCGGTCAG